>NC_141685.1:462740857-463419706 GCF_964263255.1 Lissotriton vulgaris | reverse complement strand
TCTTCCCGGTGGTTGGGTGGGGTTCTTGTGAACTTTAGGCAGAACATAGATTGTTGGTATGCGTGGTTGTTCCACATTGAGGTAGGCATGTTCTTTCTCAGACAAGAAACCGGCTTCTTTTGCTTTAGTTGTTAAAGCGACAATCTGTCGTCTGATCTCGTTGGTGGGGTTGGCTGTCAGGCGTCGATAGCTCACATTGTCTCTCAATTGTGAATATATCTCCTGCTTGTAGTCCTCTGTCCCCATAATGACAATTGCTCCGCCTTTGTCCGCCGGCTTGATGACCAGCGATTTGTTGTTTTTGAGGGTCTCCAGCGCCGCCCTTTCATCCTTGGATATATTGTGTCTTATATAAGGCCTTTCTTTCCACATCTTAAGTACGTCATTCATCACCAGACTTTCGTATGTCAAAATACGGTGGTTGGTCATGGTAGTATACGGTGTGAAGGTGGAAGGCGGCCTTAGTTTGGTGAATGCTCTAGATTGGGAGAATGGTTTATCCAAGAAATAACCCCGTAGGCGGATCTTACGGAAGAACCTGGTCAGTTCCGTCTTGATGGTAAAAAGGTTCCCTTGGGAGGTTGGTACAAAAGAGAGGCCCTTACTCAGGACTGCTATTTCTGCTGGTGTTAGCGTCTGTTGAGATAAATTCATAATGGGGCTGGGTCTGGTTACCAGCGGTAAGTCTTCCTTCGTGTGTTGATTTCCCCGTGGTTGGCTTGTTGGAATCTCACCTGCTTGCCGGTGTTGTTGTAACCCTGCTGCCTCGAATCGTCCCAGTTCTGATGGCCTTGGCCTCTGTTCGGTCGTCTGTTCCATCCACGGCCTCTCCCTCGGGGGGGTCTCCACGAGTCGTTCTCTAAAAAAGGTTGTTGTTGTCTGTTGGAAGATTCTTGTGCAGGTTCGTACCATTCCTCCTGATTTTGGTAATTGCTTGGTCCTGCCGCCTCGCTGTCACTGCCTCCGCTGTACGAGGAGTCTGAGAAATTGGTATATCTTCGTCCTCCTCTCTGTCCACCTCGGTACGCCCCTCTGCCTCTGTAGAAAAAGCGTCCCTGGGTGTCTTGCTTGAAATAATCCTCAGCTAGGTAAGGATAGGTCTTTTTCTTGTTATAATACTGTATGTCCTTTGCTAATTTTTCCAGTTTCTTATTTTGAGTTTCAACATCAAAATCTTTCAATGTCTTATTGAGGCGATCAAGTGTGTCTTTCGCACTCGCATATGCTGAATGACTGGCAATTTCCTCCTTCAGTTCTGCAATTTCTTTACTTAACTGTTCCACCTGGCTTTTTGCGGTTTCAACTCCTAAGACCATCCAATGGCGGGAACAGTTATTAGCCACAAAACTGAATCCCTCCTTGAATTTTGGATCATCCACAAAGATCGCCGGCTCGTTGCGAACTTGCAATCCCGTGGGTATAACGTTTGCCCTGAGATATCCAGTGAGCAGGTGGCCGTGTAGTTTGGTGCGGACTAATTTCTTCTCGAGACGTTCAAGTTTATTGATTTTCTCATTGAGTGAGAAATCAACTGTAGTGGTGTTGGTTGAGAGAAAGGCTGAACCTGTGTCTTCCCCGATTAATTCTCTAATGTGATCCTCAGTGTAAGAGAGGGTTTCAGATTGAAACATGATAGAGCCCTCAATTAGAAATGGTACATAAATGTCAGGAATTTGAGAAAAGAACCCTCGCAAGACAGCTCTTGCACAAAGAGTGGTGAGTTACAACGGGGTAGACCCTGAGAACTCCTTGACCTAGGTCAATTAAGGTAGGTACATATATGAAGGGTCGGAGTCTGATATCAACAACATAGGAAAGAAATCCCAAAGTAGTACTTATTGTCTCCGTAAAAAAATACTTTCATTTTTATCATTTTTATCAAAGGCATCAATGTAGCTCAACAAACCGAGAAAAGATTCAGTACATTCGGTGCATATTTATTCAGCACATTTTGTATATATAAACTGCATGAATTTCAACCAAGAGGGTAGGTGATATTGCAATTAATGCATTGGCAATATAAATTTGGGAACAACACATTTCTAAGTTCTTAAATATACTCAAAAACATGTCAACGCGCTCAAGGTGCATAGAGGAAAAGGGTTAATTAGAAGGGATGGGTAAGTGGGGGTAAAGGTGGGGACCGGGTAAAGGTGGTGTGACTGAGTTAGAATCACAGTGAAAAATGAGAGGCCTTTACAGCCTAAATAGGTCAGAAGGTTCCAACAAACATTCTCAAACATAGGTTACGTAATCGTCCATTATTTTATCCTATGTTCGGAAACATGAGGAGTAATGCTAGTCGACGTTTCGACCCCTGAAAGGTGCGGGTGATTCAGAACCTCAGGATGGGGTCTTCATCAGGACGTTGGGATAAAACAGGAGCGCCTATAAATAATGCAGAAGCCATGAATGTATATTGTACTCCTATATATTAATTAGAGCACTCGAAAGTAGACACAAAATTTACCTACTTCGCATGCGGCCCGTTTGGGCCTGCAGCCTTCATTTAGAACCTTGGGCATGTTAACACAGATCCATACGCAGACAGGTGGCCCCTGTTTTTAATATAATGCGCTTTCCTGTACCCTGTGACATTTTAGGCGCGGAACTACAGATTAACCACCACAACTTAGTTTGATACTCTATTTTCAGAGACACAAGGTGTTCCACCACGGACCGGCCGGTCCAGTGAACGACGGAACCCCACAAGTTTGAACAACGTTGAGACAAGCTACCAGTAAGTTTCTTCCCCTACTATCCTTTCCCTTTGTGGATGTAGCGCAAGTCCGCTTCATCCCAGGTGGATCAACTACTTTCTCACTGATACCACCCTTACTTAATTACAGATTTCACGCATCACTAAGGAACCTTTGAAGGTCCCCAGGCTGCAGGCCCAAACGGGCCGCATGCGAAGTAGGTAAATTTTGTGTCTACTTTCGAGTGCTCTAATTAATATATAGGAGTACAATATACATTCATGGCTTCTGCATTATTTATAGGCGCTCCTGTTTTATCCCAACGTCCTGATGAAGACCCCATCCTGAGGTTCTGAATCACCCGCACCTTTCAGGGGTCGAAACGTCGACTAGCATTACTCCTCATGTTTCCGAACATAGGATAAAATAATGGACGATTACGTAACCTATGTTTGAGAATGTTTGTTGGAACCTTCTGACCTATTTAGGCTGTAAAGGCCTCTCATTTTTCACTGTGATTCTAACTCAGTCACACCACCTTTACCCGGTCCCCACCTTTACCCCCACTTACCCATCCCTTCTAATTAACCCTTTTCCTCTATGCACCTTGAGCGCGTTGACATGTTTTTGAGTATATTTAAGAACTTAGAAATGTGTTGTTCCCAAATTTATATTGCCAATGCATTAATTGCAATATCACCTACCCTCTTGGTTGAAATTCATGCAGTTTATATATACAAAATGTGCTGAATAAATATGCACCGAATGTACTGAATCTTTTCTCGGTTTGTTGAGCTACATTGATGCCTTTGATAAAAATGATAAAAATGAAAGTATTTTTTTACGGAGACAATAAGTACTACTTTGGGATTTCTTTCCTATGTTGTTGATATCAGACTCCGACCCTTCATATATGTACCTACCTTAATTGACCTAGGTCAAGGAGTTCTCAGGGTCTACCCCGTTGTAACTCACCACTCTTTGTGCAAGAGCTGTCTTGCGAGGGTTCTTTTCTCAAATTCCTGACATTTATGTACCATTTCTAATTGAGGGCTCTATCATGTTTCAATCTGAAACCCTCTCTTACACTGAGGATCACATTAGAGAATTAATCGGGGAAGACACAGGTTCAGCCTTTCTCTCAACCAACACCACTACAGTTGATTTCTCACTCAATGAGAAAATCAATAAACTTGAACGTCTCGAGAAGAAATTAGTCCGCACCAAACTACACGGCCACCTGCTCACTGGATATCTCAGGGCAAACGTTATACCCACGGGATTGCAAGTTCGCAACGAGCCGGCGATCTTTGTGGATGATCCAAAATTCAAGGAGGGATTCAGTTTTGTGGCTAATAACTGTTCCCGCCATTGGATGGTCTTAGGAGTTGAAACCGCAAAAAGCCAGGTGGAACAGTTAAGTAAAGAAATTGCAGAACTGAAGGAGGAAATTGCCAGTCATTCAGCATATGCGAGTGCGAAAGACACACTTGATCGCCTCAATAAGACATTGAAAGATTTTGATGTTGAAACTCAAAATAAGAAACTGGAAAAATTAGCAAAGGACATACAGTATTATAACAAGAAAAAGACCTATCCTTACCTAGCTGAGGATTATTTCAAGCAAGACACCCAGGGACGCTTTTTCTACAGAGGCAGAGGGGCGTACCGAGGTGGACAGAGAGGAGGACGAAGATATACCAATTTCTCAGACTCCTCGTACAGCGGAGGCAGTGACAGCGAGGCGGCAGGACCAAGCAATTACCAAAATCAGGAGGAATGGTACGAACCTGCACAAGAATCTTCCAACAGACAACAACAACCTTTTTTAGAGAACGACTCGTGGAGACCCCCCCGAGGGAGAGGCCGTGGATGGAACAGACGACCGAACAGAGGCCAAGGCCATCAGAACTGGGACGATTCGAGGCAGCAGGGTTACAACAACACCGGCAAGCAGGTGAGATTCCAACAAGCCAACCACGGGGAAATCAACACACGAAGGAAGACTTACCGCTGGTAACCAGACCCAGCCCCATTATGAATTTATCTCAACAGACGCTAACACCAGCAGAAATAGCAGTCCTGAGTAAGGGCCTCTCTTTTGTACCAACCTCCCAAGGGAACCTTTTTACCATCAAGACGGAACTGACCAGGTTCTTCCGTAAGATCCGCCTACGGGGTTATTTCTTGGATAAACCATTCTCCCAATCTAGAGCATTCACCAAACTAAGGCCGCCTTCCACCTTCACACCGTATACTACCATGACCAACCACCGTATTTTGACATACGAAAGTCTGGTGATGAATGACGTACTTAAGATGTGGAAAGAAAGGCCTTATATAAGACACAATATATCCAAGGATGAAAGGGCGGCGCTGGAGACCCTCAAAAACAACAAATCGCTGGTCATCAAGCCGGCGGACAAAGGCGGAGCAATTGTCATTATGGGGACAGAGGACTACAAGCAGGAGATATATTCACAATTGAGAGACAATGTGAGCTATCGACGCCTGACAGCCAACCCCACCAACGAGATCAGACGACAGATTGTCGCTTTAACAACTAAAGCAAAAGAAGCCGGTTTCTTGTCTGAGAAAGAACATGCCTACCTCAATGTGGAACAACCACGCATACCAACAATCTATGTTCTGCCTAAAGTTCACAAGAACCCCACCCAACCACCGGGAAGACCGATTATATCGGGATGCGGGTCCATTCTCGAACCCCTCTGTAAATATATAGATGTGTTCCTGAAACCCCTGGCGGAAGCAACCGATACCTATTTGAGAGACACAATGCAGGTGATAAACCTTATAGACCAACGGCCTTTTGACAAACAGAAACATCTATTGGTAACCATGGACATCGTGTCTTTATACACGAGCATCCCCCAAGAACCAGCCTTGATAACCATACGAAGGGCTTTGGAATCCCGTCCTCAACCAGCGGAAGTGCCAACTGAATTCATCTCTGACTTACTGGAAATTGCTATGACCAAAAACTTCTTCCTATTCCAAGATGACTTTTACATGCAGATGAAAGGAGTAGCCATGGGGGCGGCCTTCGCCCCAGATCTGGCAATACTCTACATGAACGAGTATGAACAACACAAGATCCTTTGTCCTAACAACCCATACCGTGGAAAAATCTTGGAGTACCGTCGGTACATAGACGATATACTGATAATATGGGAAGGAAATAAGGAAGAATTAGAGGCTTTTACACACTGGCTCAATGCACAATCAAGTGACATCCAGTTCACAAGCACCTGTAATAATGAATCCATTGACTTTCTAGATATAACTATCAAGGAAAGTGAGGGAATCCTTTTCACCACTCTGTACAGAAAACCGACAGAAAGAAACACCTTACTACAATACTCCAGTCACCACACCCGGGCTCTCCGGGATAATCTACCGCTCGGACAATTCCTCAGGATCAGGAGGAACTGCACGAGGAAAGACGACTACTTCCGTGAATCTGATGAACTGATCTTTCGACTTATTGAAAGAGGATACCCGAAAAGATTGGTGAAGAGGGCACGTAAGAGGGCATGGTTCAGCGACAGAGAATCATTGCTGACACCGAAGACGCGCCAACCGTTGGATGACAGAATGATCTGCGTGACCACCTACTGTTGCAAAAGTAATGCGGTACGCAGGACAGTGAACAAGTATTGGAACATTGTATCAGAGACCATCCAGATGCCCAACCCACCAATGCATGCTTTCAAAAAAGCAAAGAGCATCAGAGACACTGTAGTACGCTCGATGCTAGACAACCCCACTACTCCCACAATACAATCAATGTGGAACCTTCCTGCCATCTTGGGAAATCATAAGTGCGGAAGTTGTAAGGCCTGTCATTTATGTCTGGAGACTGGGACTATCACACACAATGGATTGTCTGTACCTTTGAAAACCTTTACGAACTGTAACACTGAGGGAGTGATCTATGCCATCTTCTGCCCCTGCAGGATGATATATATAGGCCAGACAAAACAAAAGATCAAGAACCGTGTGCTACAACATTGCAGCAGGATCAGGTGCAAAACGGTGGGAGCCCCACTTGTGGAACACTTCCAGGAGCACTCACACACACCAGAATCAATCAAGTGGGTGGTGATTGAGAAAATTACACTGGGACCACGGGGGGGCAATCTCAACTCTATTCTAAATGTGCGTGAATGTAAATGGATGCAATTCTTTGACTCTGTAAAAACGGGCCTGAATGAACTGGAAACCACCTTCTCCCAGATGGCCCTCTTAGATCCAGACTGAACTACTGACCAGAATACATTTTACATGTGGCAATAGAGGTTTATTCTTTGAATACACATATCATATTTGTTGTAATGTATACTGTATCACGCTGTGGCAACTAACATGGGAATAAGGCATATGTATGTAATATTCATGTGCAAACTGAGCAAACCCACTTTTATTGATATGTACATTATATAAATTGATGATTTACTTCTGGCGTTTTTGAAACACTAATCAATCAATTATATAAACAACGCTGTACATGACTCTATACCACTCTGACACCAAGTCGAGCCATTCTCAATGCCCCACGGGGATAGGTTGTTTCTATACCACACTTTTAACACTGTTCGGGCAAACAATGGGTTAAGTCTGTATTATTCTGGCCTCCCGTGGGCCACAGACGTATAAAGCAATCACGATCCCTTAAGAATAGAGTAACACATCTTTTTCGAGACTCCCTGGGCAACCGGCAGCTGATTGGCCAGAGCGGGGCGAGCCTCCCGGTAGCATCTAGCGCCGGCACCTCGCGGTTCATTTCACTGCTGACAGCCAGAGGAGAGCCAGGAGACAGTTTAGCGCTACGGACAGGTGAGCCACTACCCAGGCCTCTACCTCATTGTAGCGCGAAGAACAGACTTTGCCCAATTGAGGGAGATCCTCTCCCGCTTTCCTTTAGTCGGACTCTAGTCCCGTTTTACGCTCGAAATTATGCAAAGTTCTTCCTGAGTGCCTCGGGTGCGCTACCGCTCACTCGGACACCCTTCATTTAGAACCTTGGGCATGTTAACACAGATCCATACGCAGACAGGTGGCCCCTGTTTTTAATATAATGCGCTTTCCTGTACCCTGTGACATTTTAGGCGCGGAACTACAGATTAACCACCACAACTTAGTTTGATACTCTATTTTCAGAGACACAAGGTGTTCCACCACGGACCGGCCGGTCCAGTGAACGACGGAACCCCACAAGTTTGAACAACGTTGAGACAAGCTACCAGTAAGTTTCTTCCCCTACTATCCTTTCCCTTTGTGGATGTAGCGCAAGTCCGCTTCATCCCAGGTGGATCAACTACTTTCTCACTGATACCACCCTTACTTAATTACAGATTTCACGCATCACTAAGGAACCTTTGAAGGTCCCCAGGCTGCAGGCCCAAACGGGCCGCATGCGAAGTAGGTAAATTTTGTGTCTACTTTCGAGTGCTCTAATTAATATATAGGAGTACAATATACATTCATGGCTTCTGCATTATTTATAGGCGCTCCTGTTTTATCCCAACGTCCTGATGAAGACCCCATCCTGAGGTTCTGAATCACCCGCACCTTTCAGGGGTCGAAACGTCGACTAGCATTACTCCTCATGTTTCCGAACATAGGATAAAATAATGGACGATTACGTAACCTATGTTTGAGAATGTTTGTTGGAACCTTCTGACCTATTTAGGCTGTAAAGGCCTCTCATTTTTCACTGTGATTCTAACTCAGTCACACCACCTTTACCCGGTCCCCACCTTTACCCCCACTTACCCATCCCTTCTAATTAACCCTTTTCCTCTATGCACCTTGAGCGCGTTGACATGTTTTTGAGTATATTTAAGAACTTAGAAATGTGTTGTTCCCAAATTTATATTGCCAATGCATTAATTGCAATATCACCTACCCTCTTGGTTGAAATTCATGCAGTTTATATATACAAAATGTGCTGAATAAATATGCACCGAATGTACTGAATCTTTTCTCGGTTTGTTGAGCTACATTGATGCCTTTGATAAAAATGATAAAAATGAAAGTATTTTTTTACGGAGACAATAAGTACTACTTTGGGATTTCTTTCCTATGTTGTTGATATCAGACTCCGACCCTTCATATATGTACCTACCTTAATTGACCTAGGTCAAGGAGTTCTCAGGGTCTACCCCGTTGTAACTCACCACTCTTTGTGCAAGAGCTGTCTTGCGAGGGTTCTTTTCTCAAATTCCTGACATTTATGTACCATTTCTAATTGAGGGCTCTATCATGTTTCAATCTGAAACCCTCTCTTACACTGAGGATCACATTAGAGAATTAATCGGGGAAGACACAGGTTCAGCCTTTCTCTCAACCAACACCACTACAGTTGATTTCTCACTCAATGAGAAAATCAATAAACTTGAACGTCTCGAGAAGAAATTAGTCCGCACCAAACTACACGGCCACCTGCTCACTGGATATCTCAGGGCAAACGTTATACCCACGGGATTGCAAGTTCGCAACGAGCCGGCGATCTTTGTGGATGATCCAAAATTCAAGGAGGGATTCAGTTTTGTGGCTAATAACTGTTCCCGCCATTGGATGGTCTTAGGAGTTGAAACCGCAAAAAGCCAGGTGGAACAGTTAAGTAAAGAAATTGCAGAACTGAAGGAGGAAATTGCCAGTCATTCAGCATATGCGAGTGCGAAAGACACACTTGATCGCCTCAATAAGACATTGAAAGATTTTGATGTTGAAACTCAAAATAAGAAACTGGAAAAATTAGCAAAGGACATACAGTATTATAACAAGAAAAAGACCTATCCTTACCTAGCTGAGGATTATTTCAAGCAAGACACCCAGGGACGCTTTTTCTACAGAGGCAGAGGGGCGTACCGAGGTGGACAGAGAGGAGGACGAAGATATACCAATTTCTCAGACTCCTCGTACAGCGGAGGCAGTGACAGCGAGGCGGCAGGACCAAGCAATTACCAAAATCAGGAGGAATGGTACGAACCTGCACAAGAATCTTCCAACAGACAACAACAACCTTTTTTAGAGAACGACTCGTGGAGACCCCCCCGAGGGAGAGGCCGTGGATGGAACAGACGACCGAACAGAGGCCAAGGCCATCAGAACTGGGACGATTCGAGGCAGCAGGGTTACAACAACACCGGCAAGCAGGTGAGATTCCAACAAGCCAACCACGGGGAAATCAACACACGAAGGAAGACTTACCGCTGGTAACCAGACCCAGCCCCATTATGAATTTATCTCAACAGACGCTAACACCAGCAGAAATAGCAGTCCTGAGTAAGGGCCTCTCTTTTGTACCAACCTCCCAAGGGAACCTTTTTACCATCAAGACGGAACTGACCAGGTTCTTCCGTAAGATCCGCCTACGGGGTTATTTCTTGGATAAACCATTCTCCCAATCTAGAGCATTCACCAAACTAAGGCCGCCTTCCACCTTCACACCGTATACTACCATGACCAACCACCGTATTTTGACATACGAAAGTCTGGTGATGAATGACGTACTTAAGATGTGGAAAGAAAGGCCTTATATAAGACACAATATATCCAAGGATGAAAGGGCGGCGCTGGAGACCCTCAAAAACAACAAATCGCTGGTCATCAAGCCGGCGGACAAAGGCGGAGCAATTGTCATTATGGGGACAGAGGACTACAAGCAGGAGATATATTCACAATTGAGAGACAATGTGAGCTATCGACGCCTGACAGCCAACCCCACCAACGAGATCAGACGACAGATTGTCGCTTTAACAACTAAAGCAAAAGAAGCCGGTTTCTTGTCTGAGAAAGAACATGCCTACCTCAATGTGGAACAACCACGCATACCAACAATCTATGTTCTGCCTAAAGTTCACAAGAACCCCACCCAACCACCGGGAAGACCGATTATATCGGGATGCGGGTCCATTCTCGAACCCCTCTGTAAATATATAGATGTGTTCCTGAAACCCCTGGCGGAAGCAACCGATACCTATTTGAGAGACACAATGCAGGTGATAAACCTTATAGACCAACGGCCTTTTGACAAACAGAAACATCTATTGGTAACCATGGACATCGTGTCTTTATACACGAGCATCCCCCAAGAACCAGCCTTGATAACCATACGAAGGGCTTTGGAATCCCGTCCTCAACCAGCGGAAGTGCCAACTGAATTCATCTCTGACTTACTGGAAATTGCTATGACCAAAAACTTCTTCCTATTCCAAGATGACTTTTACATGCAGATGAAAGGAGTAGCCATGGGGGCGGCCTTCGCCCCAGATCTGGCAATACTCTACATGAACGAGTATGAACAACACAAGATCCTTTGTCCTAACAACCCATACCGTGGAAAAATCTTGGAGTACCGTCGGTACATAGACGATATACTGATAATATGGGAAGGAAATAAGGAAGAATTAGAGGCTTTTACACACTGGCTCAATGCACAATCAAGTGACATCCAGTTCACAAGCACCTGTAATAATGAATCCATTGACTTTCTAGATATAACTATCAAGGAAAGTGAGGGAATCCTTTTCACCACTCTGTACAGAAAACCGACAGAAAGAAACACCTTACTACAATACTCCAGTCACCACACCCGGGCTCTCCGGGATAATCTACCGCTCGGACAATTCCTCAGGATCAGGAGGAACTGCACGAGGAAAGACGACTACTTCCGTGAATCTGATGAACTGATCTTTCGACTTATTGAAAGAGGATACCCGAAAAGATTGGTGAAGAGGGCACGTAAGAGGGCATGGTTCAGCGACAGAGAATCATTGCTGACACCGAAGACGCGCCAACCGTTGGATGACAGAATGATCTGCGTGACCACCTACTGTTGCAAAAGTAATGCGGTACGCAGGACAGTGAACAAGTATTGGAACATTGTATCAGAGACCATCCAGATGCCCAACCCACCAATGCATGCTTTCAAAAAAGCAAAGAGCATCAGAGACACTGTAGTACGCTCGATGCTAGACAACCCCACTACTCCCACAATACAATCAATGTGGAACCTTCCTGCCATCTTGGGAAATCATAAGTGCGGAAGTTGTAAGGCCTGTCATTTATGTCTGGAGACTGGGACTATCACACACAATGGATTGTCTGTACCTTTGAAAACCTTTACGAACTGTAACACTGAGGGAGTGATCTATGCCATCTTCTGCCCCTGCAGGATGATATATATAGGCCAGACAAAACAAAAGATCAAGAACCGTGTGCTACAACATTGCAGCAGGATCAGGTGCAAAACGGTGGGAGCCCCACTTGTGGAACACTTCCAGGAGCACTCACACACACCAGAATCAATCAAGTGGGTGGTGATTGAGAAAATTACACTGGGACCACGGGGGGGCAATCTCAACTCTATTCTAAATGTGCGTGAATGTAAATGGATGCAATTCTTTGACTCTGTAAAAACGGGCCTGAATGAACTGGAAACCACCTTCTCCCAGATGGCCCTCTTAGATCCAGACTGAACTACTGACCAGAATACATTTTACATGTGGCAATAGAGGTTTATTCTTTGAATACACATATCATATTTGTTGTAATGTATACTGTATCACGCTGTGGCAACTAACATGGGAATAAGGCATATGTATGTAATATTCATGTGCAAACTGAGCAAACCCACTTTTATTGATATGTACATTATATAAATTGATGATTTACTTCTGGCGTTTTTGAAACACTAATCAATCAATTATATAAACAACGCTGTACATGACTCTATACCACTCTGACACCAAGTCGAGCCATTCTCAATGCCCCACGGGGATAGGTTGTTTCTATACCACACTTTTAACACTGTTCGGGCAAACAATGGGTTAAGTCTGTATTATTCTGGCCTCCCGTGGGCCACAGACGTATAAAGCAATCACGATCCCTTAAGAATAGAGTAACACATCTTTTTCGAGACTCCCTGGGCAACCGGCAGCTGATTGGCCAGAGCGGGGCGAGCCTCCCGGTAGCATCTAGCGCCGGCACCTCGCGGTTCATTTCACTGCTGACAGCCAGAGGAGAGCCAGGAGACAGTTTAGCGCTACGGACAGGTGAGCCACTACCCAGGCCTCTACCTCATTGTAGCGCGAAGAACAGACTTTGCCCAATTGAGGGAGATCCTCTCCCGCTTTCCTTTAGTCGGACTCTAGTCCCGTTTTACGCTCGAAATTATGCAAAGTTCTTCCTGAGTGCCTCGGGTGCGCTACCGCTCACTCGGACACCCTTCATTTAGAACCTTGGGCATGTTAACACAGATCCATACGCAGACAGGTGGCCCCTGTTTTTAATATAATGCGCTTTCCTGTACCCTGTGACATTTTAGGCGCGGAACTACAGATTAACCACCACAACTTAGTTTGATACTCTATTTTCAGAGACACAAGGTGTTCCACCACGGACCGGCCGGTCCAGTGAACGACGGAACCCCACAAGTTTGAACAACGTTGAGACAAGCTACCAGTAAGTTTCTTCCCCTACTATCCTTTCCCTTTGTGGATGTAGCGCAAGTCCGCTTCATCCCAGGTGGATCAACTACTTTCTCACTGATACCACCCTTACTTAATTACAGATTTCACGCATCACTAAGGAACCTTTGAAGGTCCCCAGGCTGCAGGCCCAAACGGGCCGCATGCGAAGTAGGTAAATTTTGTGTCTACTTTCGAGTGCTCTAATTAATATATAGGAGTACAATATACATTCATGGCTTCTGCATTATTTATAGGCGCTCCTGTTTTATCCCAACGTCCTGATGAAGACCCCATCCTGAGGTTCTGAATCACCCGCACCTTTCAGGGGTCGAAACGTCGACTAGCATTACTCCTCATGTTTCCGAACATAGGATAAAATAATGGACGATTACGTAACCTATGTTTGAGAATGTTTGTTGGAACCTTCTGACCTATTTAGGCTGTAAAGGCCTCTCATTTTTCACTGTGATTCTAACTCAGTCACACCACCTTTACCCGGTCCCCACCTTTACCCCCACTTACCCATCCCTTCTAATTAACCCTTTTCCTCTATGCACCTTGAGCGCGTTGACATGTTTTTGAGTATATTTAAGAACTTAGAAATGTGTTGTTCCCAAATTTATATTGCCAATGCATTAATTGCAATATCACCTACCCTCTTGGTTGAAATTCATGCAGTTTATATATACAAAATGTGCTGAATAAATATGCACCGAATGTACTGAATCTTTTCTCGGTTTGTTGAGCTACATTGATGCCTTTGATAAAAATGATAAAAATGAAAGTATTTTTTTACGGAGACAATAAGTACTACTTTGGGATTTCTTTCCTATGTTGTTGATATCAGACTCCGACCCTTCATATATGTACCTGACATATGAAGATGGGTGTGCTGGCCTGTAATATTTGTTTTTAAGACTGGTTGTACCTCGGCACTCAAATATTTTATATCAAAACATATGTTGTTTGGGGGGAATTTCCAGTCCTGACCCGATTAAGATGTCCTGACTTGTGATTTCTGATTGTTCCAAGTACAAATATCCAGATATAAACAATGCTTATATTTTTATGCAAAAAGAGAACATCAGATATTGCATTGGCTTTATGATTTAATATCTTATCAGGTAGATTTAATCTCAATACAACTCTTGTTGACAAAACATGATACAACATAAAGGCATTGATGGACGTCAGTATTGTTTCATATTTTTTCAAATGTCTTCACTTTGATCACAAAGAACTGAAGCAGGCAGCCGACACGTGTTTAGTTACTGAACGTAACTTTATAAAGGGAATGTTTGTTAAGAGTGAAAAAGTGATCCAGGCAGTGACGTTCTCTTTAACACATTTCGTGCAAGAAGGTGTTTAGTGAACAGGCATAAGGAAAGCGATATGGTGATTTCTTTGACAAATGGTGAACAAGAGAAAAGTGATGCAAAACCCAGAATTGATACCAAACGGTTCCTCCAAGGTGTAGAGCATGGAGTTTTAGTTTCTGAACCAACCAGAGTTCTGAATCTCATGCCGGGAAGATGATGGTAGACTAAAAGGGCTTTGGAAGTTTAGAAAGATATAAATCTAGAAGTGTCGCCCCCAACGTTGTCAAAGAGGCAACTAATAAATAACTTATTTGTCATGTCACTAAGGAACATCAATATGTTATTGTGGAGATTTCCAAGCTAAGTGAGTTCTCAGACCTAGAAAAGACGGAAAGATGCAAACAGATATTGTTTAAGATCATGCGTGTATTATTTTTACACAGCGATAATAAAGCCCATTTCAGATATCTGACGACAGCGAGTTTACCTTATGTGAGAAAACTGTTGCTTCCTGACCCAAAAAGAGCAACCAGTCATGTCCCCAATTTGAATAGATGCAGTTCTGGCGGAACATCAAAGTTAGTTATTGCGTGATACTATATGAAAAGTTTATAAATCCGAAAGTTTCTAAATCTAAAGGCAACTTTTAACCTGGTCCCTGTATCCGTCCCACTCTCCATCTCAGTCGGCGTTAACTTTCACCTAAGTGCCAATCAAGTCCACCCAGATGACCGCAGATGATGCTTAATGCTTTTTGGCCTTCGCTTTTTAATTAAAACTTTGAAAATTCATATCTCAGATTCATTTAGCTGTGTTCTGTTGGTTTGGTGTTATTTTATTTATTAAAATATTCTCTAATTTTCTAAATTGGTTTGGAACTTTTCTTGTTTCTACTTCATTAATGTTTAAGTACTGCATAACTATTTTACAAATTGCCCCCAAAGTTAAGCCCTTCTGCTCTGTACCATACCGACTAGAGGCTGTTCCATAGCTACTGTTGGAGGTTTGCCCTTCCTACAGGGTCACCATGGTTTTTACTTTTTATTGAACCCTACTTTTGTTGGTTGTAGGACACTGTGCACTTGTTCACTGCTAAGCAGAGGTAAAGCGATTGTACTCTCCTTGTTAAACATGGTAAAATGTGTATGTACATGATAGGTACATTTAATTTGCTTGTAAGTCCCTAGTATAAAGTACCACCAGTAGCCAGGGCCTACAGATTAAATGCTACTAGTGGGCTGCCACACTCATTGTGTCACTCAATACAGTAGCACTATGACACATATCATATGCCATCCCTAAGGGAGGCCATATAAGCCCATAGGGCAGGGGGCAACGTATGTGGTATTTAAAAAATATGACATGTATTAAATGTTTTACATGTCCTGGCAGTGAAAACCATCCAGTCATTTTTCACTGTGGCAAAGCTGGCTCTCCCATAGGTTAACACTTGTTTACGGTATTAAATTTAATAAGCGCTAAATTAAGTTTGGGTATACCTAGAAAAATGATTAAAGGACTCATTTCAATAGTTATTTAAAATCCAGGTTAATGGTCAGGTTGGATTGTATATTACTGTTTTTTAAAGAACACTTTTAGAAAGTTCTAATTTCCCTGCCTACACCCAAAGGTTATTCTGTCAGTGCCTAGCTGTCACCTGACAGCTCCCCTGTGGTGAGATGGTATTGCTCCCAGACAGTGGAAAAAGTCTCAGGGCGTTGGGATATCTACCCTTTACAAAATGGCCTGCTAGTAGTCCCTTCCTGATCTTCAAAGGGATGCTTTCCTTGTCACTGGCAGATGAAGCTCACACTTAGGCCTGCCTTAGGTTTGTCTCTCTAGTCAGGCTAGCACCAAGCTAAGGAGATCTGACTTTCAGAAACGTTTCTACATCCGAACATAGAGGGCTTCATTGGGACTGACTCTGGGTAGCAACCCGTCAACACCGAGAACTTCCTGGGGACAGACTTCTGACTTTGCCCTTTCAGAGTTTTCCTGGCTTTTTTCAGCAACTGCACTGGGAGTCTGCTCTTCAGCAACCCGTCATTGTCGAGCCCCACTTTGAATCGAGTTTGCTGTTTGCCCTGCTGATGACATGTCAACTACCACTTTTTCTTCATAAACATTTCTAAGTCAGAAGGCAAACTTTCCGCCAGGGTGACCCTGGTTACTATGTTCGACCCTCGCTCCATCGTGGTCAGCCTTAACCTTTGACTTTCACCTGGCTCAACCAGATAACCGCTGTTGGTGTTTTCTACTTTTTAGAGCCATTTTTATCATATCACTGCTTCTACTTGTTGGATTTGCCATTTCAGTGTTATTTTAATTAGAAAATGTACTCTTTTATAGATGGGTTCGGGATTTTTCTTGTGTTGTGTTTTCACTTTATTACTGTTTGGGTACTGCACAAATACTTTACACATTTACTCTAAGTTAAGCTTGACTGCTTTGTATCAAGCTACCAGAGGGTTAAGCATACTGTTTGTTATGGTTCACTCTGACAATGATTTCGACTAACAGTTGAGGTGATTTCTCTGCCCCCTTAATGTATGCTTCAATTTCTTACTAATACTTTGATAGTCATACTTTGGTGGTCGCAGTGGACAATTACATTTTGTTATGATTTGCGGGGAAAGCTGAATTGAGTTTCACTACATAAAAAAATAACTCCATACGACATAACGTCTGCAGTGCCATAAACGTTTGTTAAACATTTGTTCAGAAGTTTCAGGTCTACATGTGGTGAGTACAACCTTTACACTGTTTGACTAATCTCCATCAAATTTGGAAAGCACTTGGTGTACCTACTCACCACTGTTTCACCCTGGTTTGTTAGTGTGGGATAAAAATTATTCATGATTTAAAAAAATGATGAGCTATGAAGTGAAGTGCTAACCTTATCTGTAGAGGTGCGAATGCAACTCCTTAATATACCAAATGTATGCACATGGGCAGAGTGTGATATGGTATTTATTGCCACTATTAATTGTGGGAAGGGGCCATGACTCATGAGAGGCAAAGTCTTGTGTGGATCATATTGCCAGGTATGTTTCAAGGCGTGGTCTAAGTGCACAATTGCCCACGTCCCCCCACCTTCCCTGGGCTTCTGTGAAAGTGAGCTTCTTCTCTATCTCACATCTGTCTATATCTCTACCACAACCTTTGACACATAAGTCAATATTGTTTGGCAAAGTTGGGCTTGAATGAGTAGAAATGGGTAATAAAATTCAAAGTAGTTTTGATCATGGTGTTCCAAAACATTTCTTGCCAGGGCCCCTAAAATACTTAAGATGCCACTGCATGTTGCCCCTCCCCAGTCTCAAAAATAGTAACATGCATTGGCAAACCGAATAGGTTTTGGCGATGCGAGAGACATCGGCTTTATCAATGTCTTTTCATTGTTTAGCCACAATTAAATAGGGAAGCCGTGATTTACACTTGCCCTAGTCTGCCCCTTTATTTTTTTCTATTTTTTGTTCTGTACAAAACGCATTAAGGCAGCTGTAAAGACACAAGTAACCATCACCAAAATGAATAAATAAATAGATAACTAGGCACGATGTTAAGATAGTGCTGAGAGATAGATGGATGGATGGAGTGACTGCCTGCTGTGTGGATGAGTTGGTGGGTGCATATATTAGTGGAACAGCAGACAGGTACACAGGCGTAGTTTTTAAGTAATAAAACTGCAAATACATCAAAGTATTTAAACATTTAGGTAAGTGGTAAAGTATGGTTAACGAAGACAAGTGTGTACATAGAGTAAACAGAACAGCGCTGATAATGGGTATAAAAATCATCGCCATAGGGCAAACTTTCTCCTACTTTTATGTGCTATCTCTTTCCGGATCTCCACCTGTGGTTAGATTCCCTAGCAACTGTGAACGATCAGTGGACAAGAAGGGCTCGGGGAATTCTATGCCCAAGGAGTATGCAAATAAATAAGTGCAGAACTTTTTTATTTTTATTTTATTTTTATAAATTCTCTTTATTAAATTTTCATGACCATCAAAAACATTTTCTGCCTCGCAGGGAAGTGCATTCAAAAGATATAAACAAAAAATAAAGCCAAATATCTATTGTAACTTCAGTGATCGGTAATTTGCTAGAAAACATTGTCTAGGTCTCCTCACAGTCTTGTAAATGTACACTTAAGATAGCACGTCAGTACAACAGGATAAGGGTTCAACCAGGTGTTGTGCTGTCCATTTGGGCTCTTGTTCACAAATATTGCCTCAATGGTTCCCAGATGTCTTTGGGTCTTGACGATGATGGTCAGGCCCGGACTAGGATCTCAAACCAGCCCTGGCAATTACGTCCAACCACTGAAAAACTGGCC
Organism: Lissotriton vulgaris; assembly: GCF_964263255.1. Classification (NCBI taxonomy): domain Eukaryota; kingdom Metazoa; phylum Chordata; class Amphibia; order Caudata; family Salamandridae; genus Lissotriton; species Lissotriton vulgaris. The sequence goes on along the minus strand of NC_141685.1, from coordinate 463,400,850 downwards.
CCAACAATAAAAGCAGCCCCCACCAGTACAAAGCCGGCCCCCACCCTTGCGGCCCACCGTGGAAATGCCCGGTGTCCACTACGGCCACTACTGTCTAGCTCTGCCTGCCAGCATCAATCTTGTATCAACTAAGCCTACATTCATTGCAGAGGATAGTGGGAACATTCGAAAGCCCTTGGCTGAACATATTTGCGTCCTTGTACAATGTGTTTCTACCTCACTTTTTTTCATAAAACTGACATCAGAATGTTTGGGCGGTGTATGCAATGTCATTCCCATGGCCATCAGGGACCCTATTTGCCTTTTCTCCAAAACCTCTCTTGCAAAACGTCATACAAACGATTTGGAGCAAGTAGGCGAAAGTAATTCTGGTTGTCCCATATTGGCCATATTGGCCATGGTTTCTAATGAGTTGGGCAGCGGGCATTGTCTTCAGCTCCTGTTACAGCCTTCAACCCAATAAAATCAAATAGGAGAAGAAGAGGATTTTTTTTAATGTGGTCCACTAGACATCCTACCTGGAGAACAATTCACAAATATGCGTAGTGTGCTGTTCCGCATACCACTATAATCCAAATTGAAATGGTGGAGTCAGGATCACCAACTGGTTATGGATGTTCAATTTTTTGGTACTATAGCCCTCATCCACCACGATGGCATGCGTCATTATTGGGCTTTTGCTCCTCGCTAGCTGAGCACTGCAATACCCAGCAGGCCCTAAAGGCAGGGCTCTTTAACTGAGATCTTTTTTCTCAATTCTGACCTGGTATTTGCCACAGCACAGGATGATTACCTTCGATGTGGGTTGCAGGGGGACTGGTAGATTCGGTGGCGGTGTGGTTAAAATTGGCTATGGACAAACTCTATTTCATAAGATTTATTCCTGGTAAATGTCTGTGTGAAGTTAAAAACAGTGGGTGAAATGAATGGGCATAGTAATGAGCCTGTGGTTCCACCATGTGATCAACATGTTTCATGCCCTAGTCTTCCAGTGGGTGGGAGATATTTCTTCAGGGCCAGAGTAAAGTAAACTGTAATCTACTAGGTTCTGTTTAAGAACCAATCTTCTATGTGAAGAACCACTAAATTGTGCCTTAGGTAGCAAAACGTATGTGATAAACAAAAAATAAATGTTACCGCTTAAAAAAGAGGATAAATACAACATTTAAAAGTTTTTTAGCATAGGAAGAACTATCTTGAGATTTCGTAGCTGTGAACTGCATTTGCCTATGTGACACAAGATGTACTGGCATGCGGTACACCGCACACGTGATCACAGAAAATTGTGGTGAGTGGACAGGAGCAATGGCTCTCGTTCAGCATCCTAATATAATACATTCTTACATTGCAAGACACATATCGATTTAGGAATAATGTAGGGCTCCTTAGGGTAACTTGGAGCTGCTAACCCTCAAACCAACTAGATGTTAAATGGTCCCCACTTTGCATTGACTACTCCGTGAGGATCCAATCAATTACGACTAAAACCATACAAATGCTACATGGGAAGAAACATTGTCATTTTGAAAATCCAGCATCTAATGCTGGTTACAACTAGAAACAATATTCTCTAGGAGGACTAAAATTTAGAAACCTCAATAGACAGTTTATATTTCCCGTATCAATTACTTTACGGCTCCTGCTACACTGAAGTGTCCTCATTAATCTACCAAATGGGCACAATTTAAAAGTTGTATCACTTAACTATTTAAGAACATTTATTTCACATCATCAGCATGTGCACACATGAGTAATCCGAGCTCCAGCTGCATTAGCATTTGGCATTCTAATTGTGAGCTTTAAAGACAGGAAAAAGGTTGGTTGTTTCAATGCGGATCGTTTGTTGGCCACTATGTTACATCCTGCATTCAGTATATTACTGCATAATTTGGGAAAGGTATGGTAAAAAACCTCTCCAGAATAAAATAGCATTAGTATAATGACTTATTTAAGACTTTAGTGCCACAAAATGATCAAGAAATGTGTAGTCAGACATTCTACGTTGGATATAGCTCTGAGGTGTACCTTTACGTAAAAGGGACCAACCCAGCATGCGAAAGAAAATGGAGCTACTGGACAAAATTATCTTATGAAGTATAGAGCATCCACCCTTCAAATATGGAGATGGTTATAAATGAACTAGATTAATTCTCAACATTTTAAAATTGAGACAGAGAGGGCATTTTCTAAGTCTCCAATCTCCACAGTGATTAAATTACTCTTGGTGGGAGCAGTGACCGAGTAATGAAGGGAGATGCAAAGTCCTTCACCAATGCAATGTTTTCTCCAAATCAATCTTTTATGAACACCAAGTAGTGGGAGTTATTGTAGGTGTGTGGGTGCTGCTTCCCTGCAATCACATTCTCCAAAGATCTGAGGTTCGGCCAGCATTTGTTACTGATATTCCTGCTTTTAGCTACATCAGGGTGCCCGATGCTAGACTCAAAACAGCACTCACCCTGCCACAAGAACACACCTTTCTTCCCAGAACAGCAACGTCCCAAGCGAGAGGCGTTCAAACATCAAAGAAAGCTGTTCCAGTTGGTGCATCAGATCTTTTCTTGGTCCCCACATGCAGCTGATGTAGAGGCTTATGTAGCTATGTAAAAAGATCTCTTTGTGATGACCATTAGTAATAGGTTGGCCATGAATCTCTAAGACAGTAATATATGAAGTAAGGTAGAAGGAAGAGTTTAATGTCTCTTACAAATGGTAGAAGTGAGGTATGTTATGTTATGTTACAAATGTTTTTATATCGCGCTCTGCTACTACAAAGTATCCTGGCGCAGTGAGTGAGGTTATCCAGAAAAGAATGCGCATAGAAAAAATGATTATATGGTAATGTTAAACAAATGTGTTTTGAGCCCCTTCTTGAACATAGATATTGTCAGAGACGCTCTTAGATGCGGGAGAGCGTTCCAGGCCCTGGCAGTCTGGACAGAAATGGATTGACCGCCCAGTCTTGAATACTTAAATTTGGGCACGGTCATTTGGTACAAATTTGCAGAGCGAAGAGTGCGACGGGAACATACATGACAAACCTTTTTTGCAGATACAACAGACCTAATTGGTGGGTGGCCCGAAACGCGAGAACCAGAGATTTAAACAGGATTCAATGGGCGACTGGGAGCCAGTGAAGACTGCGAAGGTGAGATCGCACACTGGCTCTCCTAGAAAGCTGGAATAAAAGCCACACAGCCGCATTTTGGATGACCTGGAGCCGCTGGATAAGATAGGCAGGTAGGCCACAGAACAGTGCGTTGGCATAATCGAGCCTGATAAAAATGTAGGGAACCAGCAGTGTGACAGGCACTCCTTACTACAATGGCAAATGTTTTAGGTGTATATTGATTCTAAGTGCCCAAAACTCAACAGTATTGGCTGTCAAGACCCCAGTGAGCCTTTATACTCGACAATGATTGAACATGACTCATTTCTTCCTTATGTCTTCTGTGAAAAAATTTACACTATAAAGAATTACCCTTGTGGATTCATTGGGAGCCCTCTTTTCACATACCGGCTGTGTGCTGTTAGAAAGGCCTGCTTTGCCACAAACCTTCTGGGACACTGTCGCTGACAGGTGAGGCACCTGGGGATTGCCATTGCCCGCCCGCGCAGCGCCGGACGTGTGGCCGGGCGAAGCCCGGGCGAAGGTCAGGCCCATCTGCGCCCGTCAGAGCCAGGAGGAGGCAGGGCTGGGCCACCCCCTTCTATCGGACTCCAGAGAAACTGGTCAGTATTTTCTGTTGTAAATATTTACTCGTAGTGCTCTTGAGTGTCACCATCCAGTAAATATGAGTAAGACTAAATGTAAGGGGGTATGAGGGCCGTTGGATGTAAGGAGTTGTAGTCACGTTGGATGCCTTTCTGACACGGGCGGTGTCAAAATAGAGACTCTTGTTAGATCCACTTAGAGTCTCCTCGGAAGCCTCCCGCCCCATCCCACGACCCTCTTTGCTCATTCCAGAGTGGGACCCTGCAATTGATTGCATGCCTCGAGCGATTTCTATCTCTCAAGAGCCCCAACTAAATGAGTCTCCTGTGGCAGCTAGTGTTCCATCCCTTTCACCTACACCGCCTGTATAGGCACTTACCCGTCATCAAAGGTCTCTACAACTTACAGGTGGGGAAGGCACAAACAAAAAAAGGAGATGCGTGGCTTGCCTAAAACCATGCATCAGGCAAAAACGAAAGTGACTATCCTGGTCAGCGAGGGTGGTTCCAAAGCTGTTTCCGCCCGGGTATCTCGGACACTAGAGATGTAAGAACTACGGCCATTGATACACAAGTGTCCAGTAATTTTAAGGATGCCCTTGTAGCTAAACTTGAAGAGAAACTTGTGGCTATGCTTGACCCGTTTTTTTTAAGGCTACCTGGTATAGACTCGAGATTAGCTAAAATTGAGCAACATCTTTTTTCCACAACCCCTTTGGTGAGTGAGGGTGTTTCAAGGGAGATTGATCGGACCAAGACTTGCAAGTGCGTCTGAAATTAGAATACCCACTAATGTGGCTGGTTGCCCCCCCAAACACTAAAGAGAAGGTTTCTATGGTGAATTCACTGAGCATACATACACCTTCTATCAATGCTGCCCACAGTAGGGAACAAGTAGAGCGTCAAGACCCAGGGTTGCTATAAGAAGGGGCAGAGAGTCCTAGTAAGTTTCTCCACCTCCCATCTGAAGCTACACCATATACTATTACATTATCGATTGTGCCAGTGCTCCCTTCAGGTGGTGATGAACTTTGGACATCACTTAAGAATAAGGCCCTTCATTTGTTGAATTCCTGAACTGGGTTTGGTAATGCTCTATTTAGTGAGTTCAAAATGATACGTAGAACTCCGTGGGTTGGGAAATCCCCAAAAGCACTTAGTGGAGACTGTGTGGTCCTGAGCTTTGGGTTCCCGCGCCTAGTCGAAACTATCTTAGATAGGGCTGGGTCCGGGCATCTAAGCAGGGACAACAATAATATTTTGCCGTTAGGTTTCTTCTATTGTAACCTTCCAGCTCACGTAAGAGGAAGGGATGGCCCAAGGGATGGCCCAAACCCTCATCCCAGGCTCTGATAATTATGCAGTTCCCACATATAATATATTTGCGCTATTTTCTAACTTGGAGGATATTGATTGACTAGGTCTCCGCACTGATAATATTAAGTCTTTTTCTCCAATGGTCGAGTCGGGTTAGGGTGGTGGGGTATCAGGTTCTAACAGCCCAGGAGGTCTTTCACCACCTACATCGAACAGTCAGAATTGTGCCAATGCTATGGGTGTGAACAGGAGGAGAAAGGCATACATTTGAATGTAGGGGTAACTGGCCTGATGGATGCTGTAGCTATACTCCCGGTGCCGCTGTAGGACTTAAATCAGCCTCATGGAACGTAGCTGGCCTTCTACAAAACACTGCTTCAGTAGATTGGTCCATCTTTATCGAGGGCCATGATATACTGATCTTCCAAGAAACCTGGGCTATGGACCATGTGTATCGCCAGGGCTATTTAAATTTTTCAAAGGTTGCGGAAGGTGGGCAGCGTGGTAGACCTTTGGGGGCCTTACAACTTGGATTAGACAATCTAATCATTATAAGGTGGAGGAGCTCTACATCAATTGCAAAGACATCCTTATAATTAGGATACAGCAGGTAAATGTACCAGACCTGCTGCTTATCAATGTCTCCGCAAGGGGTGTGCAAGGCGGGAAAGCCTCTTTCACTGTTAATTTTTTAGACACATTTTTAACTGAACTAAAAATGTCAAAGTCATACCCAATTTACCCTGCACAATCACCCAGCAACCCTTAGTATCAGTATGTGAGTGAATAGGGAGGAAAGGTATTTATTTTTTGATCAATATGAGGACCCCTCGAGCATAGGGGAAAAAAGATGAGGCTAGCCTGAACCCCGCCCACTTACGTGCAATATTAACTTCTGTTCATCTATTCAGATGCGCCTCTTGCAGTAACACAATATGTACACAGTGTCTCTCTAAATATGCAAACACTTCGACAAATTGTTTGGGGAGTTTTGAGCCCACGTATATTCCAAGTTATACAGTCAGACCTCTCACCCATCAACCAATTTTGACAATACAAGGTGTACTTTGAGGATAAGACATTCTGCATTTTTTAGGTTCCATGTTTAGACCTTTGCTACGCTTCATTAATCCAATCACAAACAATATAATATGAGTAACAGTGAAACAACCCTCCCCCACCCACCTTGGCAGCCCCAAATTGCCAAGGCCATGATCCCACAATACAAACAACTCCACACTAGGAAAGAAAAAAAAGAAAAAGAGAGAAAAATCGTTCAGAATAGTCAATCGGGTGATACCCATCGGGGGACCTTGCGGCACATGCTACTCCCAGATGAGATAGGGAGGGGGCTGCCTTAATGGATCAATGTGTTCCTGTATGTCGACCAAGTATTAAGGGCCAATATAGATGATAGACATATTGACTGAGGGGCTGCAGGCAAATAATAACACTTCAATATCGCAGCCACAGCCTCCAAGTGCATTTAGCCCGAGCACCCAGATCGCGTTTGATCCATAAAGAGCTACAACAATAAAATAACCTCTGTGCTCGCAAACATTCTGTATGTATGAAACTCATTCGAAAAAAAAAGTACAATTATTACATGCAACAACATGTGACGCTCGCAGGAACACCAGCCCATACGCTGCTACCCATGGAGGGTCCACCCAGGCCAGACTGTCTTGCCTCACATGAACAACAGCAAACGGCTGCGCAATATCGTGTGGTCAATTCAATATCTCGAAATACAATAGCACAGCTAAAAAGTGTGGTCATCATTCATCAATATCTGAGGTCAGACCAGCTGTCTGTTGCCCACGCTTCAGGGATCTGGCAAAGACCATTGCCAGTTTTCGATTAACAAAGATCTTCCCCTTTCCCTCCGTGCCTATATGTAGTCAAGCTGTGTACAGCATGGCGTAGGGAATTTGCTCTTTCATTAACAGTTTCTTGACCCCTTGAAACTCTTTGCGCGTTGCTTGAACTGTGGTTGTGAAATCTGGGTAAAAAGACAAGACATTACCCTGATAGTTGATCGTGCCCTACTGACGGGTGATACGTAACACCGCGTCTCGATCCCTAAAATTCAGCAAACGTGCTATAATGGGCCTGGGTGGTGCACCTGGTGGTGGGCGCGCAGCTAAGGATCTGTGAGCGCGCCCAACAATTAGCATTTGTGAAAGGTTTTTAGAACCACAAACGTCACGAAAGAGGTTCTCCACATATTCCTCTTGTCACCCCACATTTGTGGATTCCGGTAGACCCAAAATTTGCACATTATTGCGCCTAGAGAGTGCTTCAATGTCCTCATTTTTATCACAAATCAATCCCAGAATTTTTTCAATGTCTGTAGTTTTGGCAGTTACTTGTTGCAGGCCTTCCTCAGCGACTGATATACGCTGTTCTGCCTCACCTAACCTGACCGCCTGCTTGTCTAATTTGGAGGAGATGTGATCCATGCGGCCGTTCAGCGCTTCTATTTTACCACCAATAGACTGCAGACTGGCTTGAATTGCAGATAAAGTTTTTTCCAGGGCGGTTGGGGCCTGCGCAGCAGTGTCTAGCTCTGAATCAGAAGCTGTGGTTTCCGTGATTTACCACCCTACGCAGTTCAAAATTAAGGCGCGTTTTTTTTTCTTCCGGCTTGCCCATGATGACCGGTTGTGACTGAATGGACAGCAAGGGGGGGTGGGCACAACGGATACTAAAGTGCGCCTCTTCCTATTAGCGCCAAGTAATCCGATGCTATTTACCTAAAGATTGTCGCTTTCAGCAGAGTTTATATGCCTTGCAGTGCACTGTGCACTCAAATTCTGTGTAGAGGACTGTGTCGTCTCTAACTTTTACTGCCGATATTTGCTGCTCACATTAGCCCCCTGGTCTCTGTGCTGCCAGAAAAGGTCACTCACTATAGTTCTGGAGCCCCGCTTTCAATCATGCAGAGCTCCACTCTGCAGGCGATATGCCCTGGGAGAGTGTCCCGACCTGATGCCCAGAGTGCAGCCTTCTCCGCTTAGGCTGATGTACACAGTGCTCCAGCTCAGGTCGGTTTCATCCACCAGACTCCTCCAATGTGATTGGTGATCGCGCAGCGTGCAGCGCGAATGTCGATGTGTAGCTCAGCCTCAATGTTGGCTGCAGCTGCGAGTCTCCAATAATGCCTCTCTCAGTGCCACAGTATCCACAGGCGCGTTTCACCGTCTGGTGGGCAGTGCTACCTCTAGCTGCGGGGCCGCTATCTTAAGTACAGGTGCCCGCTTCAAAGTCCGCCGCTTTCCACAGCATTCACCTTCCACGACCACAGATTGCATACGCCGGGTGCTTAGGTCATCTGCTAGCCGCTCCTCCTAGGGATTATCACCGATGGTCACATATGGAGCAGGATAATGTAAGGATAACAGTGGCGCTCTACAGGGCAGCCATTTTGCCGCGTGCCATGCCACGCCCCCCCTCCTCTCCGCGGAAAAAAAAGTGCAGAACTTCCTGGTCAAATCTTGCACTACTCCAGCAAGAACACAGAGAGAAGTGTAGAATTATCAGAACGTGTGCAGGGGCGTAACAAACGCCCCCGCAGGCCCTGGTGCGGGGGGCCCACTCTCCTCAGGTAATGAAGGGGGCCCGGCCCCCCTCAGCTCTTCTGATAGCTTTGAGAGGCTTGCTGAAGCAAGCCTCTCTCCCTCTTGAAGCAGGTGCAGGCTGTCTGCAGCCTGCTCTGAGCCCTGCCCCCTCCCTCTGACTAAAGTGAAACAAAGTATCAAAATTGTTTCTCTCAAGTCAGAGCTGGAGGAAGGCCCAGGACAAGGGTTGGGGCCCCAGAGACATCAGTCTCCACTGCTCCTCTGAGGCAGCACAGAGCAGGGACCCTGACAAAGAGGGGGGGGGGGCAGAGAGCAGGAGGCAGCACAGAGCAGGGACCCTGACAAGGAAAGGGGGAGACTGGGGCCCCAGAGAGCAGAAGGTAGCACAGGGCAGGGACCCTGACAAGGAGAGAGAGGGTGGCGGGCTGGAGGCCCCAGAGAGCAGGAGGCAGCACAGAGCAGGGACCCTGACAAGGAGAGGGGAGGGGGAGGAGGGGGGCTGGGGGCCCCAGAGAGCAGGAGGTAGCACAGAGCAGGGAATCTGACAAGGAGAGAGAGAGGGGGGGGGGAGCTGGGGGCACCAGAGAGCAGGAGGCAGCACAGAGCAGGGACCCTGACAAGGAGAGGGGGGGACTGGGGGCCCCAGAGAGCAGGAGGTAGCACAGGGCAGGGACACTGACAAGGAGAGAGAGGGGGGAGGGAAAGGGAGGGCCGAGAAGGGTGCAAGGCAGAGGGGAGAAGGGTGCAAGGTAGAGAGGAGAAGGGTGCAATGTAGAGTTGAGAAGGGTGCAAGGTAGCGGGGAGATGGGTGCAAGGTAGAGTGGAGAAGGGTGCAAGGTAGAGAGGAGATGGGTGCAAGGCGGAGAGGAGATGGGTGCAAGGTGGAGGGGAGAAGGGTGCAAGACAGAGGGGAGAAGGGTGCAAGGCAGAGGGGAGAAGGGTGCAAGGCAGAGGGGAGAAGGATGCAATGCAGAGAGGAGAAGGGTGTAAGGCAGAGGGGAGAAGGGTGCAAGGCAGAGGGGAGAAGGGTGCATAGCAGAGGGGAGAAGGGTGCAAGCTAGAGGGGAGAAGGGTGTAAGGTAGAGAGAAGGGTGCAAGGTAGAGAGGAGAAGGGTGCAAGGTGGAGAGGAGATGGGCGCAAGGCGGAGAGGAGATGGATGCAAGGTGGAGGGGAGAAGGGTGTAAGGCAGAGAGGAGAAGGGTGCAAGGCAGAGAGGTGAAGGGTGCAAGGCAGAGAGGAGAAGGGTGCATGGCAGAGAGGAGAAGGGTGCAAGGCAGAGGGGAGAAGGGTGCAAGGCAGAGGGAAGAAGGGTGCAAGGTAGAAAAGGGTGCAAGGCGGAGGGGGAGAAGGGTGCAAGGCAGAGGGGAGAAGAGTGCAAGGGGGATGGTGATGAAGTAAAAAATGTGCCCCCACCCTGGAAACATTTTTGCGGACGCCCATGGCAACTCACACTACTTTGTGAGAGAGAGAGTGGAGCGAGAGAGAGAGTGGAGTGAGAGAGAGTGGAGTGGGTGAGAGAGAGTGGAGTGAGAGAGAGTGGAGTTAGAGAGTGGAGCAAGAGAGAGAGTGGAGCAAGAGAGAGAGTGGAGCAAGAGAGAGAGTGGAGCAAGAGAGCGAGTGGAGAGAGACAGTGGAGAGTAGAGAGAGAGTAGAGAGAGAGTAGAGAGAGATAGTGGAGAGAGAGAGTGGAGCGAGAGACAGTGGAGAGAGAGTGGAGAGCGAGAGTGGAGAGCGAGAGTGGAGATCGAGAGTAGAGAGCAAGAGGGGAGAGCTTGAGTGGAGAGAGAAAGTGGAGAGAGAGTAGTGGGAGAGATTGGAGGGAGTGGAGAGTGAGAGTGGAGAGAGTGTAGAGAGAGACAGTGAAGAGAGAGAGGGAGTGAAGAGAGAGTGGAGAGAGAGTGGAGGAAGAGTGTAGAGAGAGTAGAGAGAGAGTGGAGAGAGACAGCGGAGAGCGAGAGAGAGAGTAGAGAGAGTGGAGTGGAGAGAGACAGTGGAGAGAGAGAGAGAGTGGAGTTAGAGAAAGTGGAGAGAGAATGGACAGAGTGGTGAGAGAGTGGAGAGATAGTGAAGAGAGAGACAGTGGAGAGAGAGTGGAGAGAGAGAGAGTGTGGAGAGAGAGTGTGGAGAGAGAGAGAGTGGAGAGAGAGAGTAGAGAGAGAGAGAGTGGAGAGAGAGAGAGAGTGGAGAGAGAGAGAGAGAGAGAGTGGAGAGAGCGAGTGGAAAGAGAGAGAGTGGAGAGAGAGAGTGGAGAGAGAGAGTGGAGAGAGAGATTAGAGAGAGTGGAGAGAGAGTAGAGAGATTAGATAGAGTGGTGAGAGAGTGGAGAGATAGCAGAGAGTAGAGAGAGTAGAGAGAGTGGAGTGAGTGGAGAGAGAGAGAGAAGGGAGAGTAGAGAGAGAGAAGAGAGAGAGAGAATGGAGAGGGAGTGGAAAGAGATTAGAGAAAGAGAAGAGAGAGTGACAGACAGTGGAGAAAGGGACAGTGGAGAGAGAGTGGAGAGAGAGAGAGTAGAGAGAGAGTGGAGAGAGAGTAAAGAGAGTGGAGAGAGAGAATGGAGAGAGAGTGGAGAGAGTGAGTGGAGAGAGTGAGTGGAGAGAGAGAGTGGAGAGAGTGGAGAGAGATAGAGAGTGGAGAGAGATAGAGAGTGGAGAGAGAGAGAGAGAGAGTAGAGAGAGCGAGAGTGGGAGACTCGAGAGAGTAGAGAGAAGAGAGAGAGTGGAGAGAGAGTGGAGTGAGAGTGGAGAGAGTGGAGAGAGAGAGTGGAGAAAGAGAGAGTGGAGAGAGAGAGAGAGTGGAGAGAGGGAGAGAGAGAGTGGAGAGAGAGAGAAAGAGAGAGAGAGAGAGAGAGAGTGGAGAGAGAGTGGAGACTCACTGACTCAGAGTCTGAATACTGACTGATGGAGAGACAGACTGGCTGAGAAACTAACAGAGAGAGGGAGATAGAGAGACTGACAGAGAGAGAGAGACCGAATGACTGACTGACTGACTGACTGACAGAGAGAGAGACTGACAGACTGACTGACTGAGAGAGACTGAATGACAGAGAGAGAGACTGACTGACTGACTGAGAGAGGCTGACTCATTGACAGAGAGAGAGAGAGAGACTGTGATGGAATTGGGGTCACAGTGTGTATGAAGCTATGCAATGCCTCTTAGATTGCATTGTCTACGAATAAAAATGTAATATCACAATTTGCTCTTTGGAGTTACATCTGCTTTTGAAATACTGCATTGCCGCTCTCACTCTCTCTCTCCACTCTCACTCTCTCTCTCCACTCTCTCTCCACTCTCTGTCCAATCCCTCTCCACTCCCTCTCTCCACTCTCTCTCTCTCCACTCTCTCTCTCCACTTTCTCTCTCCACTCTCTCTCTCCACTGTCTCTCTCTCCTAAGCCCAACCTTTAACTCCACCATCCAGAGTTACTTATAACGGCTGTATTGGTGACAGTGGCGTAACAATCGCCCCACATCCCCTGCAGTATGGTGGGTCGCTGGCCTGAGAGATCTAGACTGGCACGGAGGATGGGAGGGGGGCCCCCTCCATGTAGTTTGCAGGGGGCCCCCTCAAGTTTCGTTACGCCACTGAACGTGTGTGGGCGTAGCAGACACACCTATCCGAGAACCTGTCCCTGACAGCTAAACAACACATGGACCCACAGCACGAACAGCACTTTACTCACATTAGGAAATATTGCCTGAGGCCATGTGAAATATGGCAACGGCAACAACCTTTAACTTGAGAAACAACTGTGACACCCTGCCAAAACCCCTTTAGCTAAACTGTAATGTGTTTCATTAACTTTTTTTATGTTATCGTGGGCAGCTGTCTATTCTAAACAATAAAGCCAGAGTGCTCCGGACTAAAGAGGCCTGCAACTGTCTATTATCTAATAATATAAATTGATTCAAACTACACAGTAAAACTCAACAATCAACTGTACAAGTGTGAAATAATGGTATGTGGTACATCAACACAAGAGTGCAAACAAGTAACATTTCATAACGTAAATGTAAAATGTGTGAAGTATTTACAAATTAAATTCTCAAAATCGAATAAATAGTAGCTATTCATTGGCTTCTTGGTAAATCAAGGTTTTAAACACAAGAACCACTGACAAAATACATTGTAGAAGACCCTGTGCTCACTTACTCCAGGATGTTGTGTATATAGGGGTAGCAAAATGTCTCTCTGTCAAAATGTCCAAAAGAACTGATATTTGGTGAATAATGGCTGATCGATCTGAAGTGTTGCAAAGGCAGGCACTGCGGTTTAGTAAAGATATATTGAAGGTTATGCTAATCCATGACGTATTATCTATGCATTTAGCAGAGCTAGCAGCAGGCTACTAAGAAAAGCTTTGGGTCCCTGCACTTACTTTGCTTTCGTTCTTTTCTTACAATCCAAGCACAGGAGTGCACCGGTATTTTGGCTCTGGGACACCAATTGCAAATGATGGTATGCACAAAGGATACTTAGTGTACTCTGTAACTGCCTCAGGTAATTGTAGGTTTATGTTAAATAGTATACAAATCCAATACAAGTCTGTCAAAGGCTTTTTTTTCCTACGCATCCACACAAAGTCACCCTAAAAAGGATGAACTTCTGGGCATATCAGTCCAGTTAGCACAGTCAGCGCTACCAGCAAGGACGGACCACTGGCAGACGCTGTTCACCTGTTGGGCCTAAGCAGAGGCAACTACACTACACAGTAAAGACGCTGAGGGATGGGGAGTACACCGTCTCCCATTGACTCCAGGGTGGGAAGAGCTGCTCTTCAAACTGATTGACCCGCCCCCGAGTTCCGCCTCAGACACTGAGTCTACTGACCCATAAACAACAGCATATACCATGAGCACCATTTCAGCTAGTGGCCCACCCATTTGCACTCTGGGGGCAAGGGAGTCATGCCCAACTTTCGAAGAAAATGTGGTTCCACCAGCTCACGGTCTCTATACTCCTTTACCCCTACCTCCCCACCCCCATCATTCCCCATCCCCACAGGGTTGCCTCAAGACCAACTAGCCCACAACCTCCTTATTCGCTTGACCTAGGTATGTAGTTTACATTGTTTTGATAGCAAATGTACATCCTTTTTAATCACTATGCTTGTATGACCGTTTATAAAATCTCAATAAGAAACATGGTTAAAAAATCAGTCCAGCTACCACCTGTGCTGTCACATATGTCTGAATTGTTAATAGAGAACTTATGAAATCATATGTTGTGAAATTACTTTAAATGTAGCAGACCTGGGCCCTCATTATGAGTGGCCACGCAGTAGGGCAGTACTTTCCGACCCCCAGGCATAATGATAGTGCAGGTACCTCTATCTTCATGGGTAAATCTAGCCCAATAGCAAGTTAGATGCTGAGGGCCTCTGGAAATTAGGGGTTTATTGGGGTACTCGGTATTCATAGGTCCCATTCTCTTGATAATTCTTCAGTTTGCCTCAGATAAAAGTAAATAGATGCATGCTATCCTACGGGATCTCATCATTCTGATGGGGTCTGTCACTGTAGTTAACCGAAATAAGGGTCACTCGTAATGAGGGCCACACTGTGGCTGTGGCTTCAGTAAACTTACACTTGGAACAAAAGGTGCTCCATTTAACATCAGTTATCTTGCTACCAATATTTGTAATCCATTCTGTCTTCTCTTGGCGGTAGACATTGGCTTCAACTCAAATGGCTTTTTGGAAATCAACTTGACCAATTTCTTAGATTCCAATAGGTTTAGTGAAGGCTGCAAATATAAGCATCTCTGACATGACAATGAAAATGTCAGCCACACAGTCCTATTGCAGTGCCTAAATGATGACACTGTTTGAAGGTGGTGAGCACCATGACTAATTTTTGGGGGCCCACACTTCTTTTTCACCATTAGACTTTGAATCCTTTTTGGGCAAGCGCAGCCAGCAGGTCTGGATGTCCCCCTTTTCATCCTCCGGTAGGAAGCTAGCAACCGGAGTCCCGCAGGGCTCGACCTTGAGTCCTCTGCTTTTTAATGTCTATTTTACCCCCTTGATCTTCCTGGCAGAGGAGCTGGGTGCGAAAATCATGGCGTACGCCGATGACACCCAATTGCTATTTACCTGGAAAGGCCCCGATTTAGACACAGGCATTGCCCAGAGGTGCCTTCCAGCCGTATTCACGTGGCTGGCAAGGGCCCAACTCAAGTGTAACAAGAAGAAATCTGAGTTACTGTTGTATGGCCAGTTTCCCCCACTCTTTAGAGAATCCTTATGGCCCCCGGACTTTCCATGCCCCTGCTCGGAGGGTGGCCCAGCGAAGAACCTAGGGGTGTGGTTCGGAGATGATCTCCGGTTCTCAGAGCACATCAATAAACTTACAGGTGTCAGTTTTGGCACTCTTAAGTCCCTGAGAAAGTTTTTCCCTTTGCTTACGAAGGCCGGCCAAGGAAATGGTCGCTCAGGCCCTCATCCTCTCTCGGCTCGACTACGCCAACGCTCTATTCATCTGCATCCCCGGCTATCTGATGAATAAACTTCAGTTGATGCAGAATGCAGTGGCCAGACTCTAATTTAATATCTCTAGGAGATCGAGTGTGAGATCACAACTCCGTGATCTGCAATGGCTCCCCGTGGCCCAGAGTGTTCAGTTCAAGGTTCTCACCCTAGCTCATAGAGCCTTGCATGACCTGGCACGTCTTATATTAAGAAGCGCTTTGCTTTCTATAACCCCAGTCGCTCTTTACGGCTTCTCATCGCTGGATGTCCACTCCCCGCTTCCGTCGCACCAGGATGGGGGGGCCAGTCTCTTTCGGTCAAAGTACCCACTCTATGGAAAAACCTCCCTGATAGTCTGCGTCATACACATGACCTCCGCATTTTTAAGAAATTGCTTAAAACGCATCTCTTCAACCAGCCCTCTTAATTACTCTTTCTTTTCGAAGCCGCAGTCTGCCTACGTGCCAGGACACTCCAGAGTATTAGTGCGCGCTATAAATCATCTATAACATAACATAACATAACATAACATAACATAACATAACATAACATAACATAACATAACATAACATAACATAACAATATGTTTAAATGAGTAAAAGGGAAATATGCATTGGCAAAACCAACAAGTCCCGCCTATGTGCGAGCTGTTTATGTTGTAAAAGTCTTTTAGCCATGTAGTACAGCAGCATGCAGCTGTTCTATATGGCTAAAGGTTAGTACTATAGCGTGGCGTAGAGTATTGTGGAATGGAATGGTGTAGAATAGAGTGCAGTGGCGTAGAGTAGAGTGCCGTAGAGTGGCGTGTGGTTGAGTGGTGCAGAGTGCAATGGCGTAGAGTGGAGGGGCATATAGTAAAGTGACAGAGAGTAGAGTGGCATAAAGGAGAGTAGAGTGCTATAGACTGGAGTGGAGTTGAGTAGAATGGAATACAGTGGAGTAGAGTGGCATAGAGTGGAGTGGCATAGCGTAGATTGCTATAGATTGGGGTGGAGTGGAGTAGAGCGGCATAGAGTAGAGTGGCATGGCATAGAGTAGAGTAGGGTGGCATTGAGTAGAATGGCATAGAGAGGGTTGGAGTGGAGTAGAGCAGTGTAGAATGGAGTGGCAAAGAGTAGAGTGGAGTGGCACAAAGTGGACTAGTGTAGAGTGGCATAGGGTGGAACGGTGCAGAGTAGAGTGGTTATATAAGACTGGCATAGAGTAGAGTGGCTTAGAGTAGAGTGGTGTGGCATAGAAAGGCATTGTGTTGAGCGGAGTAGTGTAGAGTGCAGTTGTATATAATACAGTAGAGTGGCGGACAGTGACGTAGAGTAGAGTGGCATAGAATAGAGTGGCGTAGAGTGGCATTAAGTGGAATACTGTAGATTCACACTGTGTGGACTGAGTTCAGTGGCAGAGTTGAGTGACATAGAGTAGAGTGACATAGAGTGAGTGGTGTGGAGTGGCATAGAGTGGAGAACAGAGTGGCGTAAAGTAGAGAAGTGTAGAGTGGGGTTGAATAGAGTGACCTGGAGTGAGGGGTGTGAAGTAGAGTGGAGTGGTATATAGTGGCGCAGAGTGGAGTGTAATAGAGTAAAGTGGCATGGCATAGAGTAGAGTGGAGTGAAGTGGAATGGCATAGAGCAGAGTTGTGCAGAGTAAAGAGGCAGAGAGTGCTGTAGAGGGGCATTGTGTAGAGTGGGTGGCATAGAGTAAAGTGGAGTGAAGTAGAGTGGAATGGAATGTAGTAGAATGGAGTGGGCTAGAGTGGAGTGGAGTGGCACACAGTAGAGTCCTGTTGCATAGAGAGGCACAGAGTAGAGTGGAGTGGCATAGAATAAAGTGGAATAGAGCCCAGTCGCATAGAGTAGAGTGAGATAGAGTGGAGTGGCGTGGAGTCGCATAGAGTTGATTGCCATAGAGTAGATTGTCATAAAGTAGAGTGACATAGAGTGGGAGTGGATTGGAGTAGAGTGGTGTGGTGTAGAGTACAGTGATATAGAGAAGAGCAGAGTAGAGTGGTGTGGTGTAGAGGGGCATAGAGTAGAGTGGAGTGGCAAAGAGTGGAATGGTGTAGAGTGGCATTGTGTGGAGTGGAGTGGATTGGTGTGGCATAGAGTAGAGTGGCATAGAGCAGAATGGAGTGGTGTAAAGTAGAGTGGCATTCAGTGAGGTGGTACAGAGTAGAGTGGAGTGGTGTAAAGTGGAGAGGCGTAGAGTGGCATAGAGAGGTGAAGAATGGAATAGAGTGATATGGAGTACAGTAGAGTGGACTGGCGTAGAGTGGAGAGGCATAGAGTAGGCTGCTGTGGCATAGATTAGTGTACAGTAGTGGAGTGGCATAAAGTAGAGTGGAGTAGAGTAGAATGGAGTGTCACAGAGTAGTGTAGAGTAGATTGGCATAGAGTAAAGTGGCATGAGTGGAGTAGAGTGGCGCAGTGTAGAGTAGAGTAGTGTAGAGTGGGGTTAAGTAGAGTGGCGTAGAGTGTGGCAGAGTAGAGTGGATTGGATTGGCAAAGAATAGATTGGAGTGGCAGAGTTGAGTGGTGTACAGTAGAGTGGCATAGAGTGGCATACACTAGATTGGCCTAGAGTAGAATGGGTCAGTGTGGCATTGTGTGGAGTGAAGTAGAGTGGTGGAGAGTGGAGTGAAGTGGAGTGGTGGGGAGTGGCATAGAATGGAGTGACGTAGAGTGAGGTGACATAGAATGAAATGGCGTACATTACAGTGGCTTAGAAATGGGTGGAGTAGCCTGGCATTGAGAAGAGTAGCATGGATTAGAGTTTAGTGGCATAGAGTGGAGTGCGTAGAGTGGAGTGGTGTAGGTTAGAATGAAGTGAATTGACATGGAGTAGAGTGTCATAGAGTACAGTTGAGTGGAGAAAAGTGGCATTGAATGCCGTGAAGTGGAGTTGTGCAGAGTAGAGTGGCACAGAGTGGAATGGCGCAAAGTAGAGTGGAGTCGCATACAGTAGAGTGGGATGAGTAGAGTGGCATAGAGTAGCAGAGTTTACTCCAGAGTAGAATAGAGTGGCTAGAGTGGGGTTGAGTCAAGTAGAGTGCGGTGGAGTAGAGTGGTGTGGAGTGGTGTGAAATTCAGTGGTGTCGAGCAAAGTGGCAAAGAGTAGAGTAGAGTAGAGTGGAGCAAAGTATTGTGGCGTAGAGTGGAATGGAGTGGTGTAGAGGTGAGTGGAGTGGCATAGAGTATCATAAGTAGAGTGGTGTACAATAGAGTGGCATAAAGTAGACTGGCATACAGCAGGGTAGCGTGCAGGGGTGTAGAGAGGCATAGCATAGCGTGACATGGAGTGGGTAGAGTAGAGTGGAATGGCAATGATTAGAGTGGCAGAGAGTGGAGGAGCGTAAAGGTGCAGAATAGAGTGGCACAGAGTAGAGTGACGTGGCGTAGAGTGCCATAGAATGGAGTCGATAGAATGGCATTTTTTGGAATAGAGTGGAGTGGTGTGGAGTAGAGTTGAGTAGAGTGTTGTACACTAGAGTGGAGTGGCTAAGATTGGTGGGGAGGCTAGTCGAGTTGCGTAGAGTGGAGAAGAGTGGAGTAGCGTGGAGCTGAGTGGAATACAGTAGTACAGGTGTAAGTAAATAAATTATCAAAAGAGAATGCAGATACAGTGAAAGCAATATAAAAAAGAAGGCATTTGCTTATATTAATTGTATTAATTGTAGGAAAGCACGTGCACATCCTGGAATAATACAGAAATGCATAAAATAAAAAATGAAAACAGTGTGCTGCAAAAAACATGAGGAAGGACACATGCACCAGGTCCAAGCACAAGAAAGGAGGAGAAGCCTATGGGAACTAAGCAATCAAAATGATTGCAAATGAGAGTGACAACAAAAACAACTAATGGTATGTTGTAGGAGGGATATAAGCCCACTGAATTGTAAACAGCATGTCTCGCAGCACAGACCATGCGTTAGGTAGGCGAGACCTGAAAAAGGGGAAGGAGGATCAGCAAGTATAGGAATAAAGTGACAAAATGGGAAAGAGGAGAAGAAAAACATAAGTCGAGAGTGAGATGAAGAGATAGGAACTAAAGGCGAACTGGAAGAAAGAGGAATGAGATGGAATCAAGATGATGCAGCCTTGGTACTTGGCACCATTGCATTCGAGTGTGCCAGCAGCAGGCTTATAAGTAAACATTTGGGCCCCTCCACTTTTTTGTTGTACAAATTAAGACACTACCTACATGTGTTCACCAACTACAACCCTTTACATTGCCAACTTAATAAGGCATGGTAGAGGCAATCTAAGAGTGTACTCTGTCCCTACTTCTGAGTTTATTTTCTGTGGTTGGAATTCAGGGTGATGTGCTCTTCTACATCTGTCATGGTTCAGTGCTGTGCAAACACTTGTTTTAGGAATAGCCAGTTATGGGTGGTTAGTTTTGCGCTCTTGCTGTCTTCACTGTTTTCTTTACTGCATGTGCTTGTTAGCCACAATGTCAAGGTCAGCCTTCGTTTTTCCAGATTATACTTGTGTTCTTGACTCATTGACGCATTTAAATGCACTGTTATGCACCAGCACGTTAATCACCTGCTGTTAACTTGCCATTAAGGTGGGGTAGCATGCGTACAATTGCTGTTTACGCCTTTGGCTTAACGAGCTGTTTCAAAGAGTTTTACAAACTGCTTCTTTAAATTGTTATTTACATCTGGCTTTTAATGCTCATAAGGCCACTGGTACACAACACAACAGACTACTCCAACTTTTTATCAGGGTCTTAACTTTTGTATATATTTTTACCACCTATTCAACAGAAGGTTTACGCTCTCTAGATTTGCGATTCAATTCCGAGAAAAGGAAGAACAAGCATTTGCAATGCAATAGGTCTCATATTAGGAAAGTTTGAGCTATTGGTATTGTAAATGACACATTTTTTATTTAGGTATTGTTTTTGAAAATAGCGAAATGAATAGCTTTGTCATTTACCATGCCAATAGTTATAACTTTCGCAAATGTGACACCTATAGCATTTGTAATGCAATATGTGTTGTATTTACGTGACTTACATGTATTGATATTACAAATAACAATGGTTTTTAATTTTTTTAAATAATTAATACTTAAATAAAAGTTATTGTAATTTATAATGGCAATAGCTTAAACTTTTGTAAATAACATTTGTGAAGATTATGTTCAGTGTATTTTATTGAGACGAAAATCCAAGAACATATGTCAAATATTAACATCTTTTTGTTACATTTGTAATAAAGCTTGAAACATTGAGATAACATATTTGAACCAGTTGTTGTTGAATGGTTGCACAGATTGATGCTGTGGTGGAGCTCAGTGATGTTGTGGTGCCACAAAGTGATGCTGTGGTGGTGCTGAGTGATGCTGTATGCTATGCTATGTTTTGTTTTGCTATCCTATGTTTTGTTTTGTTATGCTATGCTATGCTGTTTTGTTATGCTATGTTTTGTTTTGCTATGCTATGCTGTGTTTTGCTATGCTATGCTGTGTTTTGCTATGCTATGTTATGCTATGCTATGTTTTGTTATGCTATGCTATCCTTTGTTATGCTATGCTATGTTTTGCTCTGCTATGCTTTGTTATGCTATGCTATGTTTTGTTGTGTGTTATTATGCTATGCTTTGTTTTGCTATGCTATGTTTTGTTATGCTATGCTATGTTTTGTTGTGTTGGTATGCTATGCTGTGTTTTGCTATGCTATTATGTTTTGTTCAGCCATGCTATGTTTTGTTTTGTTAAACTATGCTGTTTTGTTGTGTTTTGTTATGCTATGTTTTGTTATGTTATGCTATGTTTTGTTATGCTATGCTATGTTTTGTTTTGCTATCCGAAGCTTTGTTTTGTTATGCTGTGCTATGTTAATTTTGCTATCCTATGCTTTGTTTTGTTACTCTATGCTATGTTTTGTTGTGTTTTGTTATGCTATGCTATGTTTTGTTGTGTTTTGCTAGGCTATGCTTTGTTATGCTATGCTATGTTTTGTTATGCTATGCTATGTTTTGCTCTGCTATGCTTTGTTCTGCTATGCTTTGTTCTGCTATGTTTTGTTATGCTATGCTATGCTTTGTTGTGTTTTATTATGCTATGCTTTGTTTTGCTATGCTATGTTTTGTTATGCTATGCTATGTTTTGCTGTGTTTGGTATGCTATGCTGTGTTTTGCTATGCTATTATATGTTTTGTTATGTTTTGTTAAGCCATGCTATGTTTTGTTATGCTATGCTATGTTTTGTTGTGTTTTGCTAGGCTATGCTTTGTTATGAGATGTTTTGTTATGCTATGCTTTGTTATGCTATGCTTTGTTTTGGTATGCTATGTTTTGTTATGCTATGCTTTGTTATGCTATGTTTTGTTATGCTATGGTATGTTTTGTTGTGTTTTGTTATGCTATGCTTATGCTATGCTTTGTTATGCTATGCTATGTTTTCCTATCCTATGCTATGTTTTGTTATGCTATGCTATGTTTTGTTATGCTATGCTATGTTTTGTTATGCTATGCTGGTGAGGGTGAGTGAGGGTGGGTGGGTGAGGGTGGGTGAGTGAGTGAGGGTGGGTGAGTGAGTGTGGGTGAGTGAGGGTGGGTGGGTGAGGGTGGGTGGGTGAGTGAGTGAGGGTGAGTGTGTTAGAGCGAGGGTGAGAGGGTGAGAGGGTTGTGAGGTTGTGTATCCTATGCTTTTTTTGTTATGCCATGCTATGTTTTGTTATGCTATGCTGATGAGGGTGTATGAGGGTGAGTGAGTGAGGGTGAGTGAGGGTGAGTGAGGGTGTGTGAGGGGGTGTGAGGGTGAGGGCGAGGGTGTGATGGTGTGTGAGGGTGAGAGGGTTGGGAGGGTGAGGGGGTGTGAGGGTGAGGTTGTGAGGGTGAGTGAGGGTGTGTGAGGGTGAGGGTGTGTGCGGGTGAGGGGGTGTGAGGGTGAGGGGGGTGAGGGTGTGAGGGTAAGGGTGTGTGAGGGTGTGAGAGGGGGTGTGAGGGTGAGGGTGTGAGTTTGAGTGAGGGTGCGTGAGGGTGTGTGAGGGTGAGCGGGGGTGAGGGTGAGCGGTGGTGGGTATATACACAAAAATCAATAAAAATATGTTGAAATAAAAAAATTAAAAAACTGTGACGGTCTGCAGGCTGCCCAGGGATTCACCGTAACTCAAAAGCC
Organism: Lissotriton vulgaris; assembly: GCF_964263255.1. Lineage (NCBI taxonomy): Eukaryota > Metazoa > Chordata > Amphibia > Caudata > Salamandridae > Lissotriton > Lissotriton vulgaris. The sequence goes on along the minus strand of NC_141685.1, from coordinate 463,378,645 downwards.
TGCCACCGAGGGTCCCCTGTGGACTTTTACTATATGCCTTCTATAAACCGTTTTATGAATTATAAAGCTTGAAGTTATTAATGCATTATTAGATTGACCAGGTTTTAATACCTTCTCACTTGTGGCCAGGTTGATTTTCCGTTCATAATTAAAACACAAATGTGGCTGTGAACCTCCAGCTAATGGGCCCGTCTCAGTGCAAATTACTTATTACTTTGATCAAGGCAGAGTGCTGTAAGTGCTTGGGTTACTGGCCAGTACATGCACAGTATGATCGATCCCGCCGCCATAGGACTTGGGCTAGTATCGTGGGCCTTAATCATGGGCAATGTTGTGTGGCTAATGCACGCCCCCTCCTCCCAGTCTCCAGCTGGCCCTCTATGCGTTTGTAGCAGTTCTAAAAGTGAAAGGGATGGCGATTCCTGTGTGCTGGCAGCCCTATGATATCAGCAGCTTCACGATCGAGTGCGACATCTGCAAGGACTGGTTCCACTGCAGAAGAAGACCTGGGCGAGCTAGGGTTTCGGGGAGGGCGCCGGGGCTCATGATAAGACCCAGCGTAACTAACCTCCGCTTACCTGCCGGGATCGACGTTTGAGCAGGCCGCTCTGCATGTGCACACATGACACAACAGTGCTGTAGTGAATGTTTTAATTGCTGTTTTCGCTTCAAGGTGTTTCTTGTTCACACTGGTGGCTGATTTAAATTTCACATAACTGGATCTGTGCACCTATTTGCCCTCTCATTCTAAATTCTGAGTGCGAGTTGTACCAAAGAGTGAGTTATACTTGAGAATGTGGTCCCACATTACTTTTCTGTGAGTCATGTGATCCCACGACAGACCCGATCCCACCTGCGCAGGTGAGCTTCTGGCACACACTGGATAAAATGAATATCACATTGATTGGCAGAGCAGCTCCTCCGTTAGCGAGCTTTAGTTCAGTGACTTACTGTCTTCTTTGAGTTTCTTGTTGCTCAAATGGGTGCCTTCTGATATCTATTTACCTATTTGTTTCATTGGGAAAGTGTCAATCATAGTCGTTGAAATGTCACTGATAATTACACGGAAATTATGAAAATGTCACACAGCAATCTGAAACCATGCCAGCTATCCCTGTAGCATGGTTACCGGGGAATGTTACCTCGTCCCCATTAAGCCAGTGAATGGAATGTGAATAAAGCAGTTATCAGACAGAACTAGCATATAAATATATAAAAGGAGTGCATGCCTGCTGGCCTTTCAAAATGTTTGGAGTGTTGCATTTTCTGTAGGTTTAGACCTTGAGATTACCCCCTCCCGTGCCCTTTCCTTGTTGTCACCACCACAAGTCGTCATCCACTCGAATATCTGGAGTACACGCTATCAGAACCCTCACACCACCGGGCATCCAGCTCACACCCACAGTGCTGTTCACCCCCCCTCACAGCGCTATGCTCAATAGCAGCCCTGGACACCCTGGTATCTTTGGAATAACTGTGTACGCATTGTGTCACTGAACAAACACATGCACACTCAACACTGCACACTTTCAAGGCTGATGCAACGGTGTACACAATGTCACCTCTCCCACTGCACACCTGGACAGTCAGTGTACAGAACTGCCTTTAAATAAAACCCATTTGCACCTCGAAAACAAGTCCATCTGCTCCCGTTTCAGCTGGCTCTTGGAAGAGGCACAAAGGAGAGGGGATAAGGAAGGGGTAGGGCAGGAGGCTTTAGCAAGCGCGGCCACACGAAAGCTAAAAGTGAAAGTTTATTTCACTGCACTTGTGACTCCTCTCCCCCATAGCCACCTAACCTTACATTTAAGACCATACAGTGGAGTAACTGTTATATTTAATGGCATTTCCCCATGTGCGTACCGGTAACCACCGGCTCAAATTATGCCCCTCTCCAGGTGCCTGCGTTACGCCCCTGGGTTAACAGAACCCCGAAAGCCTGGAGTGTAGACACAAAAAACACTCAAATGAGTTGTAAAAGAAGAGACGCACGGTAAACAGCGTAAATTTATAGACCTCCTGCAGAGTAAATTGTGCTTGCTTTCTGGACTGATCCCATGTGTTTGGATAGTGCAGTTGGAAAGAGCATTTGGTAATTTGTTGCAAAAAAAAATAATGTTTTAATGCTCTGTGTCCTGTATTTTGATACTAGGCACCTCATAGTTGAATGGTTTTGGCATGGGCCTTTTCAGGATATGAACGTTAATGCATATTAACACACCCAAAACATTTACGCTTTGAGTAGCATATATTTTGTAGAAGAGGGAGTGGGAGGGAGATAGGGGGACCATTAAAAGGAAGCGGGTGAAGAGCAAATGAAGGGAGATAACGTTTACTGCAGAAACGTGTTTTGGGAGTTGGGGAGGAGTGCTGTGTCTGCCTGCTGTTACAGTGGCGGCGCTGGTCTGCTTCCTGTTAAGAGTTGTCACACCATTTTAATTTAAGCGCGGGGAAGTACCCGAGGACGTGATTACATTCTTCTTAAAGTTGTGCCTTGTTAGAAATGACAAACAGGATGTTCAGTGTTTTTAAGAATGTGCTTTTATGTATTTGCCATAAAGTATGAGGTATTTTTCTTCATTTACCCATGTGCGTACCGGCAGATACTAGCTTAAATTAACCCCCCTGCAGGGGCCTACATTAGCCCCTGTGTTAAGCTGATGAAAGTTAAGTGTATGCCGGCCTAGAGAGTGTACCCTGGTGACACCATGGGTGTAGAAAAGAGTAACACACTTGCAGAAATGTGTCCATTCTGAATGGATTCTAAGTACGTACGTGTATGACATTTAGCTTGGCCACAATGCTTCTTGCTATCACATGCCTTTTGTTTGCTACATTTTTAGCCAACCTTCAAATGGTACTGTTTTACACAATGTCTTTATTTTTGGTGTGCAGTGTTCCTTCCTTCGACATCATCCACCCTAAGGGCGTTGGTAAAAAGGAAAGGAGAAAGCGGTTCATAAAGGCGAGGACGGGGCAGTAAAGGCAGCGTAGGCTGAAAAAAAGAGAGAGATGGGGGGGGACAGAGTGTGAAGGGAGCATGGGGCAGAGAGAAGGAGTGTGTAAGGGAGGGGAAGGTGTTGGAAGGGAAGTAGTAACAGGGAGAGAAGACCCGATGAAGAGGGGAGAGCATGTGTGTTAGGAGGAGAGGGGGAGTGTAAAAGGTAAAGCATGTTGGAGATACCTTGGAGGGTAGGACATTGTTAAAGGGTGAGGAAGGTGGGAGGAAGCAAGCGAGTACGATGGATGGAAGGCTTGGGCTGTGTGTGAGGGGGTCGTCGAATGACAAGTCAGGGAGATGAGGCAGAGGGAGGAGATGGGAAGTGAAAGCCGGAAAGATGGGACTAAACAGGTAGAAATGTGAGAGGACGAAGAGGAGTCCGACAGGTGAAGGAGCAGGGAAAGCGAGTGAAAGTGTGGAGAGCCTGCTTGAGAGGGTGTAGTGTTAGAGAGTAGGGAAGAGTAGAAGTGCAGATGTGGAGAGTGGAGGCGTGGGGGGTAGCAGTTTGTGGTACAGAGCAATTTGCGCAGTTAGTTAAGAATTAACAAGCTCTTGGCATTGCTGTGGGGTGCGTGGCGGGAGCGCATTGCTCCAAATGGTGGGTTGTGACGTGGCTGTTGTTGTTGTGCTGAAACAGTTTCCCCGACCAGAGACTTGGAGACCAGAGTTCGAGCCTAAACGTTGGCTCAACGTTAATCTCCTAAACTACTAATTTAAATACACAAATCAGGGGATCGACTAATTAAAAAAAATAAAAATAAAATAACAGCGATCTCGAAGTGTTGGGGTTAGGGGGAGACAAAGTAAACAAGCATTGGCCGTGAAAGAGACAGGCCTTGAAAGTGCGGCCTTGAGACTTGGTAAAAGCTTGCGAGAATGAGAACAAAAGAAGGAGAGCGAGGGATAGAGAGGAGGCGGGGATGGGAGCAGAGCCGGGGAAGTACATGCAAGTCATGGCCTGCGGCCGTGAATAAGTGACGGCGGGGGCGGGGCAGCGGAAGCCTTTGATGTGGCAAATGCTGCTGGCAGGGGGAAGGCTCGGGCAAGCTCGTGCACGAGGAGCTTGTCACGTGAAATGTTGAAAATCCGGATAGTAAAAAATCAGCTTTGTGGAAGGACGGCATTAGGTCTCTCTACGAGACCTAAAAATAACATGACAACATGGTACTCCGTCAATTACACGTTGAGAAGTGAAGTCGTCTCCATCAAATCAGTGTGATCCGTTCTGTAATTTATATTTTGGCCCAATACACCTTTTATGTTTTGAGACAAACATGACAATATAAATAAACCTTTACTGACAATTGCTGTTCTGCGCTGCAGTTTCTCTAATAAAACACCACGAAGCCAAATCAAAAGACTTTCTTTTGTACCAATGTCCTGCGTGGGGATAGATTTACTAAGCTGCCTCGCACTACTGACAAATTTAGCGGTGTCATATTCACAACGTGTTGCGTAATGACGACATCCTTGCTGTTGGAAAACCAAATGACACTTCTCTCGCGTGATACCAAACGTGATTTAGCGTAGACTATTAACTGGTATCTTGTGTACCCTTAGTACTAGAGGCATACCCTCGAATACAATTACTTTCTTGAAGGCGTCTCCCAAGTTTAAATCAGCAGCATGGGGCTTTTCTTCATTCTTAAACGTGTTACTCTTAAGTAAATCATGCAATGGCACCCACCCCAGGTTTGCTCATAGTTCTCGTTTTCAAATGCTAGAATGCCCTTCTTTGCATGACTTCAGCAGGTACGGATTTGCCATGTGTCCGATATGTGTTTCCCTTGGTGGAAGAGGTGTGGCGCAGCGGCCAGGGTGCCTGACTCGGAACTACGGCGCCTACTGCAGGTTAGCTCAGCACCGTGTGACTCTGGGCAACAGTTCGCTTAATCTTCCCGAGGGCCCTCAGCGCCGGGACACCACTTCGGAGGTAGCTGTGCAATTTGAAAATACTGGTATTTCATTTTCATTTTATTTGTTCACGTTCCACAATGCCCACTTTGGCTATCCCCTAGGGTTTTTGTTTACCCTTTTGCACAAGAACGTTTTCAATACTTTCCTTTGCACTGCTTTGCGGTGCGCCGCAGCTAAACGTTATTAAATGTGGGACCCCCTGTGCAAAATGTGCCTTCTGTGAGCACAAAGGACTGATCCTGATGCACAGCCAGGATTTGTTTGCCAGATGAAAGTGACTGCTGTGGGAAATGTGCAAGTAGATTTCCATAAGGAGGAGACTGTGAATCCCTAACAAACATTTTGCCTATGAAAATCGTAAACAGACCTTCTTATCCTGCAAGAAAGTGTTGCAAACCATGGAGTCAAATGTCCCTTGAAAAATTATTCTTGAAGGTCTACGGTGCCCTTTTGAGTTTGGCCCATCAAACAATTGTAATGCTGCCCTAGCATAATTTAATACCAGTCTCATTGCGAGGACTCCAATTCATCACAAAATAATGTTATACATGGCTGCTCCCCTTATTATTGAGGTTGGTAGGTTGCGTCAATGTTGGAGGTCCTCCATTAATCTCTGTAGTAAAGTACCTAAGTTGTCGTTGTAGTAAGTTTAAGTGGTACTACAGATCCAAAGTCCTAAGTGTGTGCAATGGTGAGATTCAACTCTCAATGGCAGTGGCATGCTCATGGGTGGGATCCAGCCTCCTTGTGTATACATCAGGGATTTCTCCTAATTCATTCTCAGACCTGTGTAACGTCAGTATTTACAAAATATCTGCTTGAGCCTCTTCAGGGAGGTGTCAGGACATGTCACTCAATACTTTCTATCATTCATTCATACTCACTCATTTCAACCCACACTTTCTCAGACTCACATGCACTCACTCTTACTCTCAGTCACTCATCCTCACTTATTTTTACACTCCTGACTCACATTCTCAGTCAGTTACACTGATTTCCACTCATTTATTCTCACTCACTCGATCGCTTACGCTTGCTTACACTCTCTCCTTCTGATCTTTATTCATTCTCACTCACCCACCCTCACACTCTTAAAGTCCCTCTTACTTTCATACTTACTCCATTCACAGGGACAGACACACACACACAGTCAGCATAACATACTTGCAGCTGCAAGCACGGAGGCATTTAAGAAGCAAATGCATTTTTAATACTTAACCCAAAGGCCAGTGAAGGTCCCTTCTAGCTTTAGGTGCTCAATTCATATTACACTAATAGTTAGACATGGACTATCATTCACTATTAGTATAATTTGAAAAAATGGTCAGAAACTAAAGAGTGCAGAGCCCCAGTGCCCATAAAAGTGAGCCACCCCAGTGTTCTTGGGACAGAGTTTGCCACTTCTTAGGCAAGGGGTCTCACAGGTAGGGCAAGAGATTGCCAAATGACATGTATGCCTGATTGCAGTATTTTCATAAAAATAGCTATGTGATCTTAATAGCTTTTAGAGGCACAGGATGACTGTGGTAAACAACTCAACATCAACCTTTCTATGAATATTCTAGCCAGAATTATGTTCCCTAAGTCTGGGTACTCGCATCGGTTTTCTACTACTGAAGGCTGGACCAGTTCTACACACTCACATCTGGTGCCCGCGTCATTATGTATTCAGCATGCGGGCCTGGGGCCCATGACACCACATTGGCTATGAGGGGACTGACCGCACACTTCTGTCCTGCCCAGGAGAGACTGACTGTGGGAGATGAGGATGCTGAGATCCGGTCTGTAAGCTGGCGGGCCACCGACTAGTCAACTTCACCCCAACACCAGCGTGTGACAAGGGCACACCAGGGCGCCTGGCAGTGCCTGACAGAGCAAGTGGCCAGTATATTCAGGCGGGAGAGATTTGACTCCACAAGAAGCAAAAGGCGGCCTTGCATGGGGCTGGCCTGAGTGCCACCGCTGCGGGGCACCTTGCAGAAATCCAGTGTTCATGGAAGCAGGGTGCATCCCCAGGTGGAGCTCCGACAGAGAGGCTCCCATCGAAGGAGGACCCGGAGCCAGCACCGTTGGAGACCGTGAGGAGAGTGCCCAGCCCAGCGAGGGAAAAGATTGCCAACACTGGTCTGCCCACTGTGCAGGGAGAACCAACAGCGCTAGTTGAGAAACGGGCAGCACAGCTTCAGTATCTTCCCACTACAGGGCACCATTACCTTTATTAAGAACAAAGACCAAGAAGAGGAGACACTGAGTGCAAGAAGCACTGCACCAGGAGTGCAACTGAACAGAAGGAGCGGGCCTGCAGGAGCGTTTCACAATGAGGATATGGGGCATGGCGGAGCCCATAAAAGGGCATCTCTACGCCTCAAACGACAGCAGGAACAAGAAAGAAAACTGGTGGATGCCACCTGGATGGTCTGGAGGCTGAGACTTCCAAACCCCACCTCTCTTAAGATACCTTGGAGTCTGCTGAATCAGAGGTGAGTGACCCCAAAGAAGCCCACAGGCCATTGCAAATCTGTTGCTTCCTCAAACAGTTACCCTGCCACCATCACAGCTGCCAGGCATTCTTATATTGGCTCAGAAGCACTGTGAGTGGCCCGAGAGATCTCAGGAGAAGGTAGGTGGGAGTTGCTGCCCCCTTAGGGAAACAGCAGTACTTCGCCAGTTCACAGGCACAGACAGAGGCATGCGGCGGCAGGAGAGGTCTCGGTGGGAGAGATCAGGCCCATCCTAGAGACATTTAACCCCTACGACGTGGAGAAGTGTGGCTCACTGGTTAGAGGAGGCATACCCTGAAGCAGAGGTCAGACCCGGGACCAGGGTTCAATTCCCGACGCGGCAGGGTCTTGAGCCCAATTGTCCACGGACTTGATAATTCTCGCTTCGGTGCCCACTCTAATCACGGGTTCACATTCTGCAACTCTGGGCATTAGCTTGCTTAATCTCCACAACAGCCCCCCGCGGCGGGATGCCTGGCTTTCACCTTGGGGATGCCCAGTACGGGTTATCTCACAGGGAAAAAGTCAGGACGGGTTCCCAAGGCAAGCGCCGAGATGCCCTAGGGTAAGTCGAGCGCTATATAAGAACATACATACATACATACATACGACTGGAGTCTTTGGAAAAGTATAAAAGAGGGCAGCCAGGCACAAAGGATGAGAAGCAAGGAGCAGGCTGCACTTGTCTATACCATGAGGAGAGGGCTAGCCCGGCAGTGCACACCCCTACTGCCCAACACCATAGAGCCAAATGAACAATGGATTGACAGAATGTTGAACAATGTCATACATTCACCTCAGTAGAGAGATCTAGGCCTAAATCCTTCGTTTTTTTGCTCCCCATGCCATTCCAGTTTAAACCCAGCCATATGCAAATCAGCCTTGACCCTGCTCCCTATGTAACAGTCCAACCTGAACTGCCAGGCCAGGTCCTCCTTGGACCAGTAACAAGCATCCTGGGTCCGGTTTTGGGCTTTTAGCCTTTATCAGCCAGGCTAGCTTGACACCAGTGTCATGGAGAGCACGGGACACCCGTCTGGGCATACCCGTCCCACTCAGGGTGACAAATGCAAAAAGAACAATGGATGGAGAGAATGTTTAACAATATCAAACATTCACCCCAATACAGAGATCTTGGCCTAAATACATCTGTCTATACCATATGGAGAGACCGAGCCCTGCAGTGTGCACCACTACTGTCCAACACCAAAGCCAGCAGCTGGGTGCAAAGAGAAGCACAAGAGGTGAACAATCCTCACTCACAACCTAAGGGGCACAAAGAGAAACAAAAGAAAGACTGTGGACACAGGCTCCCTGAGGCAGCAGCAAAGGAAAGCACCTCGGTCGTACTGCCCCACTGCCACCAACCAGTAATGAGGCTATAGAGGCAAGAACTGAGCCACCTTCCCTTCAGCCCACAAACATAGCGGAGTGGATATGCCAGGGTACTGCCTATCCAAGGAACTGCAGCGAACAGAGCTAGTCGATCACCTTTACGGCCTCACAAGTGGCCAGCTGAGACCCCAGGGGAGTAAGAGAAGAGAGAGAGGTACTGCCCAGTTAGGCCTCAGCCTAAATAGGAAAAACTCTGTGGGACCACTGCCTGCTCCTAAAAAATGTTGGTGCCCGTATTCACAAAGGGGAAGGAGTCCCTTGGTGTCCCCCTACCGTTTGTGAATACGTTACAACCAGCTTGAAGTTGCTGGTATCTGTGAATGTTTTGTGACCTCAAAACATTCCTACATACCAGTGCGACTCGCTACTAGGAAGGGAATCTCTTAACACGCCCCTTCCCAATAGTGACTTGCAACACCTATTTTGCGAGTCGGTAATAGGTTACTGACTTGCAAAATAGTGCCAAAAAGCATTTTACCAGGCCGTTTGATGGCGGGTAAAATGCTTCGTACATCTGGCCCTCAGTCCTGTGGCAAACCATCCAAGGGACCTCCACAAGTGAGAGATGGACTTGACAATGCTCCACTGACAGATGGTAGTTAGATTTTGGGTCCTGAGAACAGAGACTCCAACAGGTTGCAGACTATCTTCCCAGTCACAAAAAGACGGATTGCAGCGAGTCAAACACCACCACCAAAGCAAGCTACACAATGGAATCCACCAATGCTCCTGATGCACCCCTTTGAAACTTTTAGCACAAACCACAAATCATCCTGAGCATCAGCACAGTGAACCAAATCTATATTGTGGACATGACTACAGATAGTATAGTTCCAGGTCTTGGGCTTTTTTGCACTAGTATTCGTGTCCTGTCTCAGATCAGGTTAAATTATGAATGTGAGTAGAGATATCTGGTTGCAGCCAGCTTCTTCAGTACAGACACCCACTGCTGTCCTGCAGATTAACTCTAGAGGCTGATAGACTATGTGGCAGACAGTTTGTTTTGTTTTGTTTCCACAGGTTAGACTTCTTGTCTTTTCCTTTTGGATTTTGGAAGGAATTTGGGGCCAGATGTATGCAAATGGGTCACCAACTCCTTCACGTAGTTAGTAAAATATGAATGTTTTGAGACCGCATTCCGGTTGCAAAATATTCATACATGCCCCTGCGACTCGCTATTAGGAAGGGATGACCTTGAAACGCCCCTTCCTAATACCGACTCGCATACCCTATTTTCTGAGTCAGTAATAGGTTGCCGACTCGCAAAACACGGTTAGTACATGTGAAAAGACCCCTTAGCGGTCGAAAACGGCCCAATTCTCCATTCGCGACTTCTAACACGGGTCATACATCTGGCCCGTAGTGTCCGGCTGGACACGTAACTCAGCAGCCCCTCCTTAGTGCTACACCCACACCTACCCCACACCCAATCACAAACGTCACCAGTCAGGTGGCCCTGCCAATAAAAGAGCCCGCACACACGGGCTTGGGGCCAGTTCTACACACACACACATATGGTATCCAGGGCTCGAGTCGGGGTACCACGCGGGTGGACGACGTCCCCCCACCTATTTTACCGGGGGAACGCCATCCCCCCTGCCAAACAGCTGGACTTAACTCTATGGCCTCTTTGGGACAAGGAGCTCGGCACCTTTCGTGACGTCACTTCCTGTTGTGACGCCACTTCCGGTGACAGCGTCCCCCCACTTCTTTTTTTCAGGACTTGTGCCCTGATGGTATCTGTGTCATTATTTATTCAGCATGTGGGCCTCGGACTCCCCGCACCACACAAGGTGGAAGGCTGCTTTTAAGGTGCTTTGTGAGCTGCCACGTACCAGTTCTAAAGGTGCCAAGCCATACACAAATTGTCCAGTACTTTGTACCGCTTGAAGCTGATTCTAACATTTTTCCAGGGTTGCGTTTGGTACCCAGCCAGAAGTGTAAATTATTCTTTAAAAAAATATATTTTAAAAGTACTTAATTTAAATGTTTTCACTTGTTTCCCCGCAACATTCGCAGTTGTGTTGTTGAGCGACGAGCCAGGTGGATGCCACAAGTGCTGGCGAAACATCTGTCACACTCTTCGAAATGTGTGTCTGCTGCTGCTGCACGCACGCGGATCCGCGCGTTTTTGAACCCGCGCCATTCTTTTCCCATGAAAAAGACTTCTTATTTCCACTTTTATCTCAGAGCCATCTGCGCCGCAGCTCTGCTCAGACGTGAGGACAGATCTGAAACCAGGACATTATTTTAGTCACGTAGCAGAACAGTATTGTTTGCATACATTCATTCCTGTAATGAAACTGTTGCCAGACGGAAGTAGGTCAGATATTAGTGGGGAAAAAACCACAACGGAACTGAGCCTGGAGGGAATAGCAAATAAGACCCGGAGATCATAAAATGACTCTTCTTCAATAACCTTTTAATGCAGGGGGATTTTAATATGTTCGCCAGAGATCCGTTTAACTCCTTGCATGCCAGGTCTGTCCAGGACTGACCAATGCCACTCCATTTCGAAATGCAACGTCATACAAAAATCTCCCAGGACTTAATTATTTAGAATTTGTTTCTGGACATGCAATAAGATTATATAATTATTGCCTAGTGATATATTAGAAAAACACACAAAATCGAGCAGCATTTAAGCAAGAATGGCCTGAATTTACTATTCAATCACGAGACTCCCAGTAATTGGCACGCATCTGATAAAATCCGGCTTTACTGAGTTGGAATTTATCAGGGCGATAAATACCCTCCCATTATGGGTTTTGCGGAAAAAAGTGAAGATTTTGGTGCTTAATTGAGGGGCTTTTCTCCCCAAAAATATTCTACACATTAAATATCTGTAGGTTTAACCTGCTGAGACGTATCACAAAACTCATAATTGTGATATGCAACCGCAGTTACTGCTGTAGCTGCCATGCTTCCCACGAACAGGAATGAGGAGCTGCTCCAGCCCAGGTTTTTAGGTCTCGCCTTTACCATTCCGCAGGAATGGGAAATGGGGAGAATTCAAGTCGGCTATTTTCTCTTCAAACCAAAGGGCTTTCAGCCGCGGTTTTCTTGCAGTTCATGTGAATCACGTGATCAAACATGCACGAGCATTCACGTCCAGGGCTTCTCCTCCCCTAGCAGCACTCCTCCCACACCAGCAACTCTCCCCTCCCACACCAGCACCTCCCCTCTCTCTCCCCGCAAACACAGCCTTGCCCTAGCAGCACTCCTCCCACACCAGCAACTTCCCCCTCCCACACCAGCACCTCCCCTCTCTCTCCCCCGCAAACATAGCCTTGCCCTAGCAGCACTCCTCCCACACCAGCAACTTCCCCCTCCCACACCAGCACCTCCCCTCTCTCTCTCCGCAAACACAGCCTTGCCCTAGCAGCACTCCTCCCACACCGGCAACTCCCCCCTCCCACAACAGCACCTCCCCTCTCGCTCCGCGACTTCCCCCTCCCACATCAGCACCTCCTCTCTTTCTCCCCGCCAACACAGCCTTGCCGTATCAGCACTCCTGCCACACCAGCACCTCCCACGAAAAAAAATGGCGGCCGCGCATGTAGTTTGTTTACATCTCTGCCATACCCCCCTCCTTGCCTTTCCACGTCCCAGCGCTCTTTTCTCCACCTTTCTTCACCCACCTTCCTTTCTTTGCCTTCCCTTCCTGTTGCTCGGTGTACCCTCTCCCCATGCGTCTTCAATCTCCCTTCGCTTTCCGTTCGTGCAGCACGTGCAGTGGAACCGGATGCAGAAAATACATAAAATCAAATAATTTACATTTGTCCAAAGACTCCATAGCCTATCCTTCCTACTACGCTCTTCCATCCTTTCTTTTTACATAGAACTCACAACACTTTCAAAGTTTTAAGTGACCTATTTTCCGACAATAAATAAATATTTATAACATGCGTCTTCAATACTATATACTAACTACAGCTGTATGTGTTCGTAAAAATAGCACACCCTTCGTCACTGCTCTCCCCTGTCCCTTGCCCAAACTCTTTCAGAGACACGCTTTCCGTTCGTGCAGCAGGTGCAGTGACACCGGCCTCAGCAATCCATACTGTCAAATTAATTTCCACGATTTCAATGGATGGGACACATACACGAAAAAGAACATCTCTGTTCGTGTCTCTTTGTTATCACGGCCGCCAACATGCACAAACAGACAACAGACTTTCTCTTTTCCATTCACGCACAGAAACACGTACACGTTGACCACATTTACACGTGCTTCTTGCAAACAAACACCCCCTTCCTTGTGTGTCATTGATTCATCTACACGTTTCTGCCTTTCCTATTCAGACGTGTACTTTATTTTCATTTTAAGCATAACACCCTGTTTTTTTTTTCATTTTAAGCATAACACCCTGTCTTTTAATTGCTGAAACAATAACACCAAAACATCTCTCTGTTCCATTCAGCACGCAAGGCAACATGCACAAACAGTCCCCCAAAATCAGCTTTCTGGTCGTGGCTCTTGCTTATTCTATCTTAATCAGGCCCGTCCACACGCACGACAGTAACACACAGCCCTCACACTCTATCTCTTTTCCATTCATCCACGGAAACATGCACCCGTTCACAACATTTACACGTGCATCTTGCAAGCATACCCACCCTTCCTTACTTTATTCCACCCTGTCTTAACTTCAGTCTCATTCACAACACACATTCGTCACATAAATGCACACCCTCGAAAAACAACACTGCTGCTCACTCAGTTTGCAAGCATACCCACCCTGCCTTAGCTTATCCCCCCCTGTCTTAACTTCACTTTTATTCATTCATCTGCACCTTTCGGCCTTTTACTCGCGCAAATACGCACTAAAAGAACAAACAGGCTAGACTCTTTCACTTTCATGCACGACAACTTTTTTTTCTTCTTTCTTTTCCCCTCTGTAAGGTGGGGAGGGGGCCAGAGTCAAACGTCTGGGGCCTAACCACCCCAGGAGACTGAATTGCTTTCATCAGAGTCGTAAAGATTGTAATCTGTTGTCGGCCATCCGCGGGGAAATGCAAATGTTAACTAAAGAGACCGAAAGGCGCCTCTTTTTTCCGCCAAACCATAAAGCAAGAGAAGCAACTTTAGAAAACAAGCAGCACGTTCTTTTACACTGTCGATGACATGCACGTACAATGGTCTTATTGTTGTTCATTAGTTTAGTTTTTATACTTACGTTTCATAGTGCAAAGTTTCACGTTCACAACATTTACACGTGCATCTTGCAAGCATACCCACCCTTCCTTACTTTATTCCACCCTGTCCTAACTTCAGTCTCATTCACAACACACATTCGTCACATAAATGCACACCCTCGAAAAACAACACTGCTGCTCACTCAGTTTGCACAGGCAGATCACACCACTTCGCCACATCTTGAAAAATATTTTGCGTGAAAAATAACAGAAAATATTACACGGCATTTTAGACACATTTGTCCCATGACTCCATAGGCCATCCTTCCTACTACGCTATTCCATCCTTTCGTTTTACATAGAACTCACAACACTTTAAATAAGTGAGGCTTTTGACGACAAACAAATTATTTATAATATTGCATCTTCAATACTATATACCAACTACAGCTGTACGTGCTCTTAAATAGCACACCCATCGTCACTACCTTTTATCCACACAGTATATTGAGCCAATTCTGCTGCTCCCTCCTAATGCACGCACAGATCACAACACTGCGACACATATATAAAAGTCTGTGTCATCCGAATTGACAATGTTTGACAAACAATACACAACTTGGCCACACATCACACTAAATGTACACTACTTATCAACACACATTAGTGACATGCATCTACACAATCGTCTTTTATCACCTAAGCTTACTTTGGGGACTCTTGCAAATTCTTGTTCTCCCACACAAGGGCACCCTGCTCCTGCGGTGAACACTCCTAGACTGGATTAACACATTACTATCACACACAACTTGTTCATCATCAAACAACAAAGCTACAGGTAGCACCCTTTACACCACATGCTCAGACTGTGGATCGTTGCTTCGTCCACAAGGCACTACACAAGAGTCCCCCAGGTCACGGATTCAGAACATTCTGAAAATGTCCGCCTATCCACAAATAGGAAAGATCAAAAATAAAGGTTTCTGCCAACTTATCAACCTAACAATAATGCTATGCTGAAAGAAGATGCCTTCACTCTGAAGGGTACATTGTCTAGAACTATCTTCACCTCCGATTAACACCTACAGACAACTTCCGGCGTTTAAAAAATTCACATCATTATTAAACTAGCATGCTCTTTTTATTCGAGTACTATACAGCAAGTTTTTTACACACTATTATTAACGTTTCACATCAACTACTTTTAAAAAAATAATGTACGATATCCTTTTGAGACCTAGACAATCAACTACAAAACTAAGGCCAAACAACAAAACGAAAATGCAAAAAAAAAAAAATAATAATAATTAAATGCACAAGATCTGTTACGCACCAAGTAAATAAAAACGACACTAGCTAACAACCACATAACTAACTCATAATACGTACATTATTAACACCTTTAGGTAACAATCACAAAACTACAAATTTAAAAGCGAAACAATCAACACAGATAAATGAAGGAATAATGAAAATAACGTCAACATACATTTGCAAATTAAAACACAAAGAAACATCCACATTTGCAGTTGCCTTACATTATTCGCATATTTCGTTAATAAAAATTAAAAACATAAATAACATTCGCAAAAGTATACATTTACACATCTTCAATTAAACACTGTGCCTCCGAAACATTTACAAACATTGTCATTGAAAAAATAAACAATTAAAATCATTAAAACTTATCACATCCGGGGGAGGAGCCAAGATGGCGACCGGAGCAGACGTGTGAGCTCCCGGCTCCGCCAGCCCTTGGCCCCTTTGTTCCTATCCTGCCTGCCATCCTGCTCAATTTGCCAGCCGCTGGAATGGGGAAGGCGCGCTGACTTCACCCGTGTTCCTCCGACGCCTCGGCCCGGTCGGATTGAGGAGATAGAACATTGCCCGGCCCGCGCCATGACTCAGGCTTGCATCGACGCTGGCTGCCGAACTTAGGCGGAGGGGAGACGGCCGGCCTGCCTACGGGACACCCACAGCCTGTGCGGAGCTGCTTCCTCTCTCGCGGCCCGCGTTTTATTGCCTTTCGATGACTGCTGGACGCTGAGATCGCGCTGGCTGGAAGGCGGACGAGACTGCCCGATCGGCTCCTTTGTTGTGTGCGAGGGGAGAGCTGCCTGGACTCCATTACGGGATGTCCCCTGACTTGGTGAGCCGCCTGTTTGCCCTTACGGCCTGCTCAGACCGGCGGGGGCCCCTTACTGGCGACGCTGAGCTGCCACTGGACACAATGAGAGAGGGAATAATCGCTGACTCCTGTCGCACCCCCCCACGATATGGCGATCGGCTTGGGAGAGCGTTGGACGTTCCCGTGGACCTACGAGGTGGAGAGGACTGCCCACCCTCGCCCCGTGCTTGCGGCGCCGTGGGGCCGGGGTCTGCACTGCCTACACCCACGTCTGTCCCAGCCGCAGACGGACCGCAACCTGCCCTGTCCTACGGAGATCTCCTGTCTGCCCGTGGCGAACTGAGATCGGAGCTGCTTTACAACTCCCATAAGCTGAGCAAGGAACTTGACGATGTGGCCCTGGAACTGGATCGTGTGCGGAGAGACTGCTCCCAGCAACGGCTGACCTGTCCCCTCCTGGTGCCTGGGGCTGGGACTGTGTTGCCGTGTGATTTCAGCGGTGGAGAGACCCGTGATGCCTGGAATGGTGCCTCTGAAAGACCGCTTACAGCCTCTGCCGGTGGTACATTGTTGCTGCACTCGGGGACTGAGACATTGTATCCGCCTCCACCATTGATGATGATCTTGCCGGCCCGGCGGACTCAGGCCCCCTTCAGGACTTTCCTGTGCAGGTCTCCGTTTTTCCTCCTGATGTCCTGGAGTTACCGTGCCACCTTGGAGGTGTTTTTGACTGTGTTTGTTGCACTGTTAAATATTTGGCACCGTCTATTTTCTCTGCACGAATCCTCTCTTCCTCCCTTGCACCCATTTTGTTTCTCTACGGTTGGGAGGGGTGGGATTCGTCGAGGGCTGGGATCTGGGGGGCTCCTGAGATCGGGACAGGGTTAGGCGGGTTTCAGGTTATATTACTCTCTTGCCAGGTGGGGACCGGGGTTAGAATGGTATACGTATTGGCTGCGTGGATTATATGTTTGGGGTGGATACTTCCCCCCGTCTGTCTCTATTGTTCCTAGTGGTTGCTCTGCTTTACACTCTTCGGGATATTGCGACCTTAGTCAATGGCACAGTCGGCACCACATACTGGCTATCCTGATAAATTGCGGGCTAACGGCTCCGTTACACTCTCTTTAGTGCCTGCCTGTTGGTCATGGCCGTTTATTGTGACAGAGGGACTATTTGTTTAGAGCAGCGTCCATTTCGCTCTCCTTTGTTTGCGTTCTCATCAAGGCGGCCATTTTGTCCCTTCGTTCCGACTGGGGAGGGCTTCTGCTGAGCGTCATGGTGTAGTGGTCGCTCGCGACCTGATTAGGGTTGGAGGTTTCCGGGGATTAACTGTTGTCTGACTGGCTGGTACGGTTTCGGACTGCGCCACCTCTCTGGCGAAGGTAGTGGTCGTAGCTCCCCACACTTGTTCTGTTGCTGATGTCTATCCTGGTACCCTCGCACGTGGGGTTGAACTGTGTGTATCATGCTATTGTCCCCTATGGACGGGGTGACCAGTCAGGTACTGGCTCGGGGACCCGGGCTTATTTGATTCAATTCCCCTTCTGGTAGTGTACTTCTCTATATTGTTATTTCACTTGGTAAAAGGGGCTATACGTGGCTGGGGGACCGTGAGTCTTGTTATTGTTAGGGCTCCTCCCCGTTTCCTTTCTCTTTTGGGAGTGATAGAATAGCTTGTTCTTTTCTTCCTCCCGATATTTCAAGCGTGAACATCTTTATTTCTTATCATTTCTTCTTTCTTTTCTATTCTTGGTCTGTATTTCGGGTTCTTTAATGGGCGACAGGCACTTTGCCGGGGGGGGGGTAGGCCGTAGCCTCCGGATTGATGTAGGGTGGGGGGGTAGATTTAGTTTTCCTTATTTGGTTTCTATGGGCCTTATTTTTCTATTTTCTGCGCTTTCTTGTCCTGTTTCTGTTCTGGGTCTGAAGTAAGGGTTAGTCGGGAGTGGGTGGCGCTGAGGGTGGTATGTGAATGCGTACTGCAGCTCCTGATGTTTTGTATTGTACTGCCATATTGACGGGGTGATCTTAATAATGTTGCTCTTATTGATGCTGCCTGCTCATGTTGCGAAGTTGATGCACGGACTCAGTTCTCCATGACTTTATTCTTCACTGATTCATATTTCGATCAAAAAACTTTCAAAAATTTAACCTTCAATGCTCCTTTTCCTTGGCGACATGATTCCATTCAGTGTAACTGCTCCTATTTGATGCTATTTTGCCTGATGCCGCTGAGGAACCGCATTGCTTGCACCTGTGCTTAAAGTATCGTGGCCGGCCTGAGGGTTGTAGGCCCGTATTTGTTCTCCTTTTCATGCACAATAAAGGTTTTCAAAAAATTTAAAAAAAAAAAAAAAAACTTATCACATCCAGTTATTACATAAATACAAAGTACATACTTCTTCTAAGTTAAAATACAGATCATGTACGTAAAAATACAAATAGAAACAATTAAAACATTAAAATTAACAGAAACAGACATTATATATCAACTTTAGAAACAGTTAATTAACTATATTATAAGTAAATAACAAAAAAGTCATATAGTCGCGAACAAAAGATTTACATTTTTATAAAAAATATAATATTCGTTACTTTATACATACTATCAATACTACATTCGAATACATACATAAAACAATTAGAAATAAAGTCTTACCTGTCTAACGACGCAACAACAGCACAGGAACAAGAACACGCCTTCTGCGACCCGCGAATCTCGATCTTCTGGGGAATTCCACCGTTGACGCACGCCAATCGAAACGCAACGTCAAAAACGTAGCGCTCCGATTGGCTGAAATAAAACGTCAATCAAAAATTGGACACTTCCAAAAGGAAAGCAAAAAAAAACTAGACCGATGACCTACTAAACGTAGGTTGCGTGAAGGGGACGCATTGCGTCCGCCATTTTTTATTTCAAAAACATACATAAGCATCAACAAAGGCAGTCAACATATTACTACACACAAAAAAATACAAAAATATTACATACACATTCCATTTATTACATAATGCTAAAAAATAGTTACACAACATCACATCTACAAATATACACATCACACTATAAACATAGCAACACTAAAATACACTCAGACAGCACCAACAAAGAATCAATAAATAACACCACCACACAACTAAACAACTACGCAACGCTCACACATGCAACGCCACTCACACATGCAACGCCACTCACACATGCAACGCCACTCACACATGCAACGCCACTCAACCACGCAACGCCACTCAACTACGCACACGCAACGCCACTCAACTACGCAATTCCACTCAACTACACAACGCCAGTCAACTACGCAACAACACTCAACTACGCAACTTCACTACTCAACGCCATGCAAATACACGCAACTACGCAACGCCACTCAACTACGCAACACCACTCAACTACGCAACGCCACTCAACTACGCAACGCCACTCAACTAAGCAACGCCACTCATCTACACAACGCCACTCAACTACGCAACGCCACTCAACTACGCAACGCCACTCAACTACGCAACGCCACTCTACGCAACGCCACTCACACATGCAACGCCACTCACACATGCAACGCCCCTCACACATGCAACACCACTCACACATGCAACGCCACTGTCAACTACGCAACGCAACGCAACTACACAACGCAACTACTCAACGCAACTACGCAACGCCACTCAACTACGCAACGGCACTCAAATACGCAACGCCACTCAACTACGCAACGCCACTCAACTACGCAACGCCACTCATCTACGCAACGCCACTCATCTACAAAACGCCACTCAACTACGCAACGCCACTCAACTACGCAATGCCACTCAACTACGCAACGCCACTCAACTACGCAATGACACTCACACATGCAACGCCACTCACACATGCAACGCCACTCACACATGCAACGCCACTCAACCACGCAACGCCACTCAACTACGCAACGCCACTCAACTACGCACACATGCAACGCCACTCACACATGCTACGCCACTCACACATGCAATGCCACTCACACAGCCAACGCCACTCACACAGCCAACGCCACTCACACAGGCAACGCCACTCACACAGGCAACACCACTCACACAGGCAACGCCTCTCACACAGGCAACACCTCTCACACAAGCAACGCCACTCACACACGCAACGCCACTCACACACGCAATGCCACTCACACACACAACGCCACTCACACACGAAAACCACTCACGTTGCCAATAGATCTCGCAGTACGACAGTTGGAGCCATTACAATTGCAAATAACAATGCCTTTCACTGTTGTTATCATTTTTAATACATAAAGGGCTTTGTCATGTACACAACCAATAGCTCCAACTTTCCTACTGCGAGACCTATTGGCAACGCCAGTGCTTGTTTTCTTTGAATTGTGGTGCTCGTAGCCCTAGGTCTATAATAAAATACACTAGACTACAAGTCCCAGAATTCTAAGAAGAAACCTGGACTGGAGCAGCTATTCATGCATGACCTGGGACACATTTCAAGGCTGTATCCTAAATATCTCAACTTAACCTCGTAATGTGGGTCTACGTGTTTAGTACTACAATACTGTACCTCCTCATTACCAATCTATGGAAGATTAATCTTTGAAGAAAACTCCTCAGGCTTCGAAATTAATGAATGTCAGGAATGTACAAAAGGATCCCCAGTCACAATTCAGTTTATAACTTTGCAAAATAAGCTTTCAAGTGTCTCGTCTAAATGGCCAAGACGAAAGATCACATCGCCTCATCATCATCGGACGATGTGATTTCGATTTGCATATTACTAATTCTAAATGATTTAAATAGCAGCTCAAACCCCTTATAAAATCTAGAATAAGCTGGGTTAAAATATTAACTTTGTTTTTTCCAAAAAGACTCAAAAAACTGCACTTGTCTAGTGTAGGGTAGTTCCAATTACATTTTTCATACAGGCTGACAATGGAATGATTCCAAATTGAAATGAATGAATAAGGACATAGAGGGTCTTTTATTGGTGGGCGTCTCACGACCCTCTAAGTCAGGGTTCTCCAAAGTCAGGCCTGGAACCCCAGATCCACACCATATTTTTAGCATATCCCCATTTATATAAATGTCATTATCTTAAAATCTGGCCTGGATCCAGCCCTCCAGGACCGACTTTAGAGAACCCTGCTCTAAGTCAGTGGTGGCTATGGCTTCCTTTCTGCTGGTGGGTGGCTAGCCCAACAAGTAGAAAGGGAAAGGGATGTTAATGTGCCTTCAGCTGCGCGGCTGATGTGGTTCTCCACGGAAGGCACTGAATGTTGCTTCGTGGTTGCACTTGCTTGGAAATGTTTTCAAGAAACAGTGATGGCCCTGCCACAAAGGGAGTGTTCTCCCTGCACGTGAGGGCCACGCAGCGTTTTCCGTACTCAAAGCCACAATATTTTGCATGGTGGTGCAGAGTAGGGAAACCCAGTGATGGTTGCCCCACCCTAAACGTAACTGTGAAGTTTCCCTGTCCATGTGTCATGAACTGCCCTAGTCCAGTTTTTTTCTTTGAATTCTGGGATTTGTAGTTCTAGAAGTCAATTCAAAGAAAACGCCCGGCCTCGAGCAGCTAACCGCGCATGTAGAGTGGAAACCTGCCAGCGCTGCCTGTACAGTGCAAGTTGAAAATCACTTTGAACGGAGGGCTTTGTGGCAGACAGACCTTTGGGACAAGGGTTTATGCCGGTGGAGCCAACAGAGACTCCTTCAGTGTAAACTCAGCCCTTCTCTAGACTCTAAATATTGCATAGGAAATGCAAGTTTGGTGAGACGGGAGCTCTGTCGATTTTCAGCGATGTTTTCTCCCCCTACTAACTCTAAAGGATCATCTGAGTGCTAGGAGAACCCATGTATGCCTCAGAACCCCATGCTGCCTTTACCAACAAACACTGGTGGGATAGGTTCAAACATGCAAACCAATTGCATATTATTTAAAATTGAGATTTCTTTTTTTAGGGGTGCAACTGACTTGTTCATAAAAGTGTTTATTTTGTCATAGTTCTTTATGACCGTAATTCAACGGCAGTAAGTGGTAAAGATTGCGCCATGGAGGATACATTGGTCTGCTGTTCTCAAGTACACCTGACAAGGCTCTGCTAAAATACTTTCTTCAGGTGAAGTCCATACTTTGGTCCAAAACAACAGTGGTTTTACATGGACCTTCCACATTACTTTGGGATTGCGAAATTCAAAACACAGTGGCATTGGCGGGGCACTACCTCTACCTGGTAATCTGAGAAGCTGTCAAAGAAAAGAACTCTCTGTGCTGGATAGCTTTTGGTAGCAGACATCCTCTATAAGCTCAGCATCATATTTTGCTCCAGTGGCTGCCTTCGCATAATACAAATTAAGGACTCAGAAGCTTTTATCCTTATCATTGTCTGGTCCTCTATCTTCGCAGATGCTTGACGATCCTTTTTAAAAACCTGGGTGTATCACTGTTCCCCCTGAGAATCAAAGAAGGAGCAACACTGAACCTCCACGAATTAACTTTAGTATGTAGTGTGCTATAGTCTTCTGGTTTAGACTATACAGCCCATTTGGAACCCTTTTCTGGGATGGGCTTACACTCTTTTTTAGTGAGGGTCAGATTCTCGGCCCCAGTTTTTGCACAGTGGTCACAGGATTGTGATCTGGCTATGGGCTGAGGCCTACTGATCAGGCCCCAGCTACCTTACATACTAATAAAATTGTGGTTTCCTTCTCTCCCAGTGCAGCCCTTGCTAAAATGATATTGGCATGACATTGCTCAAGGTCACTAAGCTTGTAATTGCAAGTGGAAATTATTACTGGCCATTGCCTTATAAGATGACTACAGTGCAGAGTTCACCTGTTTCAATTCATCTTTGTGCCTTGGTTATGTGGCTGAGGTGTAGGCATGTTATTCTCCAGGTCAAACATGTCTATGTAGCTATAGTGTGCAATACAAGCAGCAGACAGGCTCTGCCGGCATCTATTCCTCTCCCATGCTGTAATCTGTCTGCTGTCCTAAGTATAGAAATTAGATCATTGCTGACGATTAACGTGTTCATTGAAATCCCTATTTGAAATTGGGTCAAAACTCCTGACTCCCAATTGACATTTTAATGACCTCGCTCAGTTCAAAAGTAGAGGGATGTCGGGCTGTTTTCTTGCATCTCATCTGTATTGTTACTAAACAAGACATCTGATCCTTTGTGGCCCCATACATCTCCTTGGTTCCCTGCCTCTGTCTCAAGTGGAAGTGCAGTCAAGGTCCAGCTCGAAGGTTCTGATGTTCGGTGCAGCACAACACAATTACCACATGGGCAAAAACGATGAACATATCCAAAGCCAGAGTTGTGAGTTTCTGTAAATGCGTAATATGATATTATTTCAATGGAATGGAAAAATAAAAGCGCACACACCTTGCAATACACAATAAACTAGTATTGCAATACTGTGATTAAAGATGGCCACTTGAATGTAAACACTGTACACTGTTCACTAAACAATCGCAATTATCAGAATTCTCCTGGAAAACATGAAGCAAAAATATAGCACTCTTCAGTGACTGTAAAACTGTGCAACTGGTCATACCAAGTTTGCAACACTCTGTTAAACGTATTGCAGTCCTTGTGTCCAACGTTGTACTTTGTGACAGTTTGCGCACCTTTACAGTGTGCAGTACTGGTGACAGTGAACACCAATAAACAGTTAAAACTATAGTGGCACAATTGCAAATTGAGACATAATGTTATTGTAATTATTGTGAGAAGTTGGCCTGGTGTATGATGTTCACTATTCTAGTGAGCACCTTGCACCAGTCCAAACAACCCTTATGGTGATGGTTGTAAAGTCAACCTTATAGACCAGCTATCCTAGTGGTAGCATGAACAAAGCAGTCTTAGCCTAAACTCAAGAGGGCATGTGAAGCCAGCTGTTTTACCATATGTAACCCCTTTAATACCATATGAAAGGACACCACACAGGATATATATAAAATATATATGTTATTTATTACTAGACAAACCTTCTGAACTCTTTATGAGGTCAGAGGCACAAGCACAATACAAGATATTTAATTAGAACACAATACGTTGCACAAAATACAGTAGGGCCCTAGGGGCACGCTAAACCATATACTAAAATAGTGGTATAAGGACGACTTCACGGAAAGTGAATAGGCCTAGGGCCTAGGGAATCGCTGGGGCTACGCTGAGCTACCAAGAGTGAGGAAGCAGGAGACCCACGGGAGGCGTGTGCAGTGTCTAATCACACACGCAAGATACCATAGAGAATGAATGGGAACGTACAAGTTAAAAACTAGTTCTTTTAGGGCACTTCTGACTGGACTCGGTGAAAGTTACTTGAAACCTAGACAGTTGGATAGTTGATACCCACAGGAGCACCGAAGTACTCGCGTTACCTCAACCACAGGAAGCGGGTGCATAGGTGTCAAAGTGTGTCGGGTTTCGTCTTGGAATCCTATGGAGCCTGGAAGAAAGATGCTGCAGGCGACCAGGAGAGAAGTCTCCGGGTGGATCCAAGGGTGGATCGAAGATGAAGAGGACCTGAAAGCAGAGGGGACAGAGTCTGGGTCACTAGCCAGTGACCAGAAAGGAACCAGGAAGGAACCAGGCGACGTCGCGAAGCAATCAGGTGCTGATGGGAAACTTGTCTCTGCAGCCACGTGGACCAGGAGGCGTCGACGACAACCAGGAATCAGGCACGAACTGTCCCAGGAAGGCTCTCGCTGTCGGCGGTGTCGGCTTCAGGATTGGAGTGAACAAGCCTTAGCAAAGGCAACCCATGCAGGAGACAAAGTTGTCTTCTTACTCAGACCAGCAAGGTCTGAGGGGCTGCTTCTTTTGAAGGAAGCAAGGGCCAATCTGGAGAAACTAGACCAGCAGTGTAAATTCAAAGGATCATTGCCAAGATGGCCACTAGCCAACGGGCAAGTGGCTGGGCAGATGCGTCAAGCAGGAAAATGCAAAAGGGCCCCACGCAGAACTCGTGGAGGGTGCAGGGCTGATCTTTGGTGCAGATGCTCCTCGGGGCTGGGTTCTTGTCAGGCTCTGTGCTCGGGCTCTGGCGGGAGGCGGCGACAAAGCAAGATGTTGATCGCTGGATGGTGCCTGCTTGTGCAGGGTGGTCACTCCTTGACCACAAGGGAGATTCTTCAGTCGTCTTCTTCAAGTAGATCGTCAAAGGTCCAGAGTTTCGTTTCAGAGTTTCAGTCAGGATTAATCTAAAGTCTTGGGACTCAGCTCCTACCTATATACCAAATTTAAGGGCTGGATTACCTGCTAGGTCCCTCCTATGGGTGGGACCAGCGAAGGGGGTGGTTACACCCCTTTCCCTTTGTCCAGTTTTGCGCCAGAGCTGGGGCTGGAGTGCCCCAGCACCGGTTTGACCTGGACCATATATGGGACACCTTGTGTGCCCCAGGCAGTGTCTCATTCCTTTCAGCCCTCCCTGTCCAAATACACAAAATCCTGTCTGGGGTGGTGCTAGCACCCCCCAAGGCAGGAAACCTATTGTCCAAGCCTCCCTCGCTGGAAGGACTCCCAGCAGCAGGAGGTCAGACTTGTGTCTGTGGCAGCAGCATCCATTTTGTGATGCTGAGGCTCTGATTAACTTTAACCGGGAATAGTAGGAACAACAAGTCTTCCCCCTCTAGAAGGGTGGAATACTACCCCCATTACCGGAACTGGCGAGGGGGTAGTATTCCAAATTGTATGACACCTTACTCGACATGTTTTGATAAAGCCAAACAAGAGTTATCATTTAACCGCGAGGTTCATAATGCACTTAAGAGTATATGGTATGGGCGTGTCATATTACACTCTTGCAGAATCGCCCTTGCGATAAAGCCGCCTCCTATTAAACTTGTGGGCCCTTCCCGCGCTTGTCATTTTGGTTATGAGGAGTATTGTTTTTTCATGTTTTTTCATGTCCCTAAAAAGGCTTTAAGGTTACTACCATCCCGTATGTTGTTGGGCTACCAATGCGGGCATGTATTAAATCTACTTCTTTGTGAACGATCGGTTAGCTGACGATGTTTACAAACACCTGTTACCTAGGCTAAGCTATACCACCAATAGCGAGCGTTATGACTTTCTCACCTGAGAGCGAGCCAATAACATCGCGGAACGAGTGTGCCACGTGCGCTTCTAACCAATCAGCACTCTCCTCATAACGCGACGCACTGCGACCGCCCGGTGCCTCCCCAGTCGGTTCAGACGCCGGCTAATGAGTATCGACGGTTAGGTAAGACTGCCTCGCTTTCTTTAAGCAGCCAACAAGACACGAAGTAAGAGTCTACAGGTTATTAACTAGTGTGCACTTCGCCAGGGATATACGAGTTTCTATCCAACATAGTTTGTAACGTTAAATCTGAAACTATTTTCGAAGGGTGCACAAGATTGAAGTGGGGTTATAGACAACTCTGCATACTCCATTTGTTTAAATTCTTTGCACACCTTCAGTCTATGGAAGGTCTTTTATTATGAAGGTTTCTGTATACTTTGGTAAACATGTTTTCATTCACTTTTACGTGTTCTATAGAGCGGTGCTTCACTCTACTCCTGAGCCACTGCCAGGTGGGGTGAGGTCTTCACGTCTTACAGGCTATGGTAAGATGCTATTTTTGTATATATTTGGCAAATAAACTATATATCCAGATAGTGGACATCAGTTACACTACTGTTATGAGTGTTCTTAGTCAGCACTATTAGTTTGACTCAGTCTAAGGTCTTTACTTATTAGACATAGATTGTATGTGAGTGTGTGTGTGTAGTTAGTCAGTCTGACATTTGACCCCTCTTGTTCTGACCTTTCAGTGAACGACACTAGCTGTAAGCTAAAGACAAGATTCTTCACCTGGAGACTGCAGGTGACTTTTGTACTTGTCTGTCTAATTTTGTTTCTTAGTTGTCACTTATTATTTATTTTACATTTGCAGTAGCGTTCATTTGTTATGAGGTCCTGAAGAAAGCAAGGACAACTATGTCCACCCATTGCTGAAACATGTCGACCTGGTTCCATCTCTAGACAGCGCAGTTTAAAAACTGTCTTTAACAAATTTTTAATATTGGCGAAGCGAGCATCATCCGAATAAAGATTGTTCTATGCTCCCTTATCCAATTGTATATACACTTTTTTACTTTTACTTTTTCACGCTAAAGCCTTTTTTTGCACTGCACCTCCCCAGTCACACCACGCTTCACCACTCTTCAGTCTTAACCCCTTCGCTGCCAGGCCTTCTCCCCTCCTGTGCTAAGGCTTTTTTTGGCGTTTTGGGGTAGTGCGCGCTTAGGCCCTTGTAACTTTTTGACCACATAAGGTATCCACGCCAAATTTGCGTCCTTTTCTTCCAACATCATGTGGATTCTAAAGGCGCCCAGGGTTTGTGGATTCCCATGGAGGGGTCCCAGAAATAACCAAAATATAGTGATATTTTTGTTTTTTTCAGAAACATGGGAAAAACGGGCTGCAAATGAAAGCCTCTGGGTTTTTCCCTGAAAATGTTTTCAAAAAAGGGTTTGTGGGGCTGAAATCTCCATTTTATCAGCTTTTGGGGAATGACAGTCTTTTGTCAGAGAACCGACATTTTTCACACAGTTTTGGCATTTTTCTGGGACATAGCCTATTTTTGCTATTTTTAGAGCTTTCCACCTTCTTCCAGTTAATGGTAGAAATGAGTTTGAAAACAATAATGGATCCTGTAAAGCTGTACATTTTCGAAAAGTAGACAAAATTAATTCTGAATTCAGAAAGGGGTCATTTGTCTAAATCCATGAAGGTTTCTTTATAGAAACTAACAGTTAAATATTGGAATAATTGAAAATTTGTTGAAAAAAACAGCCTTTTGTCTCAACGTTTTCACCTATAACTTTTTCTAATTTTGACAGCTCTTGGAAAGCAATATACCGTTACATCCGTTAGACCTTCCTGGTTGTGGGGATATATAGGACTTGTAGTTTCACTAAGAACCCGACAAACCCAGATCCAAAAACTGAGCAGCAACTTGCAATGGTATTTTTTCATTTACTGGGTATAGAGCACTTTGTCTTGGAAAATGTATACATGGAAAAATCTGTATGAAAGACACCTATGTATTTCTGAATTGAGTACAAATTATAGAGCTCAGAAACAGTATATAATTGCTAATTTTCAAAATTGGGAATACTCTGACAAGCGTGGAGAATCACGACGCGCGCACTTAGGACCCGGCCTCTCCGGACCCCGCCCGCTCCTGGTCTCTGGTGGTTGGTCGGGCGGACGGCCCAATCGGCGTCCGGCCGACCCATTTCCGCTCTGGCGATATCGCGTGACCCGAGGGTCAGGGGGTGGAGACTCTGGGCCTATTTAGGGTCAACTCCCTGTGACTAGGGTCTCTGTTCCCGCTATCACTCCTGGATACCTGACTGCTCACGCCGGCTCCTGGCCATTCTCGAGATCCAGGCCGGCTTTCCGAAATTCTAGAAGCAGAAGGACTGAGCATCGTTTGTGGTGCCAGGTAAGGGGTCAAGTGCCTCAGGGGCCTCGTGGGCAGCCGTGAGTCACGGTGGGTGCAGGGTAGGGATTGGAGTATCGCTGCCTTACGGGGCTTACGGCTGTGTGTGGGGTTCTTCGTGGTGCGGGCTCCTGCCGGGCTGCGTGAACGGTGCTTAGGGGTGTGGGAACAGGGAACTCAGGGCGCGTTAGGTGCTATAGCGAGGTAGTGCGAAGCACACGATAGTTAGCATGGCGCCAAAAAAGGGTGGACAAAAGTGAAAGGACTCTGAACCTGAATTAGCGCAGATTATGAAATTGCTGCTAAAAAAGTTGAGCAAGGAGACCCCCGATAGCGGGGACGAGAGTGACTCTTCCTGGGAGGAGCAGCCCAAAGTAGTAGAGCGGCCGCGCAGGGGGGTGCTACCGAAGGCTGCCTGTCCGCCATTAAAGAAGAAGGCCAAGGCGCAGCCAAAAGGGAAAGGGACGAAGAATAGGCCTGGCCCTGCTGGGAGGAAACAGGACGAGGGATCAGTAGGTCCCGTCCCCACTCCTCCTTTAGATGCAGATCGGGTCTTTCCTTCGGATCCTGAGCCGGGTGTGGTCACACCAGCAGACCCAGTGGGGTCAGTTTTGTCTGAGATTAGGGAGGCGCTTTGGGCGTTGGCGCCGGGAGGCGCGGTACCATTAGTCACGGTCCCTCCGGCACCACTCCCACCGCAGCCGGTGGCCGCAGTGGCAGCCGCTGGCGATCCGTTGGATAGCGTGCTGGCGTCAGTTTCCGCCCTAGTGGGCCAATTATCAGCCCCGGAAAGGGTATTAGAGAGAGGGAGCGCTGGGGCGACAGCACCATGGGTGCCTCCGCAGGTCACTGAACAGGGCGCATTGCAGGATATTCAGAGGCAGTTGGCGCTTTTAGTCGAGTCGCGCAAAGCATTGCCCAGCGTAGCGATTGGAGCACAGCCCCCCGCGACAGCGATAGCGGTGCCACCGACAGGAGGTAAGCCTGGTGACACTACGCTAAGGAGCAGCGAGGTGGGAACTAGTCAGGGGAACGTGTTGTCCCAGTCAGGGATGTTAGCTACGCATGTTAGTACGGAAATGCGAGAGAAGATTTGGAGAGGTGCCTACGTAGATATATTCTCCCTTATCAGGCCGAAGAGGCGAGAAGAGGATTACAAGGACAGGGATGGGAAGGATCATTCCTTCCGAGATCGGAGACCTAGGATAGAGGAGACTATAACCAATTGGTTGTTCGGCTTTCACGTCTATGTTACGGTGTTGTTGGAGAAAAGGCCAGAGTTGGCGATTCCGCTGGTGTTTTATACTAATAAGATTGTAAAGGCGCACGCCACTCATGGCGGATCGTCGAGGAGCTCCGAGCATGGAAGCACAAATCGCCGGATTGGATTATTTTGCATTTGGGAGGCAACGACATGGTCGACAGGGGGCGCTTGGCTGTCAAGGAAGCCCTACTAGCAGAGTTTGCCTGGCTGGGACATGTGTTCCCATAAACAAAACTAGTCTGGTCTGGCATGATATCACGCATGGCATGGGGCCCAGGAGTGCGTCCTAGATCTTTGAATGTCTCGGTGAGGCGATTGAACGGCGAACTAGCAAGGTTGTGCTCAGTGAAGGGACGCTTGCGCTACCTCCAGCACCGGATGATTTCCGGAGAGGCAATGTACCACCAGGATGGGGTGCATTTGTCGGACTGTGGAACTGATACGTTTATCCAAGAACTCTGGTCATTTATTCTGAACGCGGGTGGGGAGGGTGTCAGACCTGTGGGCCTTGGCCACCCTTGTGGCGGAGAAGAGACCAGCGATCAATAAATAGTGGCTAAACAAGATGGATGGGAGCCCGCTTGCCGGGCTCCATAGGCCAGCTCTGAGGGGGGATATGGCAAGCTCTCCACTGGGAGGAAGTGACCACCGGCTGGGGGGGCTAGGGTGACAGATTTCGAGCCTCCTGGGCGACCCTGGGCAGCCTGGTGGTCGAGAGGTGGGCCCCGGTAATGGCGGACAAGGATAGAAGGGCGGGACCCACCACTCTAACGGGCAGGTGCACGGCACTTGGCGTAGGATACCCAGTTGCGAGATGCGAACCAGATGGTGATCCTCCCTTAGGGTTGGGAAGGTGATGGAGCTGATATGCTCATGGAGCTGATATGCTCATAAATGTAGTTATGTTATAACTTGTGATTTTGATATGCATGTTATTGCTTGTCATGTTTATACAATGTGTGAATAAACATGGCCTTTTTAACCCCACCTGAATCTCTGGTGATTTCAAATGTGGGGATCTTGCATGTCTAGGGTAATTAGGCGGCGGGGGCATATCTGGAGGGTACGGGTCCTATGACAAGCGTGGAGAATCACGACGCGCGCACTTAGGACCCGGCCTCTCCGGACGCCGCCCGCTCCTGGTCTCTGGTGGTTGGTCGGGCGGACGGCCCAATCGGCGTCCGGCCGACCCATTTCCGCTCTGGCGATATCGCGTGACCCGAGGGTCAGGGGTGGAGACTCTGGGCCTATTTAGGATCAACTCCCTGTGACTAGGGTCTCTGTTCCCGCTATCACTCCTGGATACCTGACTGCTCACGCCGGCTCCTGACCATTCTCGAGATCCAGGCCGGCTTTCCGAAATTCCCACCCACCCGTCCCTTAGATTAATGGTTTGAGGGGCGTTCTGCGGAAAAGAGACCTGCGATCAGTAAATAGTGGCTAAACAAGATGGATGGGAGCCCGCTTGCCGGGCTCCATAGGCCAGCTCTGAGGGGGGATATGGCAAGCTCTCCACTGGGAGGAAGTGACCACCGGCTGGGGAGGCTAGGGCAACAGATTTCGAGCCTCCCAGGCGACCGTGGGCAGCCTGGTGGTCGAGAGGTGGGCCCCGGTAATGGCGGACAAGGATAGAAGGGCGGGACCCACCACTCTAAGGGGCAGGTGCAGGGCACTTGGCGTAGGATACCCAGTTGCGAGATGCAAACCAGATGGTGTTCCTCCCTTAGGGTTGGGAAGGTGATGGAGCTGATATGCTCATGGAGCTGATATGCTCATAAATGTAGTCATGCTATAACTTGTGATTTTGATATGCATGTTATTGCTTGTCATGTTTATACAATGTGTGAATAAACATGGCCTTTTTAACCCCACCTGAATCTCTGGTGATTTCAAATGTGGGGATCTTGCATGTCTAGGGAAATTGGGCGGCGGGGGCATATCTGGAGGGTACGGGTCCTAATACTAGCATGAGAATTATTGGTCATTTTTCAAAAATATTTTTTTTTTACACAATGTCTTTCATTGAAAGGGAGAAATGCGCATGCCATCCTGTGACTGCTATGCGGCATCGGGACCGGGAGGTGAAGCTGATTTCAGGGATGTGCTTCTTGACGATTTCCCTGCATTGGGAGTGACGGGACGCCCTGATCGCCTGCCGGTGCTTGAAGAAGGGGATCGGTCCTTTGTTCTCGATCGTGCACAGCCGGACAACAACATCAGCGGCCATTGGGGGCAGGGCGAGGCGGCTGGCGAGACGAGGCAGGAATCCGGGACCTTCGGCTGCAGCGCAACAATTTCCTACGAGACTTGCATGCTTTCACGGCTTTATTGTCGTGACTGCTACAATTGTATCCCTCTCCTTTGATTGTCCCGCGGCTTTCCTTGTCTTCAAGTGGAGTCGGAGGGGGCCATTTTTGGGCGGAGTGGCTAGCGCTTGTGCTTGCTGAGCTGATCTGTCCTGTGGGCGCCTGAAACGACCGACTCGGATTTACCACTGCACGCGACGCTACAATGGAAGAGGCTGCCTTGGTTCCCGTGCCCTGGCTGAGTATGTCGGGGAGCCGAGTTGATAACCGGCTGTTGGGGTATGATACCGGTGCGCGGAATCGCAGGCTGCCACAAGCAGGCGAGCCCTGTGTGCTGGTTACTGCAGACCCCTCCTCTCCCGAGGCGCCCCTAAATATCGGCGATGTGATGAGGGCCTTGACCGGTTTGCGGGATGCTTTGGTTAGCACTGCCCGGGACCTGGAGGGCCGATTGGACGACCTTCTGCCTCCGCTTTCCCCGACTAGCCGAACTGGCATTTGCGTGCAAGGCGCTTCACCACACCCTGGGCTCAAATATTGCTACCTGCCTCTTTTGAGACGCGATGGGGCGCTGGGGGAGATGGAGCCGATCGTCAACGCGACATTGCCGGTCACGGTGATGGAGAACAATGAGAGTCCCTGTCCTGTTGCTTGGGGATCGCTCTTGGACGCCATGTTTGCTACCTACACTGGAATTTCTTGGCATTGCTGGTACTCTTCTTCTGGGTATGCTGCTTCTGCTTGGTTTGACTGCCTTCGGAGGACTGCTGCTTTGTGATGGCCTGTGCTGTACCTTAATGGATCGCAATGCCCTGAGTTGGATGTATGTTGGTGGACGGTGTTCTGACCCATCTAGGTTGCCCTGGCGGCTTCTCCTGGTCCGTGTGGCTCCATCGTTTCTGCACCTCACTGGCACGTTGGATCGTAAGGGACAAGGTTGACTCTGCTTTTCCCCTCTCTAATTGCTGTTGCTTGCATTACCAAGACTGCTATGGATGGATGGGGCGGCTGTACGTTGGCTGAGAATTGATTAGGGGTCGGGGGTGGGGTGGCCGATAATCATCTTGGGACTGTTTCGGGTGCACATGGTTGGCCCTCCTCCGGTAATACGTGTTTTCCTTTTCTTTCTTTTCTCTCTTCTTTATTTCGGGTACTCTTTTGGGGCGACAGACACACTGCTAGGGGGGGATAGGCCGTAGCCTCTGCATGCGTGTAGGGTGGGGGGGATATTACTTTGTCCGCTTTGGTTTCTATGGGCCTTATTTTTCTTCTTTCTGTATTCTTTACTTTCCCTTTTTCCTTGGGTCAATGGCGTTAGTTATAAGGGGGTGGGTAGCACTTGGCGCACTACGAACTCTGCGATTGTCAATCCTTCTGTACTGTTTTGGGGGCGCCATTTTGAAGTTGTCTCCATGCTTGCTGTATCTCTGTGCTACGAGTTGCTCACTTTAGGTCTGGTTGATATGTTTGGTCCTTGATCCTTTCTAGTCACTACAGTTATTATTCTTCATACAAAAACTTTTAAAATAAACCTTCACGTCTCCTGCTCCCAGGTAGTATGTACTTCTCCAGTGTAACTCAAGTCGATTGTAACTCGTTTGTATGACTACTGGGGTGACGTATTGATTGCTGCTGTGCTCCATACGTTGTCGAGGCCGGCCGGATGGTTGTAGGCCCGTATTTGTTTTATGACTTTGCGCAATAAAGGTTTTCAAAAATTAAAAAAAAAAAAAAGAAAGGGAGAAATGCATGAAAGCTCAATTGGTAATAACAGTTGATTTACAAATCTGAATTACTCCAAGTCTCCCGATAAAAACGGTACCTCACTTGTGTGGGTCGGCCTTGTACCTGCGACAGGAAACGGCGCAAAATGCAACGTGGTCACACCTCAATTTTGCAGTTACAAATTGACCATTTTTGGCAAAGTGCCTACCTGTAGTTTTTGCACCCTAGCTCTGCTGGCACCTAGGGAAACCTAGCAAACCTATACATTTTTGAAAAGTAGACACCCAGGGAAATTCAGGATGGGGTGACTCGACTGCCTACCACCAGGTTTTGTTACCCAGAATCTCTTGCAAAGCTAAGAATTTGACAAAAAAACACATTTTCCTCACATTTCTGTGGTGGAAAGTTCTGGAATCTGCGTGGATCAACAAATTTCCACCAACCCAGTGTTCCTCCAGGTCTCCCAAAAAAAATGGTACCTCACTTGCGTGGGTAGGCATAGTGGCTGCGACACGAAACAGCGCAAAACGCAACGTGTTCGCACCTCAATTTACCAGTGAAATCTTGCGCTCTTTGGACAAAGAGACTACCTTTTGTTTTTGAGCCCTAGCTCTGCCAGTACCTAGGGAAACGTAGCAAACCTATATATTTTTGAAAAGTAGACACCCAGGGGAATTCAGGATGGGGTGACTCGACTGCCTACCACCAGGTTTTGTTACCCAGAATTCCTTGCAAAGCTAAGAATTTGACAAAAAAACAAATTCTCCTCACGTTTCTGTGGTGGAAAGTTCTGGCATCTGTGTGGATCAACAAATTTCTACCCACCCAGCGTTCCCCCAGGTGTCCCAAAAAAAATGGTACCTCACTTGCGTGGGTAGGCATAGTGGCTGCGACATGAAACAGCGCAAAACGCAAGGTGGACACACCTCAATTTCCCAGTGAAATCTTGCGCTGTTTGGACAAAGAGACTACCTTTTGTTTTTGAGCCCTAGCTCTGCCAGAACCTAGGGAAACCTAGAAAACCTATACATTTTTGAAAACTAGACACCCAGGAGAATTCAGGATGGGGTGACTCGACTGCCTACCACCAGGGTTTGTTACCCAGAATACCTTTCAAAGCTAAGAATTTGACAAAAAAAACACATTTTCCTCACATTTCTGTGGTGGAATGTTCTGGAATCTGCGTGGATCAACAATTTTCCACCCACCCAGCGTTCCCCCAGGTCTCCCAAAACAAATGGCACCTCACTTGCTTTGTTAGGCATAGTGGCTGCGACATGAAACAGCGCAAAACGCAACGTGGTCGCACCTCAATTTCCCAGTGAAATTTTGCGCTTTTTGGACAAAGAGACTACCTTTTGTTTTTGCGCCCTAGCTCTGCCAGCACCTAAGGAAACCTAGCAAACCTATACATTTTTGAAAACTAGACACCCAGGGAAATTCAGGATGGGGTGACTCGTCTGCCAACCCCAAGTTTTGTTACCCAGAATACCTTGCAAAGCTAAGATTTTGACAAAAAAAACACATTTTCCTCACATTTCTGTGGTGGAAAGTTCAGGAATCTGCGTGGATCAACAAGTTTCCACCAACCCGGCGTCCCCCCAGGTCTCCCGAAAAAAATGGTACCTCACTTGCGTGGGTAGGCATAGTGGCTGCGACAGGAAACAGCGCAAAACGCAACATGGTCACACCTCAATTTCCCAGTGAAATCTTGCACTTTTTGGACAAAAAGACTACCTTTTGTTTTGCGCCCTAGCTCTGCCAGCACCTAGAGAAACCTAGCAAACCTATACATTTTTTAAAAGTAGACAGCCAGGGGAATTTAGAATGGGGTGACTCGTCTGCCTACCCTCAGGTTTTGTTACCCAGAATCCCTTGCAAAGCTAAGATTTTGACAAAAAAAACACATTTTCCTGACATTTCTGTGGTGGAAAGTTCTGGAATCTGCGTGGATCAACAAATTTCCACACACCCAGCGTTCCCCCAGGTCTCCCAAAAAATGGTACCTCACTTGCGTGGGTAGGCATAGTGGCTGCGACATGAAACAGCGCAAAACGCAACATGGTCGCACCTCAATTTCCCTGTAAAATCTTGCACTTTTTGGACAAAAAGACTACCTTTTGATTTTGCGCCCTAGCTCTGCCAGCACCTAGGGAAACCTAGCAAACCTATACATTTTTTAAAACTAGACACCCAGGGGAATTCAGGATGGGGTGACTCGACTGCCTACCACCAGGGTTTGTTACCCAGAATACCTTGCAAAGCTAAGAATTTGACAAAAAAAACACATTTTCCTCACATTTCTGTGGTGGAAAGTTCTGGAATCTGCGTGGATCAACAATTTTCCACCCACCCAGCGTTACCCCAGGTCTCCCAAAAGAAATGGTACCTCACTTGCGTGGGTAGGCATAGTGGCTGCGACATAAAACAGCGCAAAACGCAACATGGTCACACCTCAATTTCCCTGTGAAACCTTGCACTTTTTGGACAAAAAGACTACCTTTTGTTTTTGCGCCCTAGCTCTGCCAGAACCTAGGGAAACCTAGCAAACCTATACATTTTTCAAAACTAGACACCCAGGGGAATTCAGGATGGGGTGACTCGTCTGCCTACCCCCAGGTTTTGTTACCCAGAACCCCTTGCAAAGCTAAAAATTTGACAAAAAAAACAAATTTTTTTCACATTTCTGTGGTGGAAAGTTCTGGAATCTGCATGAATCAACAAATTTCCACCCACCCAGCGTTCCCCCAGGTCTCCTGAAAAAAATGGTACCTCACTTGCGTGGGTAGGCATAGTGGCTGCAACAGGAAACGGTTCAAATCTACTAACCCTGACGGGGCATTGTTGGGCTTTACAGTGAGTAGTATACTACTCTGGAACCTACGATTATTGGTTAATCCTGTGGTTAATTGGCTATTAGGTTTAGTCCTGTACTTCCAGGGAAAGCTTTTCATGCACTTACTTCAGTTTCTTGTATGGTGCTGTTTTAGACTGATCTCACAATGGAGATTCTAAGGGGCTTAACATGGGCGCCACTGACTAGAACATTAGCAGAGACAAATGTAACAAAGCGTTCCTCTTCCTGTCTGCCTGCAGGCAGCACAGCCCTCTCTTTGTCGGTAGTCCAAGTCCATTGTTGTATTTTCATCGTTCAGGAAAGTCTACCAGCACCGCCTTCTCCTGCTTACTTGTGGCCAAAAAGCAAAGGCTTCTCATACTTTTTTGCAATTAGGAAAAAAGTGTGAAGAGGTAGTGTGTTTTTTATGCGAGAAATGGTTGTGAGAATAGATGACATAATGCTAGCAAACAGAATTATGTTTCCCAGTGTGGCCTACACATAGAAATGCTAAATAAATTAGGAATAATTAAACCGATGTTAAATATGCACGCATATAAAACTTAACTGCAAGCTTTCGTAACATAAAGGGTAATACTAAAAATCCATATTATGTTATCTAACCAAGTGGCAGGTGTCAAAGGGGATAGGTCATGAAGTGATATACCCACAAATGTACGTATTTCTGTGGGTCATCCTGTCTGTTTCTGTACTTCTCACTGCCTGCGAGTGTCCATAGCTTTCTTTCCCTACTGCCCTTGGTATCTGTGGCATGTCTACACATGCTGTTTTGTACTTATTTGCTTCTGCCTGTTCTTCTGTGGGTACTCATGCCGGACTATACAACACTGTACCTGCTGCTTTCTGAAACTCTATCTTCGTCATTTTTCTCTTTCTCCCTTTCCATTTTTCTCTAGCAAGAACACAAGCTTTACAAAGTTTTGCTAACCCCTTCGTTGCTATGCCGCTCCCTATGCTAAGCCATTTTGTGGCTATTTGGGGTAGTTCACGCTTAGGCCCCCCTAACGTGTTGTCCACTTAAGGTATCCATGCCAAATTTGGGTCCTTTTCTTCCAACATCCTGGGAAAATCTAAAGGTGCCCAGGTGTTTTGGATTACCCCAGAGGGGCTGAGAAATTAGCCAAAATATAGCTAACTTTTGTTTTTAGGGGGGAAATGGGAAAAAAGTGCTGCAGAAGAAAGCGTCTGTTTTTCCCCTGCATAGGGCATCAACAAAGGGTTTGCTGTGCTAAAATCACCAGCTTCTCAGCTTTCAGGAACAGGCAGACCTTTGCCAGAGAACCAACGTTTTCTGCACAGTTTTGGCATTTTATTGGGACATAACCTATTTTTTGTGCTTTTAACCTATTTCTAGTTAGTGGTAGAAATGGGTGTGAAACCAATAATGGATGCAAGAAAGGTATACATTTCTGAAAAGTAGACAACATTCGGAATTTAGCAAGGGGTCCTTTGGGTTGATCCTTCAATGTTTTCCCATAAAAAAGAAACACTTGAAATAAAAAAATGTTGAAATTGAGTTGAAAAAAACATCCATTGTGCCTACATTTTCACCTGTAACGTCTACTTATGGCATATTATTGAAAGCAATATACCGTTACGTCCAAAGGACCCTTCGGGATTCAGGGATATATAGGGCTTGTAGTTTCACCAATAACCTGCCGCACCCAGAGTCAATACCTGAGCTGCACCTTGCAATGATGTTTCATTGTGTACTGGGATACAGCAATTAATTTGTTAAAATATAAAGAGTCTAAAATTACTTCTTTTTCACACACTATTTGACATTTGGAAGACAATGGGTAATCACACTTATTCTACTATTCTCCCCTAAGTCTCCCAATAAAAATAGTGCCTCACTTGTGTGGGTAGGCTATTGCCCGCGACAGGAAACGGCCCAAAACACAATGTGGATATATCGCAGTTTTCCACTGAACTGACACTTTCTTGCAATGTGCCTACTTGTGGACTTCGGGCCCTAGCTCAGCCGGCACATAGGAAATCCTAGCAAACCTATACATCTTTGAAAACTAGACCCCAGAGAAATCCAGGCTGGGACAACTTCTATGGCTCTCACCAGGTACTGACACCCAGAATCCCTTGCAAACCTAAACAGTTGTCTAAATACACATTTTCCTGATATTTCTGTGATGAAAAGTTCTTGGATCTGTGAAGATCCACAAACTTCCACAACCCAGAATTCTCCCAAGTCTTGTGATTAAAATGGTACCTCACTTGTGTGGGTAGGCTAGTGCCCATGACTGGAAATGCCCAAAATGCAACATCGACACATCACATTTTTCCACTGAAAATTGACCCTCATTTTTTTGCAATGTGCATAGCTGTGGATGTTGGGCCCTACCTCAGCCGTCACCTACGGAAACCTAGCAAACCTCTACATTTTTTAAGACTAGACACCAAGGGGAATTCAGGATGGAGCGATTTATGTGGCTTTCACAAGGTTCTGTTACCCAGAATTCCTGGTATAGCTCAACATTTCTCTAATGGAAAGTTCTGGAATATCTGTGGAGAGCCACCACCCTCAACCCACCCAGCATTCCCCCAAGACTCTCGATAAAAATGGTACCTCACTTGGGTGGGTAGGCCTTGTGCCCGCAACAGGAAATGGCCGAAAATGTACTGTGGAGACATTAAAGTTACTGATCCCTCTACTTCCCCAATGTATCTATTTTTCTGAAATACGCGGGTTAGGTAGGATTCCCTAGATGGACGCCGAGCCCTGGACCAAAAACACAGGTGACTACCTAGCAAAACCAGGTTGTTTTATGATAGATAATTTTGATGTCTCCACAATACGGTTTGGGCCCTTCACTGTCGCAGGCACTTGACCCACCCATACAAGTGAGGTAGCATTTTTAATGGGAGACCTGGGGGAACACCGGGTGGTAGGAAATTTGTGGTTTCTTTCTGTTTATGGAAGAATATGGTAATGCAAGGGAAATGTGTTACTTTAGTCATATTTTGAGGTTTACAGAGCATTGTGGGAAAGAAAACTTGTTGAGATCCACGGAAGGGACACCAGTCAAGCGCCAGTCCACATAGACGTCCATCAACATGCAACTCCACGCACACCACCAGCCAAACGCCACTCCATGCATACCGCCAGCCAAATGTCACTCCACGCACACCACCAGCCGAGTGCCACTACACTCGCACTGCTAGCCAAGCGCCACTCCACGCACACCACAAGCCAAGCACCAGTCCACACAAACCGCCATCACATTTATTTATACAAAAAAAAGCCACAAACCAATTGGAGGTATACACAAAACTATAACTACAAACAACAGCTCTAACTAAATACATCACACTAATGTCAACTGTGAAATCTGAGCAAAAAATATCAAATGATACAGACCAGCCAGCTTACTTTCATGCTCATGGTTGCAACAAAAAATTCAGTTGCGTGTGGTATCATTTTTTGAAAAAAACAACATTTTTATTGGCATTTTCAATTAACGTAAATCTGTACATTACAATATTATTCAATTAAGCATACACGGTGTGTCAGATTATTATTCATGAGTTGCTTTCTTCCACATTAGTCAGTAAGGTTTGCCTCTTACACATTAACCATATAGCTGTAAAGGGTCACATTACAGAGCACATTACCCTCTCTCTGGTCCTATTAGTCACTGACATCTGACAATGTTTTCTCTTGTGGGGGCTCACAGCTGTTACCCCGGCAAGCATCCCACTTGCCCAATACCCGAGTCCATTTTTTGGGACACCCTCAGTAAACATAGACTGATTTCTCTATTATCATTGCATTTTCCATGTCACAACACTATTGGCGATGGCTAGGTGTCTGTCCTGATCCCCAGTGCTGAGCTATATTCCACTTTGCCAACGCCATACCTAGTGTCGCCCAGTCTTGAGTTTTATGAATGAGGCCCGTAAGTTCCCAGAGGTTAAGCAGACATCTCTTCGGTTTTGGCGGAACCATAACTCCTATAACCTGTGAAAGTGTACTCATAACCGCCTCCGAATAAGATGTGATTTTTGGGCCAGAGCGTGTGCAAGAATGTGCCTGATGCGCCACACTGTCTCAGGCAGAGCGGTGTGTCCGTAGTGCCTAATTTATGCAATAGTGTTCGCATATAGTAAGTGTGGTGCAGAACTTTCAATTGTATCAGTTTTATTTTTGGAGGTATCACTACCTCTTTTGGGGACGCGATTGCCTCCTGCCAATCTGTTTCGTCCAGTGTTCCCACCTCTGTCTCCCATCGCTCCTTAAGGGCTGCCGTGGGTTCCAGCTGATTATTTATGATTTTCCAGTAGGTTTGGGAAATGGCTTTTTTTTCAAGTTGTCAGTCAAAAGCCTATCCTATAGCAGTGAGGCCTCTGGTAGTTGTGTGCCTGGTGGAATTACTCCCATGAGTGCATGTCTGATCTGCATGTATCTGAAAGTTTCCGTCTGTGCAAACCTGTAAGTGGTCCGTAACTAGGCAAACGAGACGACCTTGCCTTTCTTCCACACATCTCCCATCTTTGAGATGCCTATCAGATCCCACTGTCTAAATCCCTTGGCATTTCGCAGTTAACCTAACCGTCGGGTTTCCCATAGGGGTGCGGCCTGCGTTATGATCCCCTCCCATCCCATGCATGTGGTATAATTTAAAACATGCGGGTACATATCGCCCAGGATCAGAAGTACAATTGGGGCAGTACATACAACTCTCTTTCTGCATACCTCTTTGGGCACAGACTCTAAATTTCTTAGCAGGAAAGTTTTTTTGGGCGGTGGAAGGAAGGTGCTCAAGAAAGTGACGATCTTTCAATTTAGGCACATCTTCCACCATTGCAACTCTAGGAACTCTTGCCTGTTCCACTACAACAAGGCTGCCTCGCACAGACTGCTGAAACTGAACAAATGTCATCTTTGACTCGGGAGAACAATCTTTGAATACAACAAAAGCATTAAAGGTGGCTAAATGGAATAAATGGATAGCCACTTCTCATACCAAACATAAGCCTTACGACCAGCAGTATAAGATTTCCACCTCTGATCTACTCTGTCGACACCTCCCATGTGCTTATTGTAGTCTAAAATGCACACATGTTTTAGCACTTTGGCAACCTGACCCCAAACAGTCACAGGTGAAGTACTTTCATCATGGATGATAGTCAGCATGTAGACATCTCTCCTGTCAGAAAATTTCACAGCTAGAAGTTCATCGCCACTCAAGGCACTGCACTGTCCCTTCTCAAGTTTTTCACAAACAAGCTATTTTGGATAACCTTTACGGTTGGAATGGAATGTGCCACAAGCAACAGTGTCCACTGTGAACAATCCACTGAACAATTACACACCAGTGTAGAAGTTATCTATGTATAAATGGTGACCTTTGTTGAAAAGTCCTCAACCAAGTTCCCACACAATTTTCTCACTAACTCTGAAAGTGGACAGACAACCAGGGGAGTCAATACTGTAATCCCTACCGGTGTACACCCTGAAATTATAGATAGAAAGAACTCGCTTTAAAGCTCTTTGCACTGTCTTTAAAGCAGTTAACGGAATAGGTCCAGAGTTCCTTAGACGTAATCTGCAATGGTATATTCCAGGCAGGAACCTAAGATCTTCAAGTGCTAAGCAAGTACAAGTGGCCCACTTTAAAAAATCCAACTGGGGAGGCCGAGGTTTCATTGTCTGTGCATCTAGAGCTTGAAATGACTTGCCGTTCATGCTTAGGAATGCCCCAGACCTATTGTCCTTCTGTAAGGGTTTGAAAACTCTTGTCTTTTCTCAATAAACTATTCTGCTTCTCAGGCAGTCAGCACCTAGTGCCAGGACACCCTCGGGTAACCGTGCGCTATACAAAAATAAATAACATAACATAACATAACATATAGCCAGTCCTACTCTCACACAGCATACACATCTTAATTCCATAACATGTCCTCATGCTAGGAATGTATTGCCTATAAACCAAACCGGCCTTGAACAGGACCAAAGACTCATATTGGGAGAAAATACCCACCTGACCTATGTGCTTTTGCTATAGGCTAATGTAA
This sequence comes from Lissotriton vulgaris, assembly GCF_964263255.1. Taxonomy (NCBI): domain Eukaryota; kingdom Metazoa; phylum Chordata; class Amphibia; order Caudata; family Salamandridae; genus Lissotriton; species Lissotriton vulgaris. The sequence continues at coordinate 463,335,889 of NC_141685.1, read as the reverse complement.
GCTCTATGGGCCACCCACTGCTATACATTCACATCAAATCTTCATTTATGTTTTTGTTCATTTTGTTCTTTTATTTGATTCATTTTTTACTTTTTATCAATAAGAAAAAACAATAGCCGACATTTATTTTGATTATACAAAAGTTACAAACTTGAAATCACCAAACATTTTTAAAGTGCAAAAAAGACTATTATGTAACTCCAATATACATGTAATTTTTGTCTACAACTTCCTTCTTATTTACAATTTGCATGTACATAGAAACCATTAGTGTGTCCCCATCAATTTACATAATTGTACTGGGATATATCTCAGCCAGGTGGACATACGTTTCAGTGGAAATTACAACTTTTATCCACCTTCATCAGGACCACACATTTGTAACTTTTTACAGGTGAGTTGTGGAGGATCAGGGAACTGTAGGCATAATATCAATGTTAAGGGACCAATATTACAAGCTTTTTTGCATTGCTCATTTAATTTTACAAGAGTGGTGAATACTACTCCATCGTTTAAAAAACCAAAAGGAAACCATCACCAGTGTGCCTGTAAAAGATATAGATATCCATACATAATGACCCTAGCATGACATGATAAAAAGAAAAAGAAGACAGTTAAAGCCATGATTTAAGCTGCTGTGTTTTCAAGGTATATAAGGTAGGTGTTCATTACTGTAACCGTATCTCCCTCTAGTGCAACTGCAAACACCCTGACTGATGGCAAAGATAAGCTATGTCTTCACATATGGGCTACCCGCTTTACCATAAGAGACTGGAAATGTTCTAAGACAACCAAACATTGCTTGCTTAATGAAGAGACATTCAGTTTGGACCTTTAAGAGATATCCAGGTTGTATTTTATGCCCTTAAATTAGTGTCTATTTCAGATCTGTAGAACTATAACAGTTCCATATCAATGTGGTAGCTGTCCCTGTTAATTTAATGAGTTGATAATTTAATGAGCCTCAGTCTGCAATATTTCAGTAGGATTATTAGTGCTCTTTGCTTTCTACTCCAATTACATAGGAGAATATAGTGACACATACATCCATGCGCCATGACCCCCATATTTTAATGCTCTTTGTGCAAATATGCCCAACAACATGCTTTTTAACGTGTTAGAGTTTGTTAGTTGGTCAAGCACATTGGGGTTATCTATGTTTAATGCCACATTCCCTAGGCTATATGGTCTTTATCAGTACTGGATATGTGATTAAGTGGCCCCAATGCATGCGAGTCAGAATGACTAGAAATTACAAATGCTGCTTGTGGTTAAAAATCTTTTGGCTCATGCTCGTACTCACCTAGGACAAACTCCCTGTTGGTCACCTTCGACATTTCAGCTCACCATCTTCCACTCTATCAAAAGGGTTCTTGAAAAGAATCTCTGACCAATAAACCCTCCCTGGGAGATGATCTTGTGATGATTACCATTAGCAATTACTGCAGATGAAGGGGGAACGGGGGCACCATCTTACAGTGGCTATGAGCAGATAGTATGGTATAACCACAGGTTGGCATTACGACTAACTACGTAAAAAAATAAGGCAACTGCCCCAGTACATATGAAGTCATTAAATAACCTTTAGCTCCTCATTACTTTTTGTTGACCGAGGTATGATACAAGACGATTTGCCAACTACACTTATTATGTATTGGGATACAAACACAGAATGGTTTGCAGATCCGTTTGATAAGTTCTGTCACCCTTTGCTGATAATGAGAGTCTACAATATGCAGCATATATTGTTTTACGACAAAATACTAGGTAGAATCTGCAACGCCACTTGTGATCTACAGCACCATTTTGCTGCAGAAATGAATTTGTGCCAGAAAATGACCATATACCCTGAATACGCGAAAGCGTTTGTATAGAATCAGGTATACCGCTTATATCGGCTAAATGGCCAATACCAAGTCTGGTATGATTGGAGATCTGTTGTTGGGAACAGAAGGTTGGATTATTCCCGCAAGAGGCCATATATGTGTCGGTATATCTATAAAATACAAGATTACTAACTAGAGTCTACTTACCCATACATGCAATGTATTGACCTACATGGAGGTCCAAAGACTCATACACAGCTATTTCTCTTCCTGGAACATAGATCTCTAAAAATCGATCTACAAAGTGATCAAGGACAGGCTGAATCTTAAAAAGACAGTCACAATCAAGGTGTTCTTTTGGCAATATTGAAGCATTACCAACAAAATGCAGCATCCAAAGATGAAGCAAATACTAATCATGACTCATGGTTGCAGGAAATATAGGTGTTGCAATCAAGGGACTAGTAGACCAATATGAAGAAAGCAACAGCTTCCTTATCAAGCTCATAAAAAAAGTTATACCCAAGAACTTCTTCAACTCATCCAGATTTGTGGTAGTTCACTGGGTGGCTCTAGAGGTAGGCTTAAGTCTGGCCCGGGTGTCCCTCCAATAGTGTTCAGCATACAAATTAGCCTGCTCAAAAATCTCATTCAAAATACATCACCCATAAGCAACTGAAATAGGCAAAAAGTTTTCAGTATTTACTCTACAACCTGCAACACTACTACAGGCAGGCAACACCGGCTACACTATGTTTGGGGCAACCCAGGGTCCAGTACTTCCAATGGAAAGCCTTTCAGTCGCAGACTGCAATCCAGATGCCTCTTGCTGCACTATCAGTGTCCTCCTCTAAAAACGGTACTTCATATACACTGAGAGTGGCTTCATCTCCAGATGATTCCTCTCGGACAGAAAATTCACAGCTAGACTCCTGGACTTTATCCTCTACCTCAGATGCAGAGTCAGTCTCATAATCATGGTCCGAGTAAGACCCGAAAAGCATATCAACAACCTGGTGATTAGTAATCCTGCGGCTAGCCATGATCCTTACGAAGAAAAGTAACTTGACTAATTAGACACCAATATCCAACACTGTTTAAAATAACTAATCAACAAAGTGTGGTTTTCTCAAACAGAAAGTAAAACTACTAGTAGCCTTAAAGTCAACCAATACAAACCACAAAAAGACCAATATTTTGATAAAACAATACCACTCACTTGCCAGAGACAGCTTGACTCACCAGCCCGTACTCTGCACATACACAGCATGCACCAACAATATCCCACTAAAAAGGAAAGACAACACAAAATCACACACAAGACAACATAATACACATCATGCACAAATACAATGAGGAATTTCACACACAATAAAACAGAAGCTAAATGTGCTCCTATTACACCATTTGCAAGAAACGCATTCATGCAGGGTAATAATACTCATTTGGAGTAAACAGTACAAAAAACGTGTTCTTTCCAAATAGATTCAACTACACAAACTGCTTATCAACCACTGATGAAACAGCAAGAGACACAATTGTAAACAAAAGATTTCCACTAGAATAAAAAGGAGAAATAAAACATTGTGATCCCAAATGCAAAGGATGATGAGAAATAAAACAGTTAACATTATCAAACACTACAAAGTCTACCCATCAACATCCAAATGCCAGCCACACGCACTGTCAACCAGGCGCGCAACACCCATTGGGCTGAAAGGGCTTCAGCCCACCGTCATATGTGTCAGCCCGGGCTGAGACAGTTTCCCGGCCACACACACAGCTGCACCTGAGTACTTCACAGGTCTTTAAAAAAGCATTTAGTTGTTAACATGGCTTTGTTCTGTTTTTACCCCTTCTTGAGCTTCACTTTGCCTTCTGCTGGAAGACTTAGCCCCCCCCCAAATTTTTATTAGCCCCCCCCAAAATTTGACTTTAGTTGCGCCTCCGCCACCAGCCAAGCGCTTGTGCACACAGCCAGCCAAATGCCAGAACACGCAGACCATCAGCTGAATTACGTTTGACATGCAAACTTTCACTGGTGTCTAGTGGCTTCTGTCCCTCTTGGGGACTGATGGGTCTAAAAATATATGGCCAATCTGCTCCCAAGGGGGGCAGAAACAATGAAAATTTTCACCCCCCAAAAGAGGAGTGACCTTAGCTGAGGGGCCGCACTCCAAAACCTTGTGCACCATCTACTTGGCTTTTTGGCCCCCTGTTTTCATTGGTTTTAGTACTCTGGACACTTTACCACTGCTATTCAGTGCTAAAGTGCATATGCTCCCAATGTAAATTGTGTTCATGGATTGGTGTTTCCATGATTGACTTATCTGAAGTCCCTAGTACAGTACACTCTGTGTGCCAATGGCCTGTAAATCAGATGCTGGTAGTGGGCCTGCAGCACTGACTGTGCCACCCAAACAACTGTTTCAAATGGTTTTCAGACCTGCCACTTCAGTGTCCATGCTCAGATTTTACTGCCATGTCGACTTGGCAAGTGTGCCCTCTTGCCAGGCCCAAATGTTCCCTTCTATTACATGTAAGTCACCCTAAGGTAGGACCTAGTGTAACCCAATGGGCAGGGTGCAGTGCATGTGAAAGGTAGGACCTGTACTGGTGTGTGTGACATGTCCTAATAGTGAAATACAGTGTATTTCTTTTTTCACTATTGAAAGGTTATCTGTCCCATAGGATAGAATGGGAGCTACTGTGAAACATCTTACAAGTGTAACTTCCTATTGGGACAAGATGGGGAAGTGGAGTTTAGCATGCCTGAAGGGGAGAGGAGTTGACCTAATGGCTAGAGCACTCGACCTCGGCCCTGGGGATCTTGGTTTGAGTCTCGGGAATGACGCCAAAAACATCTTGTGATCCTGGGCAAATCACTTAATCTCCCTGTGCCTAACAAAATAAATGTGTGTCCTCATGTAACGTAACTGGTGTTATGTAGCTATGTAAAGCGCTCTGATACCCGATTCGGGTCAAGTTCGAGATAAAATAAACTCTGCAAAAAAAAACAACTCAGGATTTAAAAATTCATCTTTTAGTAAAGATGATTTTTACATTGTGTGTTTGAAAATATCACTTTTAGAAAGTGGGTATTTTCTTGCTTAGCTATCTTATGTGCCTCTGCTGGTTTGTGTATTGACTGTCTTGTTTTGGGGTGACAGGGGCTGGAAATGTCCATTCTCTGCAGACAGCCACTGGGGGAGGGCAGGGTGACATGTGTCCTGCCTTTCCTGGGTGACTCAGAGCTGGGCTGAATAGACCTGGGCTGCATTTAGAGTAGTGGGAGGTGTTTCACTAACATCTGAATAGGCCTGGTCTGTATTTAGAGTGGTGGGAGGAGATTTCCCTTGCACATGAATAGACCCTGTCTCCCTTGCTCAATGTAGTCTCCAGCTCCTGCCAGGAAGCTGGGCCAGAAAGGACTGAACTGGCTTGGACTGAGCTGAGAGACTTTGCCTTAAAAGAACAAAGAAAATTGTGGTATAAATATTGGGGCCAGACCCCAGAACTTTAGATTACTGCTGGACTAAGGAACCTGCCAGGAAGAAGAGCTGGAAGAGCTGCTAAGAGGAGTATTGACCCTTTGCTGTGTACTTTGCTGGGTTTGCCTGCAGTTGCTGCATCGGTCTTGGGCAGGGAAAGGACTCGATTGTTCTTTCTGTATTCAAAGTATCTCAAAGGGCTTGATATGGAGCTTGCCTCCTGTTGGAAGTCTCAAGGAAATCAAAGACTTCAACATCTTCTGGGTACCGGCTACTGGAACTGGATGTTTCTGCTGCCACAGAGGAAAAAGGTAACCCAATGCCGTCAACGATACTGCGACCGGCTCTGTGACCAGAAGGCACCACAGTGGGCATCACCGCACTTCGCACCGCAAACCTGGTCTCACTGATGGCGTCTTCTGCCATTGCCATGAGCTGCTGCTTGCACCGTGATCTGTGGGCACCACACATCGCACCACCTCACTTCACATGGCTGCCTTGGTATCCCCGACAACGGTGCAATGCCATTACCGACCCAGCTTCCTGCACCGTGACCTGTGGACACAACTTGTGAACAACACAGGGCACCATCCCGATTCGCACCGCAGCCCTGGTCTCACCGCCCCTCCAAGCTGACATCAATGCCGCTGCTTACACCGTGGTTTAAGGGCACCGCTCATATGTTACTCAGTGCAGTGCCCCGTCCCACACCGCAGCCCTGGCCCACCAACGCCAGTGCCATCGAGTCCAGATTGTCAACCGATGCCGCTGCCTGCACCGCGACCTATGGGCCCCGCACAACGTATTACCTCATCTCGCACCGCAGCCTTGGGCCTAATGACGAAAGCGCTTCAGAAATGACAACGACGCTGCTTGCATCATGACCTGCCAGCACCGCGACGAGCACAGCATCACTTTGCACCGCAGCCCTGATCTCACCGACAACGCTGGCTGCAAAGCGACCTGAGGGCACCACATGCTTCACCGCTGCACTTCACACCGCAGCCCCGATGCTTGCCGATGCCGGCACTCCTGACGTTAAACTCACATAGTTCGACCTACAACGCATGTGACTTCAAGGGCCTGGCAACTCCTGCTCCGATCTCCAAAACTGAAGTCTGCCGACACTGGCTCTTTGGAGCTCAACAAGAGGTCGCCAACGCCCTGCATTTCTAAAGGTACTGTTTTGCAGGTCTTCCCGACACCATAGCTGGCCTGTGACGCCGCGATCAGCCAGAACTGTTTGGATTTCTTTGCTCATGAAGCCGTAATAGCCCTGGACGGAATTATTTACTTCAAGAAACTATATATAAAGTCTATTTTTGCTTTATTGGTATTGTGGATTGCTGTATGTTGGATCTTTATCATTTTGGTCTTGCTTTACACAAATACATTTCGGATATTTTTCTAAAACTAATGTGGTGTCCTTTTGTAGTGTTTTTACTGTATTACTGTGTGTTATGTGCAAATGCTTTACACATTGCCTCTGAGCTAAGCCTGACTGCTCGTGCTAAGATACCAAGGGGGTGAGCAGGAGTTATTTTAGATGTGTAATCCCCTTATTCTGACTAGAGTGGTGGATTCTGCCTGGTTTAGGTGCAAACCCTAGTTAACCAGAAAATCAGTTTCTAACAACCACCATTTCCAGTACATATCAGATGCCTCTAGTGCAATGGGAGGTGGAGGGGAGTTCAGACCATTTTTCAGATGCCAAACTGCAATGGATAGTCAAAAAAGACCCACAACTCACTGTCTTTCACCACGCCGAGAAGGCATTAACGGCCAACACAACACATCTGTTTCAGAAGCCCTCCACTCCCTTGAAATTCAAGTATTATCCAGAATAAAATGCGGAAGAGTTGATAAGGAAGCTTTAAAAGAGTTGTCAACTTCCAGAAAATGTTAAGACTGATCTCTAAATGAAGATGGTGACAAGAACCCCCCCAGCACATGCAGAAGGCAAAAGCAGAACATTCACTTTCTTCAAGAAAATAACTGAAAGCTTCAAACAAGGGACTGCAAAATCCTTGTGTAGGACAATGTGCAAAACCACAAGACAACTAGAAAGCCACCCATTCAATGATGAATGCAATTTTTTAAAACACACTCACAACTGATGTGGCAGTTGATAAAAAGGAAATTTCCTCAAGAGGTACAAAGTTTGAGGAAACAATATAAGACATTAATAGAAAAGAAGAAAACCTATTCTATCACAAATGAAAATGATAGGAACCCCAGCAGGTAGCAATAGGAAATGAAGCAATATGATTGTGGAAAGCGGTGACCCAGGAATTCGCAGAAAGTCATCTGTACTCAACCATAAAATCTCTCAGACTACGTGGGTTGATCATTTGCAGAACTTTTTTCAAACCTACGTTTCCCTGGGGCACCTGAACCTCACCAGGCACTTATCAACCATGTACCAGCTTAGCTTGGAAAGTGGCATCAGGTAAAAGAAGAAAGTAAAAACTGGTTCTTTTTCCATCTGATTGAGGAGGTAGTTACACATTTGAAAAATGAAAAAAGAGCAGGGCCAAACCTACTTCCAAATGAACTGTTCAAATCTTTTCCAAACTTGTGGGCAAATGTTACAGACTCTTTTCAATCAATGCATGGAAACCTCCTCTTCCTCATACTCCCAGCTCAGCAGCATCATTGTCCTACCTACAAGAAAGGCAAAATGACAGACCCAAAATCATACAAGTCAATCAATCTAATGGACACCAAAACCAAAATTTCACCAGCATAATCTTGAAAAATATCAATGAGTGGGAAGACAATGAAAATGTCCTTTCTCTACATATAAGAGAAATCAACGCTGGCTTTATCACCGACCAAGCCTATACTCCAACAGTTGGTGTTCAATCAATGAATCAGTGGTTTGTAGAGTGCGGCTATGCAACTGTGAGTGTTTCAAGGCGCCGAGTGGGTGAGGGGGAACTGCTGATCCGTTTGGGTGTGGAGGTTCAGTCGAAGAGCCAGGACTTGCGGTCCTACCTAAACTGTGTCACTGACACGGATTGCCTGAGGTGGAGGGGCAGGGTGTTTCAGGTCTTGGCAGCGAGGTAGGAGAAGCGTCTTCCTCCGGTACCGATCTTGTGGATCCAGGGCCAGTTGGTCAGAGCAGAGTTGTCTGGTGGGTGTGTGGAAGGCAAGGCATGGTTCAGATATTCTGGTCCTGCATGTGGAGATCTTTGTGGGCATGTGTGAGGAGCTTGAAGGTGATTCTCTTGTTGATGGGGAGCCAGTGGAGTTGTCAGAGTTGTTGTGTCATGGGGTTGCGGCAGGGGATGCTGAGGACCAGTCTGGCTGTGGCGTTTTGGACATTCTGTAGTTTCCTGAGCTGTTTCTGTGTGACGCCAGCATAGAGTGCGTTGCTGTAGTGCAGTCTACTGATGATGAGTGCGTGGATTCTGTGGGGAGCCATCTGAAAGTCTTTCGAAGTAGCTGGAGCGTGTGGAAACAGGATGAGGATAATGCATTGATTTGGCGGTTCATTGAGAGTGAGGTATCCAGTATGATTCCAAGGTTTTGTGTGTGGCTCGTAGGCATGGGGGGGTTTATGGTGTGGTGAGCCACCAGGAGTCATCCCAAGCTGAGGGGGTGGGTCTCAGGATGAGTACTTCAGGTTTGCCCAAGTTAAGCTTGAGGCAGCTGTTTTGCATCCTGGTAGCGACTGCCTTCATTCCATTGTGAAAGTTGGTTCTGGCGGTTGTGGGTTCGTTGGTGAGGGAGATGATCAGCTGGGTGTTGTCGGTGTAAGAGACGATGTTGAGTCTGTGGCCTCTGATGAAATCCCTGCTTCTGATTCTACAACTCTTTCTATCAGCTGTTCTCTAAGATGACTGCACATTATACAGGTCGAGCTGCAACTCATGGAATTTGTAGCAAAGCATTCTCAACCCATTTGATTGATAAACACTGGGAAGAGTTTTGAACCGTAACAATAACACTACTAAGAAAGAGTAAGTGGCACAAAAAGCAAGAAAACTGAAGCGTATACCTGAGATGTTCCTTGCTAATTGCTTCCCTCAAATATATGTGTCCTATAAAATAATTCTGAAAATCAATACTTAGCACAACAGGGGGAGAATGGCAAGAAAAAGTGGAAGGGATAAAGATCATTTCATGAATTGCGGAAAAGGAGTAGTCGAAGGATAAAAACCGACGATAAATGGAAAACCAATGATAACAGTTGCAAGCTAGAAAAGAAACCAAGGACAAGAAATTAGGTCCAAGTTAAACTCCACTCTCAGCATGAGAACAGTGATGCCTATTTTCCTGTTCCTTGCCATGGGCCACCAGCTTCTTAGAAAAATGAAAACAGATCCTGTTAGCAAGGGAACAGAAAAAGCCTAGGAAAGCTGTCATGAGCATGAGGACAATGACCGAAAAATATGAACTATAATTTTAACTGCCTGGGGCATAACTGCACAGGCACACATGATTGCAGACTGTATTCTGCTGTTGTAGAACATGCTAAAACAAACCTCCAACCGCAAGTTCATATCGTGTACCCATCACAATCATGTGTTGCAGCCTTTACACCACCTCTTCACCACTAGGGACCTTGAGCACTCAACCCTCCTCACACTAGCTCATCTCACACCCGCTCACCCACGTCCCCACATAGCTATAAGATTTATTGGATGTTTTTAACATTTTAATACAAACTTCAGAATGACCAAATGTAATATTAAAAGGTACAAAAAGAATAGCCCTACATTGGGTCCGTATCTGTTATTCTCATTAATTTCTTACCCTATTTTATTCTTAGAAGAGACACAGTGATGACATTTTCAGAAGGATAGTACGTGTTCCTTTACTAATGGTGAATTGACAATATTTAGCTTGGAAGATGCAAATTTATCAGAGAATTAAACTAGTAGACATGCTTGGGGTGCATAACAGATCATCCCACGCATAGACTACGGAATCGTCGCTCTCTGCGGACTCCCCCTATTAACAACTGCACCCCTTAGAGCCACCTTGAATGCTGCAGCGAGACTTATCTCTGGATAAAAAAAACATTTGCATATCTCCCCTGATTTAAAATCTCTGAACTGGCTGCCACCTGGTCCCGCGTCAACGACTACGAGACACGCAAGGTCATGAGCTCCATCCACTCAGGATCTCCGTCAGACCCTTGCCCACACCACATATTCAACAAAGCAGACGCTGCCATCGCACCCCACCTACGGAAGGTCATCAACATCTCCTTCGAAACAGCGACATTCCCGGATAGCTGGAAACACGCTGAAATCTACGCCCTCCTAAAGAAGCCCAAAGCGGACCCCAAGGACCTCAAGAACTCACGGCCCATCTCCCTGCTCCTGTTCCCGGCGAAGGTCATCGAGAAATTCGTCAACATGCAACTGGCCCGCCACCTGGAAGACAACAACATCTTGGACCCGTCCCAGTCCGTGTTCAGACGAAACCACAGCACCAATACAACCCGCAATTGCCGGCACAGACGACATCAGGCGCCAACTAAACAACGGCGAAACATCAGCCCTTATCCTCCTGGACCTGTCAGCCACCTTCGACATGGTCTGCCATAGCACTCTAAAGACACGCCTCCTAGAAGCTGGAATCCAAGAGAAGGCCCTTGACTGGACCACATCCTTCCTCTCAAGCAGAACCCAGAGCGTCCGCCTCCCGCCCTCGCGATCCGAGGCCACCAACATCATTTGCGGCGTCCCCCAGGGCTCACCACTCAGCCCAACGCTGTTTAACGTAAAATCAACCTCCATGAGGGAATGAAGGCTGTCGCCGACTGGATGAAGAACAGCCGTCTGAAGCTGAACTCGGACAAGATGGAGGTTTCTCATCCTCGGACCCACCCCTCAGCCTGGGACGACTCCTGGTGGCTGACCTCACTAGGAACTGCACCGACATCCACCGACCATGCACGCAACCTAGGATTCCTCCTCGACTTCCCCCTCTCCATGTCTAAACAGGTCAACCCGTCTCCTCCTCCTGCTACAACACCCTCCGCATGCTCTGCAGGATCTGCAAGTGGAACCCGACGGAACCAAAAAGAATGGTGACACAGACCCTCGTCAGCAGCAGACTGGACTACGGCAACGCACTCTACGCAGGAATACCAGCCAAACACCTACGACGACTACAACGCATCCAAAACGCCTCCGCCCGACTGATCGTCAATGTCCCCCGCGGCAGCCACATCACCCCCCACCTGAGAGACCTACACTGGCTCCCCGTCGACAAAAGGCTCCTCACCCATGCACTTAAGGCACTCCACAATGCCGGACCAGCCTACCTGAACAGCAGACTCAGCTTCTACTCCCCAACCCGACAGCTCCGCTCTGCCAGCCTCGCCTTCGCCGCTGTCCCCTGCATCCAATGAACGACCTCCGACGGCAGATCCTTCTCGCCGCCAAGACCTGGAATGCCCTCCCTACCCACCGAACGGGAAAAGGGCTTGATTATGTCCCTAAGAGCTTAAATAGTTCTAAAGACTGGATGCAGACTTAATTCTTGTCCCTAAAATAGAGAGTTTCCCTCTTCAGTATCTTTATAGTTAATCCAAAGGGGATGTTTATAGATCTCTCTTCATGAAATATATTAGTATTGTTATTATACAGGTGTTGTCTTTTAGCATGATAATTGTTACATTATTTACAGAGGTTAGAATCAGACAGATTAGGACCTTTGTCTAGCAGGAAAATATAATGTACATTACATATGTAAATTGAACAGTAGGATGTGTCACTGGAAAGGCTATGATTCCAAAATCAAAGGACTATAAGAAAATAATAATGGTGTATGGCATATATGATGTTCAGAGATTAAGGGGAGAGCACTCAATCCGAAGAATGTGTAATGTTTGGGAAATTGTGCAATCATTTAGAAGAGAACTTGAGCAGATAGATAGTTCAAGAGTAAAGAGGGCCCCTGGCCCTAGGATACCTTATAATGGCCGAGTTTGTATGCTTGTGAGTCTACGGTGTCGCGTTGCAACCCACTAGTACCTGCGTGAAGCCCTCAATCCTAGAAATAGCAGAAATAGGTTAGTCAAAAAGTGAGCAGGTGCTAAAACTCAGTCAATTGGCGTAATGCAGCATATATATTCAGAATGTTCATACCTACCTGCGTGATCTCATAACAGAACAAAAGACAGCTAACACAATCATTTAAAAAAAATGTCTGTTATATTTTTTTCGTCATAAAAGTTGTAAATAATAAAGAACAAGAAAACCATAAATATTGACTAATATCCGTTGACAAAAGATCACGAGAATTAGTAAGGAATAAAACAACAGCCATGAGATTTCAGATGTACCATCCTATCGCAACGTTCGAACCATTGCAGTGTCGGCAGTAGTTTTGATATCCACCTATGCCTTTTTCTCTCCACGTTTTGGCAGATTGTTCAAGCAATGCCAGCGTTATTGAGGATTCAGAAATGGGCTTTTCTATGTATTTTGACATCAAGCTAAACAGACGAGGTGGTTCTGTGCCTCAGGCACAATAGCAGCTCTCTGAGTGGAAGGGGACAGATAGTGCCCTTAGTGCTTGTTTTGAGACCCAAAAATCTCTGTTTATAGTATGGTGGTGCTTGAATGAGTGGGTTCTTTAGGACTGTAATGGCTGATTCAAATAGCATGGCATGTACAAACCAGGAGAAGCAGAGTAACACTCGTCTTAACTTCTCGTAAGATATCATAAGAAGAGCAAGTGCACTGCACTGCATGCCTGTATTTTCAACCTTGACTTACAGTTCCAGGCTACTGACGGAAATTACATCACCAAAAGAACACCTTCTCCCTTTCCTGGTGGCCACACAGCAAAGCATCACAAGCTTCTATTCTCTTCCGTTAATCTCCCTCGAGTACAGTAGCACGGACTGGCTCCAAAAGCAAGAAGCCAGCGCCCAGCTCTCTGAAGGGAAATGAAAGGAGCATTAGTGCATACTCAGGGCCTGCGCTCGCTAGGCATGGGCAGTGTGGGCAGCTGCCCAGGGCCTCACGCTCAGCTAAAAAACAGGGGGCCCACTTCACTGTGAAAGGACACACTTTCACAGTTAGCCACCAGCTCCTCCAGGGCCCCATGCCACACACAATCACAATCCTAAAGCGACATGCCTTGAGCTTGCTGGTCAGGGCATGGTGGCATTCCTGGGGGTGCAGGGGTGGGGGGGAAGGGACAAACAGAATGGGGATGGCACCGACGCCGGGCCAGCATATGTTGGCCCACAGTGGAAGGGCCAGGGCGGCACTACTCTTAAGTACCGGCCATTCTCTTTCTGCTTTTTTAGGGCTCGGCCTCCGTCACCACGAAGTGGGGCGGAGCTTCGAGCTCTATTGTTATAAAAAAAAAAAAGGTTTCTTTAGGGCTCTGGCCAGAAACATTCCAAACATTCCTTAGTGCGCATGGCTGTTTTATGGCATCTGCATAGTGATTCGTCTTCGCTGTGCTGTCTTTGTAGTAGCCTTGACGCGATAGGCTTTATGTGATTTGCGTCCGCCATTGTGGGCATTTTCTCTGCGGTTTCGCGCACGGGCGTCCATAAATAAAAATTAGGAGCTGTCAGGGTGCCTCATTAAGTGAATGCAGACGGCCGGGGCGCGTTCACCATTCAGCAGCGCTCCGTGCGCTGGCTCGCTCTGCACTGCAGCCTCAGCCTCACCTCTGCTCTGCTGCCAGACACTCAGTGCTGCTAGCTCAGTAGGTTAGGCGCTGGTAGCAGAGGTCTATCACTTAACTTTCCATTCTTCTTTTGAGTTTGAATTGGAATACGGCAATACAATTTGTGTGTTTGCATGTGTCTGCTTTAAAAATTGTACTAATAATTACGTTTTGTCACCTATAAATCAATATAGAATATTAGTAAACTTTTTGGTTTTTCCAGGCTATGCCTCCAGGCTCATCAGCACAAGGCTGCATTCATACATCCTTTCCATTGCTTGTTACCTCATTAAGAATGCGGAAGTCGTCTGCTCTGAGTGTGTTTACGTCTGTCTTTGTTGCTCGTGGGTCATGAGGCGTGCAGAGTGGCGGTGAGTGCAGAGTGGCGGTGACTGCAGAGTGGCGGTGAGTGCAGAGTGGCGGTGAGTGCAGAGTGGTGGTGAGTGCAGAGTGGCGGTGAGTGCAGAGTGACTGCAGAGTGGCGGTGACTGCAGAGTGGCGGTGACTGCAGAGTGGCGGTGAGTGCAGAGTGGCGGTGAGTGCAGAGTGGCGGTGAGTGCAGAGTGACTGCAGAGTGGCGGTGACTGCAGAGTGGCGGTGACTGCAGAGTGGCGGTGAGTGCAGAGTGGCGGTGAGTGCAGAGTGGCGGTGAGTGCAGATTGGCGGTGAGTGGTGGTGACTGCAGAGTGGCAGTGACTGCAGAGTGGCGGTGACTGCAGAGTGGCGGTGATTGTAGAGTGGCGGTGAGTGCAGAGTGGCGGTGACTGCAGAGTGGCGGTGACTGCAGAGTGGCGGTGAGTGCAGAGTGACTGCAGAGTGGCGGTGACTGCAGAGTGGCGGTGAATGCAGAGTGTAGGTGAGTGCAGAGTGGCGGTGAGTGCAGAGTGGCGGTAAGTGCAGAGTGGCGGTGAGTGCAGAGTGGCGGTGAGTGCAGAGTGGCGGTGTGTGCAGAGTGGCGGTGAGTGCAGAGTGGCGGTGAGTGCAGAGTGGCAGTGAGTGCAGAGTGACTGCAGAGTGGTGGTGACTGCAGAGTGGCGGTGACTGCAGAGTGGCGGTGACTGCAGAGTGGCGGTGACTGCAGAGTGGCGGTGACTGCAGAGTGGCGGTGTGTGCAGAGTGGCGGTGACTGCAGAGTGGTGGTGACTGCAGAGTGGCAGTGACTGCAGAGTGGCAGTGACTGCAGAGTGGCAGTGAGTGCAGAGTGGCGGTGAGTGCAGAGTGGCGGTGAGTGCAGAGTGGTGGTGTGTGCAGAGTGGCGGTGACTGCAGAGTGGCGGTGAGTGCAGAGTGGCGGTGACTGCAGAGTGGCGGTGAGTGCAGAGTGGCGGTGAGTGCAGAGTGGCGGTGAGTGCAGAGTGGCGGTGACTGCAGAGTGGCAGTGACTGCAGAGTGGCGGTGAGTGCAGAGTGGCGGTGAGTGCAGAGTGGCGGTGAGTGCAGAGTGGCGGTGAGTGCAGAGTGGCAGTGTGTGCAGAGTGGCGGTGTGTGCAGAGTGGCGGTGTGTGCAGAGTGGCAGTGAGTGCAGAGTGGCGGTGTGTGCAGAGTGGCGGTGTGTGCAGAGTGGCGGTGTGTGCAGAGTGGCGGTGAGTGCAGAGTGGCGGTGAGTGGAGAGTGGCGGTGAGTGGAGAGTGGCGGTGAGTGGAGAGTGGCGGTGAGTGGAGAGTGGCGGTGTGTGCAGAGTGGCGGTGAGTGCAGAGTGGAGGTGAGTGCAGAGTGGCGTTGTGTGCAGAGTGGCGGTGTGTGCAGAGTGGCGGTGTGTGCAGAGTGGCGGTGAGTGCAGAGTGGCGGTGTGTGCAGAGTGGCGGTGTGTGCAGAGTGGCGGTGTGTGCAGAGTGGCAGTGAGTGCAGAGTGGCAGTGTGTGCAGAGTGGCGGTGTGTGCAGAATGGCGGTGTGTGCAGAGTGGCGGTGAGTGCAGAGTGGCGGTGTGTGCAGAGTGGCGGTGTGTGCAGAGTGGCGGTGTGTGCAGAGTGGCGGTGAGTGCAGAGTGGTGGTGTGTGCAGAGTGGCGGTGTGTGCAGAGTGGCGGTGAGTGCAGAGTGGCAGTGAGTGCAGAGTGGCGGTGAGTGCAGAGTGGCGGTGAGTGCAGAGTGACTGCAGAGTGGCGGTGAGTGCAGAGTGGCGGTGAGTGCAGAGTGGCGGTGACTGCAGAGTGGCGGTGAGTGCAGAGTGGCGGTGAGTGCAGAGTGGTGGTGAGTGCAGAGTGGCGGTGTGTGCAGAGTGGCGGTGAGTGCAGAGTGGCGGTGAGTGCAGAGTGGCGGTGTGTGCAGAGTGGCGGTGAGTGGAGAGTGACGGTGAGTGGAGAGTGGCGGTGAGTGGAGAGTGGCGGTGAGTGGAGAGTGGTGGTGAGTGGAGAGTAGCGGTGAGTGCAGAGTGGCGGTGAGTGCAGAGTGGCGGTGAGTGCAGAGTGGCGGTGTGTGCAGAGTGGCGGTGAGTGCAGAGTGGCGGTGAGTGCAGAGTGGCGGTGAATGCAGAGTGGCGGTTAGTGCAGGTGCAGAATAAACAGTGTGTGACTATGCAGGGTGACATTGGGAGTGTGCGGGTGAGCAGTGTGTGAATGTGTAGGGGCATCCTACTTGGAATTACTGACATCATTTGGATATATTGTTGCCTGGACTCTACACTGTATTAGTCCATAATATGTTTACATTATAGGATTGTGCTCTCCTGATCACCGTTGCCTATATGTTTACTTGTCAATCCTTTGGCTTGAGAAGTTGTGATCCTTCCTGGTAGTGGGGGATATTGGTCTATGTAGCACCCCGTCTTTGATATTGAGAAAGATTCCATTGACTGTCCAGTACTGTTCTCTACTCTCTACTAATGCTAGTGAATGTGCGGTCCTTTCCAACTTTTTGGAAACACCACTACCAATCTGTGTATAGAATTTTGCTAGGTGTGTACCTGCACTCACTTTCTCTGGATTCTGGGCTAGCCAATAATTTAGTCTGCCTGATTACTCAAAAACCCTGATTAATTCAATGGCGGGTTTTGATGATGACCGTGACAAATTATTCAATGATATATTTCTAGGACAGGACAAACAAATATCTAAAATTATACCGGTTGACAACACTCCTCAGGGCCTTAAACAATTGTTTATTAAACTAGAAAGACATTTCCACGTGATTTGACAATATACATGCCGTAATACCTTACCCCATTAGCCTTGAAAAAGTCCTTGTACTAATTCATAGTATGGGCGAAACACGTGTCGGCTGTCATTTTATCAATTGGATAATCACTTTTAAGGAATTAATAAAGAAAAAGATGAAACAAAACATGAACTCTACTTATCTATTTGTCCTGCATCCTACTTGGAATTACTGACATCATTTGGATATATTGTTGCCTGGACTCTACACTGTATTAGTCGATAATATATTTACATTATAGGATTGTGCTCTCCTGATCACCGTTGCCCAGGTGGCAGGATAAGTTGGTTGAAGAACCATCACAGGCTCCATGTAAATTAATACCCTGACATAAAAGTGTACCGATTAGTGCGCTGTTACATTGTGTACCACTAAGAAATACTTATTTTCCCCCACTCCAACATTTGTGTGTGTATGGTAAATCCCAGGTTGACTTTATGTGTTCTTTACCCAACCTTTCATACAGACCTGCTGGTATGTGTTTCAAGCAATATTGAAACTGGAAAATCGTCACAGGCAACGTAATGGTGCCATGTATTATCCATTCTATGGCTGGGTTCTCAGAAACAGTCAATGGTAATCTTTCCAGTTTTTCTATGCTCAGCACCGTATAGTCTGCTCCCCTTTGTGCCAAAGAGATTTGTTTATCTGTATGGTGTTGATTAGAAGCCAAGGCACATAGCCTGAATGAAGATTTTGTAACGTCCAGCCTAGCAGCATTATAGAACGCAATAGAGACTGTCCATGTTGTAACATGAGCAAGTCCTGTTCCATTATGTCTATGGCAGAGGATACAATGCTGTCCAAAGAATAAATTCTGGATCTCAGAGTTGTTAACCCATTATCAACTACAGAGGGTGCTTTCTCTAAATTAATACGATCAATTTCTCTTAATCGTTCTGCAGTTTCCATTTGCGTGAATTTCCATGGTTACTTATGAGCAGCATAAATACCGGCGTATATGAAACGTTTATGACGTGGTTTATGAGGCCATAGTAACAAGTCTCTCAAATCAACGCCATCTTTAAGTAAAGTTAAGTGTTGTTTTACCTCAGTAAGTTTAGATTTTTGTAGCCATTCGAGGCACAGTTTTTCTACACTGTATGTTGTTACTATCAATGTTCCCTCTAATTTTTTTCCTCTGTGTGCGGCAGTGTAGGGTCTCTGTGCGCTGCAGCCATGGCTGTGTGCGCCAGGAACCAGACCGCGCGCAGCGCCAAATATCACTCCAAACTTGTGCTTTAAAAAACTGAACAGACGGTGCATTTCCACATATACAACCCACGTTAAGGGGCTTTAGGCAGATTTGCAAGTTGGATACACACGCCATGACATGAATTGGTTACACAGGCAAGTACACTTCAGGTTGTAGAAAAGCACAAGACTCAAATGGCTGAGGGTCCATAGACTGCCTGAAGTACTTGCAGTTCTTCAGCTGATGGTTAGAGAGAGATGGAGTGAAACAACTTTTGTAGAATTTAGAAAAGAGCATGGAAGAAGGAGCAGGAAGAGAATTAAATAGAAAAGAAGAAGGCACAAGTGGACGACGTGCTCATTCGGAATAACCATCAATGAATATTCAGCCTCTTTGTCAAACACTTAGGCTTTCACACACTTTCAGCAGTGTGCTGCTCTTTCTGGGTGTGTGCCTATAAAAAAAAACATACATAGAAACATCCACTGAGGGAAGGTGACATGACAGCCTCAGATCAAAGCAAGGAGAGAGATAACATGGCCATATGGGCCACAGTAACACATGAGCTGGTCATGCACACTCCAAAGGTCAATTGGAACCCAGGCTTTAAAGATGAAGGCAGCCAAGGGTGGTGGAACTGAATGGGGTGGCGAAAAGGGTTAGACAGGTGTCTCCAACCATTTGTCCAATAAGAGCTACTTATGTTCAGAGAAAATCAGCCTGACTCACTAATATTAGTACTGTAACAGAGACCACACCAGACACGATTACATTAGTGACCACACCAGGATTGGAAAATAGCCAATATCAGTGTGAAACCTCTGTATCTAGTTAACACTTAACAGCCATAGCTGCAATGCAACAAGATCAAAATAGGTCTCCAACGCTGCATTGTTTATTACTGAAATATCCGCTCTATATATAACATAAGATAGCATCTGTATGGTGTTATCTTGGTGCTGAAATAATACGTGTATATGTTTAACGAACTAAAAGGTTGGAATGGTTAAAATGGAAATTCAACCATTTTTCACAAACATCAACTTATGAACTCTGAAAATATTTTTTTTGTCTCAAATTCACTCTTTAAAAATGTGGTATACTTATATTGCCCAATTCACCAAAATCTTCTAATTTAGTGCACTGGGCATGCGAACTACTTACAGGTAGCTAGAAAGCTACTCTTTGGAGAAGCATGTGATTTAGATGAATTGAACATATGTGAGCAGGACTACTATTAAAGCAGAATGCAGTCCCACAGGAAGGGATACGATATCCTCCCCTGCAGCCAGGCTGGGAGAATGGGAACCATGTACACAGAAGATGAAATACTGACTTCCTTACTTTATCAAACTGCATGAAATACGTTTTAGTGTAGCTCCCTGATCTGCCAAAACAAAGAGTGCCTGGAAACAGGTTAGCGCTCTAATATCTGCAGTATTGTGGCTTCCTTAATGTAAAAAGCATTTTATATAGTCAGACAAATTCGTGCTAAAAATGTCATCTCACATTTCCTAGAACGTCCCAACCACACTGTTCTGGTTGTTTATAACGGGGCCTCTCTTGCCCCTCTTTTTATTCAGCTTTGTGACTGCAGAGGAAACTTGTCTGTGAGTAAATAAAATGCACGCCTTTGCGGCATGTTTTCGAGGTACTGGGATTTTCAGAAAAGTACTTTGCATTTAGAAGTAAATCTTTTTGCGCTCAAACAAGAAACAGCATGTTTAACCCTTGCCTAACAAATCAGCAGTCCCCTGCGTTAATGAGTAGGCCTTGCGTTTTGACACGTTGAAGGCCTGTTCGCCACCTTGAGTTGAGTCACCGATGGCCGGCACCTCAGCTGATATCTGTTGGCATGTTCCGAGACTGCAGCTGCACATTTACATATGCAAGAACCCAGATTTGCATTTGAAATCTCAACCCTTCAAACCTAATTAAAGTAATGGAGCTTTCATACGGGGCGCGCAAGGACGGGTTTCTCACCTCACGAGGAACTAACTGGAGGGAATTCTGGGGTCGCACCATGCGGAGACCACAAGGCGCTATTACACTATACTGATAAGGTCAGGCAATGCTCTCCAACAGTTACTAACAAAAGAGTAGAGCAAGTTTAAAAACACAGCGCTGTGTTTTTAAACTTGCTCTACTCTTTTGTTAGTAAAGCGCGGGGCGGGGAAGACTGTGGGCTTTTGTTTAAGTTGTCATGTTAATCACAGCTCGTGAAGGGGCTGTGATTAACATGAATACCTAAACAATAGCCCTCAGTCTCCCCGCACAGTGCCGCGCCAAAAACATACATCAGGAGGTGCCCCAGGACAGCCTTACCTGCACTCCTGCTGGGAAAACCTCATCAAGGAAGTGCTTTTCGCGCCGCTCGATTTTTAAAGCAGCAGTGCGAATTCTCTCGGGGTGCCCTGTGTGTGCGCGCTCCAGAAACGGGAGTGCGCGCTCACAGGAAGATAGGTGGGCGCGCGCACACGCGCGCAGCATATTGGGAACAGTGGTTACTATCCCTGGATGTTGTCTCTGGACATATCTTGGATCTGGCCTAGTTACTGTAAATCCTTGTGTCTTGACAGTTGTTTATGTCTGTGGGCCAGATTAACTATTTTTTCCAATCAGGATCAGTTCTGTTTTTTAAGTAAAAGTGATTTTACGTCGACCAACCCCTGTAGTACTCTTACTATCAGGTGCAGGTGTAGGTATGGACGGATTGTTTAAATCTTTTATCTTGGCTAGGCCAAGACAAGATGTCTGTTGAACAGTGTCATTAAAAAACATTATTTGTTCAGGAATAATACAGGCTCGAAATAAAGCTTCTATTCCCCGTACTTGCCAGTCTTTTGAGCCCCAGACAGTTTTTGTTTCTATGTTGTCACTCCAGAAGTCGAAACCTAATGAGGACAGCTGGGCATAAAAGGCTGCTGAATAAATTTGCTTTGTATTTGTTAACATACTTTTCATTCCTGTCTTATTAACATTTTTCAAATAAAATGTTTCCGCATTTGTGGTATTGAAACCTGAGAAGTATGGAAATTTTTCATAAAAGGTTTTTGAGTAACCCTTTGGTGGCGTTGGACAATGTTCTCATTGATTATAAGTATAAACATTCCTAGGGTTTACAGATTTGTGCAAGTAATGATGACAATAATGATTATTACAGTACATTTGTTCATAATCCGATGAATCTTCTAAATATTCATGGTTTGTGAATTTTGCAGACATCTCTAAATCTGACATCATATTATTTACAGTCTCAAAGTCCCAATCATCAGAAAATGTGCTGGGTGAAACAAAGTCACTCAAGGAAACCTTAAATTGATGAGGAATCTTCAACAGCTCGGCAGGACCATAAATGTCATAATCAGTTCTGTCCCATCCTATACCACTAGGTATAGAAACGGCTGTGATGTTCACTGATGACAGGTCTCTTCGTTCACGATGAGATGATTTGTGTGGCTTCAGGAGTAAGTTGATGTTCTTACATGCTGTGTCCATTTTACTATATTTTCCATCTATCAGCTTTCCCAAACTTAATACAAGAATGAGCCATAGTAGGAAAAAGAGAACACCTAACACAATTCAAAATTCAACCCATGGTGAAACTAGATAAGTCTTTTCTACTTGCTGAAAAAGTTCTGTTACTTGGTCTTTAAAAGTTTTATTTGCTGACGTTGTTTCGGGAACACTGGGATCCTCAGAAAATGTATTGAAGTTAATAAAATAGCCAGAAGCAGTTCTATCAATTGTTGGTATTGCATCAGGATTACTTGAAATCACTGGAGTTACTGGATCCTTTGTCATATTAGTATAGTCAGATGCCATATAATTGTAGACAGGTGAATCTTGACGAACTGTTATTTGGGTTTCAAGAGGCACATGTTCCATGGCTTTGTTGCATAGTCCTTCTTTTCGCACTGCAGATTTTTCAAAGGTGATGAGTCTCTCTGTTTGAACCTCTTGGATAGTAGCCAGATTTGGTTGTCTGCTAAATTTTTGGAGTCCACTTGGCCTACTACTTATGATGGGCCACATGATGTGGTTTTACCAGGTCGATAGATACGAACCGGTTCTCCTTTCTTCAAGCAAGGGGCGGCAGTAGCACTGTTCTTGATCCGTGGATTGCTAGCACAGGTACTGGTTTTCTGTAAGAAGGCCCAAATTCCTTCTTATCCGCGATCTTTTCTCTGACTAGATCCCCAATCTTTGGAATCCAGGCAGGCCTTGCTGCGACAGGTGTTTTTTCTTCAGTGGTCGTTGGCTTCTGTAATGTGTTGCTTGGACTTCTACTTGTTTCATTCAAGTCCTGCAAAACAGCCAAACGGTCTTTGATATCAAAGGGTTTTTGTTCTACCACTGAAGTATGACGATCAAGGTCTTCGACAATCATTCTAGTACCAAAAAGGATTTCATACGGAGTGATTCCACCCAGAGAACTTCTTGGCAGATTGTTTAGACTACGTTGGACCCTTATTAGATGTTTTACCCACCGTCACCCGATACTAATACCCTAGCTGTTATAGATTGCTTTATGTCCCGTTTTTTTCTTTCCACTACCGAATTTCCCTCAGGATGGAATGGACTTGAGTACCGCAATGCAACACCCATGCTGGCCATGGCCTCCTTGTAAGCTCGAGAGCTAAACGCAGGACCCTGGTCAGAATGTAGCGTGCCAAATGCGTATGTGCCGATAAAGACTCACAAATCTTTTATAACAGTTCCGGCGTTAGCCGGGCGCTGAGGCCACCTCCAAATGAATCTTGAGCATGAATCCACTGCGTCCATGATATATTTATAGTTGCCATCCCTTTGTAAGGGACCACAGTGGTCCAGGTAAACGTACGCTAATGGTTTATCTGAAATTAAAAGGAGCGTCTGAGCTGGACGTATCATTGTTGAAACCTTCATCTTTTGGCAGATTTCACATTCCAAAACATAGTTTCTGGTCTGTTTCCTCATGCGTGGCCACCAGTATCTTTGTTTTAATAATGACACTGTGACACTGTGACACCTGCGTGTGCAGAGGCAAGCCCTTCATGTGCTGCCAAGATTAGTCCTAATCTATGTTCCATGTTTGGAATTACTCTATCCCCCATTCCAGGGATTCGAGCAAAAGGAACAATATTTGCATCAGTTATATAGGAGTACTTGAGTGGAAAGCCTTTTGGTAATGTTTTAACCCTATCCTTATTGGAAACGACAACAGCCTGCATTATTTCGCTGTCTATTTTTGTTTCAGAACGAGTGATTGTAGCTACGGAAGCTGTTTGCACAGCTGCCTTCGCGGCTTCATCAGCCAATGAATTCCCTGCAACGTGAATGCCATCACGCTGATGACTCAGTGTATGGATCACGCGAGTCTTTTGTAGTTCTTTCTGTAATAGAACTACTTGTTCCCAAAGCAATTTATGCTTGATTGTGCCACCTTTTGTGTATTTGAAACCGTTTTGAACCCAGTTCTGCAAGTATTCATTGTAAGATTGAACGCAGTAATATGAATCGCACACTATGAGTGTTGGGAATTCGGGATCGGTATTTTCAAGCGCCATCTTGAATGCCTGTAGTTTAGCTCGCTGAGCTGTACAGTCTACGAGAGATTGTGTTTTTGTGACCATAGGTCTGAATTTACCATTGTGCCAGTGCCCTTTAACAATCGCGCACGCAGCACTATAAGCTTGTTTACCCCCGAGTGCAGTCTGTGCTGATCCGTCTGTATAAATTATACATTCGTACTGTTCTAGAGGTAGAATTTCAGTAGGCAGAGGACATTCTTGTTCGTATTGTAGAAATTCTTGAGTTTTCAAGTAAGGGTCAAAAACGTATTCAACGTCTGTTGCAGCAAGAGAATTAACACATTGTATCCATCTCAGATGTAAAACTTTAGCATTTGGAATACTCGCTTTTGTCACTGCTTCTAAGGCAGGTACAGGTGTAACTATCATTATGCGCTTACCCTGTGCGAGGGCTCTCTCTTTCGCTACCGCAGTTTGAACAGCTATGAGAATTTTTTCTGTAGAAGTGAATTTCATTTCCGCTTGTGTGTACAAGTGTGATTTGTAAGCCATTGGTACTTTTTCACCTTCGTTAAAAGTTAAGTACGTGAATCCGCACTGTCCTGGAATGATTAGGCTCACTAAGTTGCTTACGATTACGCGTGTTTGCAAATGTTTAGTTGCTAACATGTCTGTTTGGAGTGAACGCAAAATTTCTGTGTGTTTTTGTGTCCAATTTACTGTTTTAAAATCAGGTTTGATTAATTTAGAATGTATGTTCTTCTGAAATTCGGGAAACCTAGAAACAACAGTACGCTTTTCAGCATTTTTGGAGGTTGGAGCAGTGCACATTTCATCAGAAAGTTTACTGCCAAGCTTTTACCTTTCCTTGATAATTCATATCCCAGAAAAAGTACGTTGAGGTGAGCAATTCTTGATTTCTTAAAATTGAATTTGTACCCTTCAGAGGCGAATCCCAGTATAATGGTGTTTACCATGTTCAAGTGCCTATCCAAGTCATCGTCTGTCAGATAGATGTCATCTACATATTATAATGCTTCATCGTCATACGTTTGTAGTAACTCTGTTAGTCTTGCTGAAAATACCCCAGGACTATTTTTGAATCCCTGAGGGAGACGACAGAAGTGACCCTGTGTCCCCATTATTAAGAAAGCGGTCAAATACCTACTTTCTGGTTCAATGTTTTGAAAGAAGAAACCGTTAGAAATAACTAATGTGGTTTTATATTTTTTACGGACAATGTTATTCATTAATGCTGCACTGTCTGCATTTTGTACTGCAAATGTTTTGCAACAAGACTTTAAATGTCTGTAATCCAAAACTAGACGATATGTATTGTCTGGTTTGGAGACAGGAAACAAAGGATTGTTCATTGACGAGGTGCATGTTCAGTTGATCTAAGATCTCCCTGACCTGTTTTTTATTTTAGCTTCTTGCTTAACTGGGTGCTGCCTTTGTGCAGTTGGTTGATTTTTTAACTGGATTTTATGGTGAAAGGAATGCTCATCTCTTCCTACATGATTTTTGTATAATGCTGGAGCCTGGGCAACTGCCCGTTTCCTGGCATAAGTATATTTTAAATGAATTGGAATGTGGTTGGAGAAGGCTGGCATAATGATGTCTTTGCCATGTGGGCACTCCCTGACAAATTGTGGTGGCCAGTCTTGTTCAGCTAGAAGAATGTCATAACCCTTAGAAAGTCGCTCCCAAAAGAGTGCTCTCACTTTTCTTGGTATGCCTCCCTCCATCCAGAGTGTTTCTTTCAATTAACTTATGTGTAGAACTAACCCTGGTATCTGCAGTTTCAACTTGAATGAATTTATTCAAGTCCACTATCTCCAGATGATCCTTCAAGTTCTTGCGAGCTATGGTGACTTCTGCTGCACTGCCCAACATTGTCTGAGCCCATGCCCCATTCTTGAGTTGTGTCCTCAAGATCCTCGGCATGTCTGATTTTTAGACCTGCTACCTTCTTTTTGGTGAATTGAGGTTTCTTCTTTTTCTGAACGTGTTGATCGTCTTCAGACTTCACGCGTTCTTCCTTGTGTTCTGATCGTCCTCTTCTTTCGTATTTCTGTGACCAAGCATGAACGGTACGAGAGGAACGTGTATCAGTATCTTGATATCTATCAGGTTTTCCCAAATTATCCCTATTCCTGAGGTAATACCTCCTTTCAGAGGGCTCCTTTTGAGGAGACTTACCTCTGGAATGAGAACGCTTCTCTTTAGAAGTTTGTTTGCTATTTTCCCACTTCTTTTTAGAAGGAGTAGGAGTGTTTTTAGTAAAGACCTTTTCAGGACTTTCAGACAGTTGGGGTTTTACTGGTTTCCCACCCAGACTGTCCCTGGCTAATTCTTCATAGGATTTTTCAATTATTCTGGCTAGTTCTTGTGGTTGCTCAGTTACATCGAATTCCCTTAATTTTTGGCGGATCGCCACGGATGCTGCTTCACCTTTAATATTAGCTAATATTATTCTTGAGACCTGTTTGAAATCTTTCAGTTGTTTCGTACCTAAATTTAAAGCAGGCTCTGCCCTGTATTCATTTTGAATCTGTTTCAGACATCTGGTATTACCGCCATAGACGGAACACCATGTGTTTTAGTGTAAATAGCAGCAAAGACTGTACCCTAAGTGGTGCAGTCCTCCAGATGTGGTGTGATACCCATAGGTAAACAGATTGTTAAAATTGTTTTTCTCATGAGGGCTAGTATTAGGAAATACTGCTTCAATTTGAGTCATTTTTTGAGCTATCCAGAATGGAATTTGTTCCCATTTTGCAGGTAATTTACCAATGACTGAGTGTAAAGTCTGTGGTGTAATTTTATGTGTACTCGCCTGGTGAGCGGGATGTTGTGGAATGATTATTGCAGGTTGGATTGTAAGACTCTCCATGACATATTGAACCAATTGTCTATAGATTTTGATTAGCTCTTTGAGTTGAGATAGTAGTGCCACATCTGTCATTTCATTAATTTCAGGATGTGGTGTATAGCTGGCTAAGACCGGCCATGTTGCTCCTGGTCTACATAGTGGACCGAGCCTGGTAATGTGATTTATATGTTTTAGGGCGCCTTTAAATAAGAGCGCATGCTCCTGGTATGTGAGTAGAATTTCTATATCCTCGAAAGGAATGTATTCCTCAGGTGGTTCATCTTCTTAGTAGAAGTGAAACATCTGTGTTACTGGATTTGCTTCGGGGAAGACTATCCACGATTAGAATACCTCTGTCTGGTGATATTCATGTGCCTCTATCACAAAAAGTATCCTACCACCTATCAATGTTAGGCCATTTTTTATAAGTTTTATAGTGATGGCTTTCCTTAAATTCATAGGAATGCATATATCATCCTTGTCGGTTTCATTAAAACCTGTTGTGTTAAAAGCTGCTGGATCAGCCGCTGCTCCACCGTTCTCGGTGTTGTTGCCGTTATTTGACATTTTGTTGACTGAAAGCTTGCAGAGCGAATTTCAAGGAAACAAAGATAAGGTGCACAATATTTTGGAACACTGTATCCTTCAACGTTGAACAAACCAAAAAAGCTAATACATAGGATTTCTCGTCCTACTCAGCTATAACGGATAGTATCCCTTTACCCACTCCAGACGTCAATTGGAGTATTACGGACAAAAGGGTCTCTGAGAAAAGCATAACTGAGTTACTTTAGTATCTAGCGTTAAATTAGTGCCTTACCAAACGTTGGGCGCCATGTAGTGTAGTTCCTAAATTCCCAATAGGCTCTGCGCATTAGAATAATATACCCTATAAATATGACATAGGACTGAGGTCAGTATGTCTCTATCGAATATACTAAACTTAATTGTGAGTGCCAGCTAGGTCAGAGGTCACTAGAAGCTTTCTTGAATACACAAGAAGGGATTAGTTTCTGACAACCGCATAAACATGACAACTTTGTTTTCCTAGGACTGTAACAAGTATCTTCAGCGTCGTGGTAACAATAGATTACTATTTTACTCAGTCAATCATGCATGCTTCGTTTCTACAGGGTTTGTAGAGAAAATAGAGAGACGGGCATTTCATTAAAAAGGGTTTATTGAACAGTCTTCTTTCTCATACAAGAGGGGTGAACTGCTACAATCATTAGACAGAATGGAAAGTATAATGCGTACAGCACAAACAGTAACATAAAATATTACTGTAATAGCATTGTATGGTTTCTAAGCCATATAAAAATACATACATAAATAACACAGGCTAAAATACTCAACTGGTGCTTCTAAAATACGCCTATTCCAATGTAGCTAACCCAGCTCTAGTACGAGGGAAGAAGTAAGTGTAGTCTTTAGCATAGGTTTAGTTTTGCCAAGAATTGTCAAAGGTTTCTCTAGGTTCTAATCAGCTCCATACCTTAGAATAAATGAGGTTTGGTATCTCTGTCTGGACTCGATTTCCCAGCACCCCGTAAGGGGAGTCAGAAACACTGGAGCTGGAATCTCGGCAGAGGAGAGCTTCCTTTCAATGTGTCGGCTAGAGTCGGCTTCCTTCGGCACTTGCTGTAGCGAGTAGGTCGTCGAACTGCACCGAACCACACCGTGCTTTGCCATAGGAAGTGAAGGTATATTTATACCTTGAAGGTGTTTAGGAATGCCAGCTTTGACGTAAAGTCGGGCATATGAACGTCATAACTTAACCCCTAAGGAATAGTTGTTCATCTATACTACTATTATAAAGGAAGAAGTTTGAGGCTTTGAGACGGGTAAACTCGGGAACCACAGCGCCAATCCACACACCCGATACATCGTTGGAATCCTCAGGGTGTGCAGATGGACTTAGGCTATATAAATTTAAAAAATATGTTATATTTAAAACATTTACATTTAAAAAAACGTAGTCCCCTCGAAGTAGCTCCGGCCGCGACCTGGGTGCTGACGTCAGAAGTGCGGTGAGGAGCGGCGTCCAGGAGCGCGAGGCGAGCGGCACACAGGCGGTGAGCAGCAGCGGACCTGCGGAGCGGCGAGGAGCAGTGAACTGAGGAGCGGCTGCTGAGGTATGGCTCCGGGGGACAATGTTGGGGTAGGCGGGGGTCGGGGCACACGCGCAACTTCTTCGAAACGTGCATGGTCCTGTGTGGTGATGTATGAATTTCGGACCCTTTCGCTCAGCGCCCAGATCCGATTCCATTTCCATTCACAGCGCAGAATTTACCTCAGGAAGTGAGCCAACAGTCCCATCCTTATTTCTTCTCGCATGGAAATCCCTCGCTCTGAATTTTGGAACAGTGAGATGCGCACACCTGTCCTCTCTCTCTGCTGTAGGCAGGCTGTACGGGAAACAACATTTTTCCCCGAAGACTTTGGAACGCAATGTCATTTTAACGAAACTGGCATAACGACGTTCTCATTAGTATGTCAGTCTTTTTACCGATATGTTTAATATGACGCGGTTGTCACTGATTTATGCGCACCTCTAGGCCTGACTCAGAGCCGGAGCTAGATATGCAAATTTAAAGTGCAGGCACTTACTACCCTAAAGCAGTTCTTTCCTGTTTCGCTTGCATTTAAGTAAAAGAAGTGCATGCGCTCTGTCACAGTCACATAATCTAGATCTGAATGCTGACAAAAACTAAAGGATTAAAACGTGCAATTTGTGGCTTGCCTCCATAAACGGGGCCCGGGCTGCTGGGCAATGTCGGGGCAGGCGGGGGTCGGGGAAGCCTGATTGCTCCCGGACAAGATCGGGACGGGCTGCTACTGCATAATAAATGAGTTCTTGGAGAAATCAATATTCAAGCAAGGGGAAGTTCCTAACTTCTGGTTTTCCAAGAAATCGTTGTGACGTAGATGAACGGATGGAAGTAGCAATACCTGTATTTGGGTAGCATGGGCTATGCCTAAATAAGGGCTTGAAATCTATGCCTATATAAGGGCAATGTGAATTGTACCTACATAAGGGCATGAATCGGGAAAATGCATACAGAATCTAAAACGCCACACAACAGGGTGGCACCAACAAATATTGTCGCACAGGGCTCCACGAGCGCTAAAGACGGCCACTTCCTACAGTTGTAACACTGAGAGAGCGCAATTTGAATGAAAAATATATCCGTACCATATTTACAGGCTTGTAATGTAAAGATTAGCACTGTAGCATATTTAGAACTTGTAACGTGAAATTAGAAGCTTATAGCATGAAGTTAGCACATGTAACTTAGTAATAAGAAATGTATCTGTATTTATTCTAGAATGTGCATTAGAATTAGAAAGGCCCGTATACATAGGTTGGGCTAATATAGAAATGTGAAAATGCTTAAGAACAGTAGAACGTGCTAAACAGAGTTCATGTATGTATGTAATTATTAAACGGAGAAAGCGGTGCAATGTAAAGTGAAGAAATGTGCAGACTATATAGCACTGTGTAGGAACGAGAGTATAACATTGTATTTTATGTAACAAGGATTCGATTATAATGAATAAGTTACTAATTCGATTATATATATGTGTGTTAAAAGTCATACCGTGTAGAAGAGTTTGTAGGAATTTTAGCATGATGTGATCATATGTGATTTTAACCTAACGGACCAAGGGTTCGCAAGAGGGTAGTCCACTGCATATAATTTAGTGGCCTCTCAGGAAGAGGGGGATAGCTTTGATCTGTACGTGCGAGCCAAGAGTCAAAGGTCTTGTTAAATTAAAGTGACAATGCTGGACGAAGTTTATGGCTTAAGTGAGATAAAGGACGCTTGGAATTTGGGGTCTTGTTTAGAAGTGACTGTTCACAGGACCAAAAGAGGTTACAATCACATCTGTAATGAATAGAGCTCTGTTGAGGTGATAGACTTTGCTCTGAAAGTGTCAACTGGAATGTCATGAGGTTACCAGCACGATGACGAAGACGGCGCCTAAGAAGCAAGGTCAACTTAACAGACGACGGAAAGAGACGAAGCTATGGAAAAACCCAGAAGCGGGATCACGTGAAATGTGTACGTGGTGGGCGTCTCAAAGGGGCGTTCCACCCATACTGTGATTTTGTATTTAGGGACAGCACCCCGGGGAGAAGACAGAACGCAACAGAAGAAAGAGTCAGAGCAGAGCGAGAGCAGATGGCCTGAGCAAGAGAGCAGAAGGAGAGCAGTAGGCCGAGGACCCTTAGAGAGCGGATGGGTAGGCAGAAAGGGTACTGCTTCTCGACATAGGTTTCCATCAGAGATTGAGAGAGTTTGAACTTCTTTGGAAGTCAAACTGCTGACACCTTTTTAGGTAAAGGACTTGCTAGTAGGGATGTCATCTAGCATAGAGTAGGGACAGATTTACTTGTTTATTCTTTTATGTAAATGACGCATCACATTCACTTTGTGTCTATGCTATTCAATTTGTTGATTCTAGAATTGGTTTTAATCGTTTTCTTTTGTAGACTGAGATTCTTTAGGGAATTTATGTTCCTTTTAGTTCCTGTATACTTGTTGAATCTTATCTTGAGAGGATTGTATTTACAATTGACTTTAGTTTTATATTAAACTTTTTAAACTTTACCAGTCGTAAGTGGTTTTTCAGAGTTGCGTCAGTCTATGGGGTTGATTTAACTTATGTGGGTTTGCCTTTTACTCAATGACAGTCAATAATCGATCCAAAATTGGATGAATGAGATAGGTATCTAGGTAATCAGAAAAGATATCAAAATCTCATTCCCCGCAGTTGGTAGCAGAGAAAGATGGTTGGCTTCTTGAGGAAGGCAACCTAGGTCAGGTCTAGATTACCACAAGGTCCCTAGTCATCGACGACCAGAAGAAGAATCCCTGCCGAAGAAGGTGCTGACGGTGCGAGAGAGAAAAGCAGCAGAGTCGGTCGAGAGTGAGTATAAGGGTCATGCGTTGCCAGATTGCGGTGTTTTGTGTTGTACCTGTGTCGTAATGTCAAGCGGAGTTGAATGCCTGTAGTGTGATTGTGGGAAGGTTGTGAGCGCGCGCAACCGGATAAAAATCTTAAGTCCAGAGAAGGGCTTAAGTGGTTCGGGTGTATCGAACACCCAGAGTAATTGTCTACCATTGTAAAGGGGGTCATGAGGTACCATTGATCGCCCACAGGACCGTGATAGGGGGAATGTCTGAGTGAGTGTATGAGTAACGGACGCTGGTCGGACGTTTACTGTGTGTAAGTAACCTATCAGATAAGGCGAGCGTCTGAACGTGAGAGGAAAGACGTCTCGTCAGTTGAGGTGACAATTACAGTTAGACTGTGGACGTACAGTCAAGAAAAGTGATCGCTTGGTCGGAAGTAGTAATTTTTCGGCGTATGAATGAAAACGCATGCAAGACCGTGAGACGAGCTGAGAAAGGAGGGGAACTGCTGCAGAGGGGACGAGTGACGTCAGCATAGAGCCGTGCTGGGATTGGCCGGTTGGTGTAGAGTCGCGCTGGGATAGGCTGGTCAGCGAGAGCCGCGCAGGGATTGGCGGTTTGTCAGCGAGAAGTAAATAAGGAAGAGAAATAAGGAAAATCGTTGATTTTTGAAAATGAAGTGTTTTAAGCGTTTAAGGGCGATCTTTAAGAGAGATAGAGGAAGCTCGTATGCAGGGGAAGAAGCCCCACCAGAAGGCACACCAGCTTATTATATGGCTGTGAATGTAGGGTTACACTCAATACTATGGATCTCTGAGTGGAGTAAGCTAACAGAAGGAAATGAGGAACTGACGTTCCCGAGATACGGGACGTTTAGGTTAGAAGTATTGAATCAACTGAAAGCGGTAATGCTAGCAACGAGACCTCTACCGAGGCCAACACAGTTCGAAGCCCTTAGTGCATGGTTCAGGGCGGCACACGACAAGAGCTTGAATAGACGCCAGGAAAGAGTGAGACGATCGGTAAAAGCAGTGCAGGATGCTAAATGGGATGATGAAGCTAAAAAGTGGAGGGTGCAAAAAATAGAAGCAGACAAATTGTACCCAATGCTAGAGGCTACGGGAGGAAAAAAGCCTCTAGAAGAAGATGAAGACAGCGAGTCGGATGATGGTCTGATAGAGAGGCTATTAATGGACAGACCACCTCCGTACAACAGAGAAGCCGAAAGTCCCGAACTACAGCAAGGGGACGGGGCTAGGTGGGGGGAATATAAACCGCTCCCAGTAACAGAGTTTCCAAGAAAGGTGAGGATGTACCTCAATCTAGTCCCGTACAGAGAGTAGTAGGAAGATTTGTGGTCCAGAAGGTGCCAGAAACGGAGTGCGCAAGGTCGTATCAACTGCCAGATGCTCTACAAGTACCTGTTACCATAGGTCCTATAGTGTCAATCTACAACCCGGAGGGAGCCCAGCAGGAGGAACAGGCACGGTGGGACAGGGAAAGGGCAGAGATGGAAAGTAGGAATAATACGATCAATTCCCAAAGGCAGTTGCTAGGACCAAGGAATCGGAGTACCCCATTGGGTCCAGTAACGGATCCCTGGATAGAACAGGGGGGTCAGAGAGGACAGATGGATCTGAGGGGACCGAAACCAAAATCCTTTAAGGAGTTAAGAGAGTACTTGAGAGAATGGGATGCTGCCGTAGAAACTCAGAATAAAAGAATAGAAACAGAAACAGAATGGAGAGATCAAGATAACAGGATCCTCTCTCACTGCGGAGCTGACGAAAGCAGCCCGGAGTGGGAGGGAGGGAGTCAAGGAAGCAAAGGAGATACTTGCCATACTATCGGTGGCAATAGACAATTGTGTGAAGACAAGAGTACAGGATGTGGGGGGATGCCTCGCCCCATCCTTAGTGAGGGAGAACGAAAGACACAGGAGTACCGAAATAGTTTCAGGTGCACTCACCATGCCCCGGACGAAAATGTGCGACATTGGAGTCACGAGGGTATGGAGAGTCGCGAAGGGTCTCGCCATCCATCCGGTGATCACGGACGGGATCGGGGGAACATGGAGGGCCGTGAAGGACCTTTCCGTTTATTGAGTGACACCAGACAGCAAGGGAATAGCAGTGATTTAGAACAGAACGGAGGATCCTATCTCGCATCTAGAGAGGCCGAGCTAAAAGGACAGAATGCAATAATGGGGAATAGAACATTGTTCCACCATACCCCTAGGGAAGATGGAAAAGCTTGGGACCTAGAGAGGTGGGAACAAAGAGAAGCAAGGAGGACTCCTCATAACTCACCTGTGCCCAGACGTAGGACTCGTAGTGGGGGTGAGAGGGATGTAAACGAACCACCTAGGAGTGAGGTACTGAGAGCTGAGATAAAAGCAAAACGGCTCGATGTAACCAGTTTGAAGTCAGATTTGGATGAAATAATAGACGGCACATTGCCAATGGAAAGGATCGATCTGTATGAACAGGATGAAATACTGTTTATATCTAAGGATGTTACTCGGAAAGCGAGGTCAGTTCATGAAAAATTATCTGAGTTGGCAGACAGGTATATGATAGACTTATCACGAACTAAAGCTTTACAGGGTAACCATAGGCTAAACTGCACGGATCAGGATCTAGATGAGCGTAGGACGATTGGGCTGAAAGTACACATAAAGAAACTGATCTTGAGTATCAGATTGTGGAGGAATTTGGATAAATGGGAGGAAAGATGGTCCAAGAGGGGATCCGTCAGATGGAGTACACTTGCGGGGTCCCCGGAAGGAGGGCTAATGCGAATGGAAGCTTTCCCTTTGCGAGAGATCGCGAACGGAAACTACGTGCATGTGCCCTGGAGTAGGGGGGATCTAGCGGCATTTACCAATTCTTTCCCAAAGTTAAGGGAGAACCCCGTCGAGTGGTACAAACAGGTAGAGAGGTTCGTGAAGATCTCTAAGGTGCTGTGGGTCGACTTGAACACCCTGTTTGACATTGTAGTACCTGGAGATTTGTGGACGACATGCAAACTTAGTGTCGAATGGCCCATTTGTGAACCCGAGAGGGATGCCCGGACGAATGGTCCATCAGAGAGAGTCATGGAAAAGTACGAGAGGGTAATTGCATGGTTAAAAGAGAAGGTGCCGTTGCAGGACATAGACTGGGTTAAGATAGATCGAACAACTCAGGAACCTAAAGAGACCGTTCACGAGTTTTATGAGAGGTTGCTGAAAGCATTCAAACAGTACAGTGGATTGGACGTGATGGATCCTAAAGACATAGGACAGTTTGTGTCGAAGTTCGTCCTGGGATTGAGATGAGACATAAGCTTAATGATTCAACAGCATTTGATTTGTTGGCAAAACAAACCTTTAGATGAGATTCTGAGGTATGCGAGGTACTGTAGCGACGAAATAGATTCGAAAGCAAAGAAACTTAAGGAGAAGCTGATGTTGGTGCAGATGCAGTCAGCTGGAAAGGGTGGACAGCGACAGCAGGGAACAGGAACCCTAGGGAAGAAACAGATCAATCAAAGCAGAGATGAGGAGGAAAAACCGAGACCTAGGGTAGATATCGCGACACTGAAAAAGACAACGAGGTGCCATCAGTGTAACGAGGTGGGACATTGGAGACGCGAGTGTCCCTATAATGTCGAGACGGGGGAAATAGAACAGGAGGAGGATGAGGTTCAGAACAACCTGGTAAAGGGAACCGTGGTTCCGAAGGGAAAGTTTATCAAAGGGGGGACTCAGACTCCTCAAGCTCAGTTCCCTCAACCGCCTCGGATTGCAAATGGAGGAAAAGCCTATAGACAACTGCCACTGTTCGTAGGAGGAGAAGAATGCTACTACGTTGATCCCCTTACGGGACAACGAGTGAATAGGGAAGAAGACTGTACTCTAGGAGCAGCCCTGGAGGTAGACCAGAGAGGACCATACGTAGAGGCTGAGGTGGCTGGATGTCCTACGACCTTTTTGGTGGATACGGGGGCCACTCGATCCACTTTGAGATCGGCGGTAGTCCCAGGTCTGCCAATGTCGGGAGAGACGATTCAGGTGGCAGGAGTCGCAAATAGGAGAATGACGAATCCTCTGACAGAACCAGTGTCAGTGAAGATAGGAAATTACAGTGATGAACATCAGTTTGTGATTTGTGATTCTAGCCCTGTGTGTCTGCTAGGAAGAGATCTGTTGTGTAAATTAAATTGCACCATATATTGCACACCTGAAGGAGTAGAAGTGCAGACTAACGATGATGATGCCGATTTTAAGGTTGTAAACTCGCAGGAATGCGTGGAACTATATCCTACCCTAACGGTGGAGGAGCTTCCACAGGACTTGAAGGAGACAGTGTCAGCTGAGGTGTGGGATTTTACTGGAGAGGAAATAGGACTGATCAAAGGGGTAGAACCAGTAAAGATCATGGAAAAACCCAATGCCGAGTATCCAAGAACTCTTTTATAACAACAAGGGACCCCAATAGAGTCAGCCAGGGACCTCGGGGAGTAATTTTGTGAAACAACAATGGTCCCGTGCATGAAGCAGTAAACAACCAATAAATATAGACGAAATCAAATCTATATTTTGGAAGGATTTGTCCAGCCGGACAGGGGTCCTTCGAGTTTACTGAATAAACAGAAATTTCAAAAGTTGAACAAGGATACCTTCCACAAAGCCCCTGTGTGGTACACAAGCCTGTGCCCAACACTAGCGGGGTGATTACCGTTGGTGAAAATAGGAAAGGTTTAGAGGCAAAACAAACGTTTTTCTGCTTACATATACATTGTACAGAAAATATCAATAAGCACCGTTACATCAATCTATACAATCAAACATCTGTATAGGGTGCATGAGCAAGTCGACGGCGTTTCGGTTCCCCTAAAGGGTCATGGGAACCATCATCAGGACAGACAGTTATATTGCCTTTTTCATTAAACCTCAAATTGCCTAAAGGAAGGAAAAGTACATACTTTAAAAATAAAGAAAGAAAACACAAAAGTGGTATCAGTGACTCCTTGTGCACTGTGCATGAACTTGTATGTCAGGAAAATACCGCGTTGTAACTACGGGTGGGGAGGTGGTGGCTTCTTCCTCCTAACACGCAGCTTACTTCCTCATACAGGGCTGCCGGATCGAATTAATTGAGCATTGAGTCTTATACAAATGACTTGCCCCGCACTGCGCCGGTAAGCAGAGCGTGCCCCCAAGCCCACAAAGAAACCCTCTTTACACGCTGGGTAATGACTAGACCTCACGAGCACTACTAGACCACTAGTCTACACGCGCACTCGGCTCGTTAATATGCGTTTTCACCACTGTCCATTAGGCACTGGTTATACATTTTAGACAATCTAGACGCATGACTGATAAATCCTTGTACAAAATATAGACCGATGAGGTCAAGCCACCACCTCCCCACCCGTAGTTACAACGCGGTATTTTCCTGACATACAAGTTCATGCACGGTGCACAAGGAGTCACTGATACCACTTTTGTGTTTTCTTTCTTTATTTTTAAAGTATGTACTTTTCCTTCCTTTAGGCAATTTGAGGTTTAATGAAAAAGGCAATATAACTGTCTGTCCTGATGATGGTTCCCATGACCCTTTAGGGGAACCGAAACGCCGTCGACTTGCTCATGCACCCTATACAGATGTTTGATTGTATAGATTGATGTAACGGTGCTTATTGATATTTTCTGTACAATGTATATGTAAGCAGAAAAACGTTTGTTTTGCCTCTAAACCTTTCCTATTTTCACCAACGGTAATCACCCCGCTAGTGTTGGGCACAGGCTTGTGTACCACACAGGGGCTTTGTGGAAGGTATCCTTGTTCAACTTTTGAAATTTCTGTTTATTCAGTAAACTCGAAGGACCCCTGTCCGGCTGGACAAATCCTTCCAAAATATAGATTTGATTTCGTCTATATTTATTGGTTGTTTACTGCTTCATGCACGGGACCATTGTTGTTTCACAAAAGAGTATCCAAGAACACCACAATATAAGTTGACACCGGAGACAATTGCAGGAATAAAGCCTGTGATCGAATCCATGATTAAACAGGGAATACTGAAGGAGATCGTGGGAAGTCCATGTAACTCCCCGATTATGGGTTTGCAGAAGCCTAGTGGTAAATACAGGATAGTGCAGGATCTTCGAAAGATTAATAATATCGTTGTTTCATGTTGTCCAGTGGTACCGAATCCATCAGTGATATTGTTTCAGATACCGTTCCAAGCTGAATGGTTCACAGTGATAGACTTGTGCCAGGCTTTCTTTTCGATCCCTTTAGATGAGGAAAGCCAGTATCTGTTCGCTTTTAAGCTGGAAAATCGCGTTTTAACATGGTGTCGTATTCCCCAGGGGTATACAGAAAGCCCATCGATTTTTAACCAGCTGCTGAAGAAAAATCTTGAAAGTCTAGTACTGCCCATGAATTCGGTTCTGGTCCAGTACATAGACGACCTACTTGTGGCGTCAGAAACTGAGGAAGCTTGCAAAGTAGACACCATCACCCTACTAAATCACTTGGCCGAGAACGGACACAAGGTGTCTCCAAGTAAATTGCAGTATTGTTTGACCGAAGTGCAATACTTGGGCCATAGGATTGAAAAGGGAAAACGGAAGGTGTCTCCAGACAGAATAGAGGCGATCATGAAAATGAACGCGCCTAAAACACAAAGAGAAGTCAGGATGTTTCTAGGCATGGTTGGTTATTGTCGGCAGTGGATAGCCAACTTTTCACTGAAGGCAAAACCTTTACAAAAACTGACGCACAAGGGGGTGAGTGATCCGGTACCATGGGACAAAGATTGTTTGATGACGTTTTTACAGCTGCGGGAGGACTTGTGTCGTGCCCCGGCTTTGGGAATGCCTGATTACGAAAAACGATTCTTGCTTTACTGCTGTGAAAGGGAAGGTTGTGCTTTAGCAGTTTTGGCCCAGATACACGGAAATGCCCGTAGACCAGTTGCATACTTTTCGGCTACCTTAGATCCAGTAGCCGCAGCGTTGCCCGGATGTCTCAAATCCGTTGCTGCAACGGGTGTCAGCATTGAAAGGTGTGAAAATGTGGTGATGGGACATCAGTTAGTGGTGTACGTACCGCATTCTGTGGAGTTGTTAATGACCAGGACCAAGACTCAGCATTTGACGAATAGCAGGCTCACACGCTATGAGCAAGTCATATTGGCTGCTGAGAATGTGACCCTAAAGAGATGCTCTGTCTTGAATCCTGCTACTTTGATGCCACTTCCTAATGATATTGATGATGAAATTTGTACAGATCATGACTGCCTTGATGTGACTGAACTATGCACCAAACCAAGACCAGATATCGTAGATGAGCCATTGACTGACCCTGATGAAATATTCTTTGTTGATGGTTCATGCGTAAGAGACGATATCGGTCAGCTGAGAGCAGCATATGCAGTTTGTACCATTACCGGAGTGGTGGAAGCCGCCTGCCTGGAAGGAGTACATTCCGCTCAGGTAGCTGAAATCATTGCTTTGACCCGTGCCTGTTTGGCAGGCAACAAAATTCGAGTCACCATATACACCGATAGCCAGTATGGTTTCGGGGTAGTTCACGACTACGGGCAGTTGTGGTCTCAAAGAGGTTACATGACCTCCTCGGGTTCTCCCATTAGGAATGGAGAATTCGTGAGATTATTGTTAGAAGCATTACAAGGTCCAGAAGCTATAGCGGTTGTCAAATGTGCCGCGCACACAAAGAATACAGATTTTGTGTCGCAAGGTAATCGATACGCAGATGAGGTCGCACGTTACTGTGCGGAACAGGGGTATTCTCCCACCAAGGTAGAAGTGGGGGGAATACAAGAAAGAACTGATTTGACTATGCTGTTAGACACTGTAGATACGTGGGATGAATTGAAGTGTGTCCAGGAAAATGCACCAGATTTTGAGAAAAAGGCATGGGAAACAGCTGGGTGTACCAAAAGTGAGATGAATTTTTGGATTTCTGCAGATGGGAGAGCAGTTTTACCAAACGAACTTGTTAGTCCAATGGCAAGGAGATTGCATGGACCAGCACACATAGGTAGAGATGCCATGGTGAGAGTATTCAGACAAACGTGGTACAATCCGAAGTTTAGAGTAGCGGCAGAAGCAGTATGTCAGCGTTGTGCAATCTGTCAGCAACTAAACGTAGGGAAAAGAACACCAGTCACATTGAGTCACATAGGGAGGTCTGGGGGGCCTTTCAATAGAATGCAGCTGGATTTCATTGAAATGCCCAAGTGCAATCGACTCAGATACGTCTTAGTGATTGTCTGTATATTTTCCAGATGGGTTGAAGCTTACCCTACACGTAGGTGCGATACACTTACAGTAGCAAAATTGTTGCTTAGAGAGTTGATACCGAGGTTTGGGGTGACATCCTCTTTGGAATCGGACAGAGGAACTCATTTCAACAGCGAAATAGTGAAGATGCTGTGTTCAGCCTTAAGTATCGACCAGAAGCTCCACTGTAGTTATCGACCAGAAGCTTCGGGGATTGTAGAACAAATCAACAGCACAATAAAATCCAGACTCGCCAAAGTTTGTTCATCGACATCCCTGAGTTAGCCTGATGCACTTCCATTGGTCCTTATGAGCATACGTAGCACACCCGATAGAAGGACAGGTCTCTCTCCATACGAGGCGCTAATGGGGAGAGCTATGAGACTGCCATCGGTTCCGACTGCAGCATTGTTGAACATCACAGACGATTTGATCTTGGACTACTGCAAGGGACTATCTGATGCCATTCATTTTGTGTCCCTCCAGGTCCAGGCTGCAGAGGTTCCATCAGCACAAGACTTGTGCCATGACCTGTGTCCGGGGGACTGGGTCCTGGTGAAGAAGCATGTCAGGAAGAACTGTCTAGATGTGCGTTGGCGTGGACCATTCCAAGTCATACTAGTTACGAACACTGCAGTAAAGTGTGGAGGCTTGCCCAACTGGATACACGCCTCACACACCCGAAGAGTTCCAGCACCTCTGGAAGAAACAGCTCCTCTCTCGGATGAAAATCCAGCGGAAAGCGGAGAAGCCACAGAGAGGGAAAGTCAAGCTGTAGAGGTGATCGAAGAGGCTGAGCCTGTGTCGGAACAGGCTGATGACGGTCAGGACACCAGTGAGACCGAAGTTGCCTCAGAAGAAGAAAACAGCTGGGAGTTCGAGTCAGACACCGAACAAGCTGTAAGTGATCAAGAGACGAGTCCAAGAACAAGGAGCAGGAGGACAAGGAATGGAGAAGCTAGTTGGCCGGAAAGAAGGAGAAGGTCAACCTTGAGAGCAAATTCAGAGAGAACCCTTGTCCCGATTTCTGAAGATTCAGATCTAGACGAAGGAGCTACGGACTCAGGCTCTGAGAGTCCGAGAAGATCAAGAAGGGTACGTGTGCCCTGCAGAAGATACGCCACCCCAGAATGGACTTATCTAGCAGATGTCCTGGAGACAGAGATCTGGGAGAGTGAGAGACGTACAGGTGACCAATCTCGATCAAATTGTGACAGTGGAGATATGGATGTTGACTCCTGGAATCGAGTCTGAGGAGTTACTGATCTTTACGAGAATTGTTGTAGATGCATAAAGACTTTTATAATTAAGCTATAAAGAAGAAGATAACCTAGCGCCGAGTGGAAAGAAGAATCAAATTAGGGATTACATTTAGAGGACGGAGAAGGGTTAGGGTTGTCTGTTGCTAAAGATAAAGGACATTGTTGTGAAAGAGAGACTTTTATTGATTAAGAGCGCTTCACAGACTGAGAAAGCAAATAAGGCAATCAAAGACCTGAAAAAGAAAACTTTTCCTCGAAAAAGGAAGAGCTACCTTTGTTTGATAACATGGAGAATGGCAACCCAAACCGAAAAGCCAAATGCATAATAGGTACACTAATAGCAGTAGTAATTTTTCTCATTATTACAGTAGTTACCATATCATACATAGTAGGACATACAAGCGTAAAGGAGACAACAGATGTAAAGCCTGTAACGACTTTGAAACCTGCTCTTGTTGGGAAGAAGGAGGAGAGCAATGTAATTCGTGAAAAGGCGTTACTGGCAGATGAAGCTCGTAGGTTACACGTAGACGAGTCGCAGGGAAATTTTAGATCAAACGCATATGCCAAGTTATTGTACGAGTATATTGATGC
This sequence comes from Lissotriton vulgaris, assembly GCF_964263255.1. NCBI lineage: Eukaryota > Metazoa > Chordata > Amphibia > Caudata > Salamandridae > Lissotriton > Lissotriton vulgaris. The sequence continues at coordinate 463,294,110 of NC_141685.1, read as the reverse complement.
CATGGAGGCCAAAGATTGTTATGTTTGCATGCAATTGCCGGCTTCTGTAGATGAAGGCATCAGATATCATCACCTCCCACTGACATATGGGATAACATGTAGTTTATTGCTTAGTATATTTTATGGTAGAGAAGGGTTTGAGTACTACTTTTCAAATTATGATTCGGTACTGCCTGAAGTCCCGAATTATAAACAAATGAATAAGTGGGACTATCACAAAAAGGAAGATAGATTAGCAAAATTCTTTCTTCCTTGGGATACATTAGATACTTCATATGCACGCAGAAATAATCTGACTTGCAAGGTGTCAGAGGTTGAGAAGAAGTTTATTGGACAAGTAGATGACCGGTACAGGAGGCAGAAGATTCTAAAAATGTCAGGACAGTGGAAAACTGATTGGACCGAAGAGGAAAAAGCACACAAAAGGAAGGGTAGCAATGGTCCAATAGCTTTGGATAGAACGCAGAAAGGAAAGTTATGTTTAACTCGAAGCAAGACATATTATGAGAGTGTATTTGTAGGTGAAGTTAATTGCGAACATGCTTTTCGGTTAGAGTATTATACGAAAGATTTCATGAAAGGGATGCAAGCGATTCCTAATGTATATTTTGTATGTGGAAGAAATGCCTATGTAAAATTGCCTGACAATTGGTATGGTTGGTGTTATTTGGCAATTGTCTTCCCCAAAATATATCATGCAAAGGATTTAGAGATCATAGAAGGAAAGGCTTCGGCAAGAGCGAAAAGGGAAGTAGGAGATGCTGAAGTAGTTGGAGACATATTTGGAGCAATGTTTCCTCTCTTAGGTTTAATACTTAATGATGTTAAGATCAGGAGACTAGCTACAGTTGTGGATAGATTGTCTGCTAGTACTGCAAGGTCATTGATGCTAGTAGAAGGAGAGATGCAGTCGATTAGGGCAATGGTTCTTCAAAACCGTCTTGCTCTAGATGTTCTGCTAGCGAAAGAGGGCGGAGTTTGCAAGGCTTTGAAGGTCCAGGAATGTTGTACTTATATTCCAGACAATTCAAAACCACTTGAGAAGGTTATACGGAACATTACAGAGATACATCAAGAAATCGAAGATTTAACAAAAGTAAATGTTTGGGAGAAAGTAGGTCATGGAATGGGAAAGGTTGGAAGTTGGTTTGCCAACCTTGGTAAAGGTGTTGTTTGGTACATCTTGAAACCTGTCTTAATAATATTGATTTGCATAATCACATTGTTGGGTTTAGTGAGACTGTACAAATGGTATAGGTCAAACCGGTTACAACGGTCCATGAGAGAGCAAGAAAGGAGATTAGCTGCTTTACAAGATCAACAGTATAAAAGTTTAAGAGCTCTCGAGACGATAAAAAGAGGGAACCTTGTAACTAGTTCTGTGTAAAGTGACATTCAAATTGAGGTGTTAGTGATGACCCCTAGAGGTCATCAAAGGGGGGAACTGAGAGAGCGCAATTTGAATGAAAAATATATCCGTACCATATTTACAGGCTTGTAATGTAAAGATTAGCACTGTAGCATATTTAGAACTTGTAACGTGAAATTAGAAGCTTATAGCATGAAGTTAGCAAATGTAACTTAGTAATAAGAAATGTATCTGTATTTATTCTAGAATGTGCATTAGAATTAGAAAGGCCCGTATACATAGGTTGGGCTAATATAGAAATGTGAAAATGCTTAAGAACAGTAGAACGTGCTAAACAGAGTTCATGTATGTATGTAATTATTAAACGGAGAAAGCGGTGCAATGTAAAGTGAAGAAATGTGCAGACTATATAGCACTGTGTAGGAACGAGAGTATAACATTGTATTTTATGTAACAAGGATTCGATTATAATGAATAAGTTACTAATTCGATTATATATATGTGTGTTAAAAGTCATACCGTGTAGAAGAGTTTGTAGGAATTTTAGCATGATGTGATCATATGTGATTTTAACCTAATAATAATAATAATAATAGTGGGTCTTGTAGAGCGCAATGGTGACGCACAACGGCGTGTCCCCGCGCTGAGATGTGAGCGTGTTCAGAGGGAGTTCTGAGGGGAGGGCCCGCTATCTGGTATAGAGATATGTTTTCAGCTTGGCTCTGAAGATAGACTCTGATGGTTCCAGACGCAACGCTACTGGAAGTTTATTCCAGCAGGATGCGGCGAGGTACCTGAAGGATCTGCCACCCATCCTTGCTCTGGACACCTTTGGAATAGTTAGGCGCCCTGAGCCAGAGGATCTTAGTGCGCGGGATGGCTCATATTGTGTCAGGAGACCCTGAAGAGGAAGGGGTGCCCTGCCATTAATAATCCGATGACAGGTGCAGAGGGCTTTGAATTCTACCCTGCTCCTGACCGGAAGCCAGTGCAAGGCCTGGAGCGCGGCTTTGGAGGCTGATCTTCTAGGTAGTTTGAGAACTAGCCGGGCAGCGGCATTTTGCAAGACCTGTAAGCGGCTCAAATTCTTCTCGGGGATTCCTAGATAGAGAAGGTTGCCATAGTCCATCTTGGACGTGACTAAAGCATGCACTAGTGTTCGGCGGGCTCTGGTGGGAAGGAGCTCCAAAACCTTCCTGAGAGTCTTAAGGATCCCGAAACAGGTGCCGACCACCCGGTTGACCTGGGGGCCAAAGGTAAGATCGGAGTCGAACCAGACACCTAAATTCCTCGCCTCCAGGCAGGGGGTAGGTGCTGGTCCCAAGCAAGGAGGCCACCACGCTGACGTCCACGCCGCCCGGTCTCCCCCTACCACCAGCACCTCAGTCTTGTTGCCGTTAAGTTTAAGGCAGTTGGCAGGCATCCAGGCAGCAAGATCTTGCATGCATGCTCTGAAGATGTCTGCCGCAAGGCTGGGTGCACGCGATAGGGAGATGACCAGCTGCGTGTCGTCAGCGTATGACACCATGCGCAGACCGTAGCTCTCCACTATGGAGGCGACCGGGGCCACATAAAGATTAAAAAGCGTTGGGCTTAGGGACGAGCCCTGTGGAACCCCCTGATCCAATGCCGCTCGCCTGGAATAGCAGTCGCCCTGCCTGACTTGGAAACCTCAGCCCGATAGGAACGACTGAATCCATTTTAGCGCTGCATCACCCATCCCTGCTTTGTTCAGACACTGTAGCAAGGTGGAATGTGCTACAGTGTCGAACGCAGCGCTGAGGTCCAGCAGGATCAGGGCCATAGTGTGGCCCTCGTCGGCACCCTGCCTGATGGATTCGGAAGCCATGAGGAGTGCCGACTCAGTCGAATGTCGAGGTCTGAATCCAAACTGGGTGGCGTGAAGGAGATTAGACTCTTCCACAAACTGCATTAGCTGCCGATTCACCAACTTCTCCGCCACTTTCGAGAAGTAGGGAAGGAGGGAGATGGGACGCAGATTCTCCAGCTTTTCGAAGCTGATATTAGGCTTCTTGCGGAGGGGGAGCACCACTGCTTGTTTCCATTCCCAAGGCACAGTGCTGGACCTGAAGGAAATGTCCAACAGGTGCCTGATATATGGCTCTAGTGTTGTCAGGCTGTCCCCCAGCCGTTTAGGAGATGCTGGGTCCCGTGGGGAACCTGATTTCACTGATCTACATATGTTGATCAGGTCTTCAGCTGGCGGGGTAGAGAAATTAAGCAGCAGCTTGTGACCATCTTCCTCTCTAACTGACGCCTCGAACTTTCCATCTACCGCTGGTTGGGCAGGGAAGGCGGAATAGATTTTGGACACTTTGTCGCTAAAGTAGTCGGCAATGCGGTTGCAGGCAGCCACAGAGCAGTCCTCTGATCCCGCTGAGGATTTGGGGACAGCAAGAGATTTGTATACACAGAACAGTTCTTTCGCTGAGTTCTCTGCATCCAAAATTCTTTCGGCATAGTGGGCAGTTTTCGTTATCCTGATAAGATTGTGATATGCTCGTCTGTGGATGAGATATCTCTCTCTCTCCTGATTGTCATAGGCTTCCCTCCACTGCCTCTCCGCACGCTTACACTCCCTCTTGGCACCCCGCAATTCCTCGTTAAACCATGGTGCCGATCTCTGTTTACGACCACCCTTCTTTGGATGGTCTAACGGGGCCGTTTGGTCCAGCGCAGCCGTGATGCGGTCGTTAAGTAGTTTGTTTACCGAATCCGCATCATCGCCTCCAATGGGGCCATTGGCTATAAGAGCCTCATTGAATCTGGGCAGGGAAAACCTCGCCCATTTGCGCCTGGGATGGTTAAAGGGAGTGGGAGCAGTGACCTTGTTCTTAGGGAGAGAGATTTCAAAAGGCACCAAGAAATGGTCAGTCCACGGGAGAGGCACTGGGGGAGCCACCCTAACTTCCTCCCAGTTCGCAAAAACTGGGTCGAGCAGATGACCATGTTGGTGTGTAGGAAGGTGGCCCTTTAGCTCTAACTGTAATGCTTGAAGATCCTGCCGGAACTCCATCGCTCCCTTGTCTAGTGAATCTTCGAGGTGCATGTTAAAGTCTCCGAGTAGCAGAAACTTGTCTCTCCGCAGCGCCATCTCTGTGGCACACTCTATGAGAGTGCCCTTAAACCTAGCCAGGGGGCCAGGCGGGCGGTAGACTAAATAACCCTTCACAGTAGTACCCCCATTGATTTTTATCGTGAACATCCCCACCTCACTTGCCGCCAAGTGGACGGATTCAATTTGACAGGCAAGGTCGTGTTTAAATGCAAGCGCTATGCCTCCTCCTCTGCCCTCAGGTCTATCCAGTCTTACCATCAGATAATCATCCGGTAGTGCCTGAATGATATCAGGGTCAGAGTGTGTATCCAGCCAAGTTTCTGTAAGAAATAACAGGTCCAATTGTCTGTCCACGAGTAAGTCGTGGATGTCGAACTTATGGCAGCGCAGCGACCTCACATTAAGCAAACCGCACGAAAGGGTGGGGCTGTCCCGGGTATCTGCCATTGCAGTGCAGAACCGGAATTGGCAGAATCTGCAGCCTGTGTCCACCCCTGTATGCATGCTGTGGAGCCCGTCACTACATGTGACGGAGGACAGATTCAGCAGCTCGTCCCTACTCCACCGGATCCGGTTAACAGGACCAGGGGCTTTGGCCCTGGGCCGTGTCCGGTCGCGGACGGGCGCAGACGGGCTTGGCTTAGGCGCGGCTTCGGCGCGCGCCCAGCGTGCCCGCTGCGCTCGTCCGCTGCGCTTCCTAGGCCAGGGTACCATTTTGTAGAGTCAAGGTCGGGCGGGTCTGAGCACTAGAGTGCTCGCCCAGCTCGTCCCCCTCACCCAAGATGGCGGGACCGGTGAGGAGGGAACGGGGGTTCGCGCCCTGCTTCTACAATGTCAGTTTTTAAAACACAATGGAGCAGTTTTTTTTATACAAGCACTCTGTATAAAACCAATAGCAGCAATTTAAAATAATAGCAGCAATTTTGTGAACATAAAACAGTCCCGGCTTTCCGCCTCAGGACAGCACTCTTACCGCGCTAACAATCAGCAGGGGCACGGGTGCGAGGAGCTTTTGTAGAGTCAAGGGCGGGCGGGTCTGAGCACTAGAGTGCTCGCCCAGCTCGTCCCCCTCACCCAAGATGGCGGGACCGGTGAGGAGGGAACGGGGGTTCGCGCCCTGCTTCTACAATGTCAGTTTTTAAAACACAATGGAGCAGTTTTTTTTATACAAGCACTCTGTATAAAACCAATAGCAGCAATTTAAAATAATAGCAGCAATTTTGTGAACATAAAACAGTCCCGGCTTTCCGCCTCAGGACAGCACTCTTACCGCGCTAACAATCAGCAGGGGCACGGGTGCGAGGAGCTTTTGTAGAGTCAAGGGCGGGCGGGTCTGAGCACTAGAGTGCTCGCCCAGCTCGTCCCCCTCACCCAAGATGGCGGGACCGGTGAGGAGGGAACGGGGGTTCGCGCCCTGCTTCTACAATGTCAGTTTTTAAAACACAATGGAGCAGTTTTTTTTATACAAGCACTCTGTATAAAACCAATAGCAGCAATTTAAAATAATAGCAGCAATTTTGTGAACATAAAACAGTCCCGGCTTTCCGCCTCAGGACAGCACTCTTACCGCGCTAACAATCAGCAGGGGCACGGGTGCGAGGAGCTTTTGTAGAGTCAAGGGCGGGCGGGTCTGAGCACTAGAGTGCTCGCCCAGCTCGTCCCCCTCACCCAAGATGGCGGGACCGGTGAGGAGGGAACGGGGGTTCGCGCCCTGCTTCTACAATGTCAGTTTTTAAAACACAATGGAGCAGTTTTTTTTATACAAGCACTCTGTATAAAACCAATAGCAGCAATTTAAAATAATAGCAGCAATTTTGTGAACATAAAACAGTCCCGGCTTTCCGCCTCAGGGCAGCACTCTTACCGCGCTAACAATCAGCAGGGGCACGGGTGCGAGGAGCTTTTGTAGAGTCAAGGGCGGGCGGGTCTGAGCACTAGAGTGCTCGCCCAGCTCGTCCCCCTCACCCAAGATGGCGGGACCGGTGAGGAGGGAACGGGGGTTCGCGCCCTGCTTCTACAATGTCAGTTTTTAAAACACAATGGAGCAGTTTTTTTTATACAAGCACTCTGTATAAAACCAATAGCAGCAATTTAAAATAACGGACCAAGGGTTCGCAAGAGGGTAGTCCACTGCATATAATTTAGTGGCCTCTCAGGAAGAGGGGGATAGCTTTGATCTGTACGTGCGAGCCAAGAGTCAAAGGTCTTGTTAAATTAAAGTGACAATGCTGGACGAAGTTTATGGCTTAAGTGAGATAAAGGACGCTTGGAATTTGGGGTCTTGTTTAGAAGTGACTGTTCACAGGACCAAAAGAGGTTACAATCACATCTGTAATGAATAGAGCTCTGTTGAGGTGATAGACTTTGCTCTGAAAGTGTCAACTGGAATGTCATGAGGTTACCAGCACGATGACGAAGACGGCGCCTAAGAAGCAAGGTCAACTTAACAGACGACGCGAAGAGACGAAGCTATGGAAAAACCCAGAAGCGGGATCACGTGAAATGTGTACGTGGTGGGCGTCTCAAAGGGGCGTTCCACCCATACTGTGATTTTGTATTTAGGGACAGCACCCCGGGGAGAAGACAGAACGCAACAGAAGAAAGAGTCAGAGCAGAGCGAGAGCAGATGGCCTGAGCAAGAGAGCAGAAGGAGAGCAGTAGGCCGAGGACCCTTAGAGAGCGGATGGGTAGGCAGAAAGGATACTGCTTCTCGACATAGGTTTCCATCAGAGATTGAGAGAGTTTGAACTTCTTTGGAAGTCAAACTGCTGACACCTTTTTAGGTAAAGGACTTGCTAGTAGGGATGTCATCTAGCATAGAGTAGGGACAGATTTAACCTGTTTATTCTTTTATGTAAATGACGCATCACATTCACTTTGTGTCTATGCTATTCAATTTGTTGATTCTAGAATTGGTTTTAATCGTTTTCTTTTGTAGACTGAGATTCTTTAGGGAATTTATGTTCCTTTTAGTTCCTGTATACTTGTTGAATCTTATCTTGAGAGGATTGTATTTACAATTGACTTTAGTTTTATATTAAACTTTTTAAACTTTACCAGTCGTAAGTGGTTTTTCAGAGTTGCGTCAGTCTATGGGGTTGATTTAACTTATGTGGGTTTGCCTTTTACTCAATGACAGTCAATAATCGATCCAAAATTGGATGAATGAGATAGGTATCTAGGTAATCAGAAAAGATATCAAAATCTCATTCCCCGCAACACCAAATCAAAAACGTTGATTTGAAAACCCCTTGAATCTGCAGCATACCTTCAAGTCAGTGTATGATTTAGCAGTGGTCTCGGTTGTTCTAAGCCTTTTTTTATTTAAGTTCAATCTTTATTTGTTTGCAATGGTGTCTTGTAATTTTGTATTATATGTGTTGTGTTTTTGCACTTAACATAATTTTGGCGAGTAAAGAGCCCACTACAACTCTTAGCATGTGCGTGTGGGATACTGGTGAGAGGATCTACGTAAAAACAAATTACTAAGTTTTAATGTCATCCTAAAGTGGCACAATAATGGCACTGAAAGATAAGGGATCCTTTTTAGGTCTCTCCTACGCAGCGCATATGCACTGCATAGGAAAAAGACCTTTAGCCATCGCTACACTTTTGCAGGAAAAACGTGCACGCGTTGCATAGCTTTTAATGGCAGCGCGTGTACATTTGGCGATTCCCTTGCGGGAGCGAGCAGCAGTGTCATATGTTAGCAATTATCGCGCCTTGCTGCTCGCTCTCGCAAGGGAAACTTGCGCAGGCCCCCTCCTGTCTCTCCTCCCCCTGCTGCCGCGCGAGGCCCGTGCACGCTTGTTTTTTAAACCAGCGCAGACATGCTTTTTTAACCAGCTCTTCCTTCACAGCCGTAATTGTCACTAAAAAGCAGCGTGAGGCAGCTGTGCAAGCTGATGTGTGCGTCTCTTGCTGTTGCCGCCTCTCCTGTCAGCCAGAGGTCGCGCCTGCGCACTTAATTCTTAACCAGCGCTGACATGCTTCTTCAACCAGGTCTTCCTTCACAGCCGTATTTGTCACTGGAAAGCAGTGTGATGCAGCTGAGCAAGCTGATGTGTGTGTCTCTTGCTGTTGTCCCTCTCCTATTAGCCTGCGGGCGCAAGGCCCAGCTCTTCGACTGGAAGGAAAACTATAGAACCGGACTCCTCCCTTCTGAGGTGAATTCAGGGATGTGGGAGGAAGGGAGCCAATAAAGAGTCAGTTGGAGACACCCTTTCGCTGGGTCTCACCCTTTCGCTGGGTCATGACTGCTCGTTTGTAAAAAGTGATCACAAGCGAGAAATAACTTTCTCACTACAGACATGCGCTGATATCAGAAAGCGCCCATGTAATAAGAATATCATGTACACTCTTTTAGGGAGCTTATCCACTCTCACCTATTAAATGGTGTCTAATGATGCCCACCCTGTCTAGAGTAGTATGCAGTGTGCACAGATATTGAAGCACTGCACTCTGTAAACGTCAAGAGCAGCATGTCCTGTCGCTTCTATTGGTGTTCTCCAAAAGCACATTTTTAATCCCGCCAGTAAATCCACACAAATGAGGTGGCCATTCATTTCTTTGAGCAAGCTGTGTGTGAGTAACTGATGGCCCTGTAACGTCTTGTCCAGCTCCCAATTCCAGACACTTCCAATGAGGAACAAAAGTAGATTGAGTTAAGAATTCACAGATTTGTTTTTTCTTCATCTTTAGTTAATCTGTGGCCAGAGAGGCTGCAAAGATCCCATCAGTTAATTCGCTCTGCACTTTGTAAAAGATTCTGGCACTTTTTGCCTCGGCTAAGCCGGTTGTAAATCTGAGCTACAAAGTACAGGCCATTAAAATACAAACTGTCGGAGCCTGGCTCTTCAAAGCAGACACCATGTGCGAGATAAGGGTCTCTATCTTTTTTTCTATTATCAAATATTTTTTTACTGTTTTTGCTCTCTCGGGGTAGTCTCACTTTTACTTTGTTGTGATGGCTTATTTTCTCGCTGTTTCTCACCCATTGTAGTGATGGCGACCTGTAGATCAACCTGGCCCTAAGGATTCATTGCCACTGGAGGCTGGTTTTTAATCTTTAGCAGAACCTAACTAGTGCAAATCTGCGTTATGTGTCAGTCAGATTAAAACATGATTGGATTCAACAAATTTCATTTGTTTCACTGACTAAACATATTTGCAATAACCTGCTCTGTAAGGAGGAACAGTGTTTTTTGTGTCAACCCTTACTTGTACTGGTGGCACCAACTAACAAACAAGCATTGGTATAGCCAATAGGTCTCTCCTTTGGGACCTTATAAGTTTTTAACCATGCAACAGTTAATGTTGTTGCTCCAAGGATATTGTGCAGCATAACTAAATACTTATAAGGGCCCAAAAGCGCGACCTATTGGCTTTGCCAATGCTTGTTAAAATTGTGGTTAGATCCATGGTGTGAGAGGTTTTCTCTTGTGTAATTATATATTTTGAATGATCCCACCCCTCATTACCTCAACAGGATCTCTCCCTTTTATAAGGCAGAACTGGAATGTTTATCATGCACTCATCTGGAAACAATCAGTTAACATGGAGTAAAAAATATCCATCTTTGTGAGACCTGCATCTAGCTTTTCCATCCAATGTGACAAATGTAATCCATGTAATACAATTTCAAAATATATGGACTTATTTCATTTGTATATTTATCTTTTTGTCCATGTTACTGATATCCGCGTTAGGTCTCTTCAGTGGTGCCAAATAAGATCAGTATTCCTGCGATGTCACTTTCTGTGATGTCACATGCAATTTAGAGGGGCCTAACATCTTCACTTTTGCCCCGGGCCCCAGAAGTTCTAGGACGGGCCTTGTGCATACCCCCATCGAAGCAGATAGAAGGATAATCCCACACAGCCAGAACGACTTACTTGTACAGTCCATTTCCATTGTTTCAAGGACTGGCTACACAACAGTGTCCTCTTTGAAAGCTTATGTGCAAAGTGTCCTACCCTTCAGGACCTCCTAAGTAGAGAAGAACAAACACAAATTAAAAGTAGACCATAACACTTACATAGGGCGATTGAAACCACACACACACAGTGCTGAGTTTGAGCCGGTGGCTGTAGGTACAGCTAAATGTAGGGTGACCAGGTGTCCCGGATTTGCCTTGACAGTCACTTCTTTTTAAACCTCTATCCTGGAAGATTTTACAAACGATCGAATCAACACGTTTTTGTGTTCCAATGCACAATTAAGGACAAGCCTTTTCAGTAATCAAGATAAATAGCACTTATGATTGTCTGTGTGAAAGTTGTATTGAATTCGTTCCCCCAGCGCCTCGGTGCCCGTGTTTTTTATGTGTGTGTGTGTGGGGGGGGGCGGGGGGGGTCTTGTGAGTCATTCTAGCCCCCTCGGTCGATGTAAAATTGTAGTCCTTCTTCTATTTTTCTTAAGTGTTTCGGTTTTTTGATTAAAAAATCTGCCCACCATACCCCACTGGCACCTATCTTCTACCCAGGGCACATATTTTTTACCCAAGGCAAGAGAGAGAGCTACAGAAAAGGGGGGGGAAGAAGGAAGAGAACGAAGTAGAAAGTGATAAAAAAAAGAAGGAAGGGAAAGAAGTTCAAAGTGATAAAGAAAGAAAGCAGCCTGAAAGCGTGAGAACAAATTCCAGGAAGTGTCTGGTGGAGGAGGCATGAGTTGGAATCGAGGCTGCACAGCCTGGGTATTGGGCAATCCCGACAATCATTATTCCGGCAGAGGGCTGGGGAGTGAAACTTTTGGAACAGCACTTATTCTTTTAAAAATTAAGCAGTGCACACACAGGTAGGTGCCTGGCTGTACAAGAGAAAAGGAAAACAGGAATTGAACACGGAGGTTTCACCATCTTATTCCTTCTGGTAGAAAAAAGTTGTTAAACGTGTGATTTTGTTAGTAGGACCTGCATGGGTCTATCTTCAGAGGTGGGTCAGCACAAATAGGAACGGGACGAGAAGAGGGACGAAGTGGTAATGAAAAAACTGGACTTCATAGAGGCAGGGGCGGCCTTGCACTGGTGAACACTCACAATTCAACAAGCAGCAGGACAGACAAGTGCAGCCAGTCTGTGACCACAGCGGGCTTCCTTCCTCATTATTCAGAAACACGAAGGCGTCATCGCGACTGTTTCACAAAAAAACCTTTTCTCATAAGCAGGTCACTTCCCACCATCTCACTATTCTTGGAAACGTTTTTTTCTGTTGTTCATCATTGATTAAAGCTGAATAGTGCCCGTTTGAAACTAAAATATAACAATACCCACTGATAGTGTCTAGATGGTCAAGGTAAGTGAGAATTTCTTTGCCTTTTGTAAACTGGCATGAAGAGTGGAGGTGAGGTGAGGTGCCTTACCGTAATTATAGCATTAAAACAGAAACACTTTCAAGGAAAAACGAAATGTGCACATTTCTTAAAACAAGATCACTGAAATAATGATTCGCTCTCCTGTTGCAAAGAAAAGATACAGTAAAGTAATATCACTAAAGGAATATAATGGCGCCGATGCTAATTTCGACGGTAAACCACGTTCGCCAGTGATCATGAGTGAAAAGACCCTTGGATTACGTGTAATTGTAGAGCCTTGTGCGAGTTAAAGTGAGTCTGCATGTCCGGGTTATTCACCGGGTCTGTTTCCTTTGTTTGGAGCACTTTTTCCAATGACACCGGAAACTTTTCCCTTTTTCTTTCATCACTGCATTCTTTCATCAGATTATGAACAAAGGCGCGCTAACAGCTCCATTTTACTAACAGTCTAGATAAGCAGAACTCTTTTCTTGAGGTACAGAGGTCAAAAGTCCAATCTGGAGGTCGCGCTGAAAGGGATGGTCCAATTCCAGTCAGAGACTGGGAATGGTTCCTAACATTATTAAAAGAGCCCTGCTGATTTTTGAACCTTAATTCTACTGAATGTATAACAATTACAACGCATGCCTTTACCAAGCACATGCTTTTATTACCACACAGGGTAACCACCACTAAATCCTAAAATTAACTTTACCTCCCTTTATCACCACGAACGACTAAACCTTATATATACCCTTACCTCCATTTATCACCACCAGACCGTAAAACTACCTTTACCTCCCTTTACCACTGCCCACCTCATAAACCTAATTTTACTCATGCCAGCCTTTACACACACACACACACACACACACATATATATATATACACAATCTGATACAGAGAAAAGTAAAAAATCAGATAAAGCAACTTTCCAATCTTCAGATGCCCAAATCATATTAACAGTACATGATTTACAAAATTCAACAGAATCAACTGAACTAGATATGGATTTGGCTACACAAGCCAGACTAAATAAAATCGATATACATCAGAAAGGAGCTGGTTTGAGTCCATTCAAAACAAAATCAAACTTCATACCAATGATGCCGAAAGATTCAATAGATGTTTTTCATGAGTGCGCAACTAATGATATTAAGAAGTTGTATTGATCAACAAATAACAAAAAGAGGGAAAACAATCTTCACATGACAAGAGAATATGGAAAAATTGATGAAAAAACTTGCTGAAAATAACGAAACTGTGGTCAAGAACTCTGACAAGGGTGGTAACTTGGTCATCTTCCCAAAAAAATTATATACAGGAGGCCGAGAGACAATTGAGCGACATCACTTGTTATGAAAAAACCAATCAAAAAGAATATGTCAAAGCTAAAGAAAATCTACAAAAGATGTTGGGACAATGGCGTAGGAAAGGCTTAATTTCTCTTGAGGAAAATACATTCATGAATATAGAATTTCCGGTTCTGCCTTCTCTATACCTAATTCCAAAAGTACATAAGTTGGTGAATCCCACTCCCGGCAGATCCATTATTTCTGCCATTAACAGTATGGGAGAACATGTGGAAGAATATATAGATTACTTTCTTCAGGATCTTGTTAAATCCTTACCTAGCTATGTACGTGATACAAGTGATTTTTTAAAGTAAAATTCAAAATCTTTAATGGAATTCAAATATGTTGTTAATTACATTAGATGTAGAATCGCTCTACACAAGTATCAATCATTCCCAAGGGCTTGAGGCTATTAAACATTTTCTATCAAGCAGGGATATTGAATACTATGAGCATAATAAAATGATTGTCCATTTAATTGATTGGTGTCTGAACCACAATTTCTTTGCATTTGGGAAGAACTTGTTCAGACAACTTAGAGGAGTTGCGATGGGATCCCGTTTCTCCCCCAGCAATGCGTGTTTACACGTAGGCTGGTGGGAGGAACAGGTCCTGTCCATTAAACACAAACACTGGATGGATGATAATGTCTGCTGTTACCTCCGATATATAGATGACATCTTTATCCTATGGAGGGGAGAGGAACAGCAGGCTTTAGACTTTGTAGAAGAAATTAATCACAACTCCCTTAATCTACATTTTACATCCCACATAAATAAAAACAGAATAGAATTTATGGATGTGGAAATATATGTAGAAAAAGAAATCATCAAGTCCACCCTACATAGAAAATCCACCGCCGCGAATGCTACGCTACATACTACTTGCATGCATCCTAAGCATCTTATTTCTAACATCCCCTACGGTGAGATTTTAAGATTAAAAAGAATCTGCAGTTCGTCTCCTGATTTTGAGCTCTGCCTACATGACATGGTTGCTCGGTTTAAGGCAAGAGGTTACACAGATATAATTTTACAAAATGCTATTAAAAAAGCTGAACTTAGACCTAGGGACAGCTTATTTGAAAAAACAAATGTGGCACAGACTACAACCGATACCTCTGAAATAACATCCATATATAATACTGCTAAAGAATGTCCATGACTAATAACAACTTTTAGCAGTGAGGAGAGAAAATTGAAAAATATCATTAAGAAAAACTGGCCTATTGTTTTATCTGATACGGTTTTAAATGACAAACTTCCAGAAAACCAGACCATTACTTTTAGATGAGCCAGGAACATGGGGTCTGCCATGGACAAGGCGGCACCAGAAACTAAACAAAAATTATCCTGGTTACAGTGTATCAATGGCTTTAGGAAATGTACTAGTTGTCGTGCTTGTAAATTTGGTCTCAACGCGACTCACTACTCTACTCCTTTCAATCCATGTGCGGTACCAATAAGAGGCAATTATAACTGCAAAACAGAATTTGCAGTATATATTCTCACATGCACCTGTGGCTTAAATTATGTCGGAAGTACAAAGCGACAGGTGCATGTGAGAATACTACAACATCTAAGAGCCATACTCCATAGTGACCCCAATTACCCGGTGGCACGCCACTTTAAAGATTTTCACAACAAAGATGTGACTTGTCTAAAATATTATGTGATAGGGGCTATTCCAAAACTTAAAAGAGGAGGCAATCGTGAACGCATATTAAGACAACTTGAGACTAAAATGATACTAGAGCTTGACAGCAAATGGCCAAATGGATTGAATAATACAGAGGAACTACATAGCTTTTTATAGTGTTTTTGTGATGAGGTCATAATATATTTGTACATTATTTACATAATATTTTATTATGTGTATACATTTTGTCGAAATAAAATCAGCGACATGAATTTAATTTGAGGAGATCGTCTAAAATCTGGCCACAAAATATAAACATACTTATAAATTCAATAATGCTGCTGCTGCGGCCCTGTATATTACATCTAACCAGTATATAACATCCCAAAAATGTGTTTTTTAATATTGGGGTGACAAGATGTAAACGGGCAAATTGGAGAAACAGTATAATATAGCATTGATGAGATTTAACACAACCTTATTATGCTTCAACTAATATATATATATATGTATTTATATAATCTTTTGTTTATATGTATATTTATGAATTTATATCTGTGCACCATGATCATGCGACCTTTATATCTCTGATACAATTTGGAATTTATATGAAATGATATTTTAATGCATTTATATTGCTTTTCACTTTTTTAGAATATAATATTGTGTAAATATTTTTCACTTTTTATGAAAATGTTCTCATTATTTCTTAATATTACTGTTTAGATGAAATTTTGAAGGTTATTTATATGATTTTAGCAAATCTATAACAGGGCTCTGATATAGATTTTTGTTATAAATATGGATGCACTTCTTGAATCAAACAGTCTTATATATATCTACTTCTTCTTTGCACTGAATTTGTTAAATTTGCACAGCACTCTGCACTTTAAGATGGGTTGCTGCTTTGCTTAGTTTTGCAAATAGTTTGATCATACGAGAAATGTACATATACAATATGCTTATTTTTTATTAGGGACATGTGTGAGAGAAAAAAACATATATAAATGATGACATAGAGATATGTTTAAACAGGGTTATTCATTTCTCTATCGATTTAAATTCTATTATACGTATTTATACGGTCATAATGTAAATAATTAGAATATCAATTGGGTAGGAAAATTAACATGTTATTGAAATACCTCAAATTATTCTATGAGTATGTCGAATTGCATTTCTCTACCGATTTGAAGTCTATTACACGTATTTATACGGTCATAATGTAAATATTTAGAATATCAATCGAGTAGGAAAATTAACATGTTATTGAAATACCTTCAATTATTCTATGAATATGTCGAATTGCATTGATGCAGAAATTTCTTTCTCTTTCTCCCTTTTACTATGTACATAAACAAATGTTATATGTTTTTATAAAAGAAACATATCCATTTAAAAGTGTATTTTAAAATGTAGGATGACAAACTATAGTATTTTGTCTACCTTTATATTCATGTGATGTATGATGTCACTGGTGAGGGCGAGCACCTCAATGCATATAAAAAAAAAGCAACTAAACTTTACTGACCTGCAGTGTGAACAGGGCTAGTGTAGCCTGAAATGCGTAGCTGTTTCTGCTTGTGTGATTAAATCATCGTTGCACCTGATCCTGTGGCCTGTGGTCTGTCTCCTTTCTCGCTGGTGTTGCAAGCTTGCTTGCTTGCTTGAGGTTTTGTGGAGTACTTTTCAATATATATATATATATATATATATATATATATATATATATATATATATATATATATATATATATATATATATATATTTTTTTTTTCAAAGCAAATGTCCCTTTCTGGAGGAGGAGCGGCTGGTCAGCTGGTGCAGGTGACGAGTCAAGGACAAGACTCGTTAGTAATTTCGAGCAATTTCAAAAAGACACTGCACTCTTCTCGGATGTTTTCAAGCTTCTTTAATCCATCTTAAGAAAAACTTCCTCACCTACGCGTTTCGAACAAAAGACTGTTCTTGATCACGGTAGTAACAAGTCCGTTTTTATTTTTCAGTATTTATACCCTACTGCCCACTTAGCAATTAGGATGCATTGTGGGAGGGGTAGTTTTCTGGTTGTTTTACAACCAATGTCAGTTTCCTTTTCCTAGTTTACAAGCCACATGTTTGATGACAATGTAAAGGTCGGTATTTTGGGCTTAGTGCCTATTGATTTAGAAGAATGAATTCTTCTAAGGCAAGTTGAGTGTCTAAACTCACTTGCGGGGTTATGTATGGTTATGTACATAATCTGGGGTGATAGCTGAGTGCTATATCCCAAAGTCAGTGGCTTGTGCTTTGGTCCAGGAACTTGACATGACTTTAAACAACGAACAGTGCAAACAACAAACTTAAATTTCTCATTAGGTTCTCATCTGACCCCTTCTACATTTCAAAAATCTCAACAAAATGTACTATAAAAAGCTACTAAGACGCCAGGTTTCAGCTTAAAGTAACATTTCTCAAATATTTCAACTGTTAATCCTCTCATTGCATAGTTTGAATAAACACTTGTCTTATGTGATAGATGTCATGATAACTGGATTGCATTCATTTTATAATTGTCTCTGGATTGCTTGTGTAAGTCTTTCATAAATGTACATATAATTCTTCGTCCCCATTCAATCCTAGGGGAATCTTTGTCTTAAATCTTATTATTAGTTTGGATTCCAAACGTCTGAGTTTTTGCAGGCGATTTCCTCCTCTTCAACCAGAAAACTACCCCCCCCCACAATGCATCCTAATTGCTAAGTGGGCAGTAGGGTATAAATACTGAAAAGTAAAAACGGACTTGTTACTACCGTGATCAAGAACAGTCTTTTGTTCGAAACGCGTAGGTGAGGAAGTTTTTCTTAAGATGGATTAAAGAAGCTTGAAAACATCCGAGAAGAGTGCGGTGTCTTTTTGAAATTGCTCGAAATATATATATATATATATATATATATATATATATATATATAGGGAGCTTTGAAAATGGGCTCTCAGTGGCACAACGGACTCTTTGTGTAAAAATTGAAACTGTAAACATTTCCTTTCAGCCTGGGAACCATTACAGACTACAAAGACCAGGAGTCTCAGCAGCCATTGGGGGCGTGTCAAAACGGAAAAAGTATGAGAGCATGGTTTCCATCAGCTGAAAGGACAAGGACTCACGGCGCACCTTTGAAAAAGCTCGAAGGTCGAGCGAAACATGTCAGGATTGCCGGGTGAGAGAAAGTACTTTTAATAAAAACACAAAGGATCCGCTGTTGGTGTGCGGCTTACTTTCTTTCTTTGTGGAAGATGTTGGGGAATATATATATATATATATATATATATATATATATATATATATATATATATATATATATATATATATATATATATATATATATATATATATATATATATATATATATATATATATTCACTGAAAAAACCATAGGTTTCTCACC
Source organism: Lissotriton vulgaris (assembly GCF_964263255.1). Taxonomy (NCBI): domain Eukaryota; kingdom Metazoa; phylum Chordata; class Amphibia; order Caudata; family Salamandridae; genus Lissotriton; species Lissotriton vulgaris. Next base: position 463,275,954 of record NC_141685.1, on the reverse strand, counting down.
AGTTATAGTTGGCTGCAAATTTTACTGACATAAAACCATTGAAATTCCACGTTTCATTGCGCGTGTAATGCACTGCTGATAACGTCACATATTACATCACTCATGACATGGTCAGTGACATCACTCATGACATCACTGATGACACCATCCAGTGAATGTGTATCTTTCTGAAAAATAAATATTTTTTATATATGTATATGTAAAGGTCGATGGAAGAATAAATGTTTAAATAAATGTTTTAATGAATGTTTTTAAAAAAAAATTGATTGGTTAACTGGCTTATTAAGTGTATCTTAGTGAATACATATATTAGCGAGTAATGTTAAAATATTTAAATATATGTATCAGTGTTTCACTTTGTGCATAAATGGCTACATGGGTTGGTGAGTAGCTACATGTGTGTGTATATGGGTTATTAGATGTTTTTTTCAGTATCAGTATGAGTGTCTGTATGGTTTGGTGGGGGTATTACTTTGCACAGAGATGCATCAATGACTGACTCACTTTTTGTATGTGTTTTGAAGACAGCATATGTGCAGGACTATATGGGTGGATGAGTGTGTATATGTGTGTGTTAGTGAGTGAATGACTGTCTCATTAGTGTCTTTATCAGTAACGACATATGTTTTAATCTAGTACATGTGAGTATTGATGTTTATAAGTGAGTATATGTGAGATTGTAAGAGTTCCTGTTTAAATAAGTATGTGTTTCTATAAGTGATTGTTTAAGAGAGTAAGTATGTGTAAGTTTCCTTAGAAGTAAGGTGGTAGTGTGTGTATAGTTGTATATGCAAATAAATGGATGTTCAATAGTTTATTTGCATGTGTGAGTATGTGTGTGAGTAACTTTTGGATGGCTGTCGGTGTGTAACAGGATGTATTGGTGTATCACTACATATGATGAGTGAGTATATGTATGAGTGACTATATAGAACTGTTGGTGAATGAGTGGATGTGTATATAGATGGTGGTATTACTGAATTGGTTGTTGTAACTGGTATGGATATCTCCATTTTTTTGAAAATGTTAATTTCTATTTTTGAATATGTGTTTCAAGGGTTACATTACACTGAAAGGAGGCCTGTCACTCTGTCACAAAGATGGTGTCATCAGTGATGTCATGAGTGATGTCACTGACCATGTCATGAGTGATGTAATATGTGACGTCATCAGCAGTGCATTACACGCGCAAGTTATAGTGAGCCCAACTAACTATACCGTGGAATTTCAATGGTTTTATGTCAGTAAAATTTGCAGCTAACTATAACTGGTGTGAAACCTATGGTTTTTTCAGTGAATTTAATAAGTTTTTTACATGCTAATTCCTAACTATAACTGGTGTGAAACCTATGGTTTTTTCAATGAATTTCATAGGTATTTTAAATGCTAATTCCTAACTATATATAAGGCCCCAAACCTATGTTTTTTTCTTTGAAGTTCAAAATTTGGTTAATAGCAAATGTCTATAGCTATGAAATGTAATATTTTTGAAAATGAATGAATCCTATATTTTATTTGTATTTTAAACAAATTTATAAATTTTTTTTTTGACCCTGGAGCGCTCCCGGGGCGCGCCCCGGTGAGCGCCCCGGAGAGCATAGTCGTTTGAAGCGCCCCGGTGCGCGAACTGAGAAGCGTCCCATTTGCGCCAATGTCGCGAACGAAAACATGATCGTGACGTATCGCGTAGCCGCGTCCCTGTGATACGCACGCGTAAGCGCACCCGGAAGCACTCGAGGGAATACGATCGCGCAACGTAAACTTCCGACAAGCTTACGCGACGCGACCCGGGGCGCGCCCCGGGCGCGCCCGTGGGTGCGTCACGTAAGCGCGTAGGTCATGCGACCTGAAAATAATACTTTTAATTGGTGCAGAACAGTTTTACTTTCACAATGATGAAATTCCTGGTCTTGTGACCTGAAAATAACACTTCTCATTGGTTCAGGCCTTTTTTTTTCTCCAAATGATGAAAGACCCCACCTTTTTTCCTTATTCTGACTTTGTCCTTTGACTGAGGAAGACCTGTTTCAGTAATAGAGAGAGAACTATTTTGTACTTTCTAATGGCTAGTGTAGCTGCAACAGCTGGAGCATCTGCACCACCACCACCACCACCACAACCACCAAGAGGACCGCCACAACAGTACATTGGTGGTCAAGAAGAGGAGAAGGAGGAAGAGGAAGAGGAGGATGGGAGAAGATGGCTGCCTGAACAAAATACCCCATACAAGCCCAAGTCACACATTGTATGGGAGTTTTTTTCACTCCCAGAGGGCAAGAAAAATGTGAATGCGGCCAAGGCAACTTGCCTAATCTGTAAGGAACAACTCTCAAGGGGCAATCCAAACAAAAAGTATTCCTTTGGTAACAATACCATGATTCGACATATGATCCGTAAGCACCCTAACAACTATTCTCGAGCAGAGCTCAGGGAACTGGCCAGTAACCTCCCCCAGTCTTCAAGGACCACCTCCCAAAGACACAAACCCACTTCATCGGGACCAGAAACATCAGAGATGATGCCTTGTATTCAGCAACGATTTGCTGATTTTAAAATCACTTGTACTGAATGTGGCAAGCTTATCGCCTATGGTGAAAAGAGCGTAAAGCTCATCGTCCTTGCAGGTGACAATCACAAGTGCCCCAAAAATAAGTAATTTTTTCCGTTTTTTGTTTCTCGCTCCAGTTGAGCCAGTTTCAATTCCCTTTTTTTTTGCTTCTCTCCCTAAAAAAATACAAAAAAAATATAAAACTGTTTTGAAAAGCCAAAAAAAGTACAAAATGTTCAAAAAACATTAAAAAAAATATAAAACAACAAAAAGAAGAAAAAAACTGTTCTTTTTAGAACTACCTCCAATTTATAAAAAGGCTTCAGTTTTAAAAAACTCTGTCATTCTTTTTTCCTCATGGTACGCTCCCCGGTCCGCTCCCCGGTGCGCGTACCGGGCGCTCCCCCGCGCAAAACGAAAAAAAAAATGTTTTTGCCCCGCGGGGCCCTTTTATAGCCCCCACATCAAACCAAGGGGGTCGGGGGGGTCTACCCTGCCCCCTTATGGTCATTTCCCCCTTTGCTTTGGCCACCTCTTGTGTCTCGATCCTACCGAGACACAAGATGGCGGCCGCTCCGGACTGTTTCGAATGTTTACAGACACCGGAGAGCCAATCAGCTTTCCATGCGCAAGTCGCGTGGCGCGCCCAGAGCGCTCCCCGGTGCGCGTACCGGGGCGCTGCCATAGATATATATATTTTTTTAAACCTAAATTACTCAAAAACCACTGGAGCACATATCTTGAGACATAGCAAAGGCACATCGGGCTACAAGTCCCTACAATTTTGCCAAGTTTGGTGAAAATCTATTCAGCCGTTCGGGCTAAAAGTGAGTTCGACCGCCCTATGGAAATTAACATGGGGAAAACACGTTTTGGGACCCCCCTTTTATCTCGGCCCCCACTTGACAAAATTGTATATGCCTATGCTGTCCGGGGCGCTCACTGCCCCGGGAGCGCTCCAGGGTAAAAAAAAATATATATATACATTAAAAAAATTGTTTTAAATACAAATAAAATATAGGATTCATTCATTTTCAAAAATATTACATTTTATAGCTATAGACATTTGCTATTAACAACATTTTGAAATTCAAAGGAAAAAACATAGGTTTGGAGCCTTATATATAGTTAGGAATTAGCATTTAAAAAACCTATGAAATTCACTGAAAAAACCATAGGTTTCACCCCAGTTATAATTAGGAATTAGCATTTAAAAAACCTATTAAATTCACAGAAAAAACCAAAGGTTTCACACCAGTTATAGTTAGCTGGAAATTTTACTGACATAAAACCATTGAAATTCCCACGTTATAGTTAGTTGGACTCACTATAACTTGCGCGTGCAATGCACTGCTGATGACGTCACAATGACATGGTCAGTGACATCACTCATGACATAAATCCAATAATAAAATATATCTAGTCTCACATTTTCATAGTTTACTTTCTCTATCTCCTCCGCATCTACTTGGGGAGATTGTATCAATTAAATAATATGACAACCCTTTGTTGTTTGATCCGTGGCGTTCTTTAAAATGTCTTGCCACCGGATAGGTGTTGTCCATATTGGTAATTGCGCGGAGGTGTTGGAGTATTCTCATATTGGCTTGTAACTTTGTACTGCCCACATATATTAACCCACACGGGCAAGTTAGGACGTACACTGCGTATATTGTTTTACATGTTAACATTTTCGTTATTTTGTAAGGTTTAGTCCTAAAGGGGCTAGAATATGTCGTAGTATTAGTTCCGTGGGTACAGGCCTTGCAGGTTTTCCATTTTCTGAACCCTTTTAAGTTTTGGTACCAAGCAGGTTTGGATATAATTTCTGGATCCGATACCACCAGACAATCTCTAATAGAGGGAGCCCTGCTGTAAGTAATGGACGCCATCTGCGGTAGCAGAAGTCCTAATATTGGGTCATTGAGGATATAGGCCTGCTCCCTTGGATAATTTTGTGGAGTTCTTTATGCTGTTTGCTGAAACCTATTATTAACCGAAAACTATGATCCTCCCCTATTTTTGCTTCCTCACTAGGATTCCTCACCGGATCCTTTCTAGTGCTTTTGGCCAGTAAGTCACTTCTTGCTAGAGTTTCTGTCTTGGCTATGGCTCTATCCACTATTTGGTGGGAGTAGCCTCTTTCTAAAAATCTCTCTTTGCTTTTTTGTTGAGCTGTTTCTAGTTCCTCTGGTGTACTACAAACCCTCTTTATTCTAAGCATTTCGCCATAGGGTATGCTATTCACCAGGTGTCGTGGGTGAGCACTTGATGCGTGTAGCACCGAATTTCCTGCCGTTTTTGTACGATATAAAGTGGATTCTAGTTTATTATTGCATATGTACACTTTAGTATCAAGGAAATTCACACTTTGCTCACTTATTCCTGCAGTGAACTTTAGGTTTAAATCGTTCTTATTGATTTGTGCCACAAATATTTCAGCTTCCTCCCTCGTTCCTTGCCATACTACAAAGAGATCGTCAATAAATCTAAGCCAAAGCTTAACTTTGGTCGACATTATTTCACCGTGTTTCTCCATGAGGACTAGTTTCTGCCATTTGCCCATATGAAGGCAAGCATAACTTGGGGAGAAGCTAGCCCCCATGGCCACGCCTTCAATTTGACAATATAGTAGATGATTAAACATGAAGATGTTATTATGAAGACAAAATTCTATCATGTTCACAAGCATTTCATTGTGTTGCTTATAAATCATTTCTCTTGACATTAAAAAATGCTTCACTGCCTGAATACTATCTATGTGAGATATACTTGTATATAGGGATGACACGTCCAATGCTAACAATAGATAATCGGATTTCCATACAAAGTCTTTAACCTTATTTATAAAGTCAGTTGTATCCCTTACGTATGAGGGCAAAGATTTGACGTATTCTTGCAAGAAATAATCCACATACACGGATGTTTTTTCCAAAATACTATTTCTGGCACTGATTATAGGATGCCCTGGAGGTGTTTTATTGTCCTTATGAATTTTGGTGATGAAATAGATTGTAGGTACATCCGGTTTGTCATTTTTCAAATAGTTGTATTCATCCTCATTAATCAGTTTCATATTGCGCCAGCTTGATAGTTTTTTGTAGAATTTTATATACATTTCTTTCATTGTTTTCACATCCGTTCGTTTGTAACATTGTCTGTCATTTAATTGGCTCATGGCCTCCTTCATATACTCTTCATGTGCCCACAGAACTATGTTTCCGCCCTTGTCACTGTTTCTTATTATAACATTTTTGTTAGTCTTTAATTTTATCATTAATTGAAAATACTTGTGGTCCTGATTGCGGTACCAATTTTTTTATTTAGTTTTTTGATTTTGTTGGTGATTATTTCGTGAAAGGTGTCTATGGAATCGTGCAATGTGATGGGACAAAATTTCGATTTCTGCTTGAACTTGGTTAATCCTGCTCCTTTGGTTTCTATTCTTTCATTAAGCGGGATAGTATTAATAACTGAATCATGCTCCTGATTCCACAAATCTTCACGTTCTGCAAAAGTGTTAGATCCCGGGGGTGTAGATTCAATAGTGGGATTCATCTGATTGTCTGAATCAACTTGTTTCTTTTTAATTGCATACAGTTTTTTTTATTTCAGTTTTCTTATTCCCTTGTATACATCCATCCGGACGCTAGGATAGTCAAAGTTTTTGGGTGCACAATACGACAAACCAAGGCTCAATGTGGTAATTTCATCATTGGTTAGGTTTACTACTGTTTGAGTTATTTCTTTCTTCTCCAATAGTTCTTTTTCTTTCTTTGAACATTTTGGTTTCCGTCTGGCTCCAATACGCCTTTGTTTGCATTTGGCGTTTGCCCACTTCCTTTTGTTTGAGATCGTGTTCTTGGTCTCAAGGTTGCCAGTCTTTGAGCCACTAAAAGGTTCATTTCTTCCCCCGGCGAGGGTTTTGCTCCACTTGTACCTCTTGGGGGCTTCCTTGGGTCAGGATCCTCGTCACTGTTGGACGTTAGTTGGTCACTAGATGTAGTAGCAGTATCTTCTCCTGCCCTTCTTTGAGATATATATATATATATATTCTTATGTATATATATATATGTATATGTATATATATATACACTTGAAAAAAACAAAGGTTACAGGGATGTTATAGTTATGCTCAGATTTCACTCGTGCAAAGCCAGTGAAATTCAGCAGTTATAGTTGCCTGAGCTCACTATAATTTACACCCCCATAATGCACTGCTTATGAACTCACATATAACATTACTCATGACATGGTCAGTGATTTCAATAATGACATCACTCATGATATCTCAAATGACATCACTAATGACATCATCCAGTAAGAGTAATTTTTTTAAAGAGTTTATGGGTGTTAAAGATATATACTAACCTATTACAAATGTTCGATTACTATACTAGTTGTATTACTAATGAGTGATAGATACTATCTGTAACATGTGTGATGTGAGCGGGTGTGTGACTGTATCTGTGTGTGAGTGGGTGTGTGAGTGGCTGTATGGGTAAGTGAGGGGATGTCTGAGTAGGTCTGTAGGTGTTTAATTGGTTGTGTCAGTAGTTGTTTGGGTGAGTGAGTGGAAGTGTGAGTGTCTCAATGGGTAGGTAAGTGGATGTGTAGTTGATATATGGGTGAGTGAGTGGGTGTCGGAATGGCTGTATGGATGAGTGACTCAGTGTATAAGTGGCTGTATGTGTGAGTGAGTGGCTGTTTGAGTGAGTGTTTGGTTAAGTGAGCTGGTGTGTGAGTGGATGTATTGGAGAATAAATGACTGTATGAATGGCTATATGTGTGAGTGAGCAGATGTGTGAATGCTTGTTTGAATGTGTGAATGGGTATGTAAGTAATTATGTGGGTTTGTGAGTGACTGTGTGAGTGTTTGTATGGGTGTTTGAGGGGCTGTGTTGAGAGGCTGTATGGGTAAGTCAGTGGGTGTGTGAGTGACTGTGTAGGCAAATAAGTGGGTGTGTGAGTAACTGTAAGGGTGAGTGTGTCGGTATGCGAGTGACTGTATAGGCAAGTGACTGGTTGTATGAGTGGCTGTACGGGTGAATGAATGGTTGTGTGAGTGGCTGTAATATGTGAGGTCATAAGCAGTGCATTACGGGGGCGTAAGTTATAGTTAACTCACGTAACTATAACTGCTGAATTTCACTGGCTTTGTATGAATGAAATCTGAGCCAAACTATAATGTCCTGGTAACCTTTGGTTTTTTAAGTGAATTTGTATGTTTTTTTTAAATGTTATTTTTTAACTCTTATGTCCCTGTAACCTTTAGTTTTTTTAAGTGAATGTTTACATTTTTTTAATTAGTAGTCGTATTTGCAGAGTGGCGCAGAAAGGGGTTGGGGCCTCCGACCAGCTCTCAGGAAACCAGCTATACGAGACTTACTGTAGATAACAGGAAGGCTTCTTTGCCCCCAAAGTCCTTCAGCATCCAAAAAGACTATATCTCCCAACCAGTAGTGCCGCGTTTGCACAATAGTAGAAAAAGTGGGCGGGCCTCCAAAGACCCCCCAGCAATCCCACTTTGTGGGACTTTCTGGAGGTAACAGAAGGGTAGTTGGCCCCCAAGGACTCTCAAAAGCCAGGGGGACTTCAACCCCCAACTTGTAGTGCACCGGAAGGCGTGTTTGCAGAGTGGTGGAGAAAATGGGCATGGCCTTCAGCAAGCTCCCAGCTGTCCCACTGTGTGGGACTTACTGGAGATAACAGAAGGGGTTCCCGGCCCTCAAGGACTCTCAGCATCCAAGTGGACTTCATCCTCCAACTAGTAGTGGACCAGGAGCAAGGTTTGCAGAGTGGTGAAGAAAGATGGCAGGCTTGCCAATCATGCAGCTCTCTGTGTGTCAAAGCAATTGTCTTTCTGTTTCACTGTCATATGGGTGGTGAGTTCGTCTTTGCAATGTGCATTTTAATACAGGCGTTTTTTCTCCTTTTTAATCTAACAGTTGGTCTATTTTGCAACCAGATCGCGAACGTCAGTATCACATTATTTGAGTCTTGGCCGAATATTTACTGGCACAGATACTACTCATTTCCGCTAACACTGGGGAACATGCAAGGCACACCGACATTATATACTTTGCCGTACTTTTACACTTCGTTTCTCAGACTTTGTTTTTTGTTTACTCAGGCACAGTTAACGCTTCGCGGGGAATGCGGTTTCACCATCATATCCCTTTCAATCTCTGAGGAAAATGTTTGTAATTCCTATAGACATCTACAGGCATTCGGTTTACACCTTTGGGGTGGGTTTAGCTTACATAAAGATCTGAGGGGAGCTTTCCCGAAGTCAACTTCACTTTTTTGCCTTTTGTGCACCGCGATTAGTAAGTTGGTCACGCGGAGACTATTGCGTTTGTTCTGTTCTGTTTCACCTTTTCATCTCTCACACTCATTGGGAATGCAGTTTCTCTCTTTTTTCTGCATGTATCACACGTCTTGACATCTGATAGTGGCTGCAAGCACAGATATTAAGTGTAGTTCACACTGTTTCTGATCGAGCATTGCTCATATAGTTTTTTTCCTTGTTCCAGCAGGTGGCAATTATTCTCAAGAACAGATTTTGAAAGTACACAGAAATGTAATGCCCCTGATGAAGGGTTGTACCCGAAATGCATTGGGTTTATATAAAAAAAATTAAAAGCCTAAATTGAGGCCTTACATATATGATTTATGCTATGTATGTGTTTACTTTGGATTCTTGATTTTCATGTTTCTATTGAAGTGACATCTTTGGTGGTTATTTATCTGCTTCAGTAAAGGAATTAATTAAATTACAATGTTACTGATTATATGGTTGACATTTTGAGATTATTGTTCCTATTGTTTTACTACTCATAGAAACCCCAGGGACTTCACACATAAGTGTGCTGCGTGACAGGGATGGAGCTTTCCGCACCTTTTCTTACATGCAGTTTTACACTGCCATTTTGACCTGATAAAATAAGCTTCAAAGGCAGGCTCAAACCTACCTTTTTAATACATATAAGTCACCTTATGTTAGACACTAAATAGCCGGCAGGGCAGGGTGCAATGTCTTTAAAAAGTAGATCTTGTTTTTTTGTTTTTTTAAATGTTTTTATTTTTTAATTTTTTATTAAAGGTTCATTGCAATAAACATCATTAATACTTTAAAAAGCACAAAATAGAGCATTAGAATCAAATCTGTACATAAGACTACATAAATACATGAGTTATTCCAAATAGATATACATTCCATTCATAATAATAATTTAGAATACGTGCCTAGAATATTAATAACAGTTAAGACAATTACATAGAGATACAGTGATAAAAGGAGAGGCCTTGATCAAGTACTATTCATGTAGCATTTCTATCTTCCCTCCAATTCAGTACGGGCGCCCATATACGTCTTCCCATCTCTCGTTTTTTAACTCCTTTGAACTCATACAGACAGGACTCAATGTTATGGATGCAAAGAAGTCTTGATAACCACATCTGAAAGGAGGGGGCGTTTTCATCCTTCCAATTGTGATCAGAATTCGCATAACCGCTACTGACAGGAAGACAAGGGCTTCCTCATCTTTTCCAAGACCCAATTTTGAGTCAGTACCAATCAATACCAATGTCGGGGATAGGTCGATCTTATGACCTAGCAGCCCCTCCCAGAATTTGGAAATCTCCTCTTTAAGAGGATCTAATCTCAGACAAGAGATGAACATGTGATTTATATCTGCTTGGTGTGAGCCACATCTAGGGCAGCAGTCGTCCTGTCTAACACCCCACTCAAATAATTTTGACGGGGTATGATACAGCTTAAATAATGTCTTAAAATGCTGAGCCCTTAAATTTGAAGATCGAAAGAGCTTTTTATTCAATTCTATAGATAGATCAATATCTACATCAGGGTTATTCAGTTTCGTGGCCCAACCGCTCTCTGTTTTCTCCATGTCATCTTGAATCTCATTTATTAATAGATTATATAGTGTTTTAATTTTTCTGCAACCTCTATCCAATACCTCCAGTACCGTAATATCTATTTTGGGCTTTAATTTAGGTCTAAGGCCACGCAGCGTTCGGGCTATTTGTTCATATAAAGCCACTGAGTACTTGGGATGTTAAACAGCTTTTGCATGTCCTCAAACCCTCTTATCTTATCACCCTCCATTAAGTCTTCAACCCTTTTAATCCCCATTCGCTTCCATTCCTGAAGACTTCTATCTGACCTCAAATGTGGAAAGAGGCAAGAATTGGCCAGGAGATGATATGAATTTAATTTAGGGACTTTGAAATATTTCAAGATGGATTTCCACAAAGACCATGCCCCTAATAAAGTTTTAAGACGTGCCTTTTTATAAAACCTACGCTCTACTTCGCGGAGCAAAAGTCCTGTAGCATTTTTCCCTAACAATAATTCATACAGTGGGGGAGGGCCTTGACTCCCAAGATCGATGTTCCCCTCAACAGAATTGGCATTAGTCTGGAGTAATGTATGCATTTGTATTAAGAGACACGACCAATGGTATAGTCTAAGATTAGGAAGTGTCATTCCACCTCTTTCCCTTGGTAATGACATCAGATTGGTAGAGCGTCTGATCTTGCTGTAATGCCATATGAATCTTATAAAGGCTGATTCCAATTTGTTCATTATTTTATCTTCTACCAAAAGTGGTATCGCCCTAAATAAGTACAGGGCTTTTGGAAACATTACCATCTTTAGAGCGTTTACTCTACCAACCAGTGAAAGATGTAAAACGTCAATCCTTCTCAGTTCTGCCTCTATGGTTTTAATTAAAGGGAGATAATTTTCTTCTACCATTTTTTCCACCGTTGCATTGATTTTTACCCCTAGATAGACCGCGGAATCCACAAATCGGGTGTCTGATTTTACAATATTGTTTGAACAGATTATTTGAGTCTTAGATTCATTTAGAAGGTACCCAGAGCTCAGTCCAAAAATCTTTGCCATGTCAACCAAAATAGGTAAAGTCTGTTGGGGGTCTGTTGTAATTACGGCTAAATCATCAGCATAAGCTAACAATTTGTTTGTAAAACCATTACAAATCACCGGGGGAATATTTGGATTTTCTAGTATTTTCTGAATAAAGGGATCGATATATAAAGAGAACAGGATGGGGGAACAGGGACAACCCTGACGTGTCCCTCTCTTTATAGAGAATATATCTGATTTTTCCCCCATAGCAACTACTCTCGCAATCGGGTTCATATACATGGCTCTGAGTGCCCTGATGACTTTTTCCCCAAATCCTCTCCCTGCCAATATCCCCCAGAGAAAGCCCCAATCCAAGCGATCAAACGCCTTCTCGGCATCCAGCAGGATCATGGCCATCTCCCCCCCGTGGCATTCTGAGCATCAAACAGACCTATAGCTCTACAGGTATGGTCGGTTGTCCCCCGACCAGAGACAAACCCGTGCTGCCACGGGGAGACGAGGTCGCCAATAATCCTGCCTAGTCGCCTAGCCCAGATCTTTGAGTAGAGCTTAGTGTCGGCATTGATCAGGGATATCGGCCGATAAGAGCCTGGCTTCTCAGCTGGCTTTTTTGTGGAAGATTACAATATTCGTTTCCCTCCATGAGTCAGGCACAACACTAGTATACAGGATACCATTAAATAGATCAACTAACATTGGGATAATCACATGCTCTAAGGTTTTATACATTTCCAGCGGTATCCCATCGGGGCCAGCGGCTTTACCTGAGGCTAATTCTCTCAGGGCAGACAGCACTTCAATATAAGATATATCTTTGTCCAGGTCCGTTCTAGTTACCTCATTCAAACACGGACCGTTATCTGGGTAACCTTGGACTTGCCTGTTCCCACCATTTCCCGCATCATATAATTCTTTATAGAAATTATGAAATACTTTTAAAACATCCTTAGTTTCTGTGAATGTGTTACCATTTTCAACAATACGTGCAATATGATTCTTTGATTTTTCCTGTCTTAGCCGAAGTGCGAGGACTCTACCCGCTTGCTCTCCCGTTTCATACCTCTTTACTCTAGACGTTTGAAAGTCCCTAACTGCCCTTTGTGTTACTTCCCTCTGTATATTAGCTTTGATAGTCAATAGAACATTATGGCTTTCCTTACCATCTCCTCCAGTGGAGATATCTGTGATATGTTGTACTTCCGCAGTAGAGAGTTTACCCATGAGTTTCTCTACCTCCATCCTATCCTCCTTCCTGAGTCTTGAGGAGCAGCTAATCGTCTCGCCTCTCAATGGAGCTTTAAAAGCCTCCCAGACCCCATTTCGTGATGCACTATACCTATTTGCTGCAAAATATTCTTCCGCCCACTTATTCATATGTTCAACAAACCTATTGTCTGCTAGCAGTCGCCTTTCAAAAGACCATGAGGTTTTAATTCTCTCCCCTCTTCCCACGTTGTATGCAAGCAATAGGGGATTGTGGTCAGAAAGCACTCTTGGCAGTTTGATGATCTCAACCTTCTCTATTTAAAAAGCAATTATACTCAAGAACAGATTTTGAAAGTACACAGAAATGTTATGCCCCTGATGAAGGGTTGTACCCGAAATGCATTGGGTTTATGTAAAAAAAATTTAAAAGCCTAAATTTAGGCCTTACATATATGATTTATGCTACATATGTGTTTACTTTGGATTCTTGATTTTCATGTTTCTATTGAAGTGACATCTTTGGTGGTTATTTATCTGCTTCAGTAAAGGAATGAATTAAATTACAATGTTACTGATTATATGGTTGACATTTTGAGATTATTGTTCCTATTGTTTTACTACTCATAGAAACCCCAGGGACTTCACACATAAGTGTGCTGCGTGACAGGGACGGAGCTTTCCGCACCTTTTCTTACATGCAGTTTTACACTGCCATTTTGACCTGATAAAATAAGCTTCAAAGGCAGGCTCAAACCTACCTTTTTAATACATATAAGTCACCTTATGTTAGACACTAAATAGCCGGCAGGGCAGGGTGCAATGTCTTTAAAAAGTAGATCTTGTAATATTAAGTATGTCCTGATAGTGAAAACACTTACATTCATTTTTCAATATTGCAAGGCCTACCTCTACTATAGTATAACATTGGTGTTACCTTATTATATTTAATATGATATAACTTCCTATCTGTAACAGGTAAATAGTTCATGTTTTGTGTCTTTGGAACTGTAATGAAAATTACTCTGGTGAAGTCGGATGTTTGAAAATGTCATTTGAAGAAAGGTATTTTCTGAATCGATTTTGGCCACTATAGGTGTGGCAGGGTATACTCAGACATGAGTCCCTTTCTCACTGCACCATCAGGATTCAAGCAAGCCGGGCCGAAGAAGGCTGAAATGCCAGAAACCGGTCCCCGGTAGCTTGTCTCCTTTCTGGTGAAGAATTGGCTTGGTAGTTTAGTCTGCCCTGTTCCCATGATGCACTGGGCCAGGGACAGACTGATTTGCATATAGCCAGGTTCTGAGCTGGGATGGTGCAGTGAGATAAATAACGGTGATGGATCAAGCCCTGATCTTTGGACTGGGTAAGAGTGGTCTGCTTAATTCAGACACTCTGTTCATCACCACCCCCTTTTCTGAATCGATTTTGGCCACTATAGGTGTGACAGGGTATACTCAGACATGAGTCCCTTTCTCACTGCACCATCAGGATTCAAGCAAGCCGGGCCGAAGAAGGCTGAAATGCTAGAAACCGGTCCCCGGTAGCTTGTCTCCTTCCTGGTGAAGAATTGGCTTGGTAGTTTAGTCTGCCCTGTTCCCATGATGCACTGGGCCAGGGACAGACTGATTTGCATATAGCCAGGTTCTGAGCTGGGATGGTGCAGTGAGATAAATAACGGTGATGGATCAAGCCCTGATCTTTGGACTGGGTAAGAGTGGTCTGCTTAATTCAGACACTCTGTTCATCACCACCCCCTTTTCTGAATCGATTTTGGCCACTATAGGTGTGGCAGGGTATACTCAGACAAGAGTCCCTTTCTCACTGCACCATCAGGATTCAAGCAAGCCGGGCCGAAGAAGGCTGAAATGCCAGAAACCGGTCCCCGGTAGCTTGTCTCCTTTCTGGTGAAGAATTGGCTTGGTAGTTTAGTCTGCCCTGTTCCCATGATGCACTGGGCCAGGGACAGACTGATTTGCATATAGCCAGGTTCTGAGCTGGGATGGTGCAGTGAGATAAATAACGGTGATGGATCAAGCCCTGATCTTTGGACTGGGTAAGAGTGGTCTGCTTAATTCAGACACTCTGTTCATCACCACCCCCTTTTCTGAATCGATTTTGGCCACTATAGGTGTGGCAGGGTATACTCAGACATGAGTCCCTTTCTCACTGCACCATCAGGATTCAAGCAAGCCGGGCCGAAGAAGGCTGAAATGCCAGAAACCGGTCCCCGGTAGCTTGTCTCCTTTCTGGTGAAGAATTGGCTTGGTAGTTTAGTCTGCCCTGTTCCCATGATGCACTGGGCCAGGGACAGACTGATTTGCATATAGCCAGGTTCTGAGCTGGGATGGTGCAGTGAGATAAATAACGGTGATGGATCAAGCCCTGATCTTTGGACTGGGTAAGAGTGGTCTGCTTAATTCAGACACTCTGTTCATCACCACCCCCTTTTCTGAATCGATTTTGGCCACTATAGGTGTGGCAGGGTATACTCAGACATGAGTCCCTTTCTCACTGCACCATCAGGATTCAAGCAAGCCGGGCCGAAGAAGGCTGAAATGCCAGAAACCGTCCCCCTGTAGCTTGTCTCCTTTCTGGTGAAGAATTGGCTTGGTAGTTTAGTCTGCCCTGTTCCCATGATGCACTGGGCCAGGGACAGACTGATTTGCATATAGCCAGGTTCTGAGCTGGGATGGTGCAGTGAGATAAATAACGGTGATGGATCAAGCCCTGATCTTTGGACTGGGTAAGAGTGGTCTGCTTAATTCAGACACTCTGTTCATCACCACCCCCTTTTCTGAATCGATTTGAAGAAAGCTGGCATTTTCCTGCCTTAGACATTTAGTTCCTGTAGCCCCTCTCTGGGTCTCATGACTAGGTGTAGTTGGCGGTTGGCCTTTGTGTATTCCTCCTAGACAGCCACATGCAACCGAGAGCTTAGGTGTGTCTGGATGGGCTATCACTGACAGGATGGAACAATTTGGAGCTAGGCACAACCCCACTTCCACCTGACTAGGCTGTGCCCTGCCTTCACACAAAGGACTGCAAACCTCCTGTGGTTTGTCTGAAGCTAGGGAGGGGAGACAGGAAACCTATGCATTTCAAAGGGAAGACTCTAGAAGCTTCTACCACTCCAAAAGAGGCACCAAGTATACATATTGGGACTCAAACACCAACTCTTCAGTACACTCCTTAACCTGTCAATACTGCAGAAGAAGGACTGCAGCACTGCTTTGCTGTCAGATGGACTGCCAATATACTCCCCTGCTACTCTGCTACCTGCAGCCGTGCGTGCTGAGGAGGAAGATTTGATATGCACCCTTCATCCCAGGCTGAAGTGTCTCCAAGGGTCAGCTAGCTTACATCCTTTACTGAGCTACAGGGACATAACAAGCTCCAGAGACTCCTGCAACTGCCCAGCTTACCTGCCGCCTAGACCCACAACTTGACCTTCCTGAGCCCTGCTTCCCTCTGCTGGAGTTAGTTCCTGCCCCCAAGTGATGCCCTCCAGTTCTGGACCCTTGGTGTGGCCTCAGTTGAGCTCCCCTGATGTCGTGAGCTCTTATTGAACACAAACTGTCATTTTGGTACCAAAACCTTGCTGCCCTCGGCAACCACCAATATGAAATTCCAGTGAACCAACTCTTTGCGCTACAGGATCGACTTCTCTGTGGAACCGCCAATGCTAAGTGGCAGCAAGGACCGTCTGCGATGCCAACAGGAACTTTGATGACTATCTGCGGCACACAGCCTGCTCTTCACGCTACTCCAATGGCTATCTGCGACTCGCTCCCTGCTCCTCGTGGGCCCTTCACTACGAACAGAACTCTTTGCACTGAACTCTTTCAGCAGGACTAACCTGATCCCTGTACCTGGCCCGCTCTCCATCGTGGTCAGCCTCAACATGTTACTTTCACCCAGTTTCGCACAACTGGATTGCCGCTGTTGAAACTTTGGACTTTTTGGTGCTATTTCCACTTAAATCTTTAAAACTGCATAGCTCCAGTTCTACTAATTGGATTTTTGTCATTTTGGTGTCAAATTATTTATTAAATGTTACCTTACTTTTTTCCAAAATTGGTGTGGGATTTTTCTTCTGGTATGTTTTCACTTTATTACTGTTTAAAGTACTGCAAAAATACTTTACATATTGCCTATAAGTTCAGCCTGACAGCTCTGTATCAAGCTATCAGAGGGTCAAACACAGGTTAATTTGGGGTTTGCATGTGACTTCACCCTGACAAGGATTGTGCTTACTGTTTAAGTAGTGTTTCATCCCCCATCGATCAGTAACCCAATTCCTTACTGTTACCATGTGTGGTAAAAGTATGCCTGGTAAAGGCACAAAACCTACCTCTGTGCTAAAAGTATCTTTTTAAAAACTGTTTTCCAATTCTACTTAAGTGCGAGAAACACCTCTTTTCAAGATTGTATTTGAAACTTTGATTTACAGAAACAGGGTAGGTGAATTTTAGTCTCGTAAATGTAATCAATGAATTTAGACAATGTACTAGTATGACGGATTTTCCCATCCATAAATGTAAGAGCTCTTGCTGGAATGTGTAGGTGTTCCAGGCAGTTAGTTGGAGTGAGAATCCAAATCTCAAATTAAATTGGAGTGAAGATCAAAAAACGTTCACAAGTTTGTTGGTAGTCACAGCCCATTTACATGATTGCAACATAGTGGCAACTCCTCCCACTACCCAATTGTATGGGGAAGGATGTAGGTGAAGAGGTTTCACCAGCCACAGAGAAAATATTGTACCTATGGAGAAGTATAATCTGTTAATGTACATTTTTGTATTATTGGCTAATGTGGAAATGCTGCATAATGAAGTTTTGCACATTGATGCATGACTGTCATGAATGTTTGGGAGTATTGCTTGGAGTCATTGTGAATTTTTAAAAACACTGACATGTACTTTAATGTTGGATTGGCACTACACACAGAGACTCCTAGCTTCACAGATTGGACTAAAAGTGACTAAGGGGCTGATTCATAAAGGTACGTGTAAGTTTACGATTGTTTGCTAGTCACAAAGGAATTTACGAGTCTTATCTTTACGAGTGCAGAGTCTCCACACATCACTTCAAGGATTTTATAAAATGCATGGCTACCCAATGGGCTTCCCAGCGCTGGTAGGTCTTCCATGCTCTATAACATATTCTTAAGCAAACAGATATGTCTTGAGTAGGTTGTCATTCAGCCCAAAAGTTAAGAGTATGGTTTTCCACAACTTGTAGGCTAGGTGGGGTGTTATGGGCAGACCAGATGTTGAAGGATACGTGGCCCCTTCATGTACCTCGCTCAGTGGACCATGCAAAGAGCTTTAAACTGGATCCTCTTACGAATCGGTAACCAGTGTAATGTGGCTAGTGCAGGAGAGGCAGCCTGATATTTAGGAGTACCCAAAAGGATTGAAGCTGTTGCATTTCAGATTACCTAAAGCTTTTAAATAACTGGGCTGCCCAAATATAGGGAATTCCCATTCTCAAGGTGGGATAGTACTAGGTCTTGAATGACCACTCTCCGAGCAGATACTGGTAGGCAACTGAGCAGTGGCATCTGGTGACATTTGAAAGTGATGACAAGTAAGTGTTGGGCATGATTTTTATATAGCGAGTGACGTGAACAAGTTTAATGGACACCCCTGGGGTCCAGAATAGGTCACTCTCCCAACAAAGAAATGAAAAAATATTGCCAAATGGTACATTTCAAAGAAAATTAATGCAGCAAAAAAGCACGGCTTATAAAGCAGTGGGAAAGTATAGTCTTGAAATATTAAACGCACTAAAAACTGACCCATATCTTACTGTATTTACATGTTTAGCAGGTAATGTAATTTGTCCAGCGTGACAACTTTAGCCCTTTAAAATGTATGCTTGCCCACTGTCTTGCACTGCATGCAGCATTAACTTTAGAAAAAAACGCTCTAATCACCAGGCTTTGGGAAGCGCCCACAGCTGTGGCTACAACCAATCATATAGAAATATGTGCAGACAGGTCTTTAAGTGGGATGAAAAAAGTAGGGTCTCTCTATAAAGGAACATGTCAAATTAATATCTGTGATCCCATAGTGTGCCAACCGACCAGCATTTTGTTTTCTTTCTGAGATGTAATTGTATCCAGATAAATGACCCAACAACTGACCTACACCTAAAACCTGTCACTACGATTGGCTTTGTCAATGGGTGTTAGCTTTTTAAGATGAATGAGTAAAAATAATGATTTGTTATAAAAAATTAACATTGGAAATGTTTCAATTCTGAAATAGTGAGTCTGTGAATTAAAAAGCATTGAGGCCTGTGGAAGGAGTGTTGGCCTTCAATTATGCATGCTTTACGTTAGATACGTATCCTCTTTTACTCTGCATTGCTTGTGCATCTGCACATCTTCAACCCCCTCTCTTTCCTCTTCAACAACCTCTTTTCACACTTCCCTGAATGCACTTCCTTGCATCTCTGTCACTTCACTGCCCCCAAGCATACACTGTACTCCCTCACATTTAAGCACTTTATTTTCTCTTACTTTTTCTGTGCAAATATTTTGACACCTGTGTACCCCCTTCACACACAGATCCACTTAATTTCAGTTGCAAATGGAATACATAAACATTGTTCTGTGTGCTCTGCAAAGAGGCCAACCCACTGACACACATTATTTTGGCTTCAGCCTTAGCTCCTGCGTGCTCAAGCAAAGCCCCTCATAAACATCTGGCATGGCTCAAGTCTTGAAGTATGCACAGAAACAAAATACAGAAAAATAACAACATTATAAAATAGCTAACTCTTGGGGAATACAAGATTAAGTAAAGTATGAGAAATAAGACAGGAACTAAATCTTTGAAATGTATTGCCTCATTGTTTTTACCAATCATTGTACGCAAGTCAGTCTATGTTTTTGACATCAGTGTGAACTTAGGGGCATGAAGCCACGGCCAGTTTTAATATCATACATCAGAGAACTGTCCACTGGAAGCACATATTTCTTGCCTTGTTTGACTCGAATATTCGGATCAACTTCGCGAAGGAATGCGAACCCTGCATGTTATTTGAATCCATTTCGCAGGGGAACAAATGCTGCGGCACCACTTCTAACGGGGCCAGTGACATGTAGTCAGGGCCTTGGGTGTCACTGTGAGGGGAGGTTAGGTTAATAATGGGTCTCAGCACAATATACATAACACAACATTAACATGCAAGCACTTACCATTACCGAGAACAAGGCACCAAATCAGACATGCTTGCATCCACTCTCACCTATGAAGAAAGGGTGGGATTTTTTGCCTGTGAATGACGCACGTCTGAAATAACACAGAGATGAAGTCTTCGATGCCTGAAACCGTAATGCTGACGTTCTCCCAGCGATTGCGAGCAGCCCGGTGGCAGTGGGCTTGCTAGCAGGAGCTGAGGGCTGCGTTTGTATTTTTAAATCTTGCGCGTTGTCACGCTGACTGAGAGCGGAGGCACGCTTTATTTTACATTTGATTGTGATCTTTTATTTTCTAACCTGCACTGAAAATCAACAGGTTTCTTAACAACCACCTTGCTTCCTAGGGGCTGGCTGGCAGCTAATTCCATCGCGGGCTCTCAGTGGCCGTGGCCGCCATCTTGGCTTGGGCTGGATCGCCCAACCCCACCCACGCCACTCCCCCCACGCTGCTCCTCCATTTAAACGTCCCCCATGTGTCAGCGCAGCGGACGAGCGCAGTGGGCGCGCCGTAGACGCGCCGGAGTCACGCCAGAGTCCAGCCCGTCTGCGCCCGTCCGCGGCAGGCCGGGGCAAGGGGCACCTCCTTATGTTCCTTTGCTGACGTATTCCTCCCCCCTCCTCCTTTCGTATTGGACCCCTGGCACCATTAGCTCGTCTGTCTCCGAACTGCTGAAACACCTAGGTCTTCTCTCCAGTCTACCACCCATTTCCCCCGCTGTCACATCAGGTTTGTCCCCCTTGCCCTGCACTGTCCCTCCCGCCCCCCCCCCTTCCATCTGTTCCCCACACTCCGGCCTTTAACACCACGGCCGCGCTCCTCAACACCAGATCAGCAGTCAGCCACCAGTATGAGCTATTCGACTATATCGATACCCATAAACCGGATCTCCTGTTCTTAACAGAGACCTGGTTTAAGGCCGACTCCCTGCCCAATGTCTTAGCAGCATTACCTCCCTCTTACTCTACCATCTGAGCGGATCGACCTGAGGGCAGAAGAGGCGGCGGAGTGGCCCTGATAGCTCATACTGATCTCCATTTCCAGATTCTTCCCTCTCCCCCTATTCCTGAAGTCGACTGCTTGATAATTCGCTCTAGCTCCCACTCGGCCCCCCTAACTTCTGTTCTGATTTACCGTCCCCCCCCACCCCACTCCTACTTTTGTTTCTAGTCTCCAGGACATTCTCGCAACACTGGTAGTAAACAACTCGTCAGTGTTAGTCCTAGGCGACCTAAACTTTTGGCCTAATGACCCTGCCGAAAGCCCCCTCTCTAAAGAATTCACCGATCTGATGATCAGTCTTAACTTTACCACCCACGTCCACAGCCCCACCCATGTACATGGCAACTCGCTCGATCAGGTCTGGACCCTGAACATTCCCATCACCCCTCCCATCATCTCCCCCTGCTCCTGGTCTGACCACTTTTTAATTTCCTTTTCCCTTGCTTTAGCCCCAGCCGTCAAACCTCCACTCCCCAAAAAAATCTGGGTCAGAAAATGGGGTAAAGCTGATATGCCATCCCTTTGCTCATCCCTGGCCAACTCCAGCCCCGACCTTTCCGGCCTCGCCGCCCCGGTCCAACTGGCCACCATTAACAACTGGCTGACCCAAGCAGGCGATGACTTTGCCCCCTTGAGGCGGATCGCGGTCAAGCGAGCCCATTCTGCCAACCGCTGGTTCACCCCTGACCTCAAGGAGAAGAAGCTGGCCGCACGTAGAGCAGAGCGCGCATGGAGAAGAGCATACTGCCCCGCCCAAAAAATTACCTATCTCTCCGTGCTTAAGGTATACAAGCAAGGCATCCTCGATGCCAAGACCATGTTCTATTCCAACAGGATACTGTCAGCGGAGTCACAATCCAAAGAAATATTCGCCACGGTGCACGAGCTTGCCTCATCTAACAGAGCCACGGCCTCGATCCCCCCCTCCCAACCTCTCTGCGACTCGCTCAACGATTTCTTCGTTGATAAGGTCGCAAAGATCAAGGCCAATATCCCCCTCCCATCCCCCACATTCATCAACCCCTCCCCTCCTGCTGCCACCTCTAAACTCACTTCCATTCCCCCCCTGACCAAAGCCACGCTTCTCCCTCTGCTTCAAAAGGTGAAGTCAGGTTCCCCCCTGGACTTTGCCCCTGCTCACATTCTGAGAGAAATCTTCCTGGCTTGTCCGACTGCACCCCTTACACTTCTGAATGACTCACTCAGTAACGGAGTGGTTCCCACCCCCCACAAATTCGCGGCTGTCATCCCCATTTTAAAAAAGGCTGGTGCCGACCCTTCATCCCCTTCCAACTACCGTCCCATCTCCCTCCTACCTTACCTGGGTAAGGTCTTAGAAACTCATGTAACCAGCACCCTGAGCACCTACGTGGAAACCAATCTCTGCCTCTCCCCTCGGCAGGCGGGCTTCCGCCCCCTCCACTCCACGGAGAAGGTGGTGATCTCAGTGATGGACAGCCTACGCAAGGGCATTGACATCAATCTCCCGCAGGCCCTCATTCTTTTAGATCTGTCCGCCGCTTTGACACGGTGGACCACTCCATCCTTCTCACCCGTGTCAGGGCGGCAGGCATAGAGGGCCTAGCCTTCGCTTGGCTTGAGTCCTTCCTGAGTGACAGGGCTCAGGCGGTCCACCTAGCTGGTTTCACTGCTGCCTCCCGTAAGGTCGTGTGCGGGGTCCCCCAAGGTTCTTCACTGTCCCCTCTTCTGTTTAATTTATACATCTACCCCCTCATTTTTATGTTGCAGCAGCTCGAGGTCACGGTGTTTAATTACGCCGATGACCTCCAGCTAATTTTCAACCTTTCTCACTCCCCCTCATCCTCCCAGAACGTTCAATCTGTTATGCTGTTCATCCAGGATTGGATGAACTGCAACCACCTCAAACTCAATCCGGACAAGACGGAGCTAGTCTTGACCGGAGGTGGTTGCAGCCCTTGGTCCCCTTCTCACTGGCCTCTCTCACTTGGTGTTCCCCCGCTCCCTGTTCCTAAAGTCAAAACCCTCGGTATCCATCTTAATCCTTCACTTTATTTTATTTATTTATTTATGGGTTTCTATAGCGCTGGAATCGACTCCAACTGGAGTATCTCTGCGCTGTGATACCAAATAAAATTTCAATATGTATGCAGATAAAGAGGCATGGGGCTAGATTTTATCAGTGAACAGCAGAGTTTTCAGTTGTTTCCTGAATTTTAAATGATCTGTGCAGAGCTTAAGGGCCAGAGGAAGTTTATTCCACAGTGTGGGCCCTGCAACAGATAAAGCTTTCCCTCCGTGTCTAGTTTTTTAGCACGAGGTACTGCCAACAGAAATTTTTCGCTAGATCTCAAGGATCTGGAGGGAGTGTAGGGGGTGAATTTCTGCTCCAGGTATGTGGGGCCATGTCCGTTTAAGCATTTATGAATAATGCAGCATATCTTAAACTTGGCCCTTTGTCGAATACTCAACCAGTGTAGTTTCTCAAGGAGAGGTTTTGATGCTGTTCTAGGGGGGGCGTTTAAGACAAGGCGAGCTGCCGTATTCTGGACCACCTGGAGCCTATCCAGAACTCCTTCATTAGCAGAGAGGAGCAATCCGTTGCAGTAGTCGATGCGACTCAGTATAAGGGCTTGCACTAGGGTTTTTCTGAAGGAGTCCGGTAACAAGGTAAAAATTCTGCGCATCATGCTGATGGTGTGAAAGCATGAGCCAGCTGCCATATTACTGTGCTGTTTAAGGGAAAGGTCATGATCAAGGCGAATCCCCAGATTTTTGACGATCTGTTTGGGCTCCGGAACAGTACCAAGATCAGATGGCCACCAGTCTGGGGTCCACAGTAATTTGGCATCTCCAAACAGCATTACTTCCGTCTTGTTGACATTGCACTGTAGGAAGTTGGTGGACATCCACTGTGCGACGGCTTTCATGCCAGCGGAGAAGGAGTTTCTTATTTCCGCGGTGAGATTTTGAAAGGGAAAGAGGAGCTGCGTGTCATCCGCATATGACACGGGAATGAAACCAAATTTGCGCATCACTCTTGCCAGGGGTGCCACGTAGATGTTAAAGAGTGTTGGGCTCAAACAGGAGCCCTGTGGCACCCCTTTCGTAATCTCTACCTCAGTTGATCGATATTCACCCATGGTGACAGTCTGGGTGCGATCGGTAAGAAAACTCCTTAGCCAAGCAAGGGCCTTGTTCTTAATCCCTACGTTCGACAACCGGTCAATAAGGATGTTGTGTGACACGGTGTCGAACGCTGTTGACAGGTCTAATAACACCAAAATTACCGAGTAGCCTTTGTCCTGAAACATATGCAGGTCGTCAGTAACAGACAGGAGGGTGGACTCTGTACTGTGTTTCGGCCTAAACCCAGATTGGGAGTAGTCTAGGCCGCCAGCTTTCTCAATGTAGCTGGATAAATGACGATTAACATATTTCTCAGTGAGCTTTCCCAAGAATGGTAGCAACGAGATTGGTCTGAGATTTGATAGATCAGTCCAGGGAGTTGTGGTATTCTTCCTGATTGGCCTAACTAAGGCCTGTTTCCACTGTTTGGGAACAGAGCCTGTACAGATGGATAGGTTGATCAGTTTTTCAATGGTGGGAGATAAAATTCCGAGCAAGGTGGGCATAAGTCTTGCCGGGATGATGTCATCAGGACTTCCACTTCTAATCTGCATCGTGAGTAGAGACACCTCTTTGCGAGTAATAGGGGGGAAGAGGTCTAAGGTGTGGGGGCCGCTATTAAGCTCTGAATCTTGAAAGATAGAGACTGCATTGGTAGTCAACGTGTTGTTAGAGTTGACTATTTTCGCATAGATGAGATCTATTTTGTTAGAGAAAAATTGAGATATATTGTCACAAAGTAGTTGTGAAGAAGTGTCAGGACTCTCACATGCTGTTGGATTAGTAAAGGAATGCAGGACCTGGTATAATACTCTGGGGGAATTGTCTGCAGCCGTAATAAGGGTGGTAATATGGGTTTTTCGTGCCGTTCTAATAGCTTTATGATATATGCTTAAAGCATCCCAGTAATGTCTCCTATCAGTTACAAGATGGGTAGATCTCCAAATCTTTTCTAATTTTCTGGCTGTTTTTTTTAGATTCCTGAGCTCTTCAGAGAACCAGATCTCTTGTTTTTTGGCTGGTCGGGGTCTAAATAGTTTTAAGGGGGCTATCTCATCTATGACTGTTTTAGTAGCTTTGCTGAACATATCAACAGCTTTGTTGATATCTTCAGGAACCATATGGAAGGGTTGAACAAATTTCTCTGCAAAGGAGGTCTCATTAACTTTGTGCCATTGCCGCCGTTCTTTTGGGATGTTGGTAGGTTTGATGATAGTGGTTACAGGATAGGGAGTATTAAACTCACAGGTTAATTCTGTTGTTTCCTCTTGTTTTTTCTCCCTCAGAACCATTAGGAAGATCTCTCGCTTCTTCTCCCTACCTGCCCTAAAGATTATAGTGATGGCTATGGTGCTCTCGCGCCTTGATTATGGCAACATTATCTACAACGGCGCACCGGCTTATGCCATTCACCACCTGCAGCTAGTGCAGAACCAGGCTGCCCGCCTGATCCATGGCCTGCCGAAATTCCATCGTGTCACTCCTCTACTGCGGGCACTGCACTGGCTGCCGGTGAAAGAGCGAGCCTTGTTCAAGCTTGGCTGCCTCACTTTTCAGACCAAAATGGGCACCGCCCCGGTGTTCATTTGCTCCGCCATTAAGCCCTACACACCGGGCAGAGAGCTTCGCTCCACCCATCTGGCACTCCTAACCACCCCCCGATTCAGAAAGAAAAAGGCTGGCGGAACAAAATTTGCGGTTCTCGCTCCTGTGTTTTGGAACTCCCTTCCCGTGGAACTCCGCATGACACCCTCTTACTCTGAGTTCCGGAAAGGTCTTAAAACCCTGCTTTTCTCCCGAGCTCACGTTGTCTAACTCCCTCTGCTCCTGTTGTCTCCTCGCAATCTAAAAAGCGCCAAGAAACCGCGTGGTATGAGCGCGCTATACAAATGTTTTTAAATTCAAAATTCAATTCAAATTCATGCTGATTGCATCACTGGCCGACAGAGTGCAAACAACCATAGACCACAATGGCAATGAAGGGCTTTACAACACAAAGCCCTGCATACTGCGTCACAGTTCTGAAAGTCGATTTACTGCTTAACTCACGTCTCCTGCATTAGAGCGAGGCAGGCAGGCAGCCTGAATCAGACAGCCCAGCCCAGACTTAAATACATCGATTTACTTAGAGATACAATCGTATCTCTATATAAATCGATCTATTTATTATGTTTTTATGTAAATGAGTAAGAATTTCAGAGGGGTGCAGCCCCATAGCAATAATGGACCTGCAACTGAGCATCTTCCTGAGAGCTCTTAAAAGGATCAAACAGCTGCACAACTGCTTTCTAGCCTGAGCCCCCATGGTGATTTTGCTGTCCAACATAGCACCCAAGCTTTTTACTTCTGACTTGGGATATCGTGGGTCTCCCAGGGAGGTGGGCCATCTGAGATGATTCCATACCAATAGATTGCTGTCAACTACCAAAACCTCTGTTTTGCCACCATTTAACTTCAGGCATCTGACAGCCATCTGACCAGCAACTTACTTCAGCAAGAGTTAAGTTGCAGCAATATTATTTTTGTGTCGAGAGTGACAGAAACAATAATCTGTGTTTCGGCCTCATATGACACCATAGCAAAGCCCAAAGAGCAGATGATATCTGACAGTGGACTGACATAAAGATTTAAAAAAGTGAGGCTCAGAAAAGATCCCTGTGGGACTCCCCAATTTAGGTGATGGGTGGTTGAACGAAACGGCCCTTCGCTCACTTGAAAACATCTGTAAATTTAAATGGAGGCGATCCGTTTTAGCGCACTCCCTGTAACCCCATCCTCTTCCAATTCGTGCAGTTAAATTGGATAAGAGATTGTGTCAAATGTTGCACTCAGGTCAAGCAAAATGACTGCAGCTGATCTACCTTGGCCGAGGACCCTTAGCAGTTCCTCAATGGAAGCAAGGAATGCTGTTTCCGTACTGGACCTAGGCTGGAAATTAGTTTGGGGAGGGTACAGGATAGTGTGAGATTTCAAGAATCTCACACTATCCTGAGCCTGAGAGATGATTATTCATAGGTATTTCCAGGATATGGCTAACACCACGGAGGAGGGAAATTGGCCTATAACATTTCAGGTCCAAAGATGGTTTGTTTAACAAGGGTCTGATAATAGCGTGCCACTGTCCAGTGATAAATTCTACAAATCAGTCAGTACTAGAAAGATATCATCCTGTTCTTTCAATACAATTTCTAGCATTGCTGGGTCCAGGGAGGAGCTTGATCTCACATTTTGTGCCATAGTCATGATGTCTGCCTTGTTGAGCCTCAGAAAAATGTAAATGTTGTGTAAATTGTAAAGTGTACAGCTGCCCCAACGGGGCATCCCGGCGCTGTATAACGCTGTGGAACCCTTCCTTGCTCTCCCTGTGAGATGCCCCTCCTGGGCACCCCCAAGGTGAAGCCAGGCATCCCAGTGTTGTAGGGGCCGTTGTGGAGATTAAGCAAGCTACTGCCCAGAGTTGCATTGTGGGACCCATGATTAAAGTAGGCGCAGAGGCGAGAATGATAGAATCCGCGGACATTGAGCCCAAGACCCTTCCGCCTCGGGACTTAAACCCTGGTCCCGGGCCTGATCTCTGCTTCAGAGTCTGCCGCTCTAACCAGTGAGCCACACTTCTCCACTGAGGATAGTTCTTCCTTTGATGGGTTAGCTGGAGCCTTGTCATTGGTTGAATCCTTGTGTTCTGACAGCCCTGCGAACGTGTCATAAATAATCTTCGCTTTCCCAAGAAAGTAACTAAATAATAATTTAAATCATGACTCAAGAGGGTAGAGGGCCTGAGCCCATGCTGGCTGGTTTCAAAAAGGAATTAACAATTTTGTAAAGTTCCTTCAAGGAATTGGGTGAACATTCGATCCTAGTGCTGATATTATTGATCTGCACTTTCCTTATGGCATAGTGATACTTTTTTTTTAAATCTCTTTTTATTGAACAAAACCAATGGTACCATGGCTAGACAGAGAAAAGCTTGACAAAGAGAACTGACAATACAGTCCTGCAGGCCAATGTATACATCCAGTTACGGCAACAGAGCCCATTAAACAGTAATAGTGATACTTTTTTAATGCTTTTTTGTAGATAAGTTTGCTCATTTAATCATAACTTACTTCCTTTCCCTTTTTTGACATTCTGTGTATTAGTTCTACTAGTTCTGTTGAAAACCACAAGCCCTGTGCCTGCAGTCCTGCGCTCTTACTCAGTTTCATGGGCATTAATTTATCCAGTGAGTCTTTTACCTCTCATTTTGGATACATCACTGAGTCAGTCAGGAGAAGAGTTGCATGAAGCATTTTTCCAACTGACTATCTCTAGTTTAGCAAAAACAAAAAGATGGACGGAGTGCTGAAACTTTTCAACCACTCACCCCCAGTGACATATCTGGGTTTAATCCATCGTTCTTTTGCTCACTATGCCACCACAGTTTTGGACCCAGCCATATGCAAATTAGTCTTGCCCTGTTCCTCATGGGCACAGTCCAGCCCAAACTGTCAGGCCAGGTCCTCCCTGGACTGGAAACAAGCATCCTGGGACCGGTTTCGCGGTTTCACCCCTCATCAGCCAGGCTAGTTTTGATCCATGGTTTCTATTTTTGTCACTGTTTTCTTTCTTTATCTTCCTCCTCCTTTTTTCCTTCTCTACCTTTTTCTCTATTGCTCTGGCTCAACTTCTGATGATGAAAAATTCTCGGTTTCCAAAAATGAGTACCGGTGTCCCTAACCTGCACCATCTTCGCGATTTAAGAAGTGCCCTCACTTCTGCTGCATATATTTGATGTCAAGTACGATAATCACGTCTAATAATGCCTCATTTACATAATGTATGTTAGGTCTCACAAATGTCTACTAGACATGAGCATTGAAAGCAGGATTGCTCATTCATAAACACCACATGCCCTGAAATATGTAGCTTTTATGCAACCTAATCTAGGTTACGCAGGTAAACATGTAATCTGTGCTATGTAACATGGCTCTCCACTATAGAACATCTATCTGATCTGACGGCTGTCCTTGAAAACTCTGATAACCCATTGTAACTGTTGCCATGCCTCTGCACCTAGGAAGAAATTATGTTTTACACTGTGCCCTATGCACACAAAATAAACATAACACAAGCCACAGAATCCTCTTGTGCAAAAAAGCGATTTGATTCAGGAAGCCCAGGGTATTTTTGTACCTTACCATGCACTGTGTTATCGTAAATTATGTAATTTCAGATGTTGCAGTGATATTATCAATGATGTCATATTACATGCCATGAGTGATGTAATATGTGAGGTAATTAGCAGTGCATGGCAAGGGCATTAGTAACATTACTTGCAATAACTATAACTGGTGAATTTCAGTGGATTTGTTAGTTTAAAACCATACGTTTTAACTGACATTTTCACCTAAATATAACATCCCTTTAACCATTTTTTTTTCTAAGCATGGGCTGAAAATTTGATCCGCTTGTGGAATTTGCGGATTTTTGGCAATTTCGCGATCCGCGAATCGCACGAAATTGCCAAACAATCCGCAATTCGCGAGTTGGCAATTTTTTTTTGCTTAGTTGCGCTTCAAAAATACAATCTTGCGTGCACGGCGTTGACATACCGTGATTCTGAGTTCGCCGAGTTGTTTTCCTCCCGGTTTGCGTGCGCTGCGCCATTTTGGATCTGGCTGCGTGATCAGGCAAGACTTTTTGACCACGAGTACGTCATCGAGTCTGCGAGACTTTGAGAACACGAATACGTCATATGGGCCAGCGATCACGCATCGCAAGAGTAAAGAATAGCGAATACGTAGATGCGACACGCAGCTGACATCCGGCGGGAGATTTGAACAGCTTGCTTTCCCAAAGTCGCAAAAATTGCAATTCTGCACAAGAAATCTATCGCTGGCAGCCTAAACCTTCTGAAAATGATGATTTGGATCAGAATAACTCCTCAGATTGACATTTGGCTGCACTTTTTTGTGCAAGGAGCCCATTTTTGGGGGGGTCGGAGGAAGGAAGTGCCCCAGAGTCTCCAACTTCCTGTTCCTGTCTAGCAGGCTCCTCCCAGTGCTTTGTCCATTTCATGGTCACTTTTCATTTGGATCTGGAGCTGGAAGGATTACTCTTTGTGGCTGCTGCTGGATATTTGTATTTGAGGACTTTTTGTTTGGATCACTTTTGTATTTGAGATTTTACAAGTAAGTTGGTGTTGTTTGTTTGGGGCATTGCAGTTGCTGCAACTACAATTTATAAACTTTTTCACAACTTTAAAAAAAATATATTGTGGGTAGCCACAGTATCCAGTAGAACCAGGGTAGTCATGGGGGCATGATACAACTGTTTCTGTGACTTTTATTGAACTTAAATATCATTTACGGCATGGATGGCATGGAATTGAATAGCTCACTGTTATATGTAGAATTTTTTTTAAATTTTGGGGTGCATGTTAAAGCCACACTAGCCACTAGGCCCAGGGGTAGTCAGTGGTGCATGGACAAAGTCTTTCTGTGGCGTCTCTTGAATTTAAACATCATTTAGGGCATGGATGGGATTGGATTGGGGTGATTTTTGTGTGTATTTCGATTTTTTGGGTGTTGTTGGGGCCTGGTCCAGCGCCTGGCCATGTGGGTGGGGGCCATTTTGATGCCTGGTCCAGGGCCTGTCCATAAGGGTGGGGGTCTAGGGGCCATTTTGAAGCCAGGCAGTGTGCTTTGTGCCATAGGCCTGCACCCAGTCTGCCTTGATTTCATTCATTATGCCCAGGGGTACTCAGTGGTGCATGGAGCAAGTCTTTCTGTGGGGTCTCTTGAATTTAAACATCATTTAGGGCATGGATGGCATTGGATTGGGGTGATTTTTGTGTGTATTTCAATTTTCTGGGTGTTGTTGGGGCATGGTCCAGGGCCTGGCCATGTGGGTGGTGGCCATTTTGAGGCCTGGTCCAGGGCCTGGCCATGTGGGTGGGGGTCTAGGGGCCATTTTGAAGCCAGGCAGTGTGCTTTGTGCCATAGGCCTGCACCCAGTCTGCCTTGCTTTCATCCTTTATGCCCAGGGGTACTCAGTGGTGCATGGACCAAGTCTTTCAGTGGGGTCTCTTGAATTTAAACATCATTTAGGGCATGGATGGCATTGTATTGGGGTGATTTTTGTGTGCATTTTGATTTTTTGGGTGTTGTTGGGGCCTGGTCCAGGGCCTGGCCATGTGGGTGGAGGGGGGCATATGGAGACCAGGCAGTTTTTGCCATAGGCCGTCAAGCTTGTGGGCCAGTAGGCCTAGGGTTATGAATGGGTGCACAAAACAACTCTCTCTGTGTGGTCTCTCTTTTATTAATTTAAACATCCATTTTTGATTAGAATTGCAATTTTTATTTTGGGTCTTTCCGTTTTTGGGTGTGGTGTGTTAATAATAATAAATGCCTAGTTGCAATAGCATTACTTGAAGCACGACATATCGAACATTTATTTAACTGATGTTCCTCTGGCTTCTTTGCTTTTAGGTGTACAAAGACTGAGAACCAGGAATCATACTCATCATCATCACTTGTTGTAGTGCCAGGAAGAAGTCCTGCTGCGGTGTGTGCACAACGTCACATGATGTCACGTGTGGCCACAGACAACTCTGCAACTCGTACAACTGCGTCCTGCTGTTCTGACATATGGAGAAGATGGGCCCAAAGAAAGGTGGCCGTAGCTCCTCTACTAAGAAAGTAGCCAGTGCCACTGCCAGTAAGAAGGAGCAGAAGAAGCAAGTGGCGCCACTTACCAAGGAGACTGGTGTGCCGACCGACACTTTTTTGGGGAAAAGAAAAACTAAGCCTGCAGCAGCGGTGTCCGCCGGGGACCAAGCTGGGAGCAGCACCTCCGCTTCATTGGTCTCAGTGCCAATACGCCAAGTTAGGCCCAAGCCCATGAGTGCCGCAGAGGTAGCCACTTTAATTGCTCTTTCACCATCGACCAGTGGTGTTGGCGTTGACTCATCGCAAAGTAGCATCCAATCAACGCAGGGTGTAACTCATCTGACGAGTGTTCAACCACAGCCGCAACAACAACCACAGGTGCAACAAGGAGAGGAGCAAGGAGAGGCGCAAGGAGAGGCGCAAGGAGAGGCGCAAGGAGAGGAGCAAGGAGAGGCGCAAGTAGAGGCGCAAGTATAGGCGCAAGGAGAGGAGCAAAGAGAGGCGCAAGGAGAGGTGCAAGGAGAGGAGCAAGGAGAAGCGCAAGGAGAGGCATAAGGAGAGGCACAACTGCCCACAATGCTTGCTCCTCCAGAAGTAGCTGCACTTGAGGAAATCGAGATTCATGAGGAGGTATAAGCCGAGCAAGCCACTCCTGATGATCCATTGTCTTCCAGATCCCCAGCAAGGAAAAGGAGGGCTAGTACAACTTCTTCTTCAAGCCTCCCTTCTTTCTGATGATCTAGATCTTGATTGGCACCCACCAATTCAGTCTGAGAGGGAGGCACGCCATGAGCCGACAAAGCTATGTAAAAGAAAGGTTCCCGCAAAACTTTCACTTATGGGTGATGACGAAGAAGTGGAAGTGGTGTATTCTGCTGCTGATGAAGAGTCTGACGATGACGACCCAGTCATCACAGTCATCACTCCAGCCCCAGCGGGCATGCAGCAGACAGACATTTATACCCTATCCCAAAATGCTGCGCGCGATGTGGGTGGCATGGCACTGGTACCACCACCAACACAGGTAACTACTACACCAACACGACCTACAGCTTCCATATTTTCTCTTCAGAAGGGCCGGCAGGGACCTCCATCCAGCTCAACCTCCATTACCTCAAGTAGTGGTGCTGTAAGTGCACACTAGAGTCAAATTTCACCATGCCCATTCTCCACTTCATCTGGCATTGAAAGTGGTACCTTCACCACCACCAGAAATCTCAACTCCCCAGTTTGGGACTTCTTTAGTATTAGCAAAAAGGAAGAAAACTACGTTATTTGTTCGATTTGTAAACAAGTAGTTAGTCGGGGTAAGCTTGGTACCAACTATGGTACCGGAGGCCAGTGAGGTCATCTCCAAAAACACCACAGCATCCAGAGGGAGGCGCACCTAATTAACATCCGGAAAGCCAAAAGTACAAATCCAAATGTAGCCATTGATATTGCATCTGATGACAAGGAGCTGATCGTGCAGGGGGAGGTTAAGAAATGAGAGACATTTTTTCTGGTACACACAGTACCCCTGGCAGCAGCACTGCAGTGGTAGCGCCCACACCCTCTACCCCAGCAACATCTAGGAGGCACAGTAAGAGTCTGGTAGAGATACCAATGTGAAAAAGTACATCAATGAGTCTAACTGGGTCGAAGAAGTCTGGATCATCATCACATATGAAAACGGTCCATACTACCATTAAAAGCATGTTTTGGTCGGAGGCGCCATTTGAATGCAACCACCCAACGGCACGTCTGTATAATGCAATGCTGGCTAACATGTTAGCGCTGGACCTTCTCCCTTTTTCTTTCATGGAAAGGGTGGGTTTTCTAGAATTTGTGGCAACAGTCTGCCCTAAATGGAAGGTTCCTAGCCGGTCCTATTTTGCCAGTCTTGCGGTTCCAGCACTACATCAAGATGTGCTGGACGTGATTGGGGCAGCTTTGCAGAAGAGTGCTGTTCACACTATCCACCTGCCATCAGACATGTGGACCAGTTGCCAAGCCGTTGATTACATGTGCATCACTGCACACTGGGTCTCTTTTGCGGGGGTTAGAGAGAAGATAGCTGCAGGTGTTGACAGTGTCACAATTTTTTCAAGCTACTCGGAAACATGCAACAGAAGCCATATTTGCCATGGAGAAATCTCAAACTACAGTAATCATTTTGGAGGAGTTTAACAGTAAGGTCTTTAAATGGCTGTATCCAAGAAAGCGCATGATTGGTTATGTTTCCACGGATAATGGCAGTAATATAGTTAAGGCCATGGCTGATGGTGGCTATTTCAGAGTGCTGTGTTTAGAGCACAGCATTAATATTATTGTTCAAGATTTCTTGAAAAAAAGAAAACACAGTCAGCAAGTTACTGACCACCTGCCGAAGAATCTGCACGCATTTCAGCCATTCTTTTAAGGCCCGGAAGCAGCTGAGGATCATTCAACGTGACCGTAGAGTGCCAGTCAGAGGACTCATCCAGAATGTGGCAACACGTTGGAACTCAACCTTCTACATGTTGGAGCGTCTGTTTGAGCAGTACTTGGTAATCAATGAGTATGTCTTTCATGCACGGTGTGCTTCTATGAAAGACATGAGGCTAGAGGTGGAGGAATGGGACCTAGTTAAAAGCCTGACAGACATGCTTCGTCATTTTGAGGTCTTCACGCATGAAGTCAGCAGGGAGGACTGTACTTTGGGCAAAGCTATCCCATTGTTGCGCATGCTAGAGCACCAACTGAAGCCGGTGTCTTCAACGTTCCGAGTTGATGCTGAAAAACAAGACGAATATCGGTTGGCGGAGAGCTTATTAAGCCGCTTAGTTGACAATGCAAGGCTTAAAGCAATACATTCAGAACAACATTACATTTGTGCCACTATTCTGGATCCACAGTACAAAAAGGCACTGGCCAGCAATACATTCATTCCTTTTTCTGAAGCAGATGTTTCCAAGTACAAACATTGGCTAGCTCTGTCAGCCACTGGGTTTGAAAAAGAGCAGCAGGAAATTGAAGGAACCACCACAAGTACTACTGAAGCAGCAGGTCCTCCGGCGTCAAAGTCCACTTCTGTGGCCGAAGGCAGTCACTTTCCCTCAGAGCCGTTAAGAACACCAGCAACCGTATCATCATCACCTGCACCAGGCCCAGCCATAATATTGTCGGAAGCAGATTGGATAACTCATCAAGGGTTTGCTCGTTCCAGTGTTGATGCAAAGGCAACAGATGGTACGCAAAGTGGAGCACCCCTGGAGGACTTCGAGTGGACAGTGCAGGCCTATCTGGATGACCCAACAGAGGTCTTCTTTGATCAGAACCCATTGGTGTATTGGTATGGAAAAAGGCCTCAATGGCCACTGATCACCAAGCTGGCTATAAATTATTTGGCTTGCCCACTCGCAAGTGTGTCTTCTGAACGTGTTTTCAGTGCTGGTGGTGCCATTGTAACTTCAAAAAGGACCCGCCTCTCGGCCAAAAATGTGGAGAGGTTAACAATGATCAAGATGAATCAGCACTTCATACCACCAGATTACAAAATACATGAATCCACGCAGGAAGAAGAGGACACCGACTTAGGTGACAGAGGTTCTTCTCTGTTAGCTGACCTACTCCCGTTTCAATTCACAAAGTTTGAGGACGAGCTCTACTTCCCAGACACCTAGGCTTGAAATACTTACTTTTTTTCCGTCCTTATTCACTTTTTTTTCTGTGTGTCTTTCTTTTTGCAACTTTTAGCACAACAAAACTCTAAGAACAACAAATCCATCAGCAGCACTGTCTTCGTCTTATTTCCATATTGAAAGTGCTGCTGTCTGCATTCCTGAAGTTCACAAGTTCACAACTCAATCATGCTCCTCTATCCTCCTCCTCCAGACTCCCCCTATCCATTTCCCTCAAGGCAGATGGCCGGATTACGCAGAATCAAGAAACTGTCGCTTCGTAGACGAGTCCCCTCAAAAGAAGTGGAACTGGAATGACTGACTATGCTGACTGTTACTTCTAAAATTGACATGAGAGGCTGCCCTGTGGCTCTTCACTTAAGAATAAGATGCTGACAAAAAGTGGAACAGGTAATGAATGATGAGATGGCATGCAGTGGACAGCACTGGCTGTCTGGCTCTGATGAAAGCAATTGCTGTTTGTTGTGCATGAAATGAATCCTATGTGTTCTGTCATTATTTAATCCTTTACACACTAAATGTAACTCAAGTCTACTCTGTTTACCTTGTTTAATGCAAATTGTA
Source organism: Lissotriton vulgaris (assembly GCF_964263255.1). Lineage (NCBI taxonomy): Eukaryota > Metazoa > Chordata > Amphibia > Caudata > Salamandridae > Lissotriton > Lissotriton vulgaris. Next base: position 463,240,090 of record NC_141685.1, on the reverse strand, counting down.
CTTCTACTGCAGGGGCCACTACGTTGCATTATTTTTTAATATGGAAAAGGTCCTTGGACTCACTGTGTGTAGACTGTGACTGCATGAACAACATTGAGTTTGCCAACACCATGATGATTGATGATGACCAAAGTTACATAATATCTTTACAGTCACTCACTGGGATGGATGGATCATCATCGTCAATTTACGGAAGAACTATGGCCATTTCGTGAGTGGCAAACAGGTAAACAAGTCAACAACAACCACAGCAGGACTACATGTCTGTCTAGTCGTAGTATGGAGTGGTTGAGCCAGTGTAGTGTTATGCCAGAGTCCAGAGAGCGGTTCATGTAAAATTGCGGCTATGTGGCGTGCTGTATAAAATTAGATCTGCTTTGTCTGTCTGTGTCAAAGAGGTGTGCTACATGGAGGTTGGTTCACTCAGTAGTGCCTGATTTGACCGTCTGCATGACCCTGGCCTGCTGTGTGCTAATTATTATCCTGTAAACAGAGACTCAGAGTAGGCACTTTAGAAATGATGCATGTAAATACTGTTGCCTCTGAAAGTGAAAGTGTTATTTTTTCACTACACACTGTACCTTATATTTTTCCTCCGGGGTGTTTTAATATCCCTTTTTGTTTTTCCATTGACAATTACAGGCCGGCACTTACCCTGTGCAATGGGAAAAACATTAACTCAGGCTTACCATAGCAATTCGCAATTCCGCATCAGCCAGGCAGGCAGTGGACAGTGTGGTCACCAAGATTGATCGACGGAGCGCCCGATGGAATGGAGGAGTACCGCGAATAAGAGGAATGGCTGGATGCGTGCCACTTCCCAATTTGACCAGGAGAACTACAACATACAGTTACAGTATCCACTTTACTTGTCCTTAATTATCTTTAAAAAAATGTTATTGTTGTGAACTTCTATGAGTGCAACTCTGTGCATTTGCCCTCTGCTTCAAATTCATCCCTACAGCTATTTGATAAGTTTCTTTGCTATTTTTAAAACTAATGTAATGTACTACTAAGTGTTTATTCTCTCTGAGGGCAGATAAGCAAGTGAAATTGCGTAATTACTGTAGCCCTGTACTGTCTAATTGTTTAGTACTAGTTAATAAGCTGTAGTATAAGTACTACTTTTCAGTAACCTAACCATCCATTTAGCAAACAACTTCATGCATGCACTTCCTTTATGTCCCTTAAAAGATTTATGGATATGTTCGCATCCAAAGATTTGTTTTTCTTCATTTGTTGTTTGTCCATGCTGTGATTTTTTTTCTCTCTCTAAAAGACGTTCCCAAAAACCTCCGTTCCCATCCATTTTTCAAACCCTAACCCTCTTCCCCCGGGCTGAGTGGTTTTCATTGAGGTGTGACTAAATGACACCAATAATTCCACTCGCTTGCGGGGGAGGGTAAGGTCAAAAGCAACAGAAAATCAATTTCAAGGTAGTTCAAGGAATCCAAGGATATATTCTTATTCTGCTTGACACACAGCCATGAGTATTTGCAAATCAATTCAGAAATTCATGTACGCCATTGAGTGGATTCATCAACAACAACATCCTCCTACACGTGACGAAAGCTTACGCTGCTGTGTCCTTCAGTACTAGTTCTTGTAGTAGCCATAACCCATGCAACTAGTAGTTAACTTTTGATTGAATACTTTAGCATTGCTTAGGCTACAATTACTTATGGCACTGTTCTTGTGTACTGTACTATCGTACTGTTCTAATGCTCCTCTCCGGCCACTCAATGCCTCATTTCCTTTTTTTTCCATATGCTGCTACTGCCAGTGTGTACCACTACTACTACCACCACAACGATGCCATTTCATCCGTACCGGATTCCATAGCCAACCTTAATCGCCATTTGCCATGCAGCCAGCCCTGTGCCTAGCTCTATTCTCAAACACGAATCACAGGTAAGTTAAGCATTTTGGGGGAGGAAGAATAATGGAGTAGGAGGAGAGAAGAGACTGACAGTAGTACTAGTAAAGTAGTAGGACAATTGAATTCACTAACTCTGTCAGTGGCACTTTTGTATAAATGTGGGCGATAACTTAGACAATTTGAATCAACCAGCCAGTTAAGTTTCAGGAAAACAAACGTACAGTTAACCCCCCCCTGCCTCCCCCACAAAACAGTAAAAACGCGTATGCTATGTTCAAGTGGAAAATAAATAATGATTTTGACCCTAACAAAAATAAACTATCACACAAGACCCGACTTACCCCCTCCCTAACCCCAACCAATGTCCATGAAATGTCCCCAAAAGTTCAAAAACCCCAACGCCCAATTCCCACCCCCCCAAAAGTCTTTAAAAAAGGAGCAAGGGACAGTCTCTCTCTACTTTGGCCGGCGGTGTCTTGTGGCCAGGTGGTCACGCAGTTCTCTCCAGAGGGCCTTGAGCAGGGCTTTCTGCCTCTCCATCTCCTGCTCAAGGTAGGCCACTCACAGGGTTAGTCGGTGCACACGAGTCTTGCAGGTACTGTGGGGGACAGCTGTTGGTTTTGCTGCTCGGCGGCGGCGGGTGGCTGCCGGACCACGGGCCGTACCGCTGGAGGATTGCGCTGACTGTATGACCCAGGGGCAGCAGAGGAGGATGCAGCTGTTGTTGTTGATGTTGACTGAGAGTCATCCTCCTCCCCCTGAGCCACCAGCCGCCGATATTCTGCGACAATTGCCTCCAGCTTCTGATAGCCAACTCCTTCCTTGACAGTTTAGAAGGAGTGTCTATATGAAGAATGAAAAAAATACTGTAACTAATACTCTTTAAGATTAACACAAAATAATTCAACAGAAAGTTGTGTCACAGTAGCACTAGCAACCTGCAAGCACAGTACATAACATTTGTGGCATGTATCTATCAAACCTACCACTTCGGCGGCCTCTGCTCTAACATTAGTAGGAGTTTCAGGAATTCTACTAGCACTATATAGACTCACTACATTAGACTCAGACAGTACACCAGTCTTCTTCTCCTCTCTTGTTCAGCGAACTTAGTACGCAAACTTGTGGTAGCTGGCATAATGCCAGCGCAGTTAGCTTGCACCCAAGAAAAACAGATGCAAACCATGATGACGCAGACTCACGTTACTGCTACCAGTCCAGTACATGCAGGTGGGGAAGCTCTTACTTTTCTATTAGGGGTGGCACTGGCCATACTCTGTTACAAGGGCTACTGCTCAGTTAATGTAACTTTCACCATGCCCTGCCCCTGACTACTACAAAAGGAAAATTAAGAAGATAATATGATCATCTATCCCTTCACAGGATATTTGCTTATATAAGGGATGACTTTAGGTGCTTTGTTTTTATTAATTGAGTGAACACCGATAGGCCACACATGAATGACACAGTTGAAAAAGAAATTATTAACAAAGGTTGTGAGTGGTCCCCGTAATCGCCGGAGGAAGACACATGTGACTTGACTTGATAATGTGAACTATACAATATAGATACACAATATATGCTGTGCTTGCAAACTACTGTTAGTCAAGGGAGTATTCAGAAAAATTACAACTTCTACTTTCCTCGGCTTTGCTACTCTGGCACGGATGTGCGGTGTTACATGCTCTTCAAAGTAACACTCTTCATCCAGTGACGGTCTACTCTACATACACTTATGCTATCTATGAGGAAGATACCATCCAGGCATCCATCCATTCAAAGTAAATGTCAATCATTCTTCCTAATGTCTCAACTGGACAAACCTTACTTTTTCTCACCGAAAAACACCCTTTTTATTTTATTTAGTAAACCGCCACCATTGCATCCGTGCTGGACTTGCATTTGAATTTGACCCAAAGGATATATTGCGCACACATACAGTTTCTGTTTCACCCACCCAGGCTGTCCTCTTTTCTTTCTCCTTCCACCTATCCTTGCTTCAACCTTCAACCGGCCATGCATCAGATTCCCAGCCACCTGTGCCTGCATTCAAAAACACGTATCATTCTTTGCCAGTCATTAATTTAACTCGCTCGTCCTTCACTGCTGAGTTGAAGTCAAATTTAGAGGAGGCCATTGGTTACTCGTCAACTCCCGCCGCTAATGCTATTGCTAATGCGAAGTCAAGGGTAACTGTCTTCTACCTGGTTGACAAAAACTTAGTTCTAAATTTGTACGTCTTCTTAACAATAAAGTGTACTTGTACTGTACAACATATACGCCCCTGCAGCGAGCCTACTCTGCAATCTCAATAAGTAAGGAATATAATAGCTTACCACTGCCCGCCACTACCGAGGCATCTCCCACAGCAGTTCCTGCTGGCACCGCATCCGCCCCTGGAGTGACCACCTCCGCGCTCGCCCGGGCACTGGTGGTGGGCTGTGCCGATGGTGTTTCGCCTAGAAAATACTTTTCATATTTTTAGATGCCACATACACCACTCCCTATTTTGTCTAGGAATTATATATTTTTTTACTACATAAACAAATGTAATTATTTGTGACTCTCTAGTCTAAACTAAAAATTCCCCTTTCGGAAGGTGAGGGTGTTTTTATTTATGCTTAGCCATAACATGCTACACTTTTTGGCACAATTGATGAATGCTTGCTTTTTAACACACACCATTTTTCTCATAATAGACAGAAAATTTCCTTCTACGAACAAGAGCAATATGTTACTCATCATCATCACCACCAGTACTTTAAGTTCCAACAAGGTGAGGGGTTTCCCACAATTAATGTGTAAAATCAGCCACTGTTCAGTTTTCAAGAGTTCACCGTTTCTCTTCTATAAAGTTGATTTTAATAAATGTTTTTATATAATGCATAATTGAAAATTAATATACAGAGTACACACAGAGATAGTTGTTTTACTTTTAATAAAGCTTTAAAACTTACATAGACTCTGTGGTTTTTTGGTCATGAGTGAATGAGCGAAAGGGTTTACAATTTGCAAGCATGATTTCGTGACTCTGAGAGGTCGGGACTCTGACTCCGTAGTCTTATGTTCTGGGTTTTATAGTCATTGGGGATCATCGCTGCATTCGGGAGCTAAATAATGAGTCTGACACACTAGCTAGTCCGTAAGGAGATTGGGGGTTCAACTTCTGTTATGACTGAGGTTTGTGGAAAGTCTAACTGCGCCTATTATCACCAAATCCCTATTTCTTGTCCATAGTTCTGTATGGGCAGAATAGTCCCTGCAACAGTAGTAGTATGTCCTCCTATCCAATCAAAAAGTAAACTAGTATCTTATTCTTGGTGGCCATTGACATTTTATTGTTGGGAATTGTCAAAGCATAAACATTAAGAAGACTTCAATAGACATTATGGACAACACAGATGACTGCACTCAGTGCCTAGAGCTATTGCTGAATAGGAGTTTTGTTTAACACCTTTTGCCAACTGTGCAAGCTTAGCTAGCTACACCGACAGACTAATAATAATAAATAGTAGTAGCACAGAAAGTCATAGTAGAGGCAGGATAAGAATTTAGAAACAGCCTACAAGAAGATCAAAGACGTTTTAGGAAAAAATAGAATTATGATGAACGTTTGGAATAAATAGGTGCTGTAAAAGTTAGGGAAGTATAATTATTAATATTAACAGGAAAACTTACTGGGGCCAGCAGAAGAGCCCTCGGTGGACCGACCCTGGCCTTCCTGCTCCGCCGGCGCCGCCACCGCCACCTCTGTCCTCTTGCCCCTGGGAGGTGCTGATGTACATGAAACAAAGACACAAACATGGATGATTTTTGTCAACGAACTCAAACATTTCAGAAAAACAAGGGGAAATAAACAACAATTGCACTAAATTTATTGACCTATCTGATGTGGTCTACTAGGATATTATTATTGCTAGATTCGCGGACTGTCTACTTGGAAAGTTATGTAACTCACTAAACCATCTACAAAAAGGTTCTACTAGGACTGGCAGCACTCAGCAGCACGCAAAGTGACAGACACAGTCCATCATGAATGCAGACCACTAAAAAATTTCCTACTAAATGACAAGTCATTATATACTCAACCTATCAATCCAACACCACTATCTCTTCCTAGTGGCAGGAGTACAAAGGAAGGACTGGTCTTGAGTTTCCAGTTTCTAGCATTACGCAGTTCTGTAAAGTACACTCATACATAATCACTCAGGCCAAATGAGCACAAAATTGAAAACAAGTAAGCATAGAAGCACCGCCACTCAGCAGGCGAGCACCTGCAATCACAGAAGCTTTTGAAACATAATTTACCTGCAATGTAATCGGCAGCATTCTTGCTCTTCGAAAAAAACATATATTTGCAATATAACACAGAGCAGACGAAAACGAAGTAGTTATTAATTAGCTACTAGTACTCACCAAGCCCAGATTTATTTAACATACAGTAAGATATTATTCCAATTCCTAACTACAAGGCCAATTTCACCTTTAATTTTTCTGTGAATTTCTATGTTTTTTAACATAATGTAAAATGTCAAACACTGTGTATGGCATGGGATTATGTATGCACCCTGCTGCCGTTCATGACCTTTGGCCTTGTGTGGCATGGAGTTGGACTTGGGGTCCAGCCTCTTGCCAGGCCGTCCACCAAAACTCCACGGCTTCCCAAACACCCGCAGCACATGAATTTTGGCTCTGTGCGCCATAAGGTTGGGTGCAGGGCCTTGCACTCCCCAGTGCACAGCCTTTGGATGTGCATGGCGTGGGGTTAGTTGCTCTACCCCTTGCTATTCAGGCCTTTGGCCTTGAGCAGCATGAGGTTGGGCATACACAGCTATTATGTGATGTAACAATATAAAGGGTATCATTTTAAGTAAGGGTAGACATACTGGGCCCGATTCACAGAATGAACTTAAGACTCAATCCTAAACTTACTACTGTTTTGGTATTCACAGATTGCACTTACTACTTTTGGTATTCACAGAATGAATTTACTCATTTCGGTATTCACAGAAGTTAGGACTCCTAACTTTAGGACTTTTAAATGCCTTCTGTGAATACCAAAAGTCTTAAAATTAGGATTTTTCTCAATTTAGTAGTAGTAAAGTTAGGGCTACTAACTTTAGGACTCCAAAATGCCTTCTGTGAATACCGAAAGTCTTAAAATTAGGATTTTTCTCAATTTAGTAGTAGTAAAGTTAGGACTACTAACTTTAGGACTCCTAAACGCCTTCTGTGAATACCGAAAGTCTTAAAATTAGGATTTTGCTCAATTTAGTAGTAGTAAAGTTAGGACTACTAACTTTAGGACTCCTAAATGCCTTCTGTGAATACCGAAAGTCTTAAAATTAGGATTCTTCTCAATTTAGTAGTAGTAAAGTTAGGACTACTAACTTTACTACTACTAAATTGAGAAAAATCCTAATTTTAAGACTTTCGTTATTCACAGAAGGCATTTAGGAGTCCTAAAGTTAGGAGTCCTAACTTCTGTGAATACCGAAATAAGTAAGTTCATTCTGTGAATACCAAAAGTAGTAAGTGCATTCTGTGAATGCCAAAAGTTGTAAGTTCATTCGGTGAATACCAAAACAGTAGTAAGTTTAGGATTGAGTCTTAAGTTCATTCTGTGAATCGGGCCCACAGACTTTGTCAAATGGTCAGAATACAATAAATATAAAAAGTGGGCCTATTGGCTTTTTCAAGGGGTCAGCACATCAACATATATAAAGAAGGCCTCTTGTCTTTGTCAAACAGTCATCAATAACTAAACGTATACTTTATAACTCTACACGTAGCAACATTTACAAAAAGTGGTTGTCATAAAATATTTACAATAAAGTAGTTAGAAAATATTATTAGCAGGTCTGTGAGTCCCCTCACTAAAGTTGAAGAGCATACAGCTCCAGATTGGCGTACTTTAAAAAATGGTAAGTGCTCCTGGGCCCATGATTCAATGCCCCAGGACTTCTTACTGTTTTTAAATGTTGCTGAGTGGCTGCTGCGCTCTATGCTGTAGTGTAGTTCCTAGTTTCCCACTAGGCCCTGCGCATTGCAATAACATAAACAGTAGTATCGACGTAGAAGTGCGGATCTTCCAGGCCTCTACTGACTATGCTAAACTTAATTGGGTTTGTTACCAACTAGCTCAGGGGTCACTGGAAACTTTCTTGACTGAAATAAGAAGTGATCAGCTTCCCTGGCACAGACAAGAAGGGATTCAGTTTTCCAACAACCGTGCAACATGACAACTTTGCTCCTCAGATCAAGAGTCAATCTCTAGGGTCGTGTGAAACAATAGACAGTTATTTTACTCAGTCAGGTTAGTGCAGATTACTTTCACAATATGTAGAGAATAGAGAGACGGGCGTTTGTCAATAAAGGGTTACCATTTATTGAACAGTCTTTCCTCTCAAACAAGAGAAATGTATTGCCACAATTGCAAGACTTGTTATGATAAAAAGTACGTACAGTAAGATAAGTATTGCGAAATAATACTGTAAAAGCATTGATATGGTTTCTTAGCCATACAATGGTTTAAAAGTAATAAAACATATATACATTCATATATACATTAGGCTAAAATACTCAACTGGTGCTTCTAACTACGCCTACCCCAGTGTACCTGACCTAAGCCTAATACTTGGGAGGGGAGTAAGTAAGTAGCTTTAAGTTAAGTTGGTTTTGCCAAGGTTTGCTTCAAAAATTCTCACTAAGGGTTTAGTCAACACCATACCTCTGAATAGAATGATGGAGGTCTGGTATCTTTCAGGGAAACTCGGTATCCCAGTCACCCGCAAGGGTAGACCAGAAACGCTGGAGCTGGATTTCTCGGCAGGAGAAAGACAGCGTCTCTTCTTCAGCGCGTCGAGGAGGAGAAGGAGGGGGGACAGCGTCCGCGGGCAGCTTGCATCTGCTGGGCTCTTCGCAGAGGGACGGCTGTTCAGCTCCTAGGTTCACCACACCATCGTTCGCTAGTTAGCAGCGATAGCAGTAGCGATAGCAGCTATGGTATCATCAGCATGACAGCTTCTTCAGCAGCAGCGAGATAGCTGACAGCATCAGCTTCACCAACAGCAACGAGACAGCAGCGTTTGCTTAAGGCAACGTTGGTAATATTTATACCTGAAAGGTGCCATGTTTGACGTAAGTTTGCTGGACATAAGACGTCAATTAAAGATGTCACTAGGAAGTGATCGCTATCAGTTGCTCATTAGAGTTCTATTACTAATCAAAACACAGCAAGCAGGGATTTCCAGGTTTGCTGAGTTTTTATCTTGTTGAAGAACTCGGAGTGTTAATCTAGGAATCTCAGATAGTCACTTCTGCTCTGTCATTGCACTAATTGGTTGCAAAGGAAGTGGCAGATAAAACTATTCTGGAATGTGGCTCTGTTCGTGTGAGGCCAGAGATGAGTTTCTGAATATCGCACTTGAACGGTTATGCCAATATAGGGAATAAATGGATTTATAGCCGAATAGGGGCATAAGGTCACAGTATCGATCAGGATCCTAGATAAGCACGCAACACCCACTCCACGGGTTCATGTCCATCAAATTACTAAAACTAGAGCAATAAGATGCATGTGTAACATTGCCCACCCCAAAATACATAAATGCATTTGAAATAGGCGTACTTGTAAATACGTGAAAATGTAGGTACTGTACGTTTTTGAAGCATAGAAATCATTCAAAAATTATTGCATATGAAATCAATGAACGATTATGCAAAAAGAATTACACATGAAATATCTCTGAAACAGAAGAAGGGCGAGATAAATCATCACATATAAATGCATTGCAATAAATGTGCTAGAGGCTGGTGTAAGGTTGTTATGTCTCTAGATGTGTTTAGAAATAGAAGTTGAAGCTTCTGTTCTCTAAGAATAGTTTTTACTTTAAGCAAAGAATTGTTCGTGCCAAAAAAGGGTCAATATTAAAAAGTGTTCAATTCAAAAGAATTAATGCTTGAACGGGGAAATGGAGTTCCAACGCTTTTAGCAGTTTTTGTTGTTCAAAACTGAAGGCCGAATTCAGAGTTCATGGGAACGCTGTGTGTCGGAAAGCTTCTTCAAAGTTATTATTTCTGTTCGGGTGAGAACATCATATCAGACAGGCTCTCAAAGAATTGGTCTACAAAATCAGGTGACGGTTCAAACAAATTCGATAGTGCTGTAACTTGGCAGGTGTTAGAATGATTGCTGTCATCATAGTCAGGATCAGCAATGCTCACAGAAGGTCGTACCTGGGTGATGTTGCTTTTGCCACTCGCTCCACAGTTACCACCTACTCGTAGCACAGGAGTCTCAACGAATGCCGTCATCAAGATTGGTAGCCCCTGGGGACAACACAATGCGTGAGCCGTTATCGGACTGAGCAAAGTATCGACATCCATTGGTACTGCTGATGGAAGTGAAAGACAGATGTCCAACACGCACCCATCTCCGCATAGCATACATCGAAGTACCGGTAAGATACAGTTCTGCCATATAGGTCTGAATGAAAGGAACCAGGTCATGTTTAGATCTCTCAGCCTGGCCAATCCAAGGACGTTAGTTATCCTGTCCCGGTAGCGCATTGCTAGGATTGTCTCTTCCATTCCCATGGGAGCTATGTCTGAGCTTTGGCTTGCCATAACGAAGCAGAAGGGTAAAAAATAAAATCCCTGCTACAATTCCCAAAAATAAGGGTATGCCGCCAAAAACAGAGTGGACAAAATTAGGAACGATTCCCAAAATTGCTTGAAAAGGTGTTAGCAGTCCCGTAAAAATCGTCTTAAATATGCCTGGGATGCCTGTGGCACTAGACATGTTAAGGAGTTGGCTCAACATTTCTACGAAATGCACGGGGCAATTTGTTGATAAAAGTTCATGAACTTCCGTAGCTGTCCTTGCAACTAGGAGATCATACGTCTCTTTTGATGACGTTATGGGCACTGTTGTCTGCAAAAGCACAGACTTCATTTTGCTTAAAGTATCAATTCGTATAGAATAGATATTCAGACGAGGCCAGATGGGAGTCTCTGTGTCTACAGGCCCGCTCGGAAACAATGCCTGCATACAGCATTTGACCATGGATGTTACACTTACTAGATAACTTTTCCCTGGCACAAGGCCACAACATCTGTGATCCGTTCTAAGAATGTAACTCCCGTTTGCAAGTTGCATAAAGAAGGGCTCTATCTGAGTTGCAGGTGTGACAAGCTGGTGGCATGAAAGGTTGTTAGAATTACCTTCACAGGCTCCGTGTAAATTAATACCCTGGCACAAAAGTATACCGCTTAGTGAACGTTTGCAGTTTTCACCACTAAGAAATACATTTTTGTCGCTGTCACTATAGCAAGAATGTGTGTATGGTAATTTCCATTCTGATTTTACATATCCTTTACCCAATCGTTCATACTGGCCAGTAGGTATGTATTCAAGGCACTTATTAAATCGGAAAGTTGTTATCGGAATAGTGATAATTCCGTGTATTATCCATTCAATGACAGGACTCTCTGACATTGTCAATGGTAATCTCTCAAGTTTTTCGATGCTCAGGATTGTATAGTCTGCTCCTTTCTGTGCCAAACTGATTTGTTTATCAGTAAAGACAAGTGTTGCTTAATTTCAGCCAGTGTGGATGATGTTAGCTATTCGAGGCAGAGTTTCCCTACACTGTATGTTGTTACTATCCCTGGATGTTGTCTCTGGGAGTATCTAGGGTCTTATCTGGTCATTTTTAACCCCTGTGTTTTATTCAGGAATCTATCTTGATAGCTGTTTGTGTCAGTAGGCCAGATTAACCACTTTTTCCAATCAGGATGTGTTCTGTTAAAATGTAAAATTTGTGATACGTCTAACTCAATATCTGTAGTTGCATTTTCAGGTATTGGCTTTGGAATAGACGGTGTTTTAAGGTCTTTGATCTTAGCTAGGCCAAGACAGGATGTTTGGTGAATTGTGTCATTTAAAAACATCATTTGTTCTGGTATCATGCAGGTTCTGAATAGTGCTTCAAGGCCTTGTACCTGCCAATCTTTCGTACCCCAAATTGTTTTTGTTTCAATGTTATTTTTCCAATAATCAAAACCAAATGTCATCATTTTTTCATAAAATGCTTCTGAATATATCAATTTAGAATTTGTCAGCATTGTTTTCATTCCTGTTTTATCTAACATTTTGTAAGAAAACATTTCTGCATCACTGGTGTTAAACCCTGAGAAGTACTTGAATTTCTCAAAAAATGCTTTAGAACTGCTTTTAGGTGGTGTAGCACAGTGTTCCCATTGATTATACATAAAAACATTTCTAGGCTGTGCAGATTTATGCAAGTAATGATCACCATAATGTGTGTAGCAGAATAACTGTTTATAAGTAGATGAACCTTGTAAATAATCATGTTCTGTGAATCTAGCTGACATTACTAAATCAGACATCATGTCAATAATACTGTTAAAGTCCCAATCATCAGAGAATGTACTAGGTTTTACAAAGTCACTTAAGGAAACCTTCAGTTGATGAGGATACTTCAGGATCTCGACCGGACCATTGATCTCATAGTCAGTCTTCTCCCATACTATCCCACCAGGTATTGGAATGGCTGTGACATTTACTGTTGACAGTTCTCTTTTCTTCACATGGGATGATCTGTGTGGTTTGAGGACTAGGTTGATGTTCTGACTTGCTGTGTCCATTCAATTGTAATAAACTTTCCTAAAATTAAAACTAAAATTAGGCATAGTAGGAGTATGAATACCCCTGAAATAATCCAATGCTCAATCAACGGTGAATCCAGATATAATTCTTTGATTTGTTGAAGGAGTCCTGTTGTATTTTCTTTTGAATACTTTTTTGTTTCTGGCATCACTTCGGGGTCGTTTTGATCTTCAGAGAAGTTGTCGAAGTTGATGAAATAACCAGAGGCAGTTCTGTCAATTGTTGGGATTGTTCTTTCAATCTGTCTTTCGGTAGCATTTTCTGATGCCACATTATTGTAGACTGGTGTTTTTTCTTGACGAACTGTTTCAATCTGTGTCTCAAGAGGCACGAGTTCCATGGCATTATTGCATAGTACTTCTCTGTGCACTGCAGGCTGATCGAATGTGATTAGTCTTTCAGTTTGAACCTCTTGGATTGTTGCAAGTTTGGGTATTCTGTTGTTTCTTGGGAGTCCACTGGGCCTACTGTTGATTATAGGCCACATGCTTGTGGTTTTACCAGGTCGATAGATACGACTCTGTTCTCCTTTTTACCAGCAAGGGGCGGTAGTACTACTGATCTTGTTCCGGTGACTGCCAAGACAGGTACTGCTTTTCTGTAAGAAGGCCCAAATTCCTTCTTCACCGCGATTTTTTCTCTGACTAGATCCCCAATCTTTGGAATCCAGACAGGCCTTGCTGGGGCTGTTGCTTGTGGTGCCTCGTCAGTGGTAGATGGCTGTTGCTTTAACTTTATGTTGCTTAAGGATTTTCTTGTTTCATTCAGTTCCTGTAAAACAGCCAAACGATCTTTGATGTCAAAGTCTGTTGTTTTTTCTTGTACCACTGATATCTGACTATCGAGGTCCTGAATGTTCATTCTAATTCCGAACAATAGTTCATATGGGCTGAAACCTTTTAGAGAATTTCTTGGCAAGTTATTAAGACTGGTCTGGACACTTATTAGATGTTTGACCCACCCAGCGCCTGAACCTAATACCTTCGCTGTTATAGATCGCTTTATGTCTCGGTTTTTTCTTTCAACCACACTATTCCCTTCGGGGTGCGACGGACAAGAATACCGCAACCCAATTCCCATGCTGGCCATGGCCTCCTTATAAGCTCGAGAGCTAAAAGCAGGACCCTGGTCCGAATGGAACGTGGTAATTGCGTATGTGCCGATATAGACTCGCAGATCTCTCTTATAACAGTTCTAGCATCAGCCGAGCGCTGGAGGCCACATTTTTTTAAGTGTGTTTAGCCTTAAGGATGTACAATGGGACGCGCTTCTCTTCTTTGATTGCGCAGATAGACCGCCTTATGCTGTCTATCAGGGTTCCTGAAACTACACTGGCCTGTTCGTTACTGCGATCTCTGTTGCAGTCTTCACAATTTTGAGCAAAACATTGAATATCTATGCTCATTCCAGGCCACCAGTACTCTGATTATAATTCTTTCAGAGAGTCTTTAATTGTTTGGTGTCTCAGACCCAACCCCATGTGTGCTTCCAGTAAGAGGAAGCCCCTCCGGTCCCTGTTTGGAATTACCCTATCCCCCACTCCAGGGATTCGAGCAAAAGGAACGGAGTTTGCATCGATTACGTATGCATAATTGAGTGGATAGTTCACGGGTAGTGCTGCACAGTCGCCTTTTACGGTCGTTTTTACTGCCAGCATGGTTTCCCCGTCTATGTATTTTTCTGTACGCTTTTTTGTGGCTACGGAAGCCTGGTTAGTTGCTTCTGCTGTGGCTGTATTAGCCAATGAATTCCCTGCAACGTGAACGCCATCACGTTGAAGACTCTGTGCGTGTATCATGTGAGTCTTTTGTAGTTCTTTGTGTAAAAGAGCTACCTGTTTCCAGAGCAATTTATGCTTTATTGTGGTACCTGTGTCATCTTTGTAATCGTTTTCAATCCACCCTGCAGTTTATTATTGTAAGAGTTGACGCAAAAATGAGAATCGCACACGATAAGTGTTGGGAATTCACGTTCTGCATTTTCGAGCGCCATCTTTAAACATCTGATTTCAGCTCTTCGAGCCGAACAGTTTCTCAATGATTCAGTTTTTGTTACTTTCGGTCTGAATTTACCGCACAGCCAACAACCTTTAACAATCGCACAGGCTGCATCGTAGGATTTGCTCTCTACGTTGAAATGCTGTACGAATCTATCTGTATAGATTATACAGGCGTATTGTGGGAGAGGCAGAATTTCGATTAGCAGAGGATATTCTTCTTCATATTCTAAATCATTCAGTTCTTCGAATTGCGGGGCGAAATAGTATTTGACATCTTCCGCTCCTATAGAATCTACACACTGTATCCATTTCGGATCCAGTGACACTGTAGGCAGATTTACTGGGCTGAATAGCGCCTCGAAGGCGGATTCCGCTGTGAGGATATTAATCCGTTTGCCGTGTGCTAGTTCTCGTTCATTTGCTAATGCAATTTGCACTGCTTTCACAGTTCTTTCTGTGAGACTGAATGCTTTTTCTGCTTGTGTGTACAAGTGAGATTTAATTGAAATTGGTACCTTTTCTCCCTCATTAGAGGTTGGGTACGTGAATCCGCATCTTCCTGGGATGACTCGGATTACAAGATTGCGTGTGTTGTCGCGTGTATCTAATTTTGTTT
This sequence comes from Lissotriton vulgaris, assembly GCF_964263255.1. NCBI lineage: Eukaryota > Metazoa > Chordata > Amphibia > Caudata > Salamandridae > Lissotriton > Lissotriton vulgaris. The sequence goes on along the minus strand of NC_141685.1, from coordinate 463,224,903 downwards.
TTGCTAACATGTCTGTTTGCAGTGATCTCAAAATTTCTGTGTGTTTTTGAGTCCAATTGATTTGTTTAAAATCAGGTTTAATTAGTTCGTAGAGAGGTTTAACCCTCTCTGCGTACTTTAGGATGTAAGTTCTTCCGAAATTCAGAAAACCTAGTATGGATTGTAAATTCTTCAGCGTTTTTGGAGCTTGGAGTACAGCGCACTTCTCTAAGAAGTTGTACGCTAGGCTTTTCCCTTCATTTGATAATTCGTACCCTAAGAATAGTACTGTTAGATGGGCAATTCGAGACTTTTTAAAGTTGAATTTGTAACCCTCTGCTGCGAACCCAAGTATAATGGTGTTCACTCTTTTCAAGTGAGAATCTAAGTCGTCGTCTGTGAGATAAATATCATCTACGTAAGACAATGCCTCATCATCATATATTTGTAGTAACTCTGTTACCCTAGCTGAGAATAGTCCTGGGCTGTTCTTGAACCCCTGTGGGAGTCGACAGAATTTTTTCTGCGACCCAAATGCTGAGAAAGCTGTCAAATATCTGCTTTCTGGTGCAATGTTTTGACAAAAGAAACCATTAGATATGTCTAATGTCGTTTTATATTTTTTCCTAACTATGTTATTCATTAGGGCAGCACTATGCGAGTTTTGTACTGCAAATGTTTTACAACATGCATTAAGGTGTCTGTAGTCCAAAACTAGACAATATGAATTGTTTGGCTTGGAGACAGGAAACAAAGGATTGTTCATTTGAGAGGTACATGTTTCAATCACCCCCTGGTATTCAAGTTGATCTAAGATCTCCCTGACTTGTTTTTTAGCTTCTTGCTTAATGTGATACTGCCATTGGGCAGTTGGTTCACTTTTTAACTGGATTTTGTGAGGAGGTGAGTCCTCATCCCATCCTACATGATTTTTATATAATGCCGGTGCCTGGGCTACTGCCCATTTCCTTGCATAAGTATATTTTTTGTGAATCGGAATGTGATTCGAGAAGGCAGGCATAATCACTTCTTCGCCACGAGGGCACTCCCTGACAAACTCTGGGGGCCAATCTTTTTCAGCTAACAGAATATCATAGCCTTTTGAGAGCTTATCCCAAAATAGACCTGTTATTTTTTTAGTCTTATCACCCTCTATACGCAATGTTATTTAGTATATCTTATGGGGCTCGCTAAGTCTGGTGTCGGCAGTTTCAACCTGAATGTATTCATTCGTGTCCACTGTCTCCAGATGACTCATCAAGATCTTGCGGGCTATACTGATTTCTGCTGCACTGTCCAACATTGTCAATGCCCACTCCCCGTTTTTCAACTGTGTCCTCAGTATTCTCGGCATGGTTGATTACTCTAATACTGGCTACCTTCTTTTTTGGAAATTGAGATTTTTTACTCTGAGCAGGTTCCTTGTCTTTGGACTTGGTGTGCTCTCCTGGGTCTGACCGTCCTCTTCTTTCCGATTTCTGCGAAAAAGATCGAGAGGGACGTGTATCAATACTTTGATATCTATCAGGTTTTTCCAGATTATCCCTATTTCTAAGGTTATATCTTTTCTCAGAGGGCTCCCTCTGGGGAGACTGGTGTTCTCGAGTCGGAGTCCTTTCCCTCCGTCGAGGAGACCTTCCTCTGGACTGGAAAACTTTTTCCTTGGGAGTGGATTGTTTATTTCCATCCCAGCTCTTTTTAGGAGTGTTTAAATTATTTTTAATAAATCATTTTTCAGGATTTTCGAGCAGTTGGGGCTTTACTGGTTTCCCACCCAAGCTGTCTCTACCTAATTTTTTATAGCATTTTTCTATGATGTTGGCAAGCTCAACTGGCTGATCTTTTATATCTGTTTCCTTCAACTTCTGGCAGATCGCCACAGATGCTGCTTCTCCTTTTATATTGGCTAATAATATAGCCGAGACCTGCTTGAAGTCTTTCAGTAATTTCATACCAAGAGTTAAAGCGGGCTCTGGACCGTATTCATTTTGAATCTGTTTTAGCACATCCGGTATTACCGCCATAGACGGAACACCATGTGTTTTTAGGTCTCGGCGTCAACGCGCGGAAGCGCGTCTCCGCCGAGATCTTTTGTCAGCGACTATGCTTCCCAGGAGACAGTCCCGGCCGCGCGCATCCTTCCAGGCGATTTGTAACTGGAACGCGCGCTGTGGCCAGGCGCTGTCTCCTGGGAAGCGCAAGCACCACACACGCATGCGCATACACACACACACAAGCGCCCATGCACGCATGCACATACATACATACAGAGACACCACCCCTGACACATACACACACGCGCGCACACACACAAGTGCACCGAGGCCCCCCCCCGCCGTCACCGTCGCACACATACATACACACACACATACGAGCATACACACACACACACACACATGCACCAATCCCGCTCCAGCCTTTTGGAACTTACCTTACCTCAGCACGCGGCGCCCAACCTCCTGCTGGCGCGGCCCCGGGGCTCTACACCGCTCACAGGAGCCCCGGGCCGCAAGCCGCTACGACTCCGCCTGCCTCCTCTTCCGGTCTGAACGTGGCCCCGCCCCCATCACAGGCGACCGTGCCTGACTTCCGGGGCGGCCGCGATACTAAGAGACTGCTGGGGACAAAGTGTGGTCTGTGGAGTTACAATGGCTGCAAGCAAGGGGTGAGTGTGAAAGTGCCGACCTTATTTATCCTTTGTCACACCCGAGAGGCCTTTCTCGCTCTCGGGGTGGGCAGTGTGCACAGCGGTGATGGTCACAGGCGCGGCTCCGCCAGGGGGCGTCGTGCGGCGCAGCCAGCTGTAGCATTTGATTAGTGCCTAAACAATAGCGATGCGGGCCACGAGCGGTTATTTCGCAGAACAAAGATGCATTGCATATTGCTTTATGTCGCGTCCATTGGCGCTTATTATGAGAAGTGTACGGGCCTGACGGAAAGTAATTGCTTTCCGCCGGTGTTTTGGTTGGCTGCCGTACATCAGGTAGCCTGTGTTCTTTTTGTATTCACGGGCAGCTTGTACAAGAGAATGGGCTGATTTCCCACAAGGGCATTCACGCTAATTAATTTAGTTATCTCAAGAGCTTAACAAGTTGGAGCCCATGCTGGCCGAGTAGCGGCGCTCTTCCACAGTACAATCACTTCATGGTATTTAAGATTAAGCGATGTTCCTTCCCCATGCAAACGAGCTCACGTGGTCATCTCTGGGCGCGTCTTCGCTTCCCTCGGATTCTAACAGGGAGGTGTCCGCTTTCTGTATTTTTAGTGGTGAGTGGTGAGGGCAAAGTGGTGAGTGCAGAGTGGTGAGTGCAGAGTGGTGAGTGCAGAGTGGTGAGTGCAGAGTGGAGAGTGCAGAGTGGTGAGTGGTGAGTGCAGAGTGGTGAGTGCAGAGTGGTGAGTGCAGAGTGGTGAGTGGTGAGTGCAGAGTGGTGAGTGCAGAGTGGTGAGGGCAGAGTGGTGAGGGCAGAGTGGTGAGGGCAGAGTGGTGAGGGCAGAGTGGTGAGTGCAGAGTGGTGAGTGGTGAGGGCAGAGTGGTGAGTGCAGAGTGGTGAGTGCAGAGTGGTGAGTGCAGAGTGCAGAGTGGTGAGTGCAGAGTGGTGAGTGCAGAGTGGTGAGTGCAGAGTGCAGAGTGGTGAGTGCAGAGTGGTGAGTGCAGAGTGGTTAGTGCAGAGTGGTGAGTGCAGAGTGGTGAGTGCAGAGTGGTGAGTGCAGAGTGATGAGTGTGCAGAGTAGTGAGTGTGCAGAGTAGTGAGTGTGCAGAGTAGTGAGTGTGCAGAGTGAGTGTGCAGAGCAGTGAGTGCAGAGCAAGTGTGCAGAGAATTGTGTGCTGTTGAGTGCAGAGTGCTGTGTATTGGCAATGTTAATGACAATGCCCATTTATTTTTGATTTAAAGAAAAAAAATGTCATGAGCAATGCCAATAGCTCTACCTTTAATGATGCCGAGACCATTGCATTGCAAATGCTTGTTGTGTAAATGGAAGCAAAGACTGTACCCCAAGTGTCGCAGTCCTCCACGTGTGGTGCGATTCCCATAGGAAGGCAGATTGTCAAGATTCTGTGTTTCTCTATAGGGGTAGTATCAGGAAATACTGCCTCTATTTGAGTGATTTTCTGTGCTAACCAGAAAGGAATTTGTTCCCGTTTTACGGGTGTTTTAACAAGACATGACTGTATGTTCTGTGGTGTAATTTTATTAGTGTTCCCCTGATGAGGGGTCAGCTGTGGTACATTAACAGCTGGTTGGACTGTTGCAGTCCGCATTACATATTGGACTAATTGCCTATGTATTTTTATTAATGTTTTTAGCTGTACTAACAGCTCTTCTCTAGACATTTTTGCAATGTCCGGATGTGGTGTGTAGCTGGCTAGAACCGGCCACGTTGCTCCTGGTCTACCTAGTGGACCGAGCCTGGTAATATGATCATTATGTTTTAGGGCGCCATTAAACCAGAGCAGGTGCTCTTGGAATTTTAGTGGGATTTCAGTCTCCTCGAAAGGAGCGTACTCTTCCGGAGGTTCCTCTATTTTGTAATAGTGAAACTCTTTTGTTGTAGCGTTTGCCGCTGGAAAGTTTATCCATGAATAGAATACCTCTGTCTGCCGATATTCGTGAGCCTCTATCACGAAAATTACTGTACCACCTTGTGGTGTCAGTCCGTTCTCTATAAGTATTAACGTTACAGATTTTCTTAAGTGGACCGGGATGATAATTGCATCCGGGTCAGTGTGTAGGAGACTCGTGTCTTCCTCTATTAGTTGGGTTGCCAGCCTAGCTGCTTCCCTTTCTTCTTCACTGTCTGACATTTTATAAATCGAGGTTTTGCAGAGTAGGTCTCCAAGGAGACAAAGATTAGGTGCACAATATTTTGGAACACTGTATCCTTCAACGTTGAATAAACCAGAGCTTTACATAGGAATCTCTTCCTACTGAGTTCGGGCGGATTTTAACCTTTCACCCACTCCAGACGTCTATTGGAGTATTTACGGGAGAAAGGGGTCTGTGTGAAATATGCACGACTGAGTTACTCTAACGTCTTGCGTTAGTTTATCGCCTTACCAAACGTTTGGGCGCCATGTAGTGCAGTTCCTATTTTCCCAATAGGCCCTGCGCATTGGAATAACATAAACAGTAGTATCGACGTAGAAGTGCGGATCTTCCAGGCCTCCACTGACTATGCTAAACTTAATTGGGTTTGTTCCCAACTAGCTCAGAGGTCACTGGAAACTTTCTTGACTGAAATAGGAAGTGATCAGCTTCCCTGGCACAGACAAGAAGGGATTCAGTTTTCCAACAACCGTGCAACATGACAACTTTGCTCCTCAGATCAAGAGTCAATCTCTAGGGTCGTGTGAAACAATAGACAGTTATTTTACTCAGTCAGGTTGGTGCAGTTTACTTTCACAATATGTCGAGAATAGAGAGACGGGCGTTTGTCAATAAAGGGTTAACATTTATTGAACAGTCTTTCTTCTCATACAAGAGAAATGAATTGCCACAATTGCAAGACTTGTTATTATAAAAAGTACGTACAGTAAGATAAGTATTGCGAAATAATACTGTAAAAGCATTGATATGGTTTCTTAGCCATAGAATGGTTTAAAAGTAATAAAACATACATACATTCATATATACATTAGGCTAAAATACTCAACTGGTGCTTCTAACTACGCCTACCCCAGTGTACCTGACCTAAGCTTAATACTTGGGAGGGGAGTAAGTAAGTAGCTTTAAGTTAAGTTGGTTTTGCCAAGGTTTGCTTCAAGAATTCTCACTAAGGGTTTAGTCAACACCATACCTCTGAATAGAATGATGGAGGTCTGGTATCTCCTTCAGGGAAACTCGGTATCCCAGTCACCCGCAAGGGTAGACCAGAAACGCTGGAGCTGGATTTCTCGGCAGGAGAAAGACAGCGTCTCTTCTTCAGCGCGTCGAGGAGGAGAAGGAGGGGGGACAGCGTCCGCGGGCAGCTTGCATCTGCTGGGCTCTTCGCAGAGGGACGGCTGTTCAGCTCCTAGGTTCACCACACCATCGTTCGCTAGTTAGCAGCGATAGCAGTAGCGATAGCAGCTATGGTATCATCAGCATGACAGCTTCTTCAGCAGCAGCGAGATAGCTGGCAGCATCAGCTTAACCAACAGCAACGAGACAGCATTTGCTTAAGGCAACGTTGGTAATATTTATACCTGAAAGGTGCCATGTTTGACGTAAGTTTGCTGGACATAAGACGTCAATTAAAGATGTCACTAGGAAGTGATCGCTATCAGTTGCTCATTAGAGTTCTATTACTAATCAAAACACAGCAAGCGGGGATTTCCAGGTTTGCTGAGTTTTTATCTTGTTGAAGAACTCGGAGTGTTAATCTAGGAATCTCAGATAGTGACTTCTGCTCTGTCATTGCACTAATTGGTTGCAAAGGAAGTGGCAGAGAAAACTATTCTGGAATGTGGCTCTGTTCGTGTGAGGCCAGAGATGAGTTTCTGAATATCGCACTTGAACGGTTATGCCAATATAGGGAATAAATGGATTTATAGCCGAATAGGGGCATAAGGTCACAGTATCGATCAGGATCCTAGATAAGCACGCAACAATGCAGTCCTTCATAACATTAAATAAATGTTTGGTGGTTCTTCTGCCCCTTGTAGGAGCACCACCAGGATCCCAAAAATATTTTTAAAATAGTCCTTGTATTATGGAACACTCCCCAGCTGAAGCAGAGAATGTTAAATGAGCGGATACTTCAGTGGCCTGCTGCGCCGTGGGCAAGGAGACCTTAAACCCCCGTCAACCCACATTGCTGGGATGGAACACAGGTTGCTCATGCCCGGCGGTAGCAGAGAAAAGATGAATGGAGTCCCCGGGGCCTGATAGTGGCTTGAGGTGAGGGGCTGGACACACCCATTCCCATAGAAAATCACTACAGCCCAAGGGATCGGGTTCCCGGGGCCTAAAAAATGCTTGAAGAGGGAGCCCAAGAAAAAAACCTTCTTTTGACCTCCAGGGCCCTAACCCAGCCGGGGGCTTTCATTTAAAAATGGCAGGAGCCTGCCTTTTTTTATTCAATTGGCTCCACAGATCTGGTATGAATCCATGGCTACTTAAAAAAAAATTCAGATTTGCTCCTTTCCTCTGGGGACACCCCCGCCGCCATACATAGGGTATCAGTTTTACTGATAAAAGTATACAGCGCACAAGCAATAATGTGTGGAAGTGTATTCACCCAATGTATTGATCTGATCATCGGCACAGTTCATATACAGACATTTACATTTTGTTGAGTGCTAGAAAAAAAATATCTGTACAGCCTTACTTGAGCAGCCCTCCACTAGCCAGCATGATTGGCGCATAATTCCTCTCACTTTGAAGTCAGAGAAAGAAAAATAAACACAGAGCTCTCTGTAAGACACAGCCTGACATTTGACCTCTGTCATTGAATGCACAGTAAATGTAACAAGATAAGAAAAAGATTTAAAGGCCTGTTTACAGAAAGCAAGTTTGACAAAGAATACAGTAAACAAAGTTTGGGCAACGGGAGCGAAGAACTCGAACTGGACAGCCTAAAGCAAATAAAGCCAACAAATGGAAAGCCGGAAAATTTGAGTTACAAACCACATAGCCAATGGTAAGCAACAGGCAGAATGCATCCCTAGGTCAACTTTCTGAATGTACCTAAGATGTTTTTAACAAACCAGACATTATGTTGGTACGGAACTAATTATACCATGTTTGTACATTGAATGGTGTTTTGTATCACTTCCTGTTTGAACTTGAAGGATTATGTGTGTTGTTGTGTGTTAAAGTGCTATATTAAATAAAGTAAGAAAAGAGACTGCATTGTACTAGCCCCTTTTGTTGTTAACAAAATCAGGGCTTTTCTTCATAACTGGCCAGGATAATCTGCTATTCTACGTGTTTTCCTGTGCAACACTTTCTTCCTGTGAAACCTGCTGCCAACGACTTGAGTCTGATTCACAAGAGGATGCAGCCAGAAAACCATGTGGCTTACAAGTATCCAAACTGCACATGACTGAGAAGGAGGAAATTGGGTAAGATGCTCAGGAGGAACTTTCTGTAACTTGGCATGCACCTTTTCTGCCCATCCAAAATGAAAGAAACTTGCTGGCTGATGTATGCTTCCTGGAGTCAGTCTGTGCCTGCTGTGTATACTATACAAAAGAAGCATAATAATCGGTGAAGCACTCTAGCACCTTTGGATATTGTCATGGCTAAATAAAATTCATAAATAAATAAAATGATAGTATGTCCTAACAACTTTCTTAAGCCCTCATTACGAGTAGCACATTCTTTGGTGTAGCTTCGGTATTCCTGCTCCAACTGAAGTTTGAAGTTTGAAGTTTATTGGTTTGTATAGCGCTGAATCACCCATGAGGGTATGTCGGTGCTTGGGACGGTGGGGAACATCAGAGACCAGGAGAAGATTAGAAGAGGTGGATTTTTAGCATCTTTCTGATTTGGGCCAGATTTAGTCCAGAACTTAGATGAGAGGGTAAATTATTCCAAAATACCGGGGCGAGATAAGAGAATGCTTTGCCACCGCTACACGCCTTTTTGACTCTGGGGGTGCTGAGCAGGTGCTCAGTGCTGGACCTAAGAGTTCATGCCGGGGTGTAGGAGGAGAGCTTGTTGAGAGATACGAAGGGCCTTGACCATTGAGGGCTTTATAAATATTACAGCCTATTTTGAATGTTACCCTTGTTCTTATTGAGAGCCAATGGAGCTGGTTCAGGAGGGGTGCTGAGGGTGTTCTAGCGGGGGCGTCAACAGTTAGTCGGACAGCAGTATTCTGCACCACCTGAAGTTTATTTATGGCAGATTCATTAGCTGAAAATAGGAGGGCATTACAGTTGTCAAGTCTACTAAGGACCAAGGCCTGCATAAGCGTTTTCTTGGTGGAAGAGGGTAGGAGGGAAAAGATCCTTCGCAGGAGGCCAAGAATGTAGAAGCAAGAGCCTGCAGTAGTGTTGGCGTGTGTATCATGGGTAAGTTTGTGATCAATCCTGGCACCCAAGTTCTTGACCACTTCTTTAGGGATTGGGGCAGCACCCAGCTCTTCCGGCCACCAGGTAGGCGACCAAGAAGTGGCAGCTCCTCCAAACGACATGATTTCAGATTTTCCAGCATTAAGTTGTAAATAGTTGGCACGCATCCACAAATTATTGCCAAATTATTCAAACTGGAATGGGGAATAACATGTTGACATGTGATAAACCAGGATGACCAGGTTCTTTACTGCATACGATTCCCAATTTGTGGCCCAATAATGAGGCTCTTTACTGCTGCCATTTACCATTTGCTTTGAGTTCACAGCAGAACTGAACAATAATAGGGGGAGTGTTATCCCTGTGATGCATGAGCAGAAAGGACAGTCCTTGCTCACTGTCACCTGCAGTTTCAAGGAGTGGGTTCACACTTATTAACAAGCATTTACAATGCAATTGGTCTTGCTTTTGGGACCTTATATGTATTTAGCTTTGCAGCACATTAGCTTGGGTGCTGAAACATCTACTGTTCTTTAACATGGATGAAAAGTAAGCAGCAAACTGCATGACACACCAGGTATGGAAACACATGGAGAGAAATATTACCTTTCAGTGGAATTGGTATAGTCCAAAGCTCTGTTTTTAATTTAAAATCAGGGCCTTCAGTGGTCTTATCACTGAAAATACAAGATTTGAAAAAAATATTATTGTCTACTGGTGCTCGTGGAAGACCATTTCTATGGACTGGAATCTAGAGAATGCTAAAGTGATTTTCGTATTTTGCTGACCTCTGCTGGTCGTTTTCTACAAGAAAGTTAAATAGAGGCAGTTGCCAGAAAAATTAGAAAAAGAAAGTCCCTCAGCCGAAAGCAATCCTGGTATTTTACTGACCTCTACTGGTCGTTTTCTCTCAAAACAGTTACATAGAGGCAGTTGAACAGAAAAAAGCCCCTAAGCCAAAGCAGACAAGTCCTAGGGCCGATCTCCAGAGCCCACAAAGTAAAAAACACATATAAGTATATACTAAAGTATATACAAGAGGTCTTGAATGCTCAACCTAAAAACGGTTCTGTTGTTTCCAATCGTGGGATTATCAAATCCATGCACATAGGCCGCTTGTAGTTATCTGAAGCGGAGCAGTGTCCCCTGCTGGGGAAACTGTACCTGGCAACTCATATTAAGTTCCGAATTGAATATACAGCTGCTTTTCAATTGGATCTATTACATAACTTTTTCCAAAAATGTTCAAATGTTTTTACACCCATCAGTGAGTTATATGTGCGGCACCCTACTCTCACTTAAATTGGAGGCCTGAGCAGTTTTATGTTTTAAAACAATAGTAATTATCTCTTCAGAGCTCATCAAAAGAACCCCATTCGGATGTTCGTGATTACAACTCTGTATTATGCTGTCTGACCTGGTTCGCTGGACTAATAGAAGGCTATTAACTGTCATGGAGGGATGAATATGTGTCAGCGCTGGGAGGAGAGAGATGTAGCTAGAACTACTCCAGGTACCTGGAAGAAGTTCATTGGAAGTTAAAGGGTCTTTAACAACTGACTACATGAGGTATAAAGGGATCAATAGGGGTCTTTACATTTCTCTGTTTTTTATTGAAGGAATTTTAAAGATTGCTTTTGTGCATGTACATTGAAATGGTTCACTCTTTAGAGAAATGGTTGATGTCACTTTACTACCAATTACCCACAGTGAGAAAGAAGCATTATAATAAGTCAATGAGGCAGAGATATTGCATAATTGAGCAACACACTAAGGTGCACCAACCAGTTCACACGTTTCTATGAATGTCTCTGTTGGAGCCGTCTCCTGCTGAAGGTTGGGGAACTGCTATTGGCTGACTAATGCTCCTAAATGGAAGACTATGAATCCTGGTAGAAAGTAGAAGACCCCAGCAAGGGTTAAAGGGTTAATGCTATAACTACTTTGGTATGGGTCAGTCAGGCAGCCATTAATACCGTAGGGACATGTGCATCAAGCTTAGGTAGGTGGCATTAATCCAGGTGCAGTGTAATTGACACATTAACTGTTAAATGTGTGAAGTTGTCATATGGGAGTGCAGTGAGAGCTGGGAAACACCTGGAGTCTCTGTGTTACCACCACACGACGCCCAACCTCATTTGCTCCTCTTTCTGCTGATCCTTGTCTCCGGGGTTAGGTTAGTGTAAAAAGGCAGTATAATGCTCCTAGTACCAAAACCCCACAGCGGCTACAGACTTTGTATTGATAATGCTCAGCTATATTGGTGTATAAAGCTCTCGTCAGTTCTGCTTTGACCTGCTTTAGAATTTTTCCTAAGCCAAGTTAGGGGCATATGGATTGTATACTTAAAACAGGTCTTTTGTGAAGATTAAAATAGCTGCCTTAGTCTGTGAAGAAAATAGCACTTTTACATCCTTCTACTGCAAACACATGCCAGCTTCATATTTGACAGGCCTCACTTCTACACTTAGCCTTGTGGAATCTATATCACTTTCTACAAGTGACTTCGTTTTTACTAGAAGTAGGCTTCTAAGTATGTCAAATGGTTTGTTTACATGCCATTTACACTAGCTATCTATATTGCAGAATATGTACTACTCAATCATTTTGCCTAGGGGTTGCAGCATCATTGCATTCTATGTCTAGTAATTTGAAAACGTCAAAGGGAAAGTTGAGCCAAGCAGAAGTTGGTTGCTTTTCCCTATTTGCCAGGGAGTGGAGGTAATGATTCAGGAATCGGTGACAACCAGAAAAGTATATTGAATGGTAATTTGCAGTACACAGACAAAGGCATGCCTTTCATATGTGAAACGTGTAACTGTTAAAATAATATATTTGAACCCGTTCCTGTAATGAATTTCGATGGCTTAGAATTATTGGTAGTAGAGCTACAGGCATAACATTTGGAATTGGCCGAATTTAGTGTTGAACGTCTCAAAAAATTTTGATAGACAGTATCGGTGCATATGTAAGGAGTAAGGCTGAGCCAACTTCACCCCAGTGTCTCACCACATCAAGTAGTCTCTGTTTGGAATTCTTCATGAGACAGAGAAAACTCTGATATCAGAAAACCTCATGGTAGGGTTTGAATTCTATGTCAGGACCGGAGGCGAGGATTATGATGTAACTTCCTTTATTTCTTACAGCCAGCAGGGTTCAACTTTAACATTTAAACAAAAAAACTAGCACTCCCATGGTGCTTTAGGCAGTCCATAACATCCACCAATCAGTGTCCTCCGTCACCCCAGGGTATGTGCTTCCTGTGGCAACTCTTCTTTCTTTCCTGCTGCCAGACGTTAAGTTGCATTTTTTCCTTTCTCTGGGATTTCATGTGTATTTTCAATGCATTTGCTAAGTGATTGTTGAGGTGTTTTCATGGTATTGCTACACGTTGAGTTTAGTTAACCCCTTCCATGTTGATGACGAACCCCAGCCGTCATGCACTACGGTGCTCGTGTGCTGATGACGGCTGGGGTTCGTCACGGCCCGCCCCTGTTCGTGCTGTTTACAGCACACCAGGAGAATCGCGGCCGCATGGAAAGGGTTAATCGCGCTATTGTCCCTTTGCTTCCTGCGCTTCAGTGGCGCGGAGTAACGCTCGTCAGTATATGCCGGTATTTTGCCTTTGTTCCGGTGCTTTTCTCTTTACGGGTTTCTTCTCTTTTGTGGGGGCCACAGGAGTCTCAGCGCTCCCTTTACTGCTGTGAGGCAGATCCAAGTAAGGCCGTTTCCCTGTTCTTTTCCAAAACGCCTATTGCCTGTGGTGGGGGCGGGTCCAGACCTCCTGACACCCATAGAATTGTAGGGTGAGTCGCTTCTGGGCAGTTATTTTGTCTGCCAGCCACTCAGCGGCACAAAAATAAAGTGATCCCACAATATATATTTATTTCTGCCACTCTTTCAGGTCTTGCCTGTTTACGCGTGAGCGTGTAGACTGCCATTCCTTGGGCTGCACATCCTAGTAGGGAAGACCTTTGCCTAAAGGATGGAGATGGATTACGCAGTAGAGGAATCCCTGCAAGTTATCCCTTTGGATGACGAATTTTGTGATTCAGTTGACGAGTCCATCCATCAAGCAGTGGAGGCAGCAATGGGTCCATTCAAGCGCCGCATGATGCAGTATGCCTATGCCATACAGGCAGAGCGACCACAACGCACGGAAAAGCGCAAAAGCACCTCGGCTCCTGATTTGGGGGCGTTCGAGGGACTAGAGCTTTCCTGGCCAGACCTCCTCCTCTAAAACAGGTCAAGCTCCCAGATGTTTCTGATAGCCCAGACTATGGCCAGGATGACGAGGAGGATGACTTCCCCGGGGATTCCCAGGACGAAGCAGGTCCGTCTGCACCCTGGTGCCCTGACATGCCCCCTTCTGATTCTTCTAAACAGAGCGACCCCTCCGAGATGCTGGTCCCTGAAAACCTGATCCACCCACTTTCCTCAGCCTGGACTCTTTTCCCTAAGGTCTCAGCTTTCGTCGTTGAACGCCTACGTAAGCCTCTCGAGAAGGAGGTTAGGGCCTGCCTTAGGGCGGAGTGCCCTCGTCCAACTCATCCAGGTAAGGTTGTGACGACGCCAGAGGTCGACACTAAGATGGCGACCTTCCTTCAAAAGTAGATTCGGGACCCTGGAAGAACTGTCAGAATAAACTCCTGGATCTGACTGGGCCACTTACCAAGATCCTGGAGCTAGCGGAAGAGGCTAAAGCAACTGGTTCCTGTTTGTCACCAGAACACATTTCCAACTGGGTCCAAAGGGCCATAGTCTTTTTGGAGAACGCTAATTGTTCCCTCTCCATGGAAAGGTCACACTCCTTTTTTTTAAAGGTGGGCCCCAAGCTTGGGGAATTGGTTTCTTCGGAGGCGGGCGCTGTTGCTCATGGTGCCTGTTTGGGGAGCCCTCAATAAATGAGCTGACGTGGTTTGTCTCGATTTTTACCTCGCTTGACAAGGCGCAAACTTCTATAAAGAAAGTCTTCCACCCCCGTGATTTTGTCAGCGCCGGTCGTGGCAGGGGGCGCTCGGCCGACAAGTTCTACACTCAAGGCCCTCAACGTGACGGCAAGAAGACCACGGATCCTGGCAGACAGGAGATCTTTCAGTCCCGCCATGGATACAGAGGCCACAGCAGGCGATCCTTTTACTTTTACAACATCTCTAAGTGGGGGGCAGGTTGGCACTTTTCGAATTTGCTTGGAGAACCATTACCTCAGACACTTGGGTGTTACAAACTGTAAAGGGTTTCCAAATAGAGTTCTACGGTTTTCCTGCACAAGACAAGGTTGCCCTTATCGACAAGGAGGTGACCAATCCTTTGTGGAAAGGAGCTATAATCCTTTCCAGTCTGCATCCAAGAAGGTTTCTCAGCAACATTTTTATTGAGGACAAGACGGACGGTGGTCAGCGCCCCGTCATAAATCTCAAGAGTCCAATCAGTGGCTGGTCTAACGCCATTTCAAGATGGAGGGCATTTATCTTTTGCGTGACCTCCTGCAGCCCAATGATTGGATGGCACGGCTCAATTTAAAAGATGCATATTTAAGGGGCGTGGCTTGGACGGCAGGAGGAATGGCCGCCTGAACCGAGTGCTCTGCGGAAAAGGGAGAGCGAGCTCGGTGCCTACATCGCTTCCAGCGGCGAAATCCAAGCCAAAACCCAGGATCCGGTGACTGGACCCTAGCAGCACACCTCAATGCCCTTATTTCGGGCCATGCTCACTTTTCAGTGACTTTGCGGGCCTTTTGGTCGACCACGCGTCCCTCGCCCGGACTCTGCCCAAAATGGCGGCGCCCTGTCCCAAATACGGCGCCTGACCTTCGAGTGTGCCGGAGGGGCTCTCACTGTATTCTACGACCTCCCGCCGGCATTACAGGTCACACAGCCCAGGTTAGACCCCAGCCAGCAGGTGTATGTTGGAAGGGGGCGAGCGAGTGATCGGCGGTGATCGAGTCTTTTCGCCCCACGCGCCTGACCCTAAAATGGCGGCGCCACCAGCGAGCTTCACGAGCTTCACGAGAGAAGACACACCGACCTGCGGTGAGCTCCTATGCCTGTACCAGTGCCTATATGTTTAAGCCCATGTGTGCTGAGGTGCTAATTGTCGGTGGCGCTGATCCTCATAAAGAGCGAGCTTACAGACGCTTACAGTCCCTCGCTGTACTTCAAAAGCCCTCCACAAGCCAATCTGTGACCTTCTTCAGCCATCTGTTGACCTAATCTACTGCCAAATGAAGGTATGTGCAACCCTACCTGCTTCGCCACTTCTCTCGTTGGGGGCCGGGGCCTGAGCCCACATCTTTAAAAACCACGTGGGGTTCCTGCCCGACCACATAGGCACAAGCAGCGCTAACATCCTAGGTGGAGTTCTACTTCCACGTAATACCACGTAATACCACGTAATACAAGAGCAGCCATTACCAGCCATTACCAGCCATTACCCAGGGTCATACGGCCTCCTTTTGCGTGGGTGCCTGTTACGACAGCCAGCAGCGTCTCCCTACAGTATATATGGTCTGGCTGGCTCCTCACTAATGTGATCAGGGATCAGCATCGGTGATTCCACTGCCATCTCTCAGCTCGTATGAGCCCGGCCTCGTCAATAAGTAGTGCCTTTCTACAGCGATTAAGTTCGAGCAGGCTTCCAACGAGGGCGATCTCAAACCAGGCAACAATGGCAAATACAGAGGACAGGAATAACCCAAAAAAAGTAAAACCTGGAAGTCTGTTGGACTCACCCATCAAAAGTAAGACCGACATGGCAGCCAATATAGAAATGATCCTAAAGAAGATGGCAGATCTACATGAACTTTCCAAATCTACCAAATCCAACACCGACTCGATGCAACTGGAGCTCACTGCAATCAGAGCGGATATAAATGTGATTAATATTGGCTTGGGCGCAGCTGAGCAACGAATAAGCGACCTGGAGGACATATCGAGACAATCAGTCGTCAAAATCAAAAATCTAGAAAAGATCACGGAAGAGATGAAGCGCCACAATGCAGAATTGGAGGACAGGAATAGAAGAGGCAACATCAAGATCTTTGGTGTGCCGGAGAATTCCGAAAAAGATGCGGATTCCTGCGTGGCTTTCCTCGAATCATGGATTCCCATGATAACCAAATTGTCCTTCCCACACGGCTTTGAACTGGATAGGGCACACAGGATCCCCACCTTCACTGCAAAGAACTCCAATGGCCCTAGACCGCTGATCTGCAAACCACTTAGATTTCAACACGTAGAGATGATCCTCCAATTCGCGAGAAGAAGCCACGCCATCACATGGGAAGGCCATAAAATCATCTTCACACAAGACTACTCTAGAGACACAGTATCAATCCGCAAAGGGTTCCTGGAGCTCAGAGACAGGCTAAGATCCAAAAACATTCCTTTTTCTTTTGCTGGACCAGCGAAATTCAGGATCATCGTCAACGGCCATCCGAGATACTTCACAGACCCCAAAGCCCTTGCAGCTCTTCTGGAAGATCGGCAGGAACAAGAAATGGACCTAGCGTTAGGCCTCTCGAACAAGAGGAAAACTTGATGTCATATGTATTGTCGTGCTTTATTGGTGCTATTCATTATCTCGCGGTTTCAGGTCTCCACATGTCTCCACAGGTATCCTCATCTGTAATGTGAGTAGGCCTTGGGCCCCATGCATCATTATTATTATTATGGGTTCTAGTCACGTTCGTTGCATCATCGTTTTATAGGCTACGTTTTTTGCAAGTTGGCTTGTGCCCAGATAGAAGGAGGTCTCTTTGATGTAAGAATATTGCTCTTTATTGCTCAGAAAATGCTCCTATGTGCTCACCAACACAGGACTGTTTCAATGTTTTGGAATTCTAGACTATAGAGTTAATGGATTTGTCATGCTTTAATGTTGCTAGTCATTAACTTGCAGCTACAGGTCTCCACATGTCTAAACAGGTATCCTCATCTGTAATGTGAGTAGACCTTGTGCCCCATGCATTATTGTTATTACGTGTTCTCCTCATGTACGTTACTCCGTCATATTATAGGCTCCGTTGATGTAACAAAATTGTTCCTTATAGATCAGAAAATGTTTCTATGTGCTCACCATCACAGGGCAGTTACAATGTTTGTATTTCTAGAGTATAGATTAATGGATTTATAAAGTTATTCACTCCGCCCATGCTCAAGTGTAAGTTGCACTAGTTGTCTGATGTACATTTTCAAGCTTTATCCCATCAGTGTTTTACTGTATGACTGGAAGCTTCTAGTTATCTTCTATGTATCCCTTACTCCGCCTTGCACGGGTCTGCCGTCGCACTCCCGACGTACGTTTTGGGGGGGAGGGGGGGAGGGACAGAGGGTGGGGGTGGGGAGTAGGGGAGGGGGGGGGTAGGAAGGGGAAAAAATGGAGCTGAAAGGGTCCAAAGTGCCTTTACGTCCTTTCTGTACGTTCTATGCTGTTTTGTCCTTAAAGTTACCAATGTCACAAATGTTCACTATGAGTCCACATATTGTCCCACGTTCTATGCTGTTTTGTCCTTAAGGTTACCTATGTCACAAATGTTCACTATGAGTCCACATATTGTCCCACATGTTAAGCAGCCAGGGGTTTTATCCACTGCCTGCCTTAGGTCACAGCGCACTACCTCAACGACGTTCCTCATCCCCAATGGCTAAGACAAACTCGTTGGCCGACGACCTCACAATAGTCTCTCTCAATGTTAAGGGCCTAAACCACCCAGTAAAAAGGAGGAAAATTCTTGATTATATCACCAAGTCAAAGGGCGACATTATTTTGCTGCAAGAATCCAAATTGTCCGAGGAAGACCTACGTTTCCTTAATATTCATTGGGCATCACACATCCTGTCTTCACCAGCTTCCCACAAAAAAGGAGGGGTTATTACCATCCTAGCGAAAAAAGCAAACCTTACTCTAATTTCACACTCACACGACGAAGTAGGCCGGCTGTCCATTACTAATCTTCTCAGGGAAGATGACCCTATTCATGTTCTAAATATATACGGCCCAAACGCAGACGACCCAGATTTCTGGGATTCGGTCTCACAGTCCCTAGAACCTATCCCTACGGATGATCTGTTGATAGTGGGAGGTGACTTTAATCTCCCCCTAGACCCGATCCTCGATAGGCAATCCAAATGTGATTTCCACCATTCCCGCTCACATGACGCCCTCCTTCGCATATGTGACAGATATCACCTGAAAGACTCGTGGCGCCTACAAAATCCAGACGGTAGAGATTACACGTTTTATTCTGCACCTCACAACTCCTATTCACGTATCGACTTCATATTAGTTTCAAGCCCCTTCACTCACCTTATAGAGGAGACAGAGATAGCCCCCAAACTAGTCTCTGATCACGCATGTATCAGAACCAAACTGGCTGGCTCCAGATCGATCTTACCACCTAGGAGATGGCGATTCAATGACGAGACACTTACGGATCCCGCAAACAAACTATTAATATCGGAGGCCATAGAGGATTATCTTTCTTTAAATGACACCCCCGACACTACACCTACCACCCTGTGGGATGCTCTGAAGGCCACAATACGCGGGACCATCATCACAATTAGGGCAAGAGTAAACAAGACACTTAATAAAGAGCTAGTAGATCTAGAGCAGCAGATTACCTCACTCGAAACCCAACACAAAGCCAACCCGCTTGACTCTACCGTCTTTGATACTTTGACCAAGAAAAAATACGAATATAACACCATCACCAGCAAACGGGCGGGGGTATGGGTTAACCGATTCAAGGCCCTGAAACTGTGCGAGGGCAACAAAGCAGGGAAACTGTTGGCCTCCTATCTCAAACACAAACAGAAACTGACTACCATATCGTCCATTAAAGACTCAGGCAACGTCACACACACCAAACAATCTATCATCCTTAACACTTTTAAAAAATTCTATGAAGAGCTTTACAAAAATGACAAGGTACTAGATGAAACTGCCTGCGCAAATTACCTCTCTTCACTCAACCTCCCGAAAATTTCGGAATCTGACAAATCCCATCTGGCCTCCCCAATCTCTGGTTCGGAAATCAGAACAGCGATTAACTCATTGAAGAACAATAAAGCCCCCGGCCCAGACGGCTTCACCGCACCCTTCTTTAAGGCCTTTGGGGACCAAATTAGCCCCACACTCCTAAAACTCTTTAACTCCACTGCAATCAATGGCGGTGTTTCTCCTTCAATGAGCGAAGCCACAATAATAGTACTGCCAAAAGAGGGGAAGGACCCACTACTCACTAAAAATTACCGTCCCATATCATTGATAAATCTGGACTGCAAGATTTATGCTAAAATCTTGGCGAGCAGACTAAACTCCATTCTCCACAAAGTAATTAGCCCCTCGCAGGTTGGCTTCCTAAAGAACAGGACGTCCAACGACAACACTAGACTACTATGCCACATCCTAGAAAAGGCAAAGTCCTCCTCCGCGCCAATGGTAGCAATAACCTTGGACGCGGAAAAGGCATTTGATAAGGTTTCATGGTCCTTTCTGCGCCAGTGTATGTACGCCTTCAACCTGGGCGATACCTATACCAGGATGGTGATGGCCCTCTATTCGGCGCCTTCGGCCAGGATTGCTATAAACGGCACCCTCTCGGAACCGTTCAGTCTCTACCAGGGTACAAGACAGGGCTGCCCTCTCTCACCAGCACTCTTTCTCTTGGCCCTTGAGCCCCTCATTACAGACATCAAATCTAATAGAGACATCGCGGGTATCTCCTTTGGGGACACGCGAGTCAAGTTAGCTGCATATGCAGACGATATCTTGATTGCGACCGAAAACCCTACTACCTCCATTGCTGCCTTAATGACCTCGATAGACAGATACTCTTCCCTCTCCGGATACAAATTAAATAGGGATAAGTCCGAAGTAAAACCTCTAAATGTCCACACTTTGAAAGAGGTGTTGGGCGACTCCGGCCTGCTTTGGCAAACAGGAGTGATTAAATATCTGGGAATCGAATTCACGGATGAGTTATTGAGCACCCTTAAACATAACGAAAACAAATTCCTGACCAAAATCAAAAATCTGCTCGACGGCTGGTCACCCCGTTTCATCACTTGGTGGGGCCGTATCGAAACTATAAAAATGATGATATCACCCTTGGTTAACTACCTTGTCACGATGCTCCCACTCGTCCTCTCCAAAGAATTCCATGCTAAAGTAGATAAACACATCTCGGCTTTTCTATGGCAGGGCAAAAAAGCGAGAATTAGCTTAAAAAAACTTCGATTGGATAAGAAACTGGGAGGAGTTAATCTGGCGGACTTTAAAACATACCAAATAGCATTCTTAGCAAAACAGGGGTCTTACTGGATATCCTCCCAACCGGACTATAGCCCAGTTTGGCTGTCTGTAGAAAAAGCGATTCTGAAGGGGCTCAGCCCAAGCGCCCTACTCACTGTCAAACCCAGCCCCACCCTAGGTCCAGGTCTAATCTTCAAAAACACGAAAATGGCTCTCTTAAAAGTCAGTAAATATTTACCACATCAATTCCGAAATTCACAGTGGGAGTCGTTATGGCACAACACAACCATCACATACAAAGGGAAACCTCTCAATTACCAATCCTGGATAGACAAGGGCATCATATTCCCCCACCAACTCGTCGGAAATGCGCTACCCCTAACCTTTAAAGAAATTCAGGTTAAGTTCCACCTCAATAATATTGAATTTTATAACTTCCTACACATTAAAGTAGCTATAGCTAAGACTAATCTGAAAGATGCCACTCCTTCACTCCTAGACTTATTCCCCTCCCTTAACAAACAAGGTCACCAAGTCTCTAGCTTGTATAAATTAATGCGCCCGCAAGCGTCCTCCCTAAATGCACCCATCCAACAATACTGGGACTCATTCTCCTCCGAACCGAACTCGGACACGATTTGGGCCAGAACGTGGGAATCCACCACCCGCCACAAAATATGCCCTACACTGTCTCAAACCAAGTTCTGGCTTCTGCATAAAGCATTCTGGACTCCCAGGAGGTTGTTCCTTCATAAAATCAAGGACGATGACACGTGTTGGAACTGCTCAGGGGTGGGCGGAGATCTGGAGCACCTAGTCTTCAAATGCCCCTGTGTTATCTCGTATTGGGACAAGATCTTTGGTTTCGTGAAGGAAGTCCTCCATATTACTCTACCAAGAGAATTCTCGTCGCTTGTACTAGGTTTTGCCAAAGCCGTCACTCTCAATGAAAACGATAGAGCCCTACTGGACCTGCTGCTGACGGCTGGGGTTAAAATCATTCTTAACAACTGGAAAAGCACGAACAAAGCCTCCTTCCCTCACTGGTTGAACTGGGTATCGTACTTGAGAGGTGCTGACAATATTTCCTTGACCTCCACCCCGTGGAGACCCCCATCGAGGAAAATCTGGTCCTCGCTGGACACTCATTTTGATACATACAAACCTCCTTGAATCTCGTCTACAAGGCCTAGAGCGTGTCATCACACAATGTTTCATTCTGATTGTTAGCCAATCTATGTTTTTGCACATTCCTAACCACAGAGTGACGACTCCAGCTCCCGCATGTACTACAGGTTTGGGTTACGAAAATGTACAGCTTATGTAGCCTCTGCGATAGTGGAGTGGTGCCTATCTCCTTCAAGGTCAGGCTCTACATGACACCAGTTATTATCGGAATGTATGTGGACATTTTAAGGGTATTTTATGTAACGTGATGGACTCATTGTTTTATGTTTTATGTTTTATGTACTCAATTGCATCATTGTTGACAATTTTCTGTATTCCTATTCATGTGACTGTAACTATTCGTACTGATCCGACTATTCCTGTACTGATGATTCTCTTTGCAGCTCCTAATAAAAAATCTTTTGAATTTAAAAAAAAAAGATGCATATTTAACAGTACCGGTTTACCCTCCACACAGACGTTTCCTCCAGTTTCTCTGGAAGGGCGTGGTCTATGAGTTTGCGACCCTTCTGTTCGGTCTGTCATCAGCCCAATGGTGCTTCAAGCCAGTCGTGGAAACACGCCGGGCGAAGGGGCTGCGTCTCATAGTCTATCCAGATGATATCCTGCTTCTGTAACAGTGCCCAGTATGTCTAGTCACCTGGCTCAAGGAAACAACGGATCTCCTTCAGAGCCTGGGGTTTGTCATCAACGACAAGAAATCCCTTCTGACCCCGCCCAGACAGGTGTCCTTCCTGGGGTTTACCATCGATTCGGTGACCCGCATCCTGAGCCTTCCCTTGTGGAAGATTGTCAAAATTCACACGGAGCTCTGACGCACTCTGGCTCGCTCTTCTATCTCGCTGAGGCAGATAGCACGTCTGGTGAGTCTGTTGTCCTCCTCGATCGAGGCTATCTTCCTGGGCTCCACTACAGGGCGCTTCAGTGTCTCAAAGCCTCCCATCTCCGCATGGGCCTGCAATATACAGACCAAGTTCCCCTCACAGAGGAGGTTCGTGTGGAGATGAGATGATGGCTTAACCACATGGAGGCCTAGAATGGCAGAGCCATTTTCGGTTGCAACCCAGATCTAGTGATAGAGTCCGACGCCAACAAAAGGGACTCCTTTACCGTCGGAAAGTGGTCTACCGTAGAAGGTCAGCTACACATCAATTGCCTGAAGTTGATGGCGGGCTCCTTCGCGATAAGATGCTGGACCAAAGACAGGCAATCCTGCAACGTCCTTTTGAAAATGGACAACGTCTCGGCTGTGCGTTATATCAAACACCTTGGGGTACCAAGTCTAAGGCGTTGGCGGATCTGGATAATGATCTGTGGACCTTTTATCTCTCACACAACATCTCTGTGATGGCAGAGTACCTCCTGGGAGTGTCCAATGTCGTAGCGGACTGGTAATCCCGGAGTTGGCTGGACATGAGTTTGTGGCAGCTTCATCTGTGGGTTTTGGAGTGGTTGAACGACACGTGGGGCCCATTCTCAGTGGACCTCTTTGTGTCCCACTTGGATCACCAACTTCCAACATTCTACAGCTGGAAGCCAAACCCTCTGGCGACCGCGACGGACACTTTCCTCCAGGACTGGTCCGGGGACACCAGTTATGCCTTTCTCCCCTTCGCAATGATCATGAGGCTCACCGCTCATGTTCTTAGACAACAGGCAAGGGTGATTCTGATCACTCCTTATTGGAGGTCGCAATTGTGGTTTCCAGTTCTTCTGGAACTTTCTTGGGATTCTCCAATCCTTCTATCCCGCAATACTTTTCTTTGGAGGGATCCTCAAGGTCTCCCGCACCCTCTTCTCCAGCAGGGGAGAATGCCTCTAGTGCTTGGTGGATTTCAGGCATCGCTGGAGAGTCGGCGGCCTTTCTCAAGAAGCTGGTCTGAATGGGTCAGTTGGTGTGTTCAGAACAATCACGATCCCATGGGTGCGAGGTGGTAGCTATCCTGAACTTCTTGGCATTCCTGGCCTCTCAGGGTTTGGCGTATCGGACAATTAATTCCTACCGTTCAGCGATTTCAGCGGGCCATGTGCCGCTCCCAGGCCGTCCAGTCGGAGAACATCCTTTGGTTTGCAAGCTGCTGAGGGGTCTATGCTTAACGCTTCCCTCGGAGCCTGGATATTCAGCTCTTTGGGATGTTAACAAAGTTCTCCACTTGTTTAATTCTTGGCAAGCCAATAAATATTTGTCCTGCAAAGAACTTACGGCAAAGTTGGCGATGCTCCTGTATCTCGTTTCCTGTCGCAGGGTGTCCGATGTTCGAGCCCTGGACATCTCAGGCCGAGTCTACATCCCGCAGGGTGTTACCTTCCACATCATCCGTAGAACTAAGTTGGACTCTAGGGTGATTTTGTATCCAGCTTTTTATAGTTCGCTCAAATTGTGCGTGGTCCGATGCCTTAAGGAATATGAATGTGTTACAGCAAAC
This sequence comes from Lissotriton vulgaris, assembly GCF_964263255.1. NCBI lineage: Eukaryota > Metazoa > Chordata > Amphibia > Caudata > Salamandridae > Lissotriton > Lissotriton vulgaris. Next base: position 463,201,056 of record NC_141685.1, on the reverse strand, counting down.
AAATGACGGACAGAATGCTGACAATGCAAACATTCTGCCCCAGTCAAAAAATCTGGGTTAAATCCATCGTTCTTTTGCCCACTAAGCCACCCCAGTTTGGACCCAGCCATAGGCAAAACAGTCTTGACCCTGTGCCCCATGGGAACAATCCAGACCGAACTGCCAGGCCAGGTCCTCCCTGGACCGGAAACAAGCATCCTGGGACCGGTTTCAGGGTATGTCAGCCTTCTTCAGCCTGGCTTGCTTGAATCCAGTGGCACAGTGAGCAAGTGACCCACGTCTGGGCATACCCATCCCACTTAGGGCGAAAAGTGTTACAGCAAACAAATGATGGATGGAATGCTGACAATGCAAACATTCTCCCCCAGTCAAAGGATTTGAGTTAAATCCATCATTCTTTTGCCCACTAAGCCTCCCCAGTTTGGACCCACCCATATGCAAATAAGTCTAGAACCTGTGCCTTATGGGAACAGTTGTCAGATTCACTAAAAGGATACTTCTTTTGTAGCTGCACAGGAACAGAGATGCTGGCTCCCGAATCCCTCTCGAGCAACAACCCAGAGCTAGTTTTGTACAAGTCTCTGAATTGTTACCCAAAAGGGAAGGGGGAATTGGATAAAATAATAAACAACAAGAGAAGAGACTTTCTTGACTGGTTCCTCTCGTCAGTCCAACCTGCAGACCGCCTTTAACTAGGACCCTGGAAAATAGAAACACAATTAACTCTTACTCTAGCCCTACTCTTCCTAACCCCTAGACTCCCCTCCTAAACTCTCACATACCATTTATTTCCAAGAGTCTTGCCACCTCTTCTAAGCTTCTTTTCTAGGCATGGGTTGGCAGAACTCTTATTTGTTTTCCTGCAATACAGAAATGTGTTTCTTCCTTATTAATGTGTGATTAACTATAACTCATGACTCCTAATTCTTCTACACTCTTTACTCACGTATGTTCTGTTCTCCTTCTCCTTCTCCTTATCCTAGATCTTTCTTGTCTTTTCAACCTTCTAGTTTTATCCGAAAGATTTAATAGAACTGTTATTATTGCTCCGTACTCTTTCTTGCTAGGACTTATCTATTATATCTTTAGTATCCCTAACTTACTGTATTTTATACTGCGTTTCTTCTCTGTATTTATGATTATCTTCTCATTTAATTCTTAACTATTCCTTGTCTTTTCTTTCTTTTCAAATGTGCAGGTTTCAACTCCTCTCCTGCAATGACCATGCAATTCTGATTCATTTGCCACCCAGTTCAAGGTAAGTATTATTCGACATTCTTTACTTGCTCATTCTCTAAATGACATGACAACAGAATTCTTTTGCACTTATCGTCTCCTTAGATCTGCAGGCTTCGTTTTTTGACGATTTCCAACTGCCAAGCTGACCTCTTCTGACTCCTTCTGCTATGGTGTCGTTGCGTCGTCTCTGACTACGTGTAAGTCTGACTTAGGATTAATTCACAGTAAATTGCCTGAACGGAAAAACTAGGGATACGCTTATTTCTTTCGGGCACTTGCGCAGGATTCAATAACAGAAAGACGACCCGGGTTTTTTACTCGCGGACGTCTTTAAAACTCTACGGACAAAAACTCGACTTCGTTCACACTCTGGACTAAGCGACGTGAACGCAGATACTAAACAAGGTTTTCTTCAAATATTCTCACAGGTGACTAGAAAATTTGTTCCTACTCTGTACGCTCTCAGGTGAAGTGCGCAGAATTCTACCAGCGCGCGCTCCACCAGAACTCGGCTGATGATGTCAGCCAAAAACACTAGACCGCAAACCTCAACTCCAGCCTAGCGGCCTTTTTGGAGTTCCATGCTCCCACTCTTCCTGACCATGAGCTCTCATTTAGATTCTGCATTGGATAGTGATCTTTCTTATGCGAGATTACAGCCACTTGTGGGTTTAGGCTCCTGACAACAGACCTGATCGAACTGCCAGGCCAGGTCCTCCCTGGACCGGAAACAAGCATCCTGGGACCAGTTTCAGGGTATGTCACCCTTCAGCCAGACTAGCTTGAATCCAGTGGCGCAGTGAGCAAGCGACCCAAGTCTGAGCATACCCATCCCACTTAGGGTGAAAAGTGTTACAGCAAATAAATGATTGGCGGAATGCTGACAATGCAAACATTCTCCCCCAGTCAAAGGATTTGGGTTAAATCCATCATTCTTTTGCCCACTAGGCCACCCCTGTTTGAACCCAGCCAGATGCAAATCAGTCTTGACCATGTGCCCCATGGGAACAGTCCAGACTGAACTACAAGGCCAGGTCCTGCCTGGACCGGAAACTAGCATCCTGGGACCGGTTTCAGGGTATGTCACCCTTCTTCAGCCAGGCTAGCTTGAATCCAGTGGCACAGTGAGCAAGGGACCCACGGCTGGGCATACCCATCCCACTTAGGGCGAAAAGTGTTACAGCAAGCAAATGATGGACGGAAAGCTGACAATGCAAACATTCTTCCCTAGTAAAAAGATCTGGGTTAAATCCATTGTTCTCTTGCCCACTAAGGAATATGCAAGCATGACGGATGAGACGCGTCCTCCGGGAGAACGACAAGTGTTGATATCCTTGCGAAAGCCCGTCAAAGCTGTTTCACCACCGACTATAGCACGCTGGGTCCGATGGGTGATGCAGGAAGCGGGCATAAACGTGTCGCGGTTTGGCGCTCATTCAGTGCGAGGAGCCATGGCGTCAAAAGCTTTCTACCTGGGAGCCAGGCTGGAGGATACTTTGAACGCAGCCGACTGGTCATTGGACTCGATGTCGAAGAGATTCTATTAAAAACCAGTCGTAGATATGACCTCGCTGGTGGTGGATTAGCTTTGAATGAGCATAATCCTCGCCTCCGGTCCAGACATAGAATGAAAAATTTCCTAGTGATCATGACGGAAAGTTTCAATTCTATTAAGGACGCGGAGGCGAGGATTATTCCCTCCTAGGGCTCTAAGGATCTCCTTTTGCCCACCCTTTGTGGCTAAATGTCACTTAGCGTTTGGATTGTGATTCCTCATATGGTATAAGTATGTGTGCCTTGCTTTTTTTGTATATTTCTCACAGAAATGTGCTTCTCTTTTGGCCATCAGGTGCTTATGCTTTTGTTTGTGCCTTGGAATAGGAATTGGAAGTGGATTTATAGAGCGCGTAGCTACCAGAGTGACCTAGGGGAACAGTCAGGTCTTCAACAGCCTGCGGAATTTTAGTAGATTGGTCTCCCTATGGATGTTGAGGTGGAGGGAATTCCAGAGCTTAGAGGCAGTAGGCGTCCTCCTGACCGTGCATTCTTGATTCTGGGGACGCTTGCCAGGAAGAGGTGGTCGGATCTTAGCTTCCTGTTGGCTTTATGTGGTTTGATCAGGGATCTCAAGATTGGGTGGCCCTTGTCTTGCAGAATTTTATGCGTGATGCTGTGGGATTTAAAATTGATTGGGAGCCAGTGTAAGGAGCTTAGGGCAGGCTTAGCAGAGCATCGTTTTTTTGTGCCTGTTAGCATCCTAGCTGCAGAGTTCTGGACAAGTTGAAGTTTGTTGAGGACCGATTTTGGAGCGCCAAGCTATAGGGCGTTTCCGTAATCTAGTCTGGACATGATAAGGCCCTGAATGAGGAGTTTCCCGGAATGGGGGGTAAAAGGGGGAGGATTTTGCATGCAGTACGTAGGAGACCAAAACAGGTTCCAGCGGTTTTCCTCGCTTGTGTTTGAAATTTGAGATCCTGATCGAGCCAGACACCTAGGCTTTTTATTTCTTTTTTTGGGATGGGGGTTCGTCCCATGCATGATGGCCACAGAAGTTTGGTGGTGAGTTTAGCTTTATTGCCTAGCAATAGGATCTCTGATCTGTCACCATTAAGTTTGAGGAGAGATTTGCTCATCCATTCGGAGATGTCTTTGAGACAGGAGCATAGGTTTTCATGGCAATGGTCCATCTGGTTTAGGGAGACTACGAGTCGGGTGTCGTCGGCATGCATAACTAAGTTGATGCCAAAGGGGGCTACAATTTCCTCCAAAGTATGAGCACTGGGGAACCCCACATTGGAGAGTAACAGCTCTGGATCGTATGTTTCCTTCGGCGACGTGAAAGGCTCTATGTTCTAAGAAAGATTTGAGCCAGGATAGGGCAAGACCTGTGACTCTAATTCTGCTTAGACGGTGGACAAGGATGGCGTGGTCCACCATATCGAAAGCAGCGCTAAGGTCCAAGAGGATCACTGCTGCCGATCCACCTGCATCCAAGATCGTTCGTGCCTCTTCAACCACTGCTATCAGGGCGGTGTCAGTGCCCTGGCCAGGCCGGAAGCCTGTCTGTGAGTGGTGTAGGATTCTGTTGGATTCGAGGAAGGTGGAGAGCTGTTGATTGACAAATTTCTCCGCCACCTTGCTGACTCCAGGTAGTAGGGAAATGGGTCAGTAGTTGCCCAACTCTAGGGGGTCTAGATGGGATTTCTTTAGTAGTGCTCTGACTGTGGCCCTTTTCCAGTTGGGAGGGACGATGCCCTTTTCTAGGGAGGAATTTATTAGGTTAGTAATGAGAGTCTCAGTGGGTGTCACGAGTTTCAACATATTGAGAGGTGCAGGGTCGATTGGAGAGCCACTCTTGATTGAGTTTAAGATGTTGGGGAGCATCTCTCTTGTCAGCGGGGAGAAGGAGTCCAGGAGGGGGACGTTGATTGCTGGGACAGGGGGGAGGGAGTCTGGAAGAAAATCAGGAACAGGGAGGGTTTTTAGGATGTTTAGAATTTTAGTGGCTTTGTTGGATTGACTATTAGAGTCACAGAGAATAGGGTCCTTCTAGTTCATCTGTTTCAGATTCCGAGGGTGCCAAAAACTAATGAGCTGATGCAAGGTTGTTCTCGCCGCAGTCTCGAAAGAGGAGTTGCCTCAGGAAGCACACGCCCTCTGGGATGATGGAGGACGCTGATTGGTGGATGTTATGGACTGCCTAAAGCACCATGAGAGTGCTAGTTTTTTGTTTAAATGTTAAAGTTGAACACTGCTGGCTGTAAGGAATAAAGGAAGTTACAGCATAATCCTCCCCTCTGCGTCCTTAATAGAATTGAAACTTTCCATCATGATTACTAGGAAATTTTTCATTCTGGAGGATCAGATCTGTCTTTTAATTTAGAGGTTTTGGTTTACTATAAAGGAATTTAGGTACTTATATCCTTTCAAAGGACTTTGGAGATCAGAGTGTCCAATCAGTTAAAAGATAGGCAGGTAAACAGATAGAGAGCAGCAAGTAAGCTGAATTTTGTGCAGCAATTGGCATTTTGAGTGCACCTGACCAACATAACAAAAAGAGGAACAAAAAAGACAATTTTGAGGTTGTGGTCTCACAAAGAAAAATTCTTTCTTTTTTAGGGTTAGTTTCTTCTGAATACTGTATCCCCACAGACTTTATTGAGAAGGCAAAAAATCAAATAAATCTAAGTGTTGCAAGAACAATGGAGTACATAAATTATTTAAAGGAAAGTGAAGTGCATGGGCTTAATCTGATCCATACGCTGGATATTGTCAAGAATAGTTGTATGGAGGTTATTAGTGCTTAATTTGAGTCAGTGGTTGCAGATGGGACCCGCTGGAACTTATTTTTCCTCAACAGACTTTGATCTAATCAATGAGCCACCTCCTCAAGAAACCACCCACTGACCCAGCTGAACTGAAGAACCACTGGCCATCTCCCTGCTCTCCTTTTTAGTGAAGGTTCTCAAAAAGGCAATAAATCAGCAATTCACTGAACACCTGGAACACTGCAACCTCCTGGCCCCCTCTCAATCCAAATTCCGAGCCAACCACTGCACTGAGACAACTCTAATCACAGCCACTGACAACACTAGGGCCCTCCTGCACCACAGAGAAACAGCAGTCCTCATCCTCCTGGACCTGTCAGCCGCCTTCGACATCATACTTCACCACATCTTGAACAACAGACTCCACCAAACCAAAATCCAGGGAGACGCTCTCAAATGTATCACCTCATACCTCACTGGAAGAACCCAGTGAATCCATCTCCCATTGTTTACCTCGGAAGTAAAGAAGATCCTCTGTGGCATCCCACAAGGATCGTTCCTCTGCCCAACCCTCTTAAACACTTCAACACGTACATGACCCCCTCAGGCCAACACCATCAGATCGCATTGACTCAACATCATCTCCTATGCTGACGACATCCAGCTCATCCTCTCACTGTCAGAAGACCCCTCCACTACCACAGCCAACTTCTACAGACCTATGATGCACGTTGCCGACTGGATGAATGACAACTGTCTCAAGTTCAACACGAACAAGACAGAAGTCCTAATCTTTGGGAGAAATACCTTTCCAAGGAACAATGTTTGGTTGTCTCCTGAACTCGGCCCTTTTCCCGCCCGATAGACCACACTTGTAAGATTTTCAGGTGACTCCCAACAAACACAATAAGGACCGTCACATCGGCATTTGTCATAAGCAGGTTGGACTATGAGAATACTCTCTTTGTAGGAGTCACTGCAAGCCTCCTGAAGAGAATACTGAAAATACAAAACTCAGCTTCAAGACTCATCCTTGACCTCCCCAGACGGACTCACATCACTCTGCGCCTCAAGAAGCTACACCGGCTTCCGATCCAGAAGAGATGCCAGTTGAAGATGTTGACCCACACATACAGAGCCCTGCCCATGAAGGACCAGAATACATCAACAAACAAATGACCTTCCACCAACCGCCCAGACACCTGTGATCCGCCTCCCTCTTCTTCGCAGACAACCCCTGATCCACCAAGCCAACGCTCCTTCTCTCACCTGGAGGCCAAAGCCTGGAATGGTCTTCACCTGCACCTTCGCACAGCCTCATTGCCCTGGGAATTCAGGAAAGGACTCAAGACTTGGCTATTTCAATGAACAGAGTACCGCGAAGCAGCTAGCAACTCCAGCACCTTTAGACCCTTACGGGTGATCTGCCGTGCTTTATAAATCCTGACTCATTGACTGATCCAGAGCAAGAGAGAGAAAAAACAAGAGAGAAAGAAGGAGGTAGAGAAAGACAGGAACATAGTGACAAAAGGAGAAAGCAGGCTATCTAGCCATGGATTAAAGTGGCATGAGCTGGTAGCAAAACTACTCAGCCTTGGTAGTCATCACTCCGACTGTTGATGGCCTAGGGTTCTCCTAGCTTCATTGTCTGCTGCTGTGGGCTATGCTGGGTGTTAAAGGCCCTAAACCTGAGGGATAGTCCTGCCCGTAGGCTTATAATGATGCTTATATGACAATGAAGAAGATTATTATATGAAAATGGATATAGGAACATTCCATCCATTTAGGTTATAATGTTCTAAATATTAAGTCATTATGAGCCCTGAGCCACTTCAATGGAGCTCCCAACATTCCAATGTTCTAATCTGGGATTTAACCCTGAATACTCTTGCAGTGGCGTCAGCTGATGTTCTCAGGTGCTCAACGGTACCTCATAAGGCTGGTGATTTGATTCTTTCATAAACAAAATTCATATATATGGCCAATATTCTTTCCATTTTGTAGGATCTAAGAAATGTTTTTGCTTTGTTTTTTCTGAACAGGTAGCCATTTCTTTTTCTTAAAATACTGTTACACATGCATTGTGGATTTTATACGATTATTGGATGGGTCACATGGGCAAAAATACAGCCATCTCATCGTCCGTATGCCCTTCTCCAGTTGATCTCTGCTTTTATTGCCCACATTATTGAAGTGCCACATTATAGCGATAGCAAAGTCATCCAGATTTGGGTGTGGAGCCACAAGATCCTTTTACATGCTGCAGGGGCAGGAGCTGCAGATAGGAGCACAGCCCAGCCCGGCCCCACTTGACCCCTAAAACAGCATGGGAGAAAGAGTGCTCTCCCAGACAGGCACAAGCCTACCTCAAGCCATCACAAACACCACATGCTGCACACCCAACCAGCCTTCCCACTATGCTAGCACTTTCTACCTGCTGAGCACATGCAGAAAGCACAATAGGTTTTCTCTTTGGAACTGGGCAAAACCACATGGAAAAGACATAGTATAACCTGTGTGGTGTTTAGTCCGAATTCCATGGAGAAGCCTTGCAATTTCCAGCTTTTAGTGAGGTGATACCACCTGGAAACCAACTTACTGGCCCTTAGGTATTCTCCCACCGGAAGCCTGTACATTCATAGTCAGGGCCTTAGGATGCAGACTCGGATTTTCTGGGTTATTTTCCAAATGTTCCTTAAGAAATGCAGAGAAAACAAATAGTTTTTAGACTAATTTCATTGCAAAATGTGTTGCAAAAATGGTATAAATTTAAAAAGGATGTCTTTGAGGGTGATTACATCAAAACCATTTGATTGGGGTTTGCGGTCACTCACTTTTCTTTGCTCACTTGCAGCTGTTGAGTATGTAATTCAAATGGAGGTATATTTCTTTTTTCTGGCTAGTATCCTGCTAGGCAGCTCTTGTACTTGGTATCCCTGGTACTCAGCAGCATCAGCGGTAGGATTCTAATAAAAATGTTGGGGCCTTGCACTTATTTTAAAAACCATTTAAGCACTGTGGTACTCTCTCTCTGCTAAGCGGTACACATGCCCCCCCTGGCTACAGACAATGGCCTTACTCTCAAGGCAGTAACTAGAAAATGGAAATATTCCCCTACTTTGAGCTAAAGCACTCATGGCACCATGCAAGTAAAGCAAGTGAGCCTGACTCTCCCTAGAAGAGCTCCCTTGACTCTTCTAAGTGTCTGTCCTTTCATCGATCTGCGTATATCTACCATTTCACCTTTCAATTCTGTCATTCATTTATTCTTAGATCCACCTGTCAATCGTTCACCATTCTATCAATCTATAGGCCAGTCTATCCAACCATCTGTTCACACATCCATCATCTATTCATGCATCCATCCAAACATTCATCCATCCATTCTTTGACTTAGCCATTATCAATAAATCCATCTAACCATCAGTTGATCCTTTTGCTCATCCATCTGCTCTCACTTCCACCTTTCCCCTGCCATTCATTAATGGTTTGCAACCATACATACATCCTTTCACCAAACATACAACCATTTATCCTTGGCTCTTATCAACATTCCTACCTTTTTCAACCTTCCTTCCAGCATTCCTTCCTCCACTCTTTTATCCACCCATTTTTCTTTCCTGCTTCCACATGCTCTCCTATTTTATAATTTGTCCTCTAACCCCATATTCTTAACTGTGTCTGAGGACTCAAGGGAGGATATTACCAAGAGCCTTATCACCGCTTTAGCGGGAATTTTTCCCGCTAAAGAGGCGATAATTTTATCGCCCTATTACGCTATCTCCTACTAGCGACAGCTAGTAGGAGATAGCGATCATCTAGGGGCCCGCTATGCATGTCAGCGATATTTATCGCTAATGACATGCAAAGTGGGCGTGCCAAGATTTTAGCGACTGGAAACAGTCACTAACATCGCTATCTCCTATTACCTACTTTTGGAAATATTCGCGCTAAGCAGTTCTTAGCCATGTTATCTAATGGTAGGTGGATAACATGGCTAAGAGCATTAGCTCTGTAATGCATGAATATCGCTGACTTTTCAGCGATATTCATGCATTTCGGCCGATTTTTATCGCGTTTGAGATAAACCGTGATAATAGCAAGGTTTATCTGCGATAAAAATCATCGGAGCTCGGCAATAATAATATTGCAGCTAAGCCAACATAGCGATAATTATCGCTAGTCGTTGGTAATATGCCCCAAGATTTTAAATATCCCATTTCAGGATACATTTTACTGATTAAAGACACGAAAAGCTGAAAGTACATTTTGCACACGTTATACACAGTGAAACATGAAACTAAATCAAGTGTAGCAGAAGCACAATAAAAGCGTGCTTTAAAAGGTAAGATGAAGTAAACATACATGCAGAGTAATACTATTACATATAAACAAGTTGCATTAATATATTTTCTATAAACATGTTGTTTATAAATGTTTACCGATGAAATAAATAAAGTGGCCTAGTGTTTCTAATGCCTTCTGTTAGAATGCACCATTGAGAAAAGTTGATGCAAAACTGTGTACAAACTGGTAGGATCTTGCAATTTCGCATGATAATACTAGACATTCTATAGTTCGTGACAAGTAAAAAATGAATTTTGAAGTGTGAATTTACAAAACTATATACTTTTCTGAATATTGAGAAAAATTGTGGTAGTAAGGTATTTCTAATGTTCGCTATTGCCATGTAATAATGTCTGGTGAAAGTTCTACTTAATCCCTATTTGAATTGATTTTATTCCACTATATTTGATATTGATTTACAGTTTTTTTCATATGAAATGTGAAATGCCATTTAAAGGCTTTTTCTGAAATGCTTTTACTCTAATGCTGCTGACCTTTCCCCTGATCTAATACAATGATCCATTTACAAGAAGTAAAATGTTGCTTTATTTCTTCAGTACATGTGTAACTTTCGATATTCCTGAATGTTTTTCAACTTTCACAGTGAAATATTCCTATAGGAACAGGATTTCTGCTGTAGCTATAATAGATGGTTACATTGTATTTCTTTTTCACCTATGTTAGGCCTATGTGGAGTCTTGAATGTTTCGTTCTCATGACTAGCACGGGAAAGTATCTTACAGCCAGATTCATCAAAGACCCGTTTTGCGAGTCTTTAATAGCGATTCATAAGGAATCGCTATTACAGACTCGCAAAACGGGATTCATGTAGGAATCGCAAAATAAAATGCGATTCCTACATATTCCTTATTTGCGATTAGCAAATTGCTAATCGCAAATAAGGAATAACTCCCCATTCATTCCTATGGGCCAAAAGGCCCATAGGAATGAATGGGGAGTATTCCTTATTTGCGATTAGCAATTTGCTAATCGCAAATAAGATAGCGATTTAAAGGGTGCCAGGGGTGTCCAAAGGACACCCTCTAGCACCCCTTAAATGAAAATTTAAACAGGTGTTGCGCACACACATGTCCAAAGGACATGTGTGTGTGTAACATGCAAAAGAAAAAAATGCACTAAAGTGCTTTTTACTCTTTTTTCGCAATTTACCACGAAGTCAGACTTTGTGGTAAATTGCGACCAAATATTGCGAATTCGCAATTTGAAATTGGTTGATGAACTGCATTTAAGGAATCTCTATTGGAGATTCCTTAAATCCAATTCCTCGCAAATTTGCGATTTCTCTAATTGCGATTTTTGCATTTGGGATGATGAATCCCAAATGCAAAAATTACACTCGCAAAGGGCCAGATTCTCAGAATCTGGCCCTTTGCGAGCGCAATTTTGCTTGATGAATCGGGCTGTTAATGTTTTGAGTGTCCTAGGTGACATTATGTGAATCCGAGCATATGACATTCTTTCGATGGTAGTGTAATGCTACATCGGTGGAACTTTATTAGAGACTTTATAAAAGAAGAACCCCTAAAGGAGGGCCAACGCCATTCTGATGTATCCTGCTCTGAGACCCGAAGGCTATGCTGATTGATTTTTGATGATTACTAAGAACTATCCTTTTACTTTTGGACTGCTTTGCTGATGCTACAGTCGGTAACAGATGGACTGAAACCTTCGTTGCTGAACCATTTCATTTTCTTTTTCCTTTATTTCTTTTGTTCTATGCTAAAGTACTGGCACTTAATGGACTGTAAATCTGAACCATTTCCCCTTCTTTGTAGGATTTGAACTGTTACACAAACAAACTATCCTTCTTCTTTTAATAGTAGTGGGACTCTGTAACTCTGTAAACTCAATTTTTTAATAACCATCGATAAAGCCTTGTCTAAATGTTTGGCGTTATAATGCAAGCTGTATATTCTTAGCTAAAGTTCTTGAAAGACTGCTTATTGCAATAGATTTTGAATCTTTAATACAATAACTAAATTAATCTAATATCTGTCTGAGTCTATTATTGAGTCTTGTTGATTCTTCCATTGATACTGTGCTATTTTACTGATATCTTAAATGCATTGTAGGGAGAATCAGCGAGCTCTGACAGAACAAGTATTACTTCTTTTGTTCTGTGTTGCTGTTGCACAGCTTTTGTTCTGCATAATTCTAGTCTGACTTACGTTCTTCATGAGATTGGGTATTCTTTCGGGCCTATTCTAAAGGACTTATCGCCGAGTTATCAGCACTTTATCACAGCCAAAGTCGTGATAAATTTGTTGCCCCATTTACAAGCTGGTGCTATCATCCAATATCACCAGTTTCCACAAAATAGCAGCAGCAAAAAGCATTGCCACAGAAGAGACCTGCAATTATTGCTAATGATATGCAGAGTAGGCGTTCCCGTGCAAAAAGACACGACAACACCACTTTGCAACATTCTCAACGACCAGCCAGATGTTCTATAAGATCACAAAAGAGGCGATAAGGAGCGTTAGCAGCAGGAATTTAACACCTGCTCTTACCTGGTGTAAAGTCGGACGACAACCTACAGCAGAAAATGGAGCCCAGCCCAGAGCCACTCCTGAAGAACAACAGATGCCAAGTAGCCCCTGATCATGCAGTTCGGACACCCTATATGGCCACAACACCCACTGCCACAACCCACAGGAATCCCCCCTCCCCCGGGCCCTATCCCGGGCACCACCCCACCCCCGGATAAAGATATGCTACATCAACTTTACGAAACCCTAAACAAAACAATTCACCTGATGTTGCACAATTACAACACGTAACATTCATATATAGTCAGAAAAAGGAGAACTATACATTCATCTTAACACAGTCTGCACACCCACTCAGCTCTTTAGGTGCCCCTACCTCAGTGCACCGAAAGTCACCGTCCGGTGTGCATGTGCTGGCCACAGTGTATGCGGTGCCAACAAGTCTGTGCACCTCAAGTCATGGACCCTTTATTATTAAGTCTCGTGGTGCAGACTCCATCATGTGACCTCCGGCAGTGGGGAATGTGATGTGGTAGGGCCCTAGGCCCTCATGCAAAAATAATAACCACACGGATACACCCATATAGAGAGTGGAAAGGGTGTCAAGCATGTGCTTCCGGCCCTTTTTATCGGCAGGGTCACATGTCCTGTGACGCGTGTGCTGGATTGGTGTGGTGTGGGTGTAAACCAGCCATGAGGGAGTGACTGTGGCATGCTGACAACTAGACCTGTGATCAGCAGATCACTACAGGGAAGACCTGGGACATGTAGCGTTGTCGTCTCCCCTGTGAGCATAAGCGAAATGGGCCGGCCTGGTGTATGCCAGTCCAGCGTAAGGGTGTGAACAATGACCCCAGGGCTCTGGGCGTGGTTCCGTCCTGGGCTGGACAAGGAAGTAACTAATATGTGTGTCTTAGTTGTAGTGTCTTCACCACCCGGACCGCAATCGGCACTATGTCACCATGTGACCCAAGTACTACAACATGAGCAACATGAACGTGAGGGGGAATCACTGCCTCTACATTCATCCACACTTCCACACTTTGAATGATCATAGACATGACACATCTGTGTGAATATGAATGTTTACTGCACATTCAGTGGAGTGTTGTAGCTGGAGCCGTACAGGGCCATGCAAACCCCACTTCACATTGTTGACTCGTGGAGGGCCAGCCAGAGTCCTTTAGGGAATGGCAAGTTCATCTGAAGAGGGAGAGTACAATCCGCAGTCAGAATGCTGTGTCTTTGGTGACCAAACAGAATATGGCAGTCCATGTCGAGGTCCAAGGTGAGTGTTACAGAGTGTATCGGGGACAGTAGAAGGTGATGATGTAGAAGGCAGAACCAAACAGAAACGGGCCATATATATCATAGATGAATGCTATTGCGTCCTTCTTACCACAAAGGCAGATTCATACTCATCTTCGTCCTCTGCTGTTTCATGTGCCTGACTTATTGGTGGTGGTTTTCTGTGTCCAGCACTGTGTAGCAGTGATACCTCAGGGGCCGGAGGTGGAATGTCTGCTGCACTGTGTGGCACTGCGATACAAAAGGGGATGATGGTCGGAGCGTTTGAGCAAATCAAACACTCACCCCCAGTCAACTGATCTGGGTTTAATCCATCACCATTCTTTAGCTCACTCAGCCACCCTAGTTCAGGCATGGCCATATGCAAATCAGTCTGACCCTGGGCCTCATGCGAACAGTCCAGCCCGAACTGCCAAGCCATGTCTTCCCTGGACTGGAAACAAGCATCCTGGGACCGGTTTCGGATTCATAATCCTCATCAGCCAGGCTATCTTGAATCTAGTGGCCCAGTGAGCTAGGGACTCACGTCTGAGCATACCCTGCCAACTTAGGGCGAACAAAGCGATGTGTGGCACTGACACTTCAGAGGGTGGAGATGTGGATGGAGTGTTAGCAGAATTATTCATCAGCTCCCGGCATTGTGGCAGCAATGCCATGAGGAAGGTCTTTAGGGCATTGAGGAACCCAGCAACCTCTCTCTGGTGTACAGCTGTGGAAGCCGCTCTTTCTGCCTGCGTCCGCTCCATGTTCTCCATGATTCTCCGAGTGTGTCCCAACTCCCTGTTCACATCACTGGAGCCACTCTGACTGGACAGTTGTTCTTGTCTCAGAGTCAGGACTTCAGCGATGTCAGCCATGGATCGTTGGAGAGCATGGATTGGACAGCAAGTGTCCGTTAGGGACTGTGAGTGGTCCCTGATAGGACTTAGACACCCACGTATGGCATCTAGTTTGGCTGCCATTCGCTCGCACCCCACCCACACATGTTCAGCCAGGTTCTCCTGGCACCCCAACACACAGCGTTGGAAGGCCATGTATTGTTCGTGGGGGTCCTGGGAGGCAGCTGTGGTGGTGCGTGCTGCCTGCTGTGTGTTCTGGGCAGGGGGTGGGGTCTCCTCATTGAAACTGGGCTGCCCTGCTCCTGGAGGTGGATTGACGTAGCTGTCAATGAACTCTTGGATGGCGTCGGTGTCGAAGGTGTGCTGGTCCTCTTCATCATCTTAGAAGAGAGGTTCGGCCTGATCTGCAGGAGGTGTTGGTTTTCCCTCTGCAATGCGAAGGGGAGCTGCAGTTTAACATTGTGTTCACATGTATGTTGACGCATTGTACATGTTTACATACAGACTGCATGACAGTGTACATTGTGACTGTTTGGGAGGAGCTGCCTATTTGATGCGGGAGAGTGGACATTTCGATAACATCACTGATGTGTGTTTGTACTTGTACATTGTCAACTCACATTTTCCTGCAATGCCAAATGTGATTGGCCAGTTTCTA
The DNA here is from genome assembly GCF_964263255.1 of Lissotriton vulgaris. Taxonomy (NCBI): domain Eukaryota; kingdom Metazoa; phylum Chordata; class Amphibia; order Caudata; family Salamandridae; genus Lissotriton; species Lissotriton vulgaris. Next base: position 463,185,887 of record NC_141685.1, on the reverse strand, counting down.
GACACAAGCGGCACCTGTTGTGTCCTCTGTTCTGTTGTGGACGTGTTGCGGTTCGTACTACATTGTTGTCAATGTTGATGTGCTCTACATGTTATGTGTGTGTGCTGCATTTTGGGTGAGCCTCTCCTGCAGCTCTGATTTTGCTGCCCCTTATCCCTTTCATGCGATGTGCCTTTGACTTCTGTGCTTATACTATGCTGAGATGTTGCATACTTGGGTACATTGGTCTCTTGGTGGGAGTTGGGAGTCTGGGGCATGGTTTGTCCACATATGTGCTATACTTTAATTGTGCATGTGTGCCATTGTGCCCATCTCCCCAAGTTCCCCTAGTCTCTGGTCGTTAGTCACCCTGATGCTGTTGTGTCAGGTCATGTTGAGCCGTGTCCGGTCCCCCAACTCCTGCCAATGTGTCCCAACTGATGCCTGCGGACACCATTTCCTCCATCTCGTCCAGCTCCTTCTGTGGCGTTGGACTCCCACCTCCAGTCTGCATTGCTGTCTTCCAGGTGTTGGTGTGTTTCTGCTTGGTTTTGCGCTTCGCATCATTCCAGCGCCTCTTGACCTCTTCCATTGTCCTCTTCAGCACTCTGACTGCATTCACCTTGTCCACGATGGACTGCCATATTCCACTTTTGGTTGCCAATGACACAGTTGAGATGACGAACAGTAGTTGATGGTGTTCTACCACCTTTGTTATCAGGATCCTGTTTTCCTGTGGATTGAACCGCGTCTTCCTCTTCTTCTTGTCCTTGGCCTTCCCTGACCACGAGGTCCCGGGCTGGTCCACCGGGTGGCTTGTGGAGTTCTGGTTGTCCTCTGTACTTGCTCCGGCTACCTCCATTGTGCTTCACTGTTGTTTTGCTTTAGTTTGTATGTTTTTTTCTACTTTCATAGTGATTTTTCCCACCTGACGTGTGTGACTTTCAGGCCTTGTGAAGATTATCGCAGATTTTATTATCGCGGTTGGGCCATTCGCAAATTTTTGCGCGTTGGGGTTTACATTTTTATCACCGTCCCAGTGAATTTATCACGGACATTTGCCGCATTATCCGGAACATATCGCATTTTATCGCCGTGTTATGAATAGGACGTTAACACAGAGTTATTTTCCCGCGATAGATGACGATATGAAACATTGCGATAACCGATTTTGACGATGATTGTCGCACGTTCTTGAGAATATCCCCCACTTTCTCTACAGCAGGGTCTTGAGAATGGTGTACTAAAATCTGATCTAAAATTTGTGAGTTTGCTGCCAATTAATGGTCCTCATTGGACAGCTAACCAGGTGTTTTGGCCACCCTAATTTCGACACCTCCTATCGGCGGAGAAGAATTCATCAGAGGACCATTGCCTCTGTGGTAAATGGAAATGCTGCAGATTGTCTAATCGCAAAGGGCCCAGTACGATTAGAGTAGTAAAGAAAGTGAGCGTATAATACAATTTTACCACGCTTTGGCTGTAACATATCTTTCTTGTGCCCTTCACTGACACTGCTTTTGCCTTACAGCGATAATTATGAGCTTTAGTCTACAGCTTTGTAGACAGAAGACGCCCATAAAACAATCCCACTCCCGCTGTAGCTGCTAAAGCCGGTGTGTTAACAACGCCCTACTTGCTCTTATCACCCACAACGTAAAGGTATTGAACGTGGACTACACCATAATGATCAACAGGGTGTTTAAAAGGTGAATGGCTTTAGATTCTTTTAGATTGGGGCCTGAGAAATGATGCTGGGGTCTGGTTTCCATAGACTCCGATGGTGTTTCAATACAGCCAGGGTCACACTGGGACAGAAAATAGGCTCAGGCACCAAATTAAAAGCGACCTCTAATAGGGAATTAGATAGCTGAAAACGTGGCCCATGTTTGCAAACTGGGACAGTTTGAAAAGACACATTTGCAAGGGTTTTGGAAAGCGTGGATAACCTAATGAATTTGAGCTTGCTCCATGCAATTTTAATATCAACAGAGAAAAACCAACCCAGCATACCATAAAACAGGTCCACGTACAGCCAAAGAACACGACTCACACACACACTGAACCGTCAGACCTGTCGGGCACTGCCGGATTGCCCCATAGACCAGTGCGACTCTAAATGCAGCTATGTTATGCTGCCGGTTAAGAAACAGAAAACCTCTGTTGTGCAGTACTTCCTTTGGCAGGAAATAACTCTTTCCGCAGGGCAGTCACAAACATTCTTTGCTTCTCTGCCTGAGCTAAAATGCACACCAATGCTTTAAATTGATATTTAAGGAAGTGATATATTTAAAAGACAATTTTTTCTAAAGTATGTACATACTAATCATAATGATGAAGTCGTAATTTAACACATTGCATTAAATACTCACTAATTTACCATTTATTGAATTCATAATTTAGCACATTTTTAAATGTTTGCTACTCCTTAACCTAGAAAATTAATAACGTTAGCACACTGTTTTAAACATTAAATGTTACTGAATTCATAATTTATATTTTAGGAAATACTACTTAATATCTACCGATCAGCCACTGTAATTGAATGTATAATAATCTAGCACATTGGCAAAATATTTTTTACGTTCTTTATTGAACTGGTACTTTAACACAGCGTAAATAGTCATTTTCATGATTTCATAACATGGAACACTACTCAAATATCTTCTAATTTAATATGGTGTTTGCCTTGTTATTCCCTTTTTAATTCTAGCCAGAGACAGAATTACATGTTTGTCAGATTTTATGAAGTCAATATCCACAAACAGAAAGGTTGAGTGGGTGGGCCCCTTCCCTTGATAAAAATGTCAATCATGTTTTGGGACCATCAGCATGACCTCCATTAAATTTTAAGAGTGTCATTTGTGGGGGGCGTGGCCTGTAAAGCCATCATTGCTGATGCCTGCTAACTGGGCTCCGCATGTCCACGCCATAATCCTTCCGAAGTCCTGCACGAATCCTGCCCAGAAATGTTTCATGGAAACCACTGGTGTCCCCGACTGAGCAGGGTGCCGTATTTCCTTGCTGCCTGAGGTGGCCGAGCTGCCGATGGTGTTGTACTGGTGAGCGCACTCTGGCAGGGTACCGGCTGGGTCTCCCTCTTGGCGCCCCAGCCGCACTCTAAGCTATTGCGGTGGAGGTGAAGGTTGTGGAGGAGAGGAGGGCGGCCGGACACCCGGCGCCCCTACATGCGGATTTCCAAAACGAGCCTTGACTTCGCTGCGGACGCGGCCTACCCCTCCCCTAGCCGAGTCACCGCCATCTTCTGCTGCCGCTCGCCGGTATGGCTGGGGCCCCCCCTACTCGGTGGAGTTGTTGGGGCCCGGAGTTCTCAGCTGCCGCGGGGTCGCTGCGGCCACCACAGCCTTGCTGGCATCTAGGGCCCGGATCCTGGGACTGGCCGCCTTTGGTGTGCGGCCTTGCTGAGTTCCGCCGGGACAGGCCCTCAGAGAGTGACATGTCAGGGGGAGCCAGGGCTGGGCCTCAGCCCCCAGAGGTGGGCGATCGACGGCGGTACTAGCCTGCACAGTCATCAGACGTCCTCCACATTGACGCCTGCGGCCTTCCCAACCATACCGACCTGCGGTGCCTTCTACCCCCCTACCTGTTAGTGGCATTGTGAAGCTGGGTGGTCCCGGACCGGAGCCTCCCACAGATCCCTGCACCTGAAAATCCTAGCTCGGCTTGCTGAGTCTTCCTTGGATTCCCGGGGTGGGGGGGGGGGCCTAGACAAAAAGACCCAAACACCAGCACCAGGGAAGCCTTCAAAAACGCCACCCGCATACACCACCAACTGATCCGGACTGCCAAGAAAGCCGCATTCAAAGACCGACTAGACAACAACGCCCACAACAGCAAGGAATTATTCAACATCGTTAAAGAGTTTGCCAACCCCACTGCCAACTCCAACGACATCACTCCCTCTCAAACACTTTGCGACTCCCTAGCTTTGTTCTTCCACGACAAAATCGCAGACATCCACAACAGCTTCGACAACCAACCCGGAGACCAACCCACCCAACCTTCTGCCATACTTTCACCCCCTTGAACATCCTTAATGACTGGAACCCAATCACCATCCGCCTGATGAACTCCATCCACTCAGGATCCCCCACAGACCCATCCCCTCACCACATCTTCAACAAAGCAGATTCCATCATAGCACCGCACCTCCGAGACGTCATCAACTGCTCCCTCAACTCCGCCTCCTTCCCGGAAAGCTGGAAACACGCCGAACTCAGCGCCCTTCTGAAAAAACCCACAGTGGACCCCACCGAACTCAAAAACTACCGCCCCATCTCGCTCCTTCCATTCCCGGCCAAAGTCATTGAGAAAGCTGTCAACAACCAGCTCGCCGCCTTCCTCGAAACCAACAAATCCCTCGACTCATCACAGTCCGGCTTCCGAGCCAAACACAGCACTGAGACCGCACTCATCGCTGCAACAGACGACATTCGAACTCTACTTGACAATGGAGACACAGTCGCTCTCATCCTCCTTGACCTCTCCGCAGCCTTCGACACAGTCTGCCATAGCACCCTATTACAACGCCTCAGAAACATCGGAATCCAAGGAAAAGCTCTGGAATGGATCACCTCATTCCTCACCGGAAGAACTCAGAGCGTCCGCCTTCCACCATTCAAGTCAGAGGCCACTGAAGTCATTTGCGGCGTGCCACAAGGATCCTCACTCAGTCCCACCCTCTTCAACGTATACATGAGCCCCCTCGCGGCCATCGCACGCCAACACTACCTCAACATCATCTCCTATGCTGATGACACTCAACTGATTCTCTCACTCACCAAAGACCCTAACACCGCCAAAACCAACCTGCATGAAGGAATGAAAGAAGTAGCCGAGTGGATGAAGCACAGCCGTCTGAAACTGAATTCCGACAAAACAGAAGTCCTTATCTTAGGCACCTCCCCCTCTGCCTGGGACGACTCTTGGTGGCCAGAGTCCCTCGGAAAAGCACCCATCCCGACGGACCACGCACGGAACCTGGGCGTCATTCTGGACTCCTCACTCTCGATGACCAGACAAGTCAACGCCGTTTCATCTTCGTGCTTCAACATTCTTCGCATGCTCAAAAAAACATTCCGCTGGGTCCCCACCGAAACCAGAAAAACTGTCACCCACGCACTGGTTACAAGCCGACTGGACTACGGAAACACCCTATACGCCGGTACCACCGCAAAACTTCAGAAAAAACTCCAACACATCCAGAACGCTTCAGCCAGACTCATACTAGACATCACGCGTAATGACCACATTTCTGGTCACCTGAAAAACCTCCACTGGCTCCCCATCAATAAGAGGATAACATTCCGCCTCCTAACCCACGCACACAAAGCACTTTACGAACTTGGACCCGAATGCCTCAACACACGACTTTCCTTCTACACCCCCTCCCGCCAGCTACGCTCCTCCAACCAAGCCCTGGCGGCTGTACCTCGCATCAACAAAACCACCATGGGAGGAAGATCCTTCTCCTACCTGGCGGCTAAAACCTGGAACTCACTACCCATTCACCTCCGCCTCACTCAAAACCACCTAGCATTCAGGAAGCAACTTAAAACCTCGATATTCGACAAATAATTCCCCACCCCTCCCTAAGCGCCTTGAGACCCTCCGGGTATGTAGCGCGCTATATAAATTATCTGAATTGAATTGAATTGAATTGTTGCCACCTGAGCGGGTGAAGGGACCTCGGCCTACCTGGGATCCCCGTGCATTGCGCCCGGCGGGTGGTGGCCTGGAGGAGACTCTACTGGACAGCATGGTGCCCTCCGTGGGACGCCCTCACACCGTGGCACACAACCCCGCATGTCTCATGGTCTTTCCATGTCGGGATCGCCGGGTGCGCCCATTGCTGCCCTTGCAGTGGAGATGGTGTGATTCTTCCTGGGCCGGCACCTATTGCTAGAGGTGTGGGTGTGCAGTAGATAGCTCTGGTGGATCATGCCTTGTTGGGCCAGTGCCCCCCCTCTTCTGAAGCATCTGTCCTGTGGCCTGGGTCGAGACATTTCCCGATCTAAAAGACTTTCTCTCACACTGTGGCAACACTTGCCAGGGTACGTGTATGGCCCTACGTTGCCAATCCATATTCATTTTCGCCGCCGAAACAATTCTGACTTCCTCCATGATGGGCAAAGATAAGCCCAATACAGCTGGCTCCAAACAGGGCACCCAGGACCAGTGCACTACGCCCACTAGGGGCTCCATGGGCAGCAATGGGGCGAGTTCGGCACCTGACAATGCGCCTTCCTAGCAGTGATAAAAAGTGCCAGAGATATGCTGGATGCCAAGATCGGAGCAGTAGGGTCGGAGGTCTCATTCCTCTTCCAAGATCTCTGTAAGGCTGTCGATCGCATCACAGAGGCGGGAACGAGGGTCTCGACAGTGGAAGATACGGTTTCCACCCTCCAGAAAAAGGTAAACAAACTCACTATTGCGTCGCAGGAGCTGGCCTCCAGGGTGGAGGATGCGGAGGGCCGAGCGAGATGCAGCAATTTACACTTTGTGGGCTGTGAGGGTGTTTCCATGACCAGCTTCATCACTCGGTGGCTCACGGACCTCATGCCAGGAGATCTCCTGTCCTCATCCTTTGTGGTGGACCGTGCCCACAGGGCCTAGACTCAAAAACCTCCTCTTGAAGAAAATCCCGGGATTGGTGATCGCCAAAATACTGAACTATGCCGACGAGTTGCAATCTTTTTTTTTAAATATATTTTCCTCGTATGACCTCCGTAGCTACTGCCACCTCTAGACCTGTCCCGCCCCTGGCGCAGATAGCTTTTGGTGCATACTTAGTCTCAGCTGATATATTCTAAACTGGAAAACCCGTTTATACTCAACTTGAGCTGACCCACAGGTGTTAATCATTAGAAATGTCCTAGATCCACGTCTAACCAGGTTAAATCTATGAACTATAATCTAGACTCTACTCTGGGGGAGGGGGGAGGATCATCCAACCAATCCCAGAACCACCCAGAATCAGACCTACCCCTCGAAAGATTAACCCGATGGTCTATGGCTCGCTAATATTTAACAGTGTTCCACCAATCGTTCCAACTAGGGGGCGTTTCCTGTCGCCACAACAGGCAAATCTCCCTCCTTGCCAACAATATCAAATAAAACACCAGTTTGCATTGAGACCCAGGCTGATATATTATCCCACCCAGCATATCCGCCACACCAAAGAAAATGAGAATTGGGCTTACCTCCATTTCTAGACCCAGAACCCTGGAAATGGTCTTACCGACGTCCAACCAAAATTTGTGTAATCTGGGGCAGGACATGAATATATGGACATCCTCCGCACTCTGGAAACCACACCTCCAGCAGCTTGCTGCACCTCCACCCTTTTGTTTAGAGACCTTAAGCGGAGTCCAGTATATCCCATGGAGTGTGAAGAAATTATTTCTTCTGAGAGCAGCAGATTTAATCACTCAATAAAGCATGTCAATAGATACTTGACAATAAACGAAAGGTAGGAGGCGCACTCAAAAGGATCAAGGAGGCAATGTTATTATTCCAAAAGTTCTCTTCTTTATTTCGGTAATTATACCAGATAAAACAGCCAACGCGTTTCGTTACAGTACGTAACTTCGTCAGGGCAGAAAAATGATCATAAGGAAAAACAAATTACATATATATAAAGGATCACAAAGGATGTAACAATCAATTTTACATTAAAATATCTACATCATCTAATATATACAACATAGGATGGAAGTTTCTTTAGACACACAAACACTTATATTATAAATAGGAAACAACATGTAAGAGAAGCGTACATCTCTTATCAGCCTAATCACAATAGTCCATACAAATATATTACAATCACATTATATTTATATACAATTTAAAAACGTTTTAAACCAAAATTTAATAGTTAAATACAGGTTCGCTATACCAAAGGAGTTTGAAACAGGGAGATACTTGCCATACCTCCTTCCAGTCTTCGCCTGGTAAGTAATTCTCCCAGACCCGGTACAGCATATCCATTCTTCTTTCTGCTGCCGCCAGATGATAGGTGTACCATAGCGCAACTTATTTCTTCCTCGGGGATTGATTTTGCAAATCATTCTCCATATCATCATTCAGACTACACGACCAACTTTGCGATTTACACCATGACAAAAGCTGGTAGTACTTAAATCTGGACAAAGTTCCAGCAGTGGTTTGATTCCAAAATTCCCAGGGAAGACATTTGCTGTCCTGTACCAGATCCCCCCATACTAAGACTCCTGCCGCTTTTAGTGGGTAAGCTAGGGCGTCTAAAAGGCACTCCGGCATTCCAGGAGAATCCCACACCAGGGCCCACTCGCTGTAATACAGAAGCCCCAGACTAAGTCGACAGTCCTACCAAAGTTTGGCGGCCATCCCCAGCGCTTTCAGCCGAACCTTTTTGTAGAATTTGAGGGAACCAAATTTATACATAAAGCCAGATTCCCCTACCCCCTCCAACATGGCTTTGAACATAATACCAGTCAAGAAATCAACCGGAGAGTGCAGTAACATCCGAGCATTTTTTAGTTGATAAGCCCAACAGTAAAGTTGAAAGTCAGGTAAGCCCATACCACCTTGTGATAATTTACGACTACGTTTTTTCCAGGACAGTCTATCCCCTTTCCTGCCCAAATAATAGAAGAAATCCTGCCCAGGATTTTCAGGATCTCGGTTTTTGGAAACTTTAAAGGTATATCATTAAAACGATAAGTATACTTTGGGAGAACACACATCTTAGTTAAATTAGCACAACCATATTGTGATAGTGGTATGTTCTTCCATCTTTTTAAGAGAATCTCAACTTCCCTTGGGATTCTACCTAGATTCACCATTGGAATTTTCCTACGGTCTTGAGTTATTGTAATCCCAAGATATCTTAATTCTGTTTCATAAACTTCCCCCTGATTAGCCATATTCCAAGCCATGACCTTCATTTTATCTTTATTTATCTCATAACCTGATAACTTTCCGTAGGTATCAGATTCACGTATAAACTCAAGCAGTGTAGTATCTACACAAGAGGAGAACAGGACTAGATCATCTGCGTAAATAGCCAGTTTTCTAACGAGCCCACCTATTTTAAATGGGAGTATCTTTTCATTTAACCTTAAGCTCTGAGCAAAAGGCTCGAGATAGATATCAAATAGAATAGGAGGCAACGGGCATCCCTGCCTTGTTCCACGTTCTATGTTCACCATCCGGGATAGGCTACCATTGACAAAAATACGAGCGCGGGGTGAACTATAGATTTTTTTAATTACCTCTCTAAAGCCCACGGTGAAGCCCATGACATTTAAGGTTCTATCTAAAAAATGCCAGTTGACCCGGTCAAAAGCTTTGGCCACGTCAACCGTAATGATTGACAGAGGGCAACCCGAAGACAAAGCCAGGTTGACTGAACCAATCAGGGTATAAACCAGCTCTAACATTTGCCTACCCGGAAGAAAACCCTTCTGGTCTTCATGTATTATCTGAGGTATAATTTTGCAGTGCCGTTTATTCAAAATCCCTGCAAATACTTTATAGTCCACGTTTAGTAATGAAATTGGGCAGTACGATTGACACTCCAAAGGGTCCTTATCAGGCTTCAAAATCAGGGTGATAACTGCGTCTGACCATGACTCAGGTAATGGAGAAGTACTCTTTAATATTTCATTAAACAGGTTCAACCAGACCGGAATAATTTCATCTTGCAACATATTATAAACCTCGATCAGAATTGAATCTGGTCCGGCAGCTCTCCCCTTTTTAGCCAGGTTTAACACTTCCAATATCTCACTCCCTGATATGTCTCAAGAGAGAAATTCTTGACTAGCCTCTGTTAACCTCGGCAATAGTTTCTCCTTAAGCCAGCTATCTGTGAGCTTGTGAACCCAGTGGAGATCTTCATGGTATAGATCTTGAAAGAACCCTGTGAAAACCTGAGCTATTTCATCTTTTTCCTCCGTCAGTTGTGTACCCTTCTTGATCTTACTTATATAAATGGTGGCTCTATCAAACCTTGACTTCATGGCAAGAAGCTTACCGCAGTTCTACCCCTTGATCAAACTCCCTCATTTTCCTTAACTCCCACTTTTGGCGCAAAAATTTTCAGTTTTTGAATTCTAATTGACAGTCCTCCACTTTCTTTACCCAGTGCTCTTTCCCCTGGTGTTCAGGAGGTCTCGCCCTAAGCTCAGCTTCGGCCCTTGCTATCTGCAGTTCTAAATTGGCCAATTCTTCCCTCACTGACCTAGCCCACACTGAGACTACCCCTTTTAGTGTCCCTCTAAGTCCCGCCTTAAAGGCATCCCAGACAATATACAAAGGGGCAGACTCAAGATTGTTCTAAAAGAATATTTCAGATTCTAATTTCAGAAAGCTAGGCATAGAAGTTAGTAGGAGAAACCTCCTATTCAGTGTCCATCTCTTTATTGAAAAATCTGTAGGAAATTCTAGATTAAAGATAAAAGCACCATGATCTGATAAATGAATGGGCATGTATTTAATTAAAAGGACCCTGTGTATATCCGCCTGTTCCATAAATACATAGTCTAATCTGGAATAGTGAGAGTTCTTCTTACTATGGAATTAATACTCCTTAACCTCGCCATGTTTTTTTCTCCACACGTCACATAAGTTAAAATTTTTCATTTCAAGATGTTCATGAGATGCGCTTTTACACGAGGGACTGCGATCTGCGTGCGAGGGGAGGACCTATCTAACCTATTGTCTAAGAGTACATTAAAATCTCCGGCCAGGATCAGCGGAGCTTCAAAGTCTGCAATGGCCAAACAGAGAGTATTCAGAGGGGAGATATCATCTTCGTTAGGCACATAGAAACTAACCAGGGTCTGTTTTACCCCCCTAATCTCAGCAATGACCCAACGTCCTCTACAATCTACCTGGGACTTAGTTATCTCCACTCCAGAATTTCTTTTTAGTATTATCACAGTCCCTTTAGAACAACATTGCTGGTCCGAGACTACAATTGTGTCCACCCATTTATATTTACCTAATAATGCCTTACACTCTGCTTGCATAAGGTGAGTCTCCTGAAGCAAAAGGAGTATAGCTGGGCGATTCCTTAAGTACTGAAGAATCAGACGGTGTCTTCTTATTACCCTCAAGCCGTTAACATTTCAGCTGAGACATTCAAGTTGTTGTGTAGCGTTCTAATTTAGGACCCTGATCGATACTGTGACCTTATGCCCCTATACGGCTATAAATCCATGTATTCCCTATATTTGCTTAACCGATCAGATGCAATATTCAGAAACTCGTCTCTGGCCTCACACGAACAGAGCCACATTTCAGAATCGCTTTCTCTGCCACTTCCTTTGCAGCTAATTAGTGCAATGACATAGCAGAAGTTACTATCTAAGATTCCTAGATTAACACTCTGAGTTCTTCAACAAGATAAAAACTCAGCAACCTGGGAAAGCCCCGCTTGCTATGTTTTGATTAGTAATAGAACTCTAATGAGCACTGATAGACGATCACTTCCTAGTGACATCTTTATTGACGTCTTATGTCCAAAAACTTACGTCAAACAAGGCACCTTTCAGGTATAAATATTACCAACGTTGCATTAAGCAAACGCTGCTGAAGTTGCTGCTGTTATGCTGATGATACCATAGCTGCTATCGCTACTGCTATCGCTGCTAACGAGCGAACGATGGTGTGGTGAACTTAGGAGCTCAACAGCCGTCCCCCTGCAAGAGCCCAGCAGATGCAAGCTGCCCGCGGACGCTGCCCCTCCTCCTCCTCCTCGACGCGCTGAGAGAGACGCTGTCTTTTCTCTTGCTGAGAAATCCAGCTCCGGCGTTTCCAGTTCAATCTTGCGAGTGACTGGGATATCGAGTTCCCTGAAGGAGATACCAGACCTCCATCATTCTATTCCAGAGGTATGGTGTTGACTAAACCCTTAGAGAGAATTCTTGAAGCAAACCTTGGCAAAACCAACTTAACTTAAAGCTACTTACTTACTCCCCTCCCAAGTATTAGGCTTAGGTCAGGTACACTGGGGTAGGCGTAGTTAGAAGCACCAGTTGAGTATTTTAGCCTAATGAATATATGAATGTATATATGTTTTATTCATTTTAAACCATTGTATGGCTAAGAAACCATATCAATGCTTTTACAGTATTATTTCACAATACTCATCTTACTGAACGTACTTTTTATAATAACAAGTCTTGCAATTCTGGCAATTCATTTCTCTTGTACGAGAAGAAAGACTGTTCAATAAATGTTACCCTTTATTGAAAACGCCTGTCTCTCTATTCTCTACATATTGGGAAAGTAAACTGCACAACCACTGACTGAGTAAAATAACTGTCTATTGTTCACTCGACTCTAGAGATTGACTCTTATCTGAGGAGCAAAGTTGTCATGTTGCACGGTTGTTGGAAAACTGAATCCCTTCTTGTCTGTACCAGGCAAGCTGATCACTTCCTATTCAGAGAAGAAAGTTTCCAGTGACCTCTGAGCTAGTTGGTAACAAACCCAATTAAGTTTAGCATAGTCAGTAGCGGACTGGAAGATCCGCACTTCTTCGTCGATACTACTGTTTATGTTATTCCAATGCACAGGGCCTATTGGGAAAATAGGAACTACACTACATGGCGCCCAAACGTTTGGTAAGGCGATAAACTAACGCAAGACGTTAGAGTAACTCAGTCGTGCATATTTCACACAGACCCCTTTCTCCCGTAAATACTCCAATAGACGTCTGGAGTGGGTGAAAGGTTAAAATTCGCCCGACCTTAGTAGGAAGAGATTCCTATGTAAATCTCTGGTTTATTCAACGTTGAAGGATACAGTGTTCCAAAATATTGTGCACTTAATCTTTGTCTCCTTGGAGACCTACTCTGCAAAAACCTTTCTGACAATAAAATGTCAGACAGTGAAGAAGAAAGGGAAGCAGCTAGACTGGCAACCCTACTAATAGAGGAAGACACGAGTCTCCTACAGACTGAACCGGATGCAATAATCATCCCGGTCAATTTAAGAAAGTCTATAACTTTAAAACTTATAGAAAACGAACTGACACCACAAGGTGGTACAGTGATCTTCGTGATAGAGGCACACGAATATCGGCAGACAGAGGTATTCTATTCATGGATAAACTTTCCAGCGGCAAACGCTAGAACAAAAGAGTTTCACTATTACAAAATAGAGAAACCACCGGATGAGTACGCTCCTTTCGAGGAGACTGAAATCCCATTAAAATACCAAGAACATTTACTTTGGTTTAAAGGCGCCCTAAAACATAATGATCATATTACCAGGCTCGGTCCACTAGGTAGACCAGGAGCAACGTGGCCGGTTCTAGCCAGCTACACACCACATCCGGACATTGAGAAAATGTCAAAATAAGAGCTGTTAGTACAGCTAAAAACACTTATAAAAATACATAGGCAATTAGTCCAATATGTAATGCGGACTGCAACAGTCCAACCAGCTGTTAATGTACCACAGGGGAACACTGATAAAATCACACCACAGAAGATACAATCATGTCTTGGTAAAACACCCGTAAAACGGGAACAATTCCTTTCTGGTTAGCGCAGAAAATCACTCAAATAGAGGCAGTATTTCCGAATACTACCCCTATTGAGAAACACAGAATCTTGACCATCTGCCTTCCTATGGGGGTCGCACCACACATAGAGGACTGTGACACTTGGGGTACAGTCTTTGCTTCCATTTACACAAAAACACATGGTGTTCCGTCTATGGCGGTAATAACTGAAGTGCTAAAACAGATTCAGAATGAATACGGTCCAGAACCTGCTTTAACTCTTGGTATGAAATTACTGAAAGACTTCAATCAGGTCTCGGCTATATTATTAGCTAATATAAAAGGAGAAGCAGCATCTGTGGCGATACGCCAGAAGTTGAAGGAAACAGATATAACAGATCAACCAATTGAGCTTGCCATAATCATAGAGAAATGCTATGAAGAACTAGGTAGAGACAGCTTGGGTGGAAAACCAGTAAAGCCCCAACTGCTCGAAAATCCTGAAAAATTACTCCTAAAAAGAGCTGGGATGGAAATAAACAATCCACTCCCAAGGAAAAAAAATTCCAGCCCAGAGGAAGGTCTCCTCGGCGGAGGGAAAGAACTCCGACTCAGGAACACCAGTCTCCCCAGAGGGAGCCCTCTGAGAAAAGATATAACCTAAGAAATAGGGATAATTTGAAAAAACCTGATAGATATCAAAGTATTGATACACGTCCCTCTCGATCTTTTTCGCAGAAATCGGAAAGAAGAGGACGGTCAGACCCAGGAGAGCACGCCAAGTCCAAAGACAAGGAACCTGCTCAGAGTAAAAAATCTCAATTTCCAAAAAAGAAGGTAGCCAGTATTAGAGTAATCAACCATGCTGAGAATACTGAGGACACAGTTTAAAAACGGGGAGTGGGCACAGACAATGCTAGACAGTGCAGCAGAAATCAGTAGAGCCCGCAAGATCTTGATGAATCATCTGGAGACAGTGGACACGAATGAATACATTCAGGTTGAAACTGCCGACACCAGACTTAGCGAGCCCCATAAGATATACGAAATAACATTGCGTATAGAGGGTGATAAGACTAGGAAAATAAAAGGTCTATTTTGGGATAAACTCTCAAAAGGTTATGATATTCTGTTAGCTGAAAAAGATTGGCCCCCAGAGTTTGTCAGGGAGTGCCCTCGTGGCGAAGAAATGATTATGCCTGCCTTCTCGAATCACATTCCGATTCACAAAAAATATACATATGCAAGGAAATGGGCAGTAGCCCAGGCACCGGCATTATATAAAAATCATGTAGGATGGGATGAGGACTCACCTCCTCACAAAATCCAGTTAAAAAGTGAACCAACTGCCCAAAAGCAGTATCCCATTAAGCAAGAAGCTACAAAACAAGTCAGGGAGATCTTAGATCAACTTGAATACCAGGGGGTGATTGAAACATGCACCTCTCAAATGAACAATCCTTTGTTTCCTGTCTCCAAGCCAGACAATTCATATCGTCTAGTTTTGGACTACAGACACCTTAATGCATGTTGCAAAACATTTGCAGTACAAAACTCGCATAGTGCTGCACTAATGAACAACATAGTTAGGAAAAAATATAAAACGACATTAGACATATCTAATGGTTTCTTTTGTCAAAACATTGCTCCAGAAAGCAGGTATTTGACCGCTTTCTCCGTAATGGGGTCTCAGGAAAATTTCTGTAGGCTCCCATAGGGGTTCAAGAACAGCCCAGGACTATTCTCAGCTAGAGTAACAGAGTTACTACAAATATATGATGATGAGGCATTATCTTACGTAGATGATATCTATCTCACAGACGACGACTTGGATACTCACTTGAAAAGAGTGAACACCATTATACTTGGGTTCGCAGCAGAGGGTTACAAATTCAACTTTAAAAAGTCTCGAATTGCCCATCTGACAGTATTATTTTTAGGATACGAATTATCAAGTGAAGGAAAAAGCCTAGCGGACAACTTCTTAGAGAAGTGCGCTGTACTCCAAGCTCCAAAAACGCTGAAGAGTTTACAATCCATACTAGGTTTTCTGAATTTCGGAAGAACTTACATTCTAAATTACGCAGAGAGGGTTAAACCTCTCTACGAACTAATAAAACCTGATTTTAAACAAAGCAATTGGACTCAAAAACACACAGAAATTTTGAGATCACTGCAAACAGACATGTTAGCAAAACAAAATTAGGTTACACGTGACAACACACGCAATCTTGTAATCCGAGTCATCCCAGGAGGATGCGGATTCACGTACCTGACCTCTAATGAGGGAGAAAAGGTACCAATTTCAATTAAATCTCACTTGTACACACAAGCAGAAAAAATATTCAGTCACACAGAAAATACTGTGAAAGCAGTGCAAATTGCATTAGCAAATGAACGAGAATTAGCACATGGTAAAAGGATTAATATCCTCACAGCAGAATCCGCCTTCGAGGCGCTATTCAGCCCAATAAACCTGCCTACAGTGTCACTGGATCCGAAATGGATACAGTATGTAGATTCTCTAGGAGCGGAAGATGTGAAATACTATTTCGCCCCGCAATTCGAAGAACTGAATGATTTAGAATATGAAGAAGAATATCCTCTGCCAATCGAGCTTCTGCCTCTCCCACAGTACGCCTGTATAATCTATACAGATAGATTTGTACAGCATTTCAACGTAGAGAACAAATCCTACAATGCAGCCTATGCGATTGTTAAAGGTCGCTGGCTGAGCGGTAAATTCAGACCGAAAATAACAAAAACTGAATCAGTGAAGTACTGTTCGGTTCAGAGAGCTGAAATCAGATGTTTAAAGATGGCGCTTGAAAATGCAGAACGTGAATTCCCGACACTAATTGTGTGCGATTCTCATTTTTGCGTCAACTCTTACAATAATAAGTTGCAGAGCTGGATTGAAAACAATTACAAAGATGACACAGGTGCCACAATAAAGCATAAATTGCTCTGGAACCAGGTAGCTCTTTTACAGAAAGAACTACAAAAGACTCACGTGATACACGCACAGAGTCTTCAGCGTGATGGCATTCACGTTGCAGGGAATTCATTGGCTAACACCGCCACAGCGGAAGCAACTAAACCGGCTTCCGTAGCCACAAAAAAGCGTACAGAAAAATACATAGACGGGGAAACCATGCTGGCAGTAAAAACGACAGTAAAAGGCGACTGGGCAGCACTACCCGTGAACTATCCACTCAATTATGCATACGTAATCGATGCAAACTCCGTTCCTTTTGCTCGAATCCCTGGAGTGGGGGATAGGGTAATTCCAAACATGAACAGGAGAATATTTTTAATAGCAGACGCACACATGGGATTGGGACCTAGACACCAAACAATCAGGGAATACCTGACTGAATTACAATCAGTATACTGGTGGCCGGGAATGGGTGTACAACACCAAATATATGTAAACAACTGTGAAAACTGTAACAGGGATCGCAGTAGTGAACTACGCTACCGGCTACCAATCAGAACCAGCGTAACGCTGTCTACATCCCATCCTGCGTCCTATTAATCATTAAGGCTAAACACACTTAAAAAATGTGGCCTTCAGCGCTCGGGTGACACCAGAACGGTTATAAAAGATCTGCGAGTCTTTATCGGCACATACGCAATTGTCATGTTCTATTCTGACCAGGGTCCTGCTTTTAGCTCTCGAGCTTATAAGGAGGCCATGGCCAGCATGGGAGTTGGGTTGCGGTATTCTTGTCCGTCACACCCCGAAGGGAATAGTGTGGTAGAAAGAAAAAACCGGGACATAAAGCGATCTATAACAGCGAAGGTATTAGGTTCGGGTGCTGGGTGGGTCAAACATCTAATAAGTGTCCAAATCAGTCTTAATAATTTGCCAAGAAATTCTCTAAAAGGTTTCAGCCCATACAAACTATTGTTCGGAACTAGAATGAGAGTTCAGGACTTAGATAGTCAAGTATCAGTGGTACAAGATAAGAAAACAGACTTTGACATCAAAGATCGTTTGGCTGTTTTACAGGACTTGAATGAAACAAGAAAATCCTTAAGCAACATAAAGTTAAAGCAACAGCCAGCTACCACTGACGAGGCACCACAAGCAACAGCCCCAGCAAGGCCTGTCTGGATTCCAAAGATTGGGGATCTAGTCAGAGAAAAAATAGCGGTGAAGAAGGAATTTGGGCCTTCTTACAGAAAAGCAGTACCTGTCTTGGCAGTCACCGGAACAAGATCAGTAGAACTATCGCCCCTTGCTGGTAAAAAGGAGAACAGAGTTGTATCTATCGACCTGGTAAAACCACAAGCATGTGGCCTATAATCAACAGTAGGCCCAGTGGACTCCCCAGAAACAACAGAATACCCAAACTTGCAACAATCCAAGAGGTTCAAACTGAAAGACTAATCACATTCGATCAGCCTGCAGTGCACAGAGAGGGACTATGCAATAATGCCATGGAACTCGTGCCTCTTGAGACACAGTTTGAAACAGTTCGTCAAGAAACACCAGTCTACAATAATGTGGCATCAGAAAGTGCTACCGAAGGACAGCTTGAAAGAACAATCCCAACAATTGACAGAACTGCCTCTGGTTATTTCATCGACTTCGACAACTTTTCCGAGGATCAAAGTAACATCGAAGTGATGCCAGAAACAAAAAAGACTTTTAAAGAAAAAGCAACAGAACTCTTTCAACAAGTCAAAGAAGTATATCGGGATGCACCATTGATTGAGCATTGGATTATTTCGGGGGTATTTATACTCCTACTATGCCTAATTTTAGTTTAAATTTTAGGAAAGTTTATTACAATTGAATGGACACAGCAAGTCAGAACATCAACTTAGTCCTCAAACCACACAGATCATTCCACGTGAAGAAAAGAGAACTGTCAACAGTAAATGTCACAGCCATTCCAATACCCGGTGGGGTAGTATGGGAGAAAACTGACTATGAGATCTATGGTCCGGTCGCGATCCTGAAGTATCCTCATCAACTGAAGGTTTCCTTAAGTGACTTTGTAAAACCTAGTACATTCTCTGATGATTGGGACTTTTACAATATTAATAATATGATGTCTGATTTAGTAATGTCAGCTAGATTCACAGAACATGATTATTTACAAGGTTCGTCTAGTTATGAACAGATGTTCTGTTTTACACATTATGGTGATCATTATTTGCATAAATCTGCACAGCCTAGAAATGTTTTTAAGTATAATCAATGGGAACATTGTGCTACACCACCTAAAAGCAGTTCTAAAACATTCTTTGAGAAATTCAAGTACTTCTCAGGGTTTAACACCAGTGATGCAGAAACGTTTTAATACAAACTGTTAGATAAAGATTCCTAAATTAACACTCTGAGTTCTTCAACAAGATAAAAACTCAGCAACCTGGGAAAGCCCCGCTTGCTATGTTTTGATTAGTAATAGAACTCTAATGAGCACTGATGGACGATCACTTCCTAGTGACATCTTTATTGATGTCTTATGTCCAAAATCTTACGTCAAACAAGGCACCTTTCAGGTATAAATATTACCAACGTTGCCTTAAGCAAACGCTGCTGAAGTTGCTGCTGTTATGCTGATGGTACCATAGCTGCTATCGCTACTGCTATCGCTGCTAACGAGCGAACGATGGTGTGGTGAATTTAGGAGCTCAACAGCTGTCCCCCTGCAAGAGCCCAGCAGATGTAAGCTGCCCGCGGACGCTGCCCCTCCTCCTCCTCCTCGACGCGCTGAGAGAGATGCTGCCTTTTCTCTTGCTGAGAAATCCAGCTCCGGCGTTTCCAGTCCACTCTTGCGAGCGACTGGGATATCGATTTCCCTGAAGGAGATACCAGACCTCCATCATTCTATTCCAGAGGTATGGTGTTGACTAAACCCTTAGAGAGAATTCTTGAAGCAAACCTTGGCAAAACCAACTTAACTTAAAGCTACTTACTTACTCCCCTCCCAAGTATTAGGCTTAGGTCAGGTACACCGGGGTAGGCGTAGTTAGAAGCACCAGTTGAGTATTTTAGCCTAATGTATATATGAATGTATATATGTTTTATTCATTTTAAACCATTGTATGGCTAAGAAACCATATCAATGCTTTTACAGTATTATTTCACAATACTCATCTTACTGTACGTACTTTTTATAATAACAAGTCTTGCAATTGTGGCAATTAATTTCTCTTGTACGAGAAGAAAGACTGTTCAATAAATGTTACCCTTTATTGAAAACGCCCGGCTCTCTATTCTCTACATATTGTGAAAGTAAACTGCATAACCACTGACTGAGTAAAATAACTGTCTATTGTTCACACGACTCTAGAGATTGACTCTTATCTGAGGAGCAAAGTTGTCATGTTGCACGGTTGTTGGAAAACTGAATCCCTTCCTGTCTGTACCAGGGAAGCTGATCACTTCCTATATAGAGAAGAAAGTTTCCAGTGACATCTGAGCTAGTGGCAACAAACCCAATTAAGTTTAGCATAGTCAGTAGAGGCCTGGAAGATCCGCACTTCTACGTTGATACTACTGTTTATGTTATTCCAATACGCAGGGCCTATTGGGAAAATAGGAACTACACTACAGTTGAGTCCCTACCTGGGTGGTCCTATCTCCCAACATTAATCTGAGTCCACCTTTTACTGTAGCTACTAGAGGATGTAATGTCACATGATTGTATTTTTTTTTTCCAATGCTCCCCACCAAACAACGTGAAAACTCCCAAAACACCCCAACACCCCCCGGCCACCCCCCATCCCGCTGGAACTCTCCCATACTACCTGCTGGCAATAATTATTTCCTATTTTAGCCTTGAACTTCTCACCTCTTTGTGCCAAATATAAGATTAAAAAAGAAAAAAAAAGAAGATTGGATGCTGGATCACTAACCCCCTCCTTAAACGGCAGCATTATATTGTGCCAAAAAGGTGTCTACCTCCTCTGGGAACCTGAAATTATACATCTTATTTGCAAGGACTACTTTCAGAAACGCTGGCAAACGCAACTGCACCTGGACCCCTAAATCCTTTTAATGCATCCATCCTTTTTTCCAACTCCCACCTCCTATCCTCTGTGACCCAGGAGATATCGGAACGGACTCTAAAGGAGGCGCCTTGCATCTGTATAGACTTAAGTTTAAGAGTCGCCCCCAATAACTGCTCCTTAAGAGTGTAAGACTGTATATATAACAAGATCTTTCTAGGTTTTTTCCAAGCCGGGTTTAGCCTAAAGGGGTCTCTATGGATTCGCTGTATTTCTGCATCCCAGAGCTCGTCACAACCACGCATGTTTAATGAACGCTCAGCACAGCAGGGGAATTAGCCCCGCGTGTGAGCGTTCCAACGGTCATGACGAGCTGAGCTCGTCATGAGCACACGGGAATCGTGGCTCATGACGCGCTGAGCTCGTCATGAGCATGGGAGGGGTTAAGATGGTGTCACTACCCCGGATCTTGTATTGCCTCCAAAACTTCCTATTCTGCGCTCCTGGTTCTCACAAGTTGACGCCATACAAAACAAATTCCTTTGGAACGGTGGCGCAGTTAGGTTCGCTTTCCGCACATGTGCACAATCCACATACTGCGGGCGGATCGCAGTAGCGGACATCTAGTGTGGCATCCCATATACTCGTGGTGAATGAATAGTGGTATAACTCCCCCACAGACCCGGCATACACGATCGAGCACGTGGTGATGGTACAGGATCCCCTCCTTCACCTCCTATATAGTGCCACAAGCCTTAATTTTATGCCACCTGCCGGTAAAGTCGTGATACAGCTGTGGCGGGCTAAAGTCCGATAGATGGGCTGGAATGGGCAGTTCTCCCAAAAAAAAACACGATGGCAGGGTACATATCTCTGCCCTGTGGCCGCCTTGAAGGGGTTCCCGGGATGGGACCTCGTGGGGATTTTGACACTCGTGATGTAATACGGGGTACTACACTGAAATCCTTCCTGCAATTACAGGCGGAATTTGACCTACATATAACACAATTATACAAATTACTTCAACTTTGGCATGCACTCACTCCACTGATTCACACGCTAGAGACCATTCCAGGGTTCCACCTCCTCGAAGGCTGTCTACTGATGGGCGACCTTGGCCTCCACAAAATCAGGCAAATATATCATACCCTGACGACCTACACACCAACAACACTTGTCAAGACAACTTGCGTGGCAGGCCGACATTCCAGACTTGACAGATGATGACTGGGCTGAAGCCATCGCTAGCCCGCAGGGTTTGGCGGTCTCCACGCGATTCCACCTGATACAGTTTAAATACCTGCACCTGGCTTAATATACTCGGACTAAACTCTGGCGGATGGGCATTATTCAGTCCCCTACATGTTTGCAGTGTGACCGGGAGGGGGGACAATTCTTGCACACAGTTTGGAGTTTCATGGCGGTGCAACCCTTTTGGCACAGAATTTGGTCCTGCCTAAATGAGGTGCTATCGTGGGCGCTCTCGCTTGACATGCAACTCTTTCTCTTACATAGCACTGACAACATTGGGGGGAATAGGTATAAGTAACAATAACTGTTTGTAGCTCTCACTATTGCCAAGAGGGACATAGCACAACTATGGAAAGCGCCATCTCCCCGACCCTAGGCAAATGGAAGACTGAACTAGATAGATGTATGGGGGACGAAATAGCTGTATTTTTAGCTCGGGATGCCCTGCACACATTGGAAAATCTGGACTCGATGGGCATCATAACGAGGAATCGAGCCCCCCCCTGCCGCCAGCAGACCCCTGAGTGGTGCCCCATACTCTCAACTGCACCTTGACCAGACTTTCCTGCACTGTACACCAAAACCGGCCCTGGCAAAGTGCTCGGCTAACCCCCTTGGGGGTTGGGGGTGCGGCCGAGCTGTTTGCCAGGGCCGGTTTTGGACAATTTGTTAAAGGGGCCAATATTGCAGCTATGCTGCAAAAACGGACCTGTTACAAACACAGCCCCCCAGGGACCCAAAACCGGCCCCCACTCTGGCGGCGCAACGGGGAACTGCCCGGTGCCCGCTATGGTCAGTCCGGCCCTGACCGTATGTTTATGAATCCCTATGCCAATATGCCATGTTTTCTTGTCTTGAGATCGAGTACTGTCTGCATTTTGTTTCTGTTGTATCACCTGCATGTTCAGCAGGTGTTGGTGAATGGTAGTACTATGGGTATTTTCGTGAGGTTAATCCTTTTTCTCCTACAGGTCATTGTAGGGCTATCGCCCATCCTCTCGACAAATAACCCAATAAAATGTGTTGTTAAAAAAAAAGTGTCAATTTTGAAGGATGTAGTCAAGGCTGGCTTTAGGGTAGTGCGACTGGTGCTGCCGCACTGGATACTAACTTGGGGAGGGGGCGCTAACCTCAGGGGAGGGGTACCCTGTTTAGAATTAACTTATAATTTAAAAACACCTGCTGCAGAGTTCCTTGTGCGTCCGGTTTTCAGCCAGCAATAAAAATGTCAAGATAACTCTTGTTATTAATGCTCTTGTTTGAAAGAGAGATTAGAGCTTTGACTAGTGGCAGTTTTCACTCGCCATACCGTAGCATATGCATACTGCAAAGAACACGTGCTGTGCAGATCACAGATCTGTATTTTATGTGGATATCTGAGTGGAGTACTGCTTTTGTCACAGACGTCCTTTTGTTACCGCATTTCATAAGATACAACCCTAACATAAAATATTGCCTGTTACGAACTATAAATAAATAGCTGCATGCAAACTGCATAAAAGAGTTAGGACGTTCTGTTTTTTCCCCAGTCTTTCATTATCCATTCCTTATGTTGCTCAAAAGTCTTTGTTTGGGTAGATATACCTTCTTATTATTAAAGTCGGCCTTTAGCAGTGCTTTAAAACAAATGATGGACGGAGTGTTAAACAATGCAAGCACTCACCCCCATTCAACAGGTCTGGGTTTAATCCATCATCATTCTTTAGCTCACTCCGCCACCTCAGGTCAGACATGACCATATGCAAATCAGTCTGACCTTGTGCCTCATGGGAACAGTCCAGCCCGAACTGCCAAGCCATGTTTTCCCTGGACCGGAAACAAGCATCCTGGGACTGGTTTCTGGCTAATCAGCCGCCATCAGCCAGGCTAGCTTGAATCCAGTGGCAAAGTGAGCAAGGGACCCACGTCTGGGCATACCCTGCCAACTTAGGGCGAACAAAGCAAAACCAAAGGGGATGATGGACGGAGTGTTGAACAATGCAAGCACTCACCCCCAATCAACTGACTTGGGTTTAATCCAACATCATTCTTTAGCTCACTCCGCCACCCTAGTTCAGACATGACCATATGCAAATCGGTCTGGCCATGTGCCTCATGGAAACAGTCCAGCACAAACTGCCAAGCCATGTCTTTCCTGGACCGTAAACAAGCATCCTGGGACCGGTTTCTGGCTAAGCAGCCGTCATCAGCCTGGCTAGCTTGAATCCAGTGGCAAAGTGAACAAGGGACCTACGTCTACCCTGCCAATTTAGGGCGAACAAAGCAAAACCAAAGGGGATGATGGACGGAGTGTTGAACAATGCAAGCACTCACCCCCAGTCAACTGATCTGGGTTTAATCATCCCCTTTGGTATCGCTTTGTTTGACCTAAGTTGGCAGGGTATGCCCAGACGTGGCACCCTTACTCACTTTGCCACTGGATTCAAGATTGCTTGGTTGATGAGGGTTATGAACCCGAAACTGGTCCCAGGATGCTTGTTTCCGGTCCAGGGAAGACATGGCTTTGCGTCAGGTATAATGTATGCAGGGTGGGCGTTCCCCCGCAAGAAAGGGTCGTAGGAGTGGCGCAATGAAATCTATGAGATTCCGCTGCGCCACTTCTAGGACGCCAATGCATCACAACCTTAAGCCTGCTCCATGGCAGGCGTAAGGGGGACGCAGGCCCTTTCACATGGAACATTGCTAGAGTTGCGTCGGGCTTCCGCCACAACTCCAGCAATGTGCCACTTTTTGCGCTAATAGATACGTCAGTAACAGATACGTCAGTTATACTGACGTATCTGTCCTTCCTTGCGACATGATGCATCATATTGTAAATATGACGCATCATTGGTGTCGCAAGGAGGGCGCACTGAGAAGTGACGCATCGCTGCTTTCATGCTGCGATGCGCAACTTCTCATAAACACGCCCCTAGCTATCTGACCACCCTCCCAATTTACAGTGAACTGTCAGATGGCTTTTCTTGCTGCCTATCACTGCCAGGTAAAAATTAGCATTGAGGGGCAGTAAAGATATCCTTTTAGATGCATTGGGGATTTTGACTCTCAAGGTCGCAGTTCACCTTAAACCAAAAAAGGCTACTAGTGGGCTTGCCATTTGCTGTAGATCCACTCTTCCTGTGGATGCTCCCACTACAATGCAAACTTGACTGTGGCTGGTTGTTGTTGAGGACAGAGGTTCCACCACTCCTTAAGGCACAAAAAGTGACATCAAGGGAACACCAGGCAATTATTTAAAATTCTCATCTAAGGAGTCCAGTTGGGCTCAGGAGTCCAGTTAACTGAACTGTGCCCCTCAGGCATCAGTTACCAGTCATCTGTTATCACGTCATCCAGGATACGCCTGTGAAACAGAGAGCACCCAAGACTTTTTGACGTGTGAACATCTTGTGTGAGTGGTTAGAAATGTTAGAGGCCCCTGTTTTTTAATCTAAAGGCTAAGACAGATTTTAGGGGTAATCCTCTTTATTTGAAAACATCCATTGATATAAAGTCAGTTCCTTTAAATAATAAGTAAGATGCCAGTATCCCTACCAGTATCCTTGCCTGTCCCCCGTCCCTCACCCTCCAAATTTTTGCAAGGGGGGAGAGTGCACCCTAAAAGATCCGAAGCATCGCAAATAGGATAACATTGTCCTTAGTGTGTAAAGTTAAACTGTTTTGTACCGCCTGGCTTGAGGGAGCTCTCAAATATTTTGGGGTTATATCTTTGGCCCAGAAGTGCTGGGACTTTCAAGTTTTCTTTCTGTATCATATTTCAAGTGCACCATTTTCGTTTTTTTTGGTTATTCAAGTCCTGAGTGGACATTGAATGTATTTGATTTCAAAGTTTTATACTGTATTCTGAGGGGCTTATTTGTTTAAATTTCTTTATTATTAGATTAAAGCATAAAACATCAGCATTTGAAGGTCTGAGAGCCATCAGGCCACACAGCATTAGAGTGTGTGACATCCCCATTACGCCCTCCCCTCCCCTCCCCCGAAACTCCAGGACTCGGTTGCACATAAAAATGAAATCAGCACTGTCACAAGGATAGCCTATCCATAGGTTGAACTCTCTTAAGTGCTGGTAGGGCGGGCCTCAGGCAGACGAAGAAGTCTTAAGTATTTTGTCCAGGTAAGCTTGTGGAACTCTGTTGTTAATAATTTAATAAAATGGGCTCCACAGCTGGGGAAAGGAAGTACCCTGATTGGACAAAGTGAGTGTTATGCGTCCCATCCCTTTAATGTACCACATTTGGTGCAACCATCTTAGATGAGTTGGAATGTAGGCCATGCCCCATGGTGGCAGAATATTCTGCAAGGCTGCCCCCAATGCCAGTCTAATCTGTCTGCCCTATCGGGATTTAAGTGGAAAGGTAAGTTCAGTAGAGAGACCCAGGATAATATAATTGGGAATCTGGGAAGTTCTGTATCAAGTGGGTATCAATGTCACTGCGAACCTGCGACCAGTAAGATGCAAGTTTCGGGCTGTCCCATAAGATGTGTAGTAGGGTGCCAGAAGACCCACATTTGTGCAATCGGTGGGGCATGAAATACCAATAGGTCACTATCTTTGTTGCCATTTCGATACTGGCCATGGTGTGGGCGGTGTGTCTTGCACAGTAGTAAATGTCTCCCCACTCTTTCAATGTTAGCCCTCTACCTATTTCTAACATCTAGCGTTTCTGGCTAGTAAATTGGAAAGCGTAGCTGTGGAGCTTGTCAAGCCATATAACTCGTGTATTGGAGGACTTAGAGAGCAGCCAACACTCAAAGGAGGTTAGCTGACACTCTGCTCCAATGCAAATAGATGGGTGCATCACCCAGTGGCGAATCTGGGTGTAATGCCAGTGTTCCCACTGTGGCAGCGCATGTGCTGTGTGTAAGGACTCAAAGGTAGCCGGCCCTTTCGAGTTAAATAGGTGGCCAATAGATCTGCAGCCCGCTTAATTCCAGAGGTGAAATGTTGGTTCACGGAAGCCTGAGGTGAAGTCTGGATTCCGAACAATAGGTGTTAGCGGGGAAAGAAAGGATGTGAGACCCTCCTGTATCGCCAGTCTATCCCTGGTAGCCAACAAGGACTTAGTAATGGGTGAAAGATAGAGGGTTTTGGTTAGGGCGTATCGGGGGAGAAAATTAATTCTCCAAAATGGCTGCCAGGGCCTTATCCATGAAAAGCTAGTGGTTCTCAGACTCTTCACTAGACCATTTCACAAAGATCCTAAGTTGGGTAGCCTGATAGTAGTGATAGAGGTTTGGGAGCCCTAGACCTCCTTCAGTTGAGGCTCTGTAGCTGACATTTCTGCATAGGCGAGGTTGTTTGTCAGCCCACCCAAATCGGTTAAACTCTTGCTGAGGAGACCACAATGTCCCAGGAGGTGGCTCAGCAGGGAGAACCTGAAAAGGGAACAAAACCCTGCGGAGGATTACCATCTTAAAAGCTGTGACGTGTCCGAGCCAGGAGATCTATAAGGTCAGCATCGGGGTAGGTCAGACTTCATCTGGCGGGTCAGGTTTTGATAGTTAAAAGCTACCAGTGCTGAGATTGTGGGAGTAATGTAGGTAATAGATGCTGGTGTCCATTGAAGGAAATTGGTCTGTTGTAAGGCGCATCTAGTGTATGTGGTTGGTGGGTCAGGTTGAGGGCCCGTGATTTGTGGATATTTGCTTTGAAGCCTGCTGCTAGGCCAAATGCCACCAGCTCTACAAGGGAGTCAGGTAGAGAGGTGGAGAGTTCCTCTAGGGTTACTAGGACGTCATCTGAATCTAGGTTCTCCCAAATAGAATCCCTCGTATCTTGGGGTTGATCAGAACTCCGTGCACCATAGGTCCCATAGAGAGGGCAAAAAGAAGGGTTAACAAAGGGATCTCCTGCCGGGTACCTCTGCCAATGAGAAATGGGTTGAAGGAGTGTCCATTGACACGAACCACCCCGTGGGTTGAGTATAGCTTCTGAGAATCCACCTATTTATCGGTCTCCAAGACCGAAATCTTCAAGGGTAGCTGGTACATATGGCCAGTGGAGCCTGTCAAACCCTTTCTCAGTGCCTATGGACAGGAGCATCAGCTCTTGATCATATATTTGGCCTTTATCGATGAGGTGAAGGATTCGCCTTCTGTTAACGCTACATTGCTGTTGTGGCACGAAACCGGCCTGGTCCAGGTCTATCTGGCCCGGGAGTAAGGGGTTGAGGCGGGCAGCTCAAATGCCCGTGAATAGTTTGAGGTCAACATTCAAAAGGGAGATGGACCTATACAAGGAGCAGTGGGTTTGTCCTTTCCTGGTTTGGGAATCACTACAAAAGACCCAAGGAACATGGAGGGGGGGCAGTGAACCTTAACCTTTTAGTGAGAAGGGCTGCCAAGATCTGGGAGAAGGTCTTATAAAAAGTGGCAGGATAGCCATTGGGCCCCGGGTTTTTAGACGTTTTTTGTTGGGCTATGCTAGAAATAACCGCCTCGATCTAGATGGGGCGGTCTAGCTCGGCCACCTGTTCCATTGTCAGAATGGAGGTACAGACCTCCTGGAGGTAGGCAGTTGCAGTTTTGGGTGGCAGATCCTGTGCTGCCTAGAGATTCCGATAAAAATATCACTAAAAGTTTCTACTATGTGTGGTTGGTCCCTCCATTCTCATCTTATCAGAGATGATCAGCACTTCGACCCCTAACTCTTGATGTTGGATGTGCTGCTGATTAGCTAGAAGATGCCCACATCTATCCCCGTCGTAATATCGGTGATGGAGGCGAACTGTCACGTGCTCTGCCCTATCTACATCGATACCTGCTAGTTAAGCTCGGGCAGCCTCCAGCTGCCGCCATAGTCTGGGAGAGCCTGTTCTCTTATGAACACTTTCAAGTTCTAGAACTTGATGAGATAGGGGCTCCCTCTTCTATGGGCAGAACGTATTGTCGGCATCAGCGATGGTGATGAAGTCCCCTTTGACAACTGCTTTCAGGGCATCCCACAAAGTAGAGATTGCAACACCAGGAGTGTCATTAATAGCTAGATAAATGAAAAAAACAAGGACCCCTGAACAGTGAACAACACGATTCTTAGGACAGGGTAAAACTGTATGAGAGAAATACCTCCTAGGCAATCAAAATAATTCAAACAACATACATAGACAATGTAATATAAACAGTGTAATATAGGAAAAAACTAGGAAAAAAGAGAAAGTGTGCAAAATAGATTCTTACTTTAATGATTGTTTGTTAAAAAATTCATATTATAAAAATTGCGTAATTCAACACAATAACTGATCCCCACAAATTTATAATACCAAACATAAACAAAAAATAAAATGTAAAAAATTGGCAATATCTTTTAACTTTCTCGACGCGCGTTTCGGCGTATTTAACGCCTTCTTCAGGAATAGCCACACAATTATTTAAAAGATATGTAGTAAGGATAGTTCTTATAGATGAACGGCTGACACAAATTTTTTGCCAGATATCGATTGAGGTTTGCAAGAAAGATGGTTCTCTAAGTTGGTGATTTCCAACAACTCTATAATTGTGATACTCGGTCTCACAAAGGAAAACGTCGGTTGCCATTTTCAGCCCGGCCATTAGAAACAGGTAGCAGCGTAATCAGAAAAGCTGCTCATCTGTATGCACTGACTGGTTGAGAATATGCGATAATATTTACTCTTACTTGGAGACAAGGGTAGTTATCAGATCTTTAAATACAGAACTTTTTTATTCGAAAATAAAGGAAGGCATCACCTTTAAACGTTGATGTTGGTGGTCATTGTAAAACAACGTATCTCATCGGTACATAAGATTATCAGATCAGTGATTCGTACAATTATAGAGTAGTTGCAAATCGCCAACTTAGATAACCATCTTTCTTGCAAACCTCAATCGATATCTGGATCTATCAAAAAATTTGTGTCAGTCCTTCATCTATAAGAACTGTCTTTACTATATATCTTTTAAATCATTGTGTGGCTATTCCTGAAGAAGGCGTTGAATATTTTGATTACCTAGGAGTTATTTTTATCATACATTAATAGCTAGATAGTCAGTGATCTGCTTGGCAATTTGGTCAATGGTCTTATGGCGCTGTTGTAAGGGTTTCCAAAAGGTTCTAGAGGATGGGCTGGGGGCAGGACTGTGAGGGCAACAGTCATGACTGAGTGATCAGGTAAAGAAGTTCAATCCCCACAGTTTGAACTATAGAGGCAATTCCTGGTAAGCCAATAAAATAGTCAAGCCTAGCATCGGTCTTGTGTGCATGAGAGTAGAACGTGTAGTCTCGAGACAGTGGGTGTGCGGATCTCCAGATGCCAACTAGGCTCATATCTGCTAACCACCTCATTTCCTCTGAGGAAAGGGCTCCTGATTGTCCATGGCATTGCACTGATCTATCCATGTCTTTATTAAGCACTAGGTTCAAATCTCCTCCTTTCAGGACTAGTCGGCCCTGAGAGCCCAACACCTCTGCCACCGCTCTACGAAGAAAGGCACACACCACATGCTCTCTCCAGATCATCAGGTTATATTGAGCTGTTATGTTTGTACTAGTTGATTGAATGTCCGTTAGATTCCCCATGTTAGTCTAATGTTCTGATTTGTTACCTTTGCCTCAAATTGTAAAGCGCTCAGATATCCTTCGGGATCAAGTTCGCGCTATATAAAACTTTATAAATAAAATAAATAAATAAATAAAGGGCTCCTGCCCCTCATTGGGAGAGTAGAAAATGCCACAGTGATATTGCAAGAAACTTCTGTCAAGGAATATGCTAGCAACCTACCCTTTATTTCAGCTTGCTGAGAACCTGATTTCCCCCGAAAGGTATTGGAAGCCAAACTTGCCACACCTGCTGCTTTAGATGCAAGGGATGAGAAGTAATGGTAGAGAAAGGCTTCGGAGTGTAGCCTGTACTCATACTTAAGCAGACGTGTGCACCAGAATGTTCTAAATTAGAGGGAATGGAGCTTCTCTTCAAAGATTGGTTGAGGCCCTTAACATTGAGAGTGAGAACCACTAATTGATCAGTCATAGGAACCTCAGATAACAAACAGCTATGGGGGATATTCTCAAGAATGTGCGATAATCATCGCCAACATCGGTTAATGCAATTTTTCATATTGCCATCTATTGCGGGAAAATAACTCTGTGTTAAAGTCCTATTCACAACACAGCGGTAACATGCGATAGTCTCCCGATAACGCGTCAAATGTCCGGGATAAAATCACTGGAACGGCGATAAAAATCTAAACACGAACGTGAAAAATTTGCGATGGGCCCAACTACGATAAAAAATTCAGGGATAAGGAGCGCCATGCCTGCAAGTCCCACAAGTCAGGCGGGGAAAATCACCATAAAAGCAGCAACCAAAAACACAAACAAAACACATACAACTGCGAAGCACCATGGAGGTAGCCAGAGCAAGTACAGAGGACAACCAGAACCCAACAACCCCCACGGAGGACCGCCCTGGGACCATCATTGGGGAGACAATGGCAGGAGTTGGGGGACCGGACACTGCACAACATGACCTGAGCCAACAGCAACAGGGTGAGTAACGACCAGGGACTGGAGGGACGGGGGGAAATGGGCACCATGACACACATGCACAAGTAAGCATCTGTGGACAAACCATGCCCAAGAGTCACAATTCTGACCAAGAGCCCAATTTACACAAGTCTGCAACATGTCAGCACTGTATGAGCACAGAAGTGAAAGGCACATCACCTGAAAGGGATAAGGGCCAGCCAAATCAGAGCCAAAGGGGCAACTCACCCACAATGCAACACACACAGTTAAGATGCAGAGTACCCCAACATTGACAACAATGTGGTACATACTGCAACACTTTCACAACAGAACAGAGGACACAACTGCTGCCGCTTGTGTTTAGAACATTGCCATTCGTATTTGGCATAGCAGGAAACTGTGAGATGACAATGTACAACTACAACCTCACATCACTGATGGCGTAGAAATGCCAAGTGTCCTACTTAAAAAGTTGCCTCCTCATAAACAGTCACGAAGTACATTACCATGTAGTCTGACAGTAAACGTGTACAATGCGTGAACATACATGTGAACACAATGTCAATTTGCATTTCCCCTTCACATTGCAGAGGGAGAATCAACACCTCCTACAGAGCAGACCCAACAACTCAGCACTGACAATGAAGAGGACCTCCCCAACATCTACACCGACGCACTTCAACAGCTCAGGGACAGCTCCGGCACCCCACCTCCAGAAGCAGGGCAGCCCAGCTGCATCCATGAGACCCCATCCCCTGCTCAGACCACACAGCAGGAAGTACCCACCACCACAGCTGTCTCCCAGGACCCCCTCGACCAACACATGGCCTTCCAACGCTGTGTGTTAGGGTGCCAGGAGGAGATGTCGGACCAGCTGCGGGCTGGGTACGACCTCATGGCAGCCAAACTAGATGCCATATGTGGGTGTTTAAGTTCTATCAGGGACCACTCACAGTCTCTAATGGACACCCACTGTCCACTCCTTGCTCTACAACAAGCTATGACTGACATTGCTGGAGTCATGACTCTGCGCCAAGTCAGAGTGGCCCCAGCGATGTCAGCAAGGAGTTACGTCACATGCGAATGGTCATGGAGAACTTGGAGTGGATGAAAGCCTCACAAATGGCTGCCATGGCTGCACACCAGTGAGATGTAGCTGTGATCTTCCATGCCCTGCAGATCCTCGCCATGGCATTGCCACCACAAGGCCTGGCACGGATGGATGCTGGTGCTACCACTCCATCCATATCTCCTCCCCCTGAAGTGTCATTGCCACACATTGAGACAGACATTCCACCTCCGGCTCCTGATGTGTCACTGCCACACAGTGATGCAGACAAAACACCACCACCTGCATGTGAAGCACCTGACACATCAGAGGACGAAGATGATGAGGAATCTGGCTTTGTGATAAGAATGGAGGGGTAGCATTCATCTCCGCCATATAGCCGGGTTCAGCTTGGTTCTGCCCTCTGCATCATGCCCTGGAATAACACCTCCAACTGTCCCCCTATACACTGAGCAACACTCACCTTGGACCCCGACATGGACTGCCATATGCCATATTTGGTTTGATTACCAATGACACAGCAACCATACTGCGGACTGTAGTCTTCCACTCCTGATGAACTTGTCAATCACGAAAGGACTCTGGCTGGCCCTCCTTGGGCCAACAATGAAAAGTGAGGTTTGCATGGCCCTGTACTGGTCCAGCTTCAACACTCCACTGAATGTGAATAAAACATTCCAATTCCCACAGATGTGTCATGGCGATGATCAATCAAGAATTAAAGCATGGATGAATGTAGGGACTGTGATTCCACAAAAAGGTACTCCCTGGGTAATGCTAACAATGCGCAGGTATGGCTGTGACCCAGATAGGCATTCAGACACATTTTGTCATTCAAATCAACACTCATCACAGTTGAATACAAGTGAAGGTGCGTAGACTTTATTAGCATATGCGTGTCAGTACGGGCAAGATAAGTGCCACAACATGCAGACCAATGCAGCAGTATGTCAGAATGAGGAACGTTGCCAAGTACCGCTGTCCACTCCGGGGGAGTGCCTCACCTTTCACAGGTGTGTGTTGAGCCATGTTGTTGTCCGCTCATATATTTGAAGTCCAGGTGAATGCAGCCATGTCCACTGTTGTTGTGGGATATGTGACCAGATCTCCAAGATGCAACAAAGTGTCGGGACATGTGCAATGTGTTTCAATCTGTTGTGGCTACAGGTACGTAGTTACTCGTCCATGAAAGCGATCGCAGCTTCGTAGGCTAATATTTCCAACATGAGGTCGTTGTCGACTTCATCAAACAGGACGGCGAGTCCATCCATCAGCAGGTCCGGACAGATGTACTGCGTTCACCACCTTTCACCAACTTGCACTACAGCCCAATAGGGGAGCGTTTCAATGTGGTCACTGCACACGGGGATTTGTGCAATCTCCCAGGTCCAGCTGCCAGCATGTATGCCAAGTATCAAGGCATCCCATAAATGGGTATCACAGTGACACTCCTGGTCTTGTGCCCACAGGGGGGGCACACACATGTCAAAATCCAGTTCATCTACCGTCCTGTTGGATAGGCAGACATCCATACACCACGCAAATATGTACTATTGGCAATGCAACACAGGCTGAACGCAGGTGACGTTGGCAAGGCGGAAGCTTAGCCGGTAACTGATCCACATCACTGCCAATGGCAGTGCCCCCAGTAAATGCAGCATACGTGCACGGTACAGTTCCACATGACAGGGGTTCTGCATGTGTCTGGGATGTTCTGCCATTGCATCAGTTGCTCTGATTGAAGCGGCACTGTTCTGACCTGCGCCAGTTCTGTGGATGAAATGCCACAGCTCGGATCAATGAGTTGTTTTAGTGTGCAACGGTTGTATGCCTGGGATGGTGTGGGAGTAAGTGTGAAGGCCATTCCATGCATGATAACTTCGAGCAAGGACTTCTGTCTGTGGGGTGTGTGTACGTTGTTCCTTTGTCGGGCTGTGCGTAGTGTGGGAGTCGTCATCAGCTGCTATGGTATCTGTCAGGGGGAGAAAGGCACATGCAATTCCGAGGTCGGAGGTGAAGATGTGCTCCCGCCTGACAGTTCAAACAAAGGAGCTTTCATCCCTAATGTTAGTTTGTCATCTGCTTGCATTCAGGAAATGTAATGTAGTTTGTTGGGGGTGGGGTTTGGGATGTATGCAACTTTGGGATTCATGTTTGACATGTCTTGCATGTGGCATATGAATGACATCACTGTGTGTTACGATGCCTCACAGCTGCTCCTCACTCCCCCCGAACCCATTTACTTATGTGTGCTGCACGATTGCATCACTTGCACTTCTACAGTACAGTATTGTCATGCCTGTCTGTGCATTTCCACAAGCCTGACAACGATACTGCGATATTGCCCGTTGAAGGTGGTGGGCCACGTGAGTGTATGCCTATTGTAAGGATAGGGCGGACACAGATGTAGAGTACATGCCTGGCTGAACTGGCGCTGCTAATGTGGCTAGACATTTGGCTCATGCTGCGGCAATACAGATACACACAAAACTTTGCATCTATGATCCTGGACCCGAGCAGTCTTGCGCTCCTTCATTACTCCGTTCGTGCAAGCCTGCCCTCCGAGTGCATGCTACATTGCAACATTGTCTCTTACAGGGGCGGACAACTTAGCTACATGTCCAAGCTCTTACCTGAGGTGACATGGTTGGTTCCTCTGTCCACAGCACAATGCAATATGGTAGGGCCCGGGGCCATCATTCATACCTAATGACCACACGGACACACTTGGATAGGTACTGGAACTGGCTATGGGCACCTGCGCCCGGCCCCTTTTTATTACCAGGATCACATATCCAGTGATGCCTGTGCTGGATGGGTGTGGGGTGAGTGTGAGCCATCCCTCAGGGAGTGGTTGGTGCTGGCAACAACTTGAACAGTGATCACTAATTAAGCGGAAACAGAAAACACAAACATAACACAAACAACTGCAAAGCATCATGGAGGTAGCCAGAGCAAGTGTAGAGGTCACCCAATATTCAATCAGAAGGGGCCATGACTTGTAGTGCACTGAGGTAGGGGCACCAAAGCTGAGCGTGCTCATGTAAAGAAATTGTTAATGATTGTGTTCCTTCGGGATAATCCTAATGCAGCTGCAGTGGGGGGTGTTACACCTGCCTCAATGGTCATCATCATCGTCCCAGGTCTTCCACACTGCCTGAGGTAACATTGTTGGGTCCGCAGTATGTAACTCAATCATAAAGGGTCCATGGGTTGTGGTGCACAGAGTTACTGGCACCTGTGGCGCTCAGCGTGTGCGCAGCCTGCAATGATGCATCGTCCATGAAGGTCAAGAATGGATTGGATGTGTGTAAGCCCTGCTGACCGCAGTGTAGGCTGGAGGCAAAGGTCAGCAGGGGCCCACAGCCACGTGGCGTTGAATTGTGGTGCACAGAGTTAGTGGCACCTGAAGCGCTCAGGGGGTACGCAGCCAGCGATGATGCGTCATCCGGGCGGGCCATACTAGGAGCAATGTCTTTTGACTAATGAATTCTGCCTCAATAAGGCCAGGTGACATTGACTTGTGGTGCATAGAGTTAGTGGCACCTGAAGAGCTCAGGAGGTGCACAGCCAGCAATTATGCACCTTCCTTGCAGGTCAGGAATGGATTGGATGTGTGCGAGCCCTGCTGACCGCAGTGTGGACCGGAGGCAGTAGTCAGCCCAGACATAACTCCGCGGTGCTGTGCCGCTGGGTTCGCTGGGGGCCTCTGTCGAGGAGGCCGGCGGTCACTGCGGCGGCCTCGTGGCAGGGTGAGGGTCGCCGCCCTGGCAGACGCGTTGGCCTTCCCGGAAGTGAACCACGCCCAGAGCCCCGGCCTATTTATTCACACTCCTATGCTGGACTGGCGTACGCCAGACCAGCCCACTCCACTTAGGCTTGCTGGGGTGGATGACACAGCTACATGACTGAGGTCTTCCCCACTGCCTGAGATAACATGATTGCGTGCACTGTCCACAACACTACAAGCACCAGCAGTATATTTCCACATGGATAGGTCTATGCTCTGCATACTGAGGTCTTTCAGTTACCGGCTAAGCTTCCGCCTTGCCAACGTCACCTGCGTTCAGCCTGTGTTGCATTGCCAATAGTACATATTCGCGTGGTGTATGGATGTCTGCCTATCCAACAGGACGGTAGATGAACTGGATTTTGACATGTGTGTGCCCCCCCTGTGGGCACAAGACCAGGAGTGTCACTGTGATACCCATTTATGGGATGCCTTGATACTTGGCATACATGCTGGCAGCTGGACCTGGGAGATTGCACAAATCCCCGTGTGCAGTGACCACATTGAAACGCTTGTGGAGAAGTGTGGCTCACTGGTTAGAGCAGGCAGACCCTGAAGCAGAGGTCAGACCCGGGACCAGGGTTCGATTCCCGACGCGGCAGGGTGTTGAGCTCAAATGTCCACGGACTCGATAATTCTCGCTTCGGTGCCTGACCTAATCATGGGTTCACACTATGCAACTCTGGGCATTAAGCTTGCTTAATCTCCACAACGGCCCCCCCGCGGCGGGATGCCTGGCTTTCACCTTGGGGATGCCCTGTAGGGGCTATCTCACAGGGAAAAACCAGGACGGGTTCCCAAGGCAAGCGCGGAGATACCCCTTCGGGGGTCGATTCTGGCGCTATATAAGAAATGCAATAACAATGCAATAACATCACCGCCACACTTGGCATTGTGTGCATTCTTATTCATGGGTGACTTGCCTCCTTCACACATACTTGGTTCCCACCTCTCCCCACATTCTGCTATTGTGTGGCTGAGGGGCTATGCCGTTTTCGGAATGTCCGCTGTCCTGTTCTGCGTTGCCTCAGTGGTAGTCGGGGGTTGTCCGTGGGGGCATTGGGGTTGTGGCAGTAGGTGTTGTGGTCCTCTTGGGTCTCCGAGCTGCATGAACAGTGTCTCCATGACATGTGTTGGTCTTCAGATGTGGCTCTGGGTTGGGCTCCCTTTCATACTGCCGATAGTCGTCCTGCTTAACACCAGTAAAGCGCAGGTGTTAAATCCCTGCTGCTAACGCGCCTAATCGCCTGTTCTTGGATCGCATCGCAGATCGTTTATCACAGCTGTGTTACTCTCCCTGGTAAAGTTCCAAAGAGAGGTCCTTTAGATCTAGCAGTCAACATGCCTCCTCTAGTGACTGGAGCTGATGAAGTTTCTCTTCAATGCAAAAAAACAGACAAAAGGGATGCCTCTAGGAATACAGCACACCAGCCGCTCTAAAATGAGTCGTGACAGGGCAGAAGGCTTTGCATTTCTGGAGGGTTGGTGCTGTAAGGTCCTGATATAGAAACAGACTATGACCCTGAAACTGAATAGGATGCTTGTCTATTGCCTTCTGAAGGATACGTTCCTTCAAGGGGAATTCATGGACACAACTTAGTATGTCGGGAGGGGGAGCTGTGGGTGATCTTCTGGCCTGATGTTCATGTCTGGGGATTTTTCAGGAATCAATCAGAAGATTTCCGTCACAAAGGAGGTGATCCCTGATCCCTCTGCCCTGGAGGAAATGGCTCAGATGCGAAAGTTGGTGAATGGGACCTCTTTTCAAGGACTTCGGCATGATGGCAGATGTTGATCTTGAAGACAAAGGATTTCTTGTTGGAGTTGCTTGATTTCTACTCCCCTCCCCAATTCATGGTCATCCAGGGTCGTGACCTTGTCCCCCAGACAATCTATGTCACATTGAACCTCCCGAAGTTCCCAGTGAGTTCCTTCTTGAAGGATGGGAGGTCCTCATGCAAAGAGACAACCAGCGCCTCGAGGTGGGGGGGGGGGGGGGGGGGGGTGATTGGAGCCTCTGGGCTCCCAGAGTCCGATGTATCATCCGTGCTCAAGGTTGGGGTGGTGTCTCCAGGCTGAGCCCCAGGCATTTTGTGGAGCATGTCCTTGAGGTTTCAGTCCCTCTTCCCACTCCCGGTGGCCATATCTTGAGGCATGGTGCTGCGCTGACTCCCAATGAAGGGCCACAGGACCAAGCCAGTCAATGGAGTTGTGCAAGTTGAGGGCAAGGCTGCCAAGGTACCCAAGGCAATAAGCGTCCAGAGAGAGTGGAGGGTCCCCACCCGGCAATGGCGGACCACCCAGGGCCAGGAGCAAGCAGACCAGCGTGTATCCAGATTCAGATGGGCCGTCAAGTGGGCCAGGGGGGTACCAGGCCGGAGGACCAAGAAGCCCAAGTAGGCTCCAGTTAAGCCTCAGGATCTTGTTGTGCTCAAGGTTTCACTGGGGAGGTGCCTCTCAACTCACAGGTATCCCAATGTCCCAGGAAGGGGGCTTATGAAACTAGTAGTAGCCCCTTCTGTCGGCCCTGTTGAAAGCCCAGGACAGCCTCCCGTGCTCTTCACCTTGTTCTGTCCTCCCGGGGCCCAGGGCGCATTGGTGCATCACGAGCTCAAGCACTGCAGGGCCCTCCTCTGGTCAAGTAGCAGGCAGTGCTCAAGCCCACTGCCGCGTTGCTGCCCATCTCTCCTCCACTGCTCCACAGCTTGGAACTGCTATCCATCCGAGAAGAGGACTAGGCCAGGGGCAACCAGACCACAACAGTAAGCCCCTGCCGCTAGGCTGGCTCAGACTGAGGAAGCTCAACCCTTCACTTGGCCGCCTCCCCCCTCCTCTCGCTGCACACCAACTAGCTCCAGACACAATTTCCCTCAGCACCGAGCGGCGCACCAGCATGCTTATTCTTCTAGCTGCAGGTGATCCACAAATGCTGAGTGGGGCAGGACGGGCTGGGGTCCTGGGGCCCGCCAGACCCCAGTAGTAGCCGCAGTCCTCTAGAGCTTGGTCCGGCCCCCGGGAGCAGGTCAGCAGCTTGCGAGCGGGACCGGAATCTGCTTTGGAGAGAACACTGTAGTACGTTTATCGGGGCTCAACCCCGTGCTATACAGTTCCAAGTGGTTAGGCCCGGCGGCAGGGAGCAGAGCAATGAAAAAGCACTTCTCACCCATCCGCCATCTTGGCTACGCCCTGAAGAACTTATTTATGAGAGCCCTGTGTTACTTTTGCACTACGTGGAGTGGTACATGCAGGGCTCTCAATCAGATTTATTAAGCCACGCAAAGCCACACTGCGTGGCTTTGAGTGGCCTCATTAATCTTGAGTGAGGTAACGCAGAGCAAATTGCTGCGTCGCCTTACTCTGCGCCCGGGAGGTTTTGGCGTTGCAGTTGGTTTTCCCACGCAACACCGATGGATTTTGATGCTGCCCCAAAGTTACAAAAACATGTAAACCTGGGGAAGCATCACATTTGTACGTCTCCTGAAGGAAAGCGTAACTAGGAGAAATATGTTTATTTCTCATAGTTTTTTCCTCTTTCGATGTGCGCTGCATTCTGTAGCACATAAAGAAAGAGGAAAATGCATCTTAGGACTGTTTTTGTGCAGGAAGGTGTTCCTTCCTGCACAAAAAGAATCCTGCATGCAACAGTGGCACCCTTGCAGCATGGTGCAAGGCTGCATACGTTGGTGCTAGGCTGCTGAAATGGTGCCAGTGCAGGAAGAAAGGAAAGGACTGCACCATATTGCATATTCAGCAGCGGCCCGTGCAGGCAAGAGCAGGGGGGCAGTGAGGTTGGGTGAGGGGTATTTCGAAAGACGACAATGAGGTAAAAATAATTATTTATTTAATTTTCCCTTGTGGTTATCTGTCAAAACCTCCCCAACCCAACCGCACCGCTCTTACCTGTAAGCGCCGCTCCTTTGCAGAAATGCAGTGCATTCCTGCCCTTTCACTTTGGCGTAGGGCAGCATAGCAAGGTGCCTTGCTGCGTTTTCCTAAACCAAAATCCCATCAATTAGGTCCTGTGTTTCCAATCACTCCAGATCCAGGGACAGTAGGTCAGTCGCGCAGTGAGACCACCATCGATGAGTCGGCCATTGGCAGTGAGTGACTCCGAAGCTCCAGCCCTTTCCCCCCTGCTACTATGGTCCCTACTCAGGAGGAACTTTGTTGCAGTTGTTGTATTTTGGTGAGGGCATGGTTATAATTTTTTACACATATGTACGTACCAACCCTCTCGGAGTAGCAAGTTGGGTATATAGGTCCTGCGATATACCACAATCTTAATGACACACAGGTCATGAAACACGTTATCCTGACTCGTAATGCTTGACTAGACAATTATAAATCTCTCTATGGAAGTATCACAGGTTTTTAATCATGAACTGGAACCCACTAACTAAAGTGAATACAGCTAGTTCCCATAGTTATTTTTAACTTTATCCACCCCACGCTCCACTCACTCTTGTACATACACCATAGTTCTCACACCCCCCCCCTTCATCTAAGGCTGAAACTACAGGGAAAAGATATCCGCCAAAGAGCCCCCCTGCGGGGCCCGTTGGGTGCTGCAGTGCCGGCCCAGCAAGAAGCTATGATGAAGCATGACACCCCCTGCGGGCGTGTGAGGGCCCTTGCTCCTTATAGGAGATATCCCCCTTTCGGTTTGGATCTCCAAACTGATTTTGCTCCTTATGTTAGGAACAGCACACCGCGTGATTGATAGTCCAGTGTTTCTAAGACTTTTTATCTCATGAAGTAAGCTTGATTGCTCATTGCCGTATTCTGAAACACTCCAATAATAAAAAGTGCGTGGACCAGGGGCTGCTCCTTCATGTGGGCGGGGGAGCGTCGCCCTAACTGCTTTCTCGCAATGGGAGAAAAATCAGAAGAAGGGTTTGGTTGGGGGAGGGCGGGTGGGCGGTCCTGCAACAGGGCATGGCTCACCCAATGTTGCGGGCCCTGAATGTTTGGTCGGCCCTCCGGGGCGACCAAACCAGTCATGCACACTCTGCCATTTTTGTCCATGTAGGCTGCTTACTTAGTACCTAAAATTAAACATCCCCCTAAAACACCAACACCCCCCCAACAGGTCATGCCAGCCGCGACTGTGGCGTGGACATCTCATTTTGAGTGCAATAGTATTGAACAAAGAATTGATTGCAGTAGTAAAACGTAAAAAAAAAAGAAAACTGAACTCATCTTTCTCTGATGGCGTACCAAGGATCTGAAACAGCCTTCCGACATCACTCAGTAGAATAGCCTCGTACGTTGCCTTCAAGAAAGACTTGAAAGAATTCTTGTTAAAAAATTCTCTCCATTGAGGGAGAATAACTCTTAATTTCCAGATCACCTTCTCATATTATTGGCCAAAACGAAACGAAAACAAAAAATAATAACTCAAAAACCTTTAACTCTTTCAGTAATCACAAAACTTTCCAAGAGGTTAGGACACTTGATGAATAAGTCTGCTATTCGAATGTAGTAGAATAGTAGAATGTCTGTGCACTATTATAAAGTTTGAAAATGTGCAAAAAACTCTGGTGTTTAAAATGTTGTGGTTCACACTGCATACAATGCCAAAAATGCAAATAACAAATGCAGCAAGTACCCTGGGTGAGGCAAAGGTGGCATTTCCCCAAAACAGTCGAGAGGACATAAGAAGGGAGCCGCAGATGCCCCGATTGCCCATGCTGTCTACAGCAGCAGTATATGCCCCCACGTGGTAGTATGAAATTGAGGTGCAGGCCTCTGGTCAACAAATGTTGGTTGTTCTAGATGAATCAGGTGGCTGTGACAGCACTGCTCCCTTCTCTTCTCTCTCCGGAGGAGGGGGTTGCAGGCTGCTTGTTTCCTCTTTTTCGCTGCCCCTTATTTTATTGTCCTCTGGGGAGGCAGGTGGAAGTCTTCCCACTCAGGATGAAGTATGAGGAGGGAGCAGCTGAAGCCCTGGCCAGCAGACCACCCACTCTGTCTACAACACCAGAATGTTCATCACCACCACCTTAGGGCATCCAAGGGTCAGTAAGAAATGTGGGGGCAACTCACCATTAAAAAAGTTTGGTTGTTGTAAATGGAGCTGGTGGCTGGGATAGTTGCTGCTCACTTTCTCTCTCTCTCTCTCTTTGTCACACTCTGTCTCTCTCAAGGGCAGATCAACTGTATTTTCCTTTTTTTCTGTTCTGCCTGGTTTAATTTTTTTCTGGAGTCAGAGAGTTTATTCCTCTTTTACTGTACTTAGGACTGATAAAATATGACCAGGGGCCACATGTATGAAACTTTGGTTTTACGATTCTCAAATAGCGATTTTTATAGAATCGCTATTTGAGAACCGCAAAACGCTATGTATGTAGGATTTTCAAATATTTTTGCGAATCCTACATATTTCTTAATTGCGAATCGTAAATTGCAATTCGTAATTAAGGAATACCTCCCCATTCATTCCTATGGGCCTAGAGGCCCATAGGACCATAGGAAAGAATGGGAAGACATTCTCAATGTGCGATTTTCAATTAGAGAACCGCAAATTGAGAATGCAATTTCAAGGGTGCCAGGATGTCAAAAGGACACCCCGTCGTATCCCTGAAATGTACATGGGTGCACATGTGTAACACATACATGCCCTAAGGGCATGT
This sequence comes from Lissotriton vulgaris, assembly GCF_964263255.1. Classification (NCBI taxonomy): domain Eukaryota; kingdom Metazoa; phylum Chordata; class Amphibia; order Caudata; family Salamandridae; genus Lissotriton; species Lissotriton vulgaris. The sequence goes on along the minus strand of NC_141685.1, from coordinate 463,143,194 downwards.
ATGTGCGTCACATGGCACTTTGAAAAATGCAAAAAAGTGCATTTTTCAAAGAAATCGCAAATTACCACCAACTTGAAGATGGTGGTAATTTGCGATTCCTTAAGGCCAAATTGCACTTTTTCTGTGCTTCTTACATTGCATTTAAGGAATAGTAATTTTCAATTCCTTAAATGCAATTGCAAAATAAGGAATCACAAATGTTGCTATTCCTTTATTTTGCTAGGCAGTTTTTCTGTCATACATACCACTGAGCCAAATTGCTACTGCATATGCCGAAATTCAGCGAATTTTGGCGTTTGCGATCGCAATATGGAATGATACATATGGCCCAAGATCACTTACATCGATTCCTGACCTCACGTGCCTGCCTGCATCATCCTGAACCAATAACCAGTATAAAAAGTTCCCATGAAGCAAATCTACATTGTCCAGGGCAAGTGTAGCTGTCAGAATGTGAGTCTTATCGACCTTGCAGGCATGAAGTCATTTTTCCCGGAATTTTTTAGGGACCCACTTGGTGCTCTACTCACTAAAAACAGCATCAAGATTCATGAATATGCTGATGATCCACAATACTACTTGAAAATGTCATCTGCTTGCGACATCCAAAGCCTCAAACCCTACTTGCCTACCTAAAGCTCAACCCAACCAGCACATTCAAGGCACATAGGTCAGACTTCTCACTGTTGTGGGGCAGAGAAGTCATACCACTCTTACTCTGATTCTCATGCAGCTTTGGAGTTATTGAATAAGTGAGATTTGCTTTGATGTATCACCTTTAATTTGGCAGGGACCAGCAACTTCTAGTCTTATTTCTCTGCTGCTAAACTTGCCTTGTGTAGTCGAGAAATAACATCATTCTTTACAATTCGTGAAGCTCTTCACCCTCAAGGCTGGCTGATCTCAGTTTGTTGTCAAGTCTCCCCTAGGTAAACCAAGCACCTCCTATGCACACGCTTTGTGGATAGCTGACTTCATGTGGCAATGAACCAGGCTTCGATTGGCAAAGCCATACTACACACAGTCTTCACCCGGTGAACAACTCTCATGGAGAACCCACACCCTTCAGATACCCGAACCCGAATAGGTGGCAAGTCCCTTCTACGGACAACCTTTACCCTGTCTCAAACCTTAATGCAAGGGTCCCCAAACTACGGCCCCCGGGCCACATCCGGCCCGTCTAATCAACTGGAGTGGCCCACTTAACGATCCCAAACAATCCTTTGCTTCTTGTCTCATGCGGAAATACTTATTCCTCACTTCCAGGTAGCAGGCAATTGGCTGTCCAGTTCCAGACGACCAGAAACCGAAGGAGCGTCTCACAGCGATTCCGGGGAAAATCGCTTAACACAGAAGTTCCCGCCAACACAGAGCTTCAGATTGATGCCTGTCCTTTCCCTGCTTCTACGCAAGTAAGAACTGCGTTCTTTACTGACGTTCTTTTACACCGCGCAGGAGCGCTATTCAGTGTTTGTTTTGACACCGCGCTGGGGTGCTATCCTGAGTTTGTTATGGCACCACGCTGGAGCGCTTTACTTGTGATTTGTTTTGGCACCACGCTGGAGCGCTTTACTTTCAGTTCGTGACAACGCGCTGGGGCGCTTATGTGAATACCTTGGACATCGCGCTGGAGCGCTTTGATTACGCGCTGGGGCGCTTATCTTTTTTTGTTTCTACACAGGAATGCTTTTTTCTAACTAACCACTATAGACGACTTCTACTCACTGGGTGTTCCTAAGCTCAAGGTAAACGATGTTAACCGCATGTGCACATGAAGTAAACATAGAGAGGGCTTTATCTGTGCCCATTGTAATCAGGTCTCCCTTACTTCCCCTACCAGCCCTTAGAAGAACGGAAGAAAGACAGAAACTGTTGGGGAGACGGAAAATAGAGTCAGAGTGCAGAGTTTTTAAACAGCAGAGGACAGATGACTATTTTTTTGTTCAGTGCAAGGAAAAGGCAGTTTGTTTAATAACATGTTTCTTGAACAGTGATGTCACATACAAAATGAGACTGCAGCATGTCATCTGCTGATGGGCTGCTTGTGTTTTTTATCTGCTATTCCTGAAGGGCCTGCATGCTTCCAGGACCACCCTAAAGTCAGCCTGTTTATGACAACTATTCTGTATTAATGTTATTTCACTGTGTGGCAAAAACATTATCATCAGTTTGTGTTTTATTTTCAAATCTAATTTATACCTATAAAATAAAAGGAGTATCTATGGTACTTCAAATAAACACGAGAAGACTTTCTATTACTTTTTTTGCAAACCAACAGGTGGCGACAAGGCCCAGTGAAGGGCAGCTGTAAAACAAATTTCATTATAATCTCCACATTAATACTGGTTGTCACTTTGGTCCATATAATTTCCTGTTATAAGACTGACCCCGGCCCCCTATCAAAGAAAGGAAAGTTGATGTGGCCCCGCCGAAAAAAGTTTGGGGACCACTGCCTTAATGGATAGCCAACCTCTGGCAATGAACCAGACTTGGGTTGGAAATAATCGAGTGAGACAGACTTCACCCTATACAGAACTCCTCCATGGAGAACCTACTCGATCTAGACACTCAAGACCCATAGTTGCTGAAGGTCGTACTATACACAGCCTTCAACCTGTATCAAAAACTTTGCAGATAGCCGATGTCTGTGGGTATTCAAACATATATGGGTAAACAAGTTCCTGGTGCGTATAGTCTTCAGTCCTATGTACAACTTCTCATGCAGAGCCGACTCCCTCCAAACAACTCATTGGTTCATAACAGTTTTGGTTTCATAATGATGAAGCCCCTAGTCTTGTGACTTGAAAATAACACTTCTCATTGGTTCAGGACAGTTTTTTTTCTCCAAATGATGAAGGACCCCACCTTTTTTCCTTATTCTGACTTTGTCCTTTGACTGAGGAAGACCTGTTTGTACCTCTCTGTACCTTTTTGATCTTTATAATGGCTTCAGTAGCAGCAGCAGCTGGTGCATCTGCCCCACCACCACCACCACAACAACCAAGAGGACCAGCTCAAGATTACATTGGTGGTCAACAAGAGGAGGAGGAGGAAGAGGAAGAGGAGGATGATGAAAGATGGCTGCCTCAACAAAATACCCCATACAAGCCCAAGTCACACATTGTATGGGAGTTTTTTTCACTCCCAGAGGGCAAGAAAAAAGTGAATAACTTGCCTAATCTGTAAGGAAGAACTCTCAAGGGGCAACCCAAACAAAAAATATTCCTTTGGTAACTATACCATGATTCGACATATGACCCGTAAGCACCTTAACAACTATTCTCGTGCAGAGCTCAGGGAACTGGCCAGTAACCTCCCCCAATCTTCAAGGACCACCTCCCAAAGAAAGGAACCCACTTCATCGGGACCAGAAACATCAGAGATGATGCCTTGTATTCAGCCACGATTTGCTGATTTTAAAATCACGTGTTCTGCATGTGGCAAGCTTATCGCCTATGGTGAAAAAAGCGTAAAGCTCATCGTCCTTGCAGGTGATAATCAGTAATTTTTTGGGTTTTTTGTTTTTTTTTGCTCCAGTTGAGCCAGTTTCAATTCCCTTTTTTTTGTTTCTCCCCCTAAAAAAATACTAAAAAAATATAAAACTGTTTTGAAAAGCCAAAAAAGTACAACATGTTCAAAAAACACAAAAAAATATAAAACAACAAAAAGAAGAAAAAAAAGTTCTTTTTAGAACTACCTCCAATTTCTAAAAAAAGGCTTAATTTTTTTAAAACTCTGTCATCTTTTTTCCTCATAGTACGCTCCCCGGTCCGCTCCCCGGTGCGAGTACCGGGCGCTCCCCCCGCGCAAAACGAAAAAAAAAATTTTTTTAAATGCCCCGCGGGGCCCTTTTATAGCCCCCACTTCAAACCTAGGGGGTCAAAGGGGGTCTATCCCTGACGCCTTATGGTCATTTCCCCCTTTGTTTTAGCCACCTCTTGTGTCTCGATTTTACCGAGACACAAGATGGCGGCCGCTCCGGACTGTTTCGAATGTTTACAGACACCCGAGAGCCAATCAGCTCTCCGTGCGCACCTCGCGTGGCGCGCCCGGAGCGCTCCCCGGGGCGCGTACCGGGGCGCTGCTATAGATATATATATTTTTTTGAACCTAAATTACTCAAAATCCACTGGAGCACATATCTTGAGACATAGCAAAGGCACATCGGGCTACCAGTCCCTACAATTTTGCCAAATTTGGTGGAAATCCATTCAGCCGTTCGGGCTAAAAGTGAAATCGACCGCCCTATGGAAATTAACATGGGGAAAACGCGTTTTGGAACCCCCCTTTTATTTTGGCCCCCGCTTGACGAATCCCCCTCAAACTTTCAGGGAAGGACCGGAACGCCGCAAGGCCATTTTGAGGAAATTTTCAGTCAGATTCGTCAACCGGCGCCAAAGTTATTCCAAATAGAATTTTGAGATTTAACATTGAAAAAAATCCTAACTATAACTACCTACTGGCAACCGCCAGTAGGTAATATATATATATATATGTATATATATATATATATATATATATATATATATATATATATATATATATATATATATATATATATATATATATATATCCATACAAACAAGTTGCCCTTGTGAAGACGCCACAGACCAGGGAGTATGAACACCTTTAATTGCAGACTTCAGCATACAGAGTGACAGTCTCCCACCAAATTTCATCAGTAGCCCAACGCGTTTCAAGCACTCCTGTGCTCTTGTTCACAGGCGAAATGGAGAAGGGAAGCAGCAGTCCTTCGATAGGGAACACCTGATATCTTCACCAAGTCCCGCCCCAGTGGGCGTGTGCATGCAAAGCATGCTGGTACTTGAAGTTCCCCTTGAGTTTAACCCTTGTGGTTGTCGCCGTCTCTCTCCTGGTAATCCAAATTAAAAACCCCAGTCGCGAAGACGCCCTGCTGCGAGGAGCAGAGCCTGTGTTTGCACACTCAAACACGTTGGAACCAGGGACAGCCGTGTTGTGAGACAATTTGCAAGTCAGTTGCTGTTATTCTTGTTCCTTTCTTATTGGAATCTTGGGTGTGGGGACTCAGTTTAAAATATTTATGGAGTTTCAATTTTCTTGTGAAGCGAAACAGGTCTATCCTTGTTTGAGTATACTCTAGTTCTTTGTTCGGGCAGAAGGTTAGTCCTAGACTGAGGACTTCAGTTTCCTGATCAGTTAGTTGTTTCGCTGTGAGATTTACAACAGTTAAATTCACCTGATCCAAGGAGCCGATATTCTCAGGAGTTGCTATTTCTTGGTCCGGTTGCGGTTGGTCCAGCGGGAGCTTCTCGTGCCTCCTCTTCCTCCTCTTTCCGCCCCCTATATATATATATATATATATATATATATATATATATATATATATGCAGGCAAAGCACGAAGACTGAAATCTGGAGCCCCAGACCCAGAAAACGACACGAGTCCCAGAATCAAGGCAAGTTCTTTTTATTTTCTTAAGGCAAAGGCAGCATACGAGACTGACGCGTTTTGGGCAGTTGCCCTTGTTCACAGTCACAGATTACCCTACATGCCTGGTTTTTTAACTTGCTAGTGCACACCATGTGATAGTAAAAAACATAGAAGAGTTACTATTACGGTTTGGGTTATACATCTTCTAGAGTATGGCTGCTATATTGAAAAGTCCTCTTGTTTTGAATACACAAAAATCAATTTGGTAATTCATTTACAATATAGATAATTTAACACAGGATTGTATCTGCATATATGCATGATTATGGTCTAAAACAGTCTCTCTTATAAAGTGCAAAGTGCAAGGTGCTATATTGTGCAAATTGTAAATCTTTACATCTTGTGCAAAATAGGCATTTTTAGTTATAAAAGTATAAATACTTAACAACTTTCAATACAAAATTAATTGTTATATCATAAAAATGTTTTATCCTATATACACATTAAAAGAAACAAGATCTGTAAACATATATACTCTGTGCAAAATCGCAATATAAATACAAGAACCGTAAAGACCAAAAAATACTGTTATCAATCCTGCAGGGACATCTTAAAATGATGGCAACCCTGTTTATCCTAATTAAATTGTAAGGGACATCAGAAAGCGATGGCAGCCCTATTACTCTCCTTGATTAACACCCCGTCTGGTAGATTTCTATGTCAAATGTTCTAAATGTGCTGATAACACCATAGTGCCATGTGTTAAACTCAAGATGGAACATAAACTAATCCATTTCAATTTGAGTGAACCCCAGTGCAAAATATATATAAAAAAGGGAAGGAAAGAAAGATAGACTGGAATCGACAATGAGGGAAAAAGTGAGGGCCACAGGGAAGGGAGAAGGACAAGGAACTATAACAGCACAACCATAAAGTAAGAGACTACACAAGGGTCAGTAATGGGTGTGAAATTTGACAAATGAAAAAACTCACAAATCAATTAAAGAAAATGATAGAGATCCTCCGTGGTATTGAGCCCATTCGGAGCCTTAGTATCGAGCTCTAATATCATTCTAGATTCCATCTGGCGCAGGAGTTTGTCTCTGTCTCCCCCTCTTCTTGGTTGTGCAACTGATGTTAACACAAAATAATTCAAGCATTCCAAGTTGTTGTTATGAACTTGTCTGAAATGCCTGGCGACAGGATAAGCATTGTCGTTGTTAACAATTGCACGCAAGTGTTATAATATCCTGGCATGTACTGCTGGTCGGGTACTTCCAATGTACCTCAGGCCGCAAGTACAGGTCAGGACATAAACTGCATATTCGGTCCTACAGTTATAATTCCCCTTGATTTGTAGGGGAGTTGGACTGAATGGAGTAGAATATGAACATGTATTTATCCCGAACTTACATGCCCGACAGCTGTTACACTTGAAAAACCCATTTCTGGGTGGTAATCGGGTAGGTTGAGTAGTAAGTTCTGGGAAAGGGTTAGAGACATGGCTACGTAAGGAGGGTCCCCTCCTAAACGTAATGATTGGATTGGCTGGAAGATCTCCGGCTAGAACTCCATCTGTTTGCAGAATTGGCCAATTTCTCGTGAGGATAGATCTTATTCTTCTGTCCTGATAACTGAAAGCTGTAAGGAACCTAATATCAGAACTTTCAAAGTGTTCCTTTTCATTCAGAATCTTTTTATTTTGGGACAGAAGGGATTCCCTGGTTACTTGTTGGATTTTTGTAACTGCTGTTTTAAGGGTTTTGTCTTGGTATAATGAGGTCATATGAATTTTTATGGTCAATTGTGTCCCCTTACGTAGACCCCAACGGCTCCATGTACGTGCTTCAAGTACATGTATGTTCCCTCCACAACCAGCTATGAAGACGCAAATACATTTGCGTCCAACGTTAACATGTCCTCTTTCAGATCCACCATGAATGGGTCGAATATTCAGTTCCTAAGTATGCCGTGCCACCGTCTTTACATGGTGCACTTTCACGTTTTCCTGGCTCTGGCGAGTTAGGCCCTGATTTCTGCCATCGAGCCTTTTCTGCCTTCAGCCTCTGAAAGCTGCAGCCTGGATCTGTACCCATGACCCTTACCCTACTCCCTGTGCGGCGAGCGATGCCCGGCTCGGCCTGCTTGCCTGCCAAGACTGTATTTTGCCTTCAAGTTATCTGCTCCGCTCCTCGAAAATACATTCCTGTCTAGTGATTTAGGAAAACATCTCCCCAGCTGCAGAGCAAAGGGCCCGGCCTTTCTGTCTCCGTGCAAGTAATTCATTGCTCCCGTTACCATGGTAGGCCCATGGCCCCCTCGCATTACACGTAGACACGTAGTCGCATACTAACAGGCAGTATAGAATAGCCTCTGCCCGAGAGACCTTTCCTTCTAGATAATACAGTTCCTCAAACACAAGATATTAGATATGATTTGGGTTTAGGTTGTTCTGACACACCAGACTTCTGTCTCCACGTATAGTGCTAAATGTCAAGTCCCCTTCACCCTCCAGTTCCACGTCAATCACACGTCATGCTGCTGCGCGCGCATCTCTGCCATATATTTTTGCTGACACTGCAGGATCCCTCTATGGATCCACCCACCTGTGACACTCTCATGTGACGTTTCTAGCACACACCTCCGTGTACGCCCTCGTGCACGCCTTCTGTTACGTACATGTGTTCTTATCTCTTTTCTCTCAGCTGTTACGCCTTCTGTATCCATCACCATTGTATGCTTTTACTATATATATTGTACTCTGTTAATAAAGCATTGTCTATCCCTTCCTGAACCTTCGTGGTGATGGAACATGATACCTGGTTCGAACCAATTCCATTTTATGGAATAAAACCCTTATAAACTCAGATGCCACGGACTCTGCCTCTCATTTTTGATTGAGTTATTCTTATTGAACTTTACCGCATAGAAATTCCGCATAGGTAAACTTTATTTACCACATAATTTGGCGCCCGAATAGGTACCCTCCCCCACCTTACGCGCCGGCGGTGCGTTGCAGGCCTAGCCCCCTGCCACAGCCGTGACGGACAACTACGCGTACCCGCAGGATTTCCTGTACCTCCCTCAGGCCAACGGAGGTGACTGAGGCTGCGATCGACACCCAGACGAGGCGGTGAGGAGTGCGGAGGATCCCGACCAGAGCCCAGCCGAGAGAGCAAGGTCCGAGGTGTTCAGAGGCCCACCAGTTCCGAAGTTCCGAAGTACCTACGTCACGAGTCGAGTCGAGTCCAGTCCGGTCCAGTCCAGTGTCGAGTTTCCGAGGCCTTCCGTTCCGTGCTTCCCGGTGAGTACCGTTGCTGGGGATGCATCTAGACGGGTGCATTAATTTGTGTCCGGTCAAGACGGGTTTGGGTACACAGACCCGGTCTGCACTGTTTAGCAGTGTATCTGTACTGTTTAGCAGTATATCAAGTATCAAGTTATCAAGTTATTGTCCGTTCCGAAATGTTTTAATGTGTTTTAATGTTGTGGTATGAGTGACTGTTTCATTTTCATTACTGTGTTTATTGTATTAGTTGTGTCCGAGTCTAAGTAAGTATCAAGTATCAAGTATCAAGGTTCAGAATGCCACTGTTTTCTAAACTGAGACAGATAGGAACTAGAAAAGGGATACTCGAGGAAGCTGTTCCCATCCCACCCAGGGACACTCCCGGTTATTTTATGTACCACAAGCACGGCTTGGACGCTGTATTATATCTCGACTTGTGGGTGGATTACACTAAGGATTTAGCAGAGAATAAGAGATGGCCCGTTACAGGGACATGGGATGCCGAGTGCATCATGAGAGTAGAGGAAGCATTATGGAAAAAGAAAGCCAGACAGTCACAGAAAGATGCCATTGAGCTATGGCGTAAAGAATCACACAGACGGACAGAGAAAGCACTCAGAAAAGCAGAGAAAAGTAGAGAGGATTCTGAAAAAGCCAAAGAAAAGGAACTACTAGAAGAAGGAGAACGAGTTAGAATGGAACAACACGATAGACGGAGTAATGCTATTATGACAGGATTGTATCCAGTCCTGGCCGAGGGCCTGCCCAAAGCGACCCCGGAAATACCGAAAGATCTGCCCCCTCCATTGGTTCCGACTAAATTACGTCACAAGACCGCAGCAGATATTTTCCTTTCTTCCTATTTAGACGATGTAGCTCCCGAATATACCAATGTCCCACCTGCACCTGTACCACCCGCTGATCGTCAGCCCCCAGGTCCGCAACCGCAGACCCCTCCTGAACCCCCTATTAATCCGCTTAATCCTTTTGGGCCTGGCGCGGTTCAGGCCCCAACCCAGTTACAGCAGGTACTGACCCTACAGACAGGTGATGCTCAAGCCTCCGCCTCAGGAGGTGCTTCAGGAGGTTACCATACCCCGCCACCAGTACAGCGATTAACTGTCAGGGAACTAGCAATGCAACGTACTCCGAAACCAGCCACAATTGAAAAGCTTAAAGAATATCTTACAGACTGTAGATATGATCCAATACCAGGCAAAGATGGTTGCATGTTATTAGCCTCAATACGTATAAGACGTGCTGCAAACTTTTTAGTTCTATTTCCAGGAATGGCAGATTATCTAGACAGGATATATCATTTTGTTCAGACTGGGGAGGATCAGGAATGTATTCACGAGGCCATGGCACACCAGAAAGTAGACACTCAAGGTTTAATATTAAGATTCCTCATAAACTGTTTCATAAGAGAACAAGACCAGCCTGGTGTAAATAAAGACGAGATGGAGGTACTAACTACATGGGGTCAGAATATTACAGACGGAAAACATGATAAAAAGAAATGTATAGAGGCCATGTACAGAAAAATTCGTAAAGAAATAACAGTATTTCATGAAAGAGAGAAAGCTGAAGATGAAGCAGATAATGACAAGAATGAATCCTCAGAGGAGGAGGAGCCAGAACATTCAGAAACAATAATATATGTAGGAAAGGGTAGATCCTTTAATAAAACGATACGTCCAGAAAGCAAGAGACTTTTTCACTCTGCTATGTCAAATCCGAAGACTCCTGAACATCTATTTCAGGCTACCGATAAAGTACTTCAAGAACGAATGGGGTACCATGTACTCAATTCCATGGACGAACAAGAATTAGCCAGGTCAGCAGTACAATGGGCTGACAATTCCGATAAATATAATGATGACGCAGTAGCGCAAACCTTTTTGAATCTTTCCCCAGACGAACAGCGACTAGCTGGTATGTACATGATACAACACCTCCTTACGTTGTATAAGAACCAACATTCTGATCCAGGTCCCCTACCTGATGTACTAGTAGAGTTACTCATGAATAAATGGAGAGGCCTGGGTACCGATTTAATTAAAGTAATTTTAGAACACCGACACAGATATAGTGCCTTCCTGAATCCACAGTTTGTTTCAGCTCCAACCCCAGAAAGAAAAATGTTTTACATAGACAGACAAAATCCCTTGCGAGAAGTACATCCAGTCAGGAATAATGATAACACCCTTACACGTGTATTTGTATGCACACCCTTAACTAAAATGGAATTGTTAGAAATGAAGAAAATAGTGCCCAGTCATGATAAAGACCCTGCAGGTTTCCACCGTGAAATAAAAGACATGTTACTAATGGGAGATTACACCTATCCCGACATTATGAAAATATTGAAAGTGTTATTGCCTGCCGGTATTTACGAGAAACTCAAAGAAAAAGAATGGGAGGTGGGAGACACAAAGATAGATTGGGCTGCATTAGAAACTGAAGAAGCGACCCGAACCCCAGGGTTGGGTCTTGGGGACAAAACTAAAGCATTACCAGGATTGTTAGTACAGGTCTTGCCACGATTATTAGCAACTAAAAAGGAGGACTGGGATGCAATCTCAGCCTGCAAACAGAAACCCGACGAAGACACTAGTGATTTTTATTCCCGATTTGAGAAATGTTTTATTATTAATAGTGGCCTGAAAGCAAGTAGCGAGTCATACCCGCACCTTTTTGTATCCAAATTAGTCGAGAATTCTCTGCCCCAGGTTAAGAATCGTGTACTGAAAGTCGAGAGCACATGGCAAGCAAACACGCCTTCCCAAATGTTACAAATGTTACAGTACCACCAGAACAGAATTAGAGAAGAACATGATCACGAACAAAGACGTATGAAAGACACGAAAATGAAAATGCTAGTTGCTCAGTCAGTTCCGGCTGACGGTCAGAAAAAGGGCATGACACAGTCTAATAATTCAGCAGCTCCTGTTAAAGGGACATGCAACTATTGTAAACAGCCAGGTCACTATGTAAACAATTGTGCAGTTTTGAAACACAATATATCTACAGGTAAAACTAAAGAGAGACAGCGTCAACCTAGACAGGACCAGGCCCAACAACACGTACCACAGAATGTACAGCCTATGCATGCTCCACAACAGACAGTACAGACCGTAGCGGTACCACAGCCACAACCGATTGCCGCAACACAACATACAACACAGCAGATGTACCAATATGCTCAAACTGATTATCCCGATTACCAGCGATACACATGAAACAGCCTAGAGAGGGAGGTTGGCTTGCCTCTTATTGAGGTTCCTGTGGATCAAGAGGGTCCTTACGTACATAGTCAAGTATTAGGAAAAGATAGAAAGTTTTTGATTGACACAGGGGCAAGCAGAACAACAATCAGTCACGACGAGGTTCCAGGGGCACCCCTCTCAGGCTCACAGAATGTTTCCCTTGGATTTTCAGGAAAGCCTATTGTAAATGAAGTATCGAAACCAGTTCCCCTTTTAGTTGGTCCGTTGTCTCGCACTACAGATTTATTGCTCACGAAATCATGTCCAGAAAACTTATTAGGTATCAAGACGCTGAAAGCTCTAGGAGCTGTAATTTGTTGTTCTCCGGAAGGAGTAAGATTGTTTTTGCGTGACTTTAAGGGTCACTATGTGTTGAGAGATATTGATCCCAGATTACAGAATGTTCCTGCACATTTATGGGCACAAGGCCCCACTGATGTAGGTTGTATGCACATTACACCATACCGAGTTACACTGAAACAAGGTGTTGTTTTACCACGCATCCGACAATACAAGTTACCACCAGATGCTGTAGTGGCTTTACTGAAAATTATTGACGAGCTCATTGCACAAGGAGTGGTTGTAGAAACCGACTCGAATTTATGTAATTCCCTATCATTCCAATTCTTAAATGCACTGATCCGAATGCCCCTCCAGTTTATCGATTAGTGATCGATTTACGAGAATTGAATAAATGCATTGTACCACAGTACCCTGTGGTTCCAGACATCTCTTCATTATTGACAGCTGTTGATTCAGAGGCAACGTTCTTTACTGTAATTGATCTGAAGAACGCCTTCTTTAGTGTCCCAATTGATCCGGAAAGCCAATATCTTTTCGGATTCTGTTTAAATGGCCGAAGCTTCAAATTTGCACGCGCACCTCAAGGATTCACAGAAAGCCCCAGCATCTATAGCCAAGCATTGAAAAGACAACTTGACAGTATTCACATGCCTGACAACACTGCCCTACTTCAGTACGTCGATGATCTATTGATCACCGCCCGTAGTGAACCAGAATGTGAACAAGCGTCACTGACAGTTTTACATTTCCTGGCTGAAAAGGGACACAAGGTGTCTCCTTCGAAGCTGCAATTCTGTGTTCAGCAAGTGGTATACCTTGGGCACTTGCTGTCCAAAGGGGGGAGACAGCTAACACCTGACCGTATCCAGTTAATTGTAAACATGTCACAACCCAGGACACAAAAGGAGGTACGGGCCTTTATAGGCCTCACTTCTTACTGTAGACAATGGATCCCTCAGTATGCATTTCTAGCCAAGCCACTCATACAGTTGACAACTCAGGAGGCAGCGTCATCGACTGTCCTCCCTTGGACTCAGAAACATACACATGCTTTTGACGATCTGAAGAAAGCCTTATGTCAAGCACCCGTTTTAGCGACACCATGTTACAGCAAACCTTTTACACTTTTTGTCACAGAACGCGAAGGTACTGCATTGTCAGTACTCACCCAGGATCAAGCAGGTTCACACAAACCGTGTGCTTATTTTTCTAGTACATTAGATCCAGTAGCCCAGGCTCTGCCTGCGTGCTTGAAATTAGTAGCAGCGACAGCTCTAGCAATTAGACAAAGCGATTCCATAGTGTTAGGACACCAATTGACAGTACAAGTTCCGCATTCCGTGGAAGTTCTTTTAAACCGAACACAGACTCAGCATTTGACCATAGCACGACTGACAGGTTATGAATTAACATTGTTTCAGCCACACATAGAAATCAGACGTTGCAATACATTAAATCCAGCTACACTTTTGCCACTAAGTGAGACAGACCCTTTGGCACATGATTGTGTTGAAGTCATTACCATTACGACGAAACCCAGACAAGACTTGACAGACACTGCATTACCAGTGGATGGTTCATGTATGAGAACAAGTACAGGAGAATTAGTGGCCGCATATGCAGTAACGACAGAAACTGAAGTCATAGAAACAAATCGTATTGACACCCTGTCAGCCCAAGCAGCAGAGCTCATCGCTCTGACTCAAGCCTGTATTCGAGCCAAGAATAAGAAAGTTAACATATACACAGACTCCCGTTATGCCTTCGGAGTCGTACACGACTTCGGTGTACTCTGGCGAGAGAGAGGTTTCTTGACCTCTCACGGAGCCAAGATCCAGCACGGTCCCCTCATTCGAGCTCTGTTAGACGCAATACATTTGCCTACAGCGATATCCATCATGAAGTGCAAGGCACATACGAAAGTCACAGATACCATTTCCCAGGGTAACGGCCTGGCAGATCAAACAGCCAAGCATACAGCTCAGACTCAGACTCACGCAACTGACCTGACCAAGACAGTAGTCCCGACACCGACACATTGCATGACAGTTAGGGATCCCGCCCTAGATGTAATTGACATACAGACACATGCTACACCAGACGAAATCAAGAAATGGACTGAACTAGGAGGGATCCAGACAGAACAGGGATGGATGACGAAGGGAAAAGCCACATGGTTTCTCCCCGACTCGATGGTTCAAGTTATCATTAACACAGTACATAGTCCTGCACATTTAGGAGAAAAAGCCATGTTAGACAGTATTCAAAACCTTTGGTTCAATAAGCATTTACGAGCAGCAGCAAAACAGAAAGTGCGTACTTGCATGATCTGTTGTCAGTTCAACCCAGGTAAAGGCATTCCCGTAGAGCAAGGTGGATTTCATCCTCCCGATCACCCTTTTGAAGTCCTCCAGATGGATTATATCCAGATGGAACGTTGTTGAGGATTCAAATATGTCCTCGTAGTTGTATGTGCACTTTCCCGTTGGACAGAAGCATATCCAGTCCCAGATTACACTGCTCCGACCACTGCCAAGCAGCTGGTACGTGAATTTTTCCCCAGGTATGGTTTGCCCCGTATCGTATACTCAGATAATGGTCAGCCATTCTCGTCCGAGCTTATGAAGCAGGTATCACTCCTGCTAGGTTATCAGTGGAAGTTCCACTGTGTCCGACATCCCGAAGCAGCAGGTCTCGTAGAGAGACATAATCAGACCCTGAAAATTCGCCTTGCCAAGATATGTAGAGAGAAAGGCGTTGACTGGATAGTAGCTTTACCAGTTGCACTCTTTTACATAAGAATGATAGCACATTCAAGAACAGGGCTATCTCCGTATGAGGTGGTCTTTGGTAGGCCACCGAATATGTGGGGGACGCCTCTGCCTCGTAAAATCACAGATTATGACTGTAATATGCTGACAGATTACCTTGCCTCCTTGATGTCTGCACTACAATCATGTCGTTCACAGGTAGCTGCAGCCTTTCCCGACAACACCGAGGTGAAGCCACCAGGATCGTCCCTGGAGAATACGTTTTTATCCGGAATTTCGACAGGAGGAGTCCGCTGGAGCCCCGTTGGCAGGAGCCGAAGCTTGTGTTATTAACAACAAGGACAGCAGTGAAAGTGGAGGGCCGCAAGGGCTGGCTCCACTCAAGTCATGTGAAAAGACACTATGGACTACCGCCAAAACCAGACTCCCAGCCCTGCCCCCTTCCAGAGACTGATACTAAACTCCCCCTGGTAGAGAAAACTCCTTCTCAAGAATTTCGCATGAAGTTGAGGTCTAGCAAGTCAGACAGTTTAATTGTTTAAGTCCTCCCCTAGGTGAAGCGGTTAGACAGGTTCCTGACATGTACAAGTTAGACCCCAATAGAGAGAGAGATAGACAGAAACAGATCAAGAAACATGAATATTGTAAATCTCTCCGTAGTCACTGCATTGTGACATTATTGATTATGTTTTTTCTGAGTCTTATGATTATTGCTGCAAGCATATTGCTACACATGTACTTTCCTATTTTCACACGTGCGCATTCTTCTTCAAATAACACTGCCGAGCATACTTTCAGTGAATTGCCCCCGCACGAGTTATCTTACCGACTTGCGCTGCACAACAATACATTCATTAGTAGGTTACATCATTCCCATCAGACCAGCAATGCTACCAATTGTTGGATATGTGGCCGACTCCCTCCCTATCAGAAATACAAGGGAGTTCTGCCCCTCTTTCCGTACCCGTTCACACATAATGGTTCCTGTGGTGCATGGTTTAGTCTAATGAATTCTTTAGATTCTGATTCCGTAGTTTACCAGGGCAATTGGGTATGGGGAAATCTGAACACAGTTTTGCATAAAGTATGTTTCCCTGACAAGGAGGGTCTTCCCCAAAGGACAGGGACTGATCTAGAAAACGAAGTATATGGATTAGGTAATTTTACACTTAACCTCATGATTCTGAATGTCCAGTCCGAAGACGAACCAGTCTTACCCGCTATGTCAGTATTACCAGTCAAAGGTGAATTATGTGTCAGAAAGAATGGTTCAGTACACCTAGGTCATAGTAAATGTACTACTGTGATCGAATTCAGTGATAAAGGCAAGTCTACATTCAAAGCTTCCCGTCATTCCTATTTCATTTGTGGTCATACAGCATATATACGCTTACCTCTAGATTGGGATGGTACTTGTTACATTGCATTCCTTCTGCCACCTGTTTTCCTAGCCCCACCTGATTATCATAGGGAACACCATCTAGTACACAATAGATCCAAGAGAGATCTCCCGATTGTCGACTATACTGAAACGGCATGGGAGCAATACACAGACTTTAATAAAGGTTTCTTTCCCTATTTAGGTACTGTCTTTAATAGTAAACTGATACGTAAATTAACAAGAACCCTTGAAGCAGTAGTGAATGAAAGTACTTCCGCCCTAGGTAACTTAACAGAGGAACAGTCTGCTATGAGACTTGTCGTTCTTCAAAATCGTCTCGTTCTTGACGTCATCCTGGCCGATAGGGGCGGAGCTTGTAGAGTCATCGGATCGAGTTGCTGTGTTTTCATTCCAGAAAATGCACCATCAGTATATAGAGCCATAACCCGTCTCCACAAGATTGCAAGTCAGAAACACCAGAATCCAGGCACCTGGACTTGGTCCGGTTGGTTCTGGAGCGTGTTTTCAGCCTGGGGATGGAAAGTCCTATCCTTCCTCGGAATAGCCCTTCTCATAGTGTTCAGTTGTTGCCTATGTTTGCAGTGTGGGCCAGCGATTTGCGGCTTGTGCGCCACATCATGTATTCCCCATTCAAGTTCACGTTCTAAATCCCGCCAGAAAAAGGAAGAGCAAATGATGTTATATGAACAAATTGATGGACTAATGAAGATCGATATATCATGAAGGGTCCGTAGGGGACAAGGAGGGAATGAGGTAATATGAATTTTTATGGTCAATTGTGTCCCCTAATGTAGACCCCAACAGCTCCATGTACGTGCTTCAAGTACATGTATGTTCCCTCCACAACCAGCTATGAAGACGCAAATACATTTGCGTCCAATGTTAACATGTCCTCTTTCAGATCCACCATGAATGGGTCGAATATTCAGTTCCTAAGTATGCCGTGCCACCGTCTTTACATGGTGCACTTTCACGTTTTCCTGGCTCTGGCGAGCTAGGCCCTGATTTCTGCCATCAAGCCTTTTCTGCCTTCAGCCTCTGAAAGCTGCAGCCTGGATCTGCACCCATGACCCTTACCCTACTCCCTGTGTGGCGAGCGGTGCCCGTCTCGGCCTGCTTGCCTGCCAAGACTGTATTTTGCCTTCAAGTTATCTGCTCCGCTCCTCGAAAATACATTCCTGTCTAGTGATTTAGGAAAACATCTCCCCAGCTGCAGAGCAAAGGGCCCGGCCTTTCTGTCTCCGTGCAAGTAATTCATTGCTCCCGTTACCATGGTAGGCCCATGGCCCCCTCGCATTACACGTAGACACGTAGTCGCATTTCCTTCTAGATAATACAGTTCCTCAAACACAAGATATTAGATATGATTTGGGTTTAGGTTGTTCTGACACGCCAGACTTCTGTCTCCACGTATAGTGCTAAATGTCAAGTCCCCTTCACCCTCCAGTTCCACGTCAATCACACGTCATGCTGCTGCGCACGCATCTCTGCCATATATTTCTGCTGACACTGCAGGATCCCTCTATGGATCCACCCACCTCTGACACTCTCATGTGACGTTTCTAGCACACACCTCCGTGTACGCCCTCGTGCACGCCTTCTGTTACGTACATGTGTTCTTATCTCTTTTCTCTCAGCTGTTACGCCTTCTGTATCCATCACCATGTATGCTTTTACTATATATATTGTACTCTGTTAATAAAGCATTGTCTATCCCTTCCTGAACCTTCGTGGTGATGGAACATGATACCTGGTTCGAACCAATTCCATTTTATGGAATAAAACCCTTATAAACTCAGATGCCACGGACTCTGCCTCTCATTTTTGATTGAGTTATTCTTATTGAACTTTACCGCATAGAAATTCCGCATAGGTAAACTTTATTTGATGGATTCTTCTATACATTTGTCCCTTTCTTCTGCCACACTACAGATTCTCTTAATCCTGAGTAGCTCACCATATGGAATGTTATCTATGGTATGTTTCGGATGGGCACTACTGGCGTGCAATGTGGAGTTGCCCGCAGTTTCTTTTCTGTAAAGGGTGGTTGCCAACCGGTTATTTTTGGGGTAAACTTTTACATCCAAAAAATTAACTGATGTTTTACTAATGTGGTGCGTGAATTTTAGATTATATTCATTAGTGTTTAACATTGTTATAAAATCCAACGCACTGGCTTCATCACCCCTCCAGATTAAAAACACATCGTCAATAAATCTGACCCACTGTTCCACACATTTAGAAAAGATGGCCTGATGTTCCCCCATGAGGACCCGCTTCTCCCAATAGCCTACGTGCAAGCACGCATAGCTAGGGGAGAAGCAGGCCCCCATGGCCACCCCCCTCCGTTGCAAATAAACATCCCTCCCGAACATAAAAAAGTTGTGATAGAGACTCCACTCGACCAAGTCCACCAACATTTTGTTGTGGTTATAGCAGTTTGCTGGTCTGGTACTTAAAAAATATTCCAGAGCTTTTAGACCAGTGGAGTGCTCAATGCTCGTATAAAGAGCTTCTATGTCCAATGTTATTAGTAGGGAGTTTTCTGTCCATGTGGTGTTTTTAATCTGCTGTAGGAAATGTCCCGTATCCTTGATATATGTGGGCAGACTAGATACCAAAGGTTGTAGAAAATAATCTACATATTGAGCGAGATGTTCACCAATGCTGTCTATAGCCGAGATAATGGGCCGTCCTGGGACTGGGGATATCCCCTTATGCACCTTAGGGATTAAATAAAATCTGGGCATAATAGGTAGCTCGGTGTGTAGAAATTTGAATTCTTGCATAGAGATTAGGCCCTCCCTTCTATATTTGAAGAGCATTTTGCGTAACTTCTCTCTAGCCAAATCATAATCTTTCAAATTAGTCTTCATGTAACAAGTCAGATCTGATAATTGTCTGTTGGCTTCTGTTATATACTGTTCTTGTGGCCATATAACAACATTTCCTCCTTTATCTGAACCACAGACTATATTACGATGATCATGTTTCAACTTGTTCATGAGTTGCCAATATTGGTTTTCATGCTCTCGCTTAGCTCTGCTTCGATGTTTGACCTGATGGTAAAGTTTTTTCAAATCTGCTGTTACCACATCATGGAATGCATCTATTGCATCTTTGGGCATGGTGGGTGTGAATGTCGACGTTGGTTTAAATGGACTGGAGCCCGCTCCGATTTGGGAGATGTTAGCTATATATATATATATTTCCTTAATGTGTATCCTACAATATTACTGGCCTCGTCCACCAAACGGCGCTGGTGCTGGGCTATGGATGCTAGTCCCGTTTCCTTGATTTTTTAAGGCAATTCCGGGGTAATTGACAAGAAGAGAAAGCCTGCCAACAGTGTGTCAGCTTCATGGAAATCTATTTGGCAATACATATCCATGTAGCTGACATGCTGTGTGCTGGCTTTCTTTTCTTGTTAATTACCCAGGAATTGCCTTTAAAAAAATTATATAGATATATATATATATTACCTAATGGCAGTCGCCGGTAGGTAGTTATAGTTAAGACCTAGTTTCCATAGGAAATCCACAACATTCTATTTGGAATAACTTTGGCGCCAGTGGTCAAATTTACGCGAATTTCTCCAAGAAAATGGCCTGCTCGGTTCCGCTCATTTCCTGGGTGATTCGTCAAGTGGGGGCCGAGAAAAAAGGGGGGTCCCAAACGTGTTTTCCCCATGCAATTTTTATAGGGACCTTTAGCCAGGGCTACAGCCCAAACGGCTGAACGGAATTACATGAAATTTGGCAGAGAGGTAGAGTTCTGGTCGCAGATTGTGCTTTTTGCTAAATGGTGTAAATCCGTTCAGTAGTTTCGGAGAAAATTTCAAGTAAAATCATAGCGATATATAGAGGCAGAGTTCAGCACGCGTACTGAAATCTGTTCAATTACGAGCGCGAGCTGCATGCTGATTGGCCTTATGAATAACCATAGGAGCCCAGGTTAATACCAGAACCTGGGCTGCTATGGGAAGTTACAAGGGCCTATTATCAAACCTATTATCGCCGCTTTATCTGCGATAATGTATCGCCTTTTGTGGATAATATGACTCATTGCTCTTTTTTTGACCAATAAACTTAGGTTCATATTATCAAAGACCGGTGTTACAATTTTCATTTCTATGATAGTATGTAAAGCTTTCCTTTTTCTTTTAGTGTAACAGTTGTACTCTCTTCGCATGCTCAGTGTCGTTTCGAAGCCCACGTTTTCTTTTTCTTCAAGTTCAACAAGCAAACCTTTCTTTGTATCAGTTAGTAAATCTGTCGCTTTCTTTTCCCAGTTCGTGTGTGTCATCTGCTGCTGTACTTTTGTACAGTATTAATAGTCATATTGTTTATATATTTATTTAAAAGGTAGAGCCGAGGCGCCAAACGTTGATTACGTACTCCGTCCATGGCCATTTTCATAGTTTCTCACCATTGTTTTTATTATATCTGTTAGTTAGAACTCAGTAGTTTTCAATCCTAGTCTTGAATATCTTACTATAGTATTTCAACATTATTTTTATTGTGGGCCGTCATACCCCTCCCCCACAAAATAAAAGAAGTATGTAGTTTTTTTAATTAACTTTTATTAAACAATAAATATAAACTAAACTCAATTATAACTATATTAGAACTGGAAAAATAACTTAAACAATGTTATAAATAAATTGTGAAATGGATTCCAAAAGGTGTCCGATTGGTACTCTGCAAAAGAAAAAAGAAAATTAGAGTTTAGAATTATGTAGATGTGATTAAATGAGCTGAAGCATTATGGGGCATATTATCAAGAACGGCGATGAAATTATCGCTGTTTCAGCAGCAGAAAACTGCAGCTAAAGCGGCGATAATGGGCTTGATAATATGCTGTTGTGAATTCCCATAGCAGTGCAGGTTCTGGTGTTAACCTGGGCTACTATGGGAATATACAAGGGCATATTATCAAGCTCATTATCGCCGCTTTAGCAGCAGTTTCTTGTCGCTGAAACGGCGATAATTTTATCACCACTTTTGATACTATGGCCCTACAAGTTTTGGCAACTTTACGGTTTTACGTGTGCAGTGTGACTCGTACATTCCAGTTCTGTTATAGTGCTGCGTTCAAGTGGTGTCTATATGGAAGTGCCTAGTGCGTTACTGACGCCCGTTATGGCGACTTATTTCTAATGCATTCCTGTGAAGGCTTTGTAGATCTAGGCCTCTGTGCTTACCGTCCATTCAAACAACAGTGGTCCCGTGCATATTCGAATTTTAAAACCAATAAATATAGACGGAATCAAATCTATATTTGGAATGACATGTCCAGCCGGACAGAGGTCATTCAAGTTTTACTTGATAAACAATGTTTCTAAATAACAAAAAGATATCTTCCACAAGAGCCCTGTGTGGTACACAAGCCTGTGCCCAACACTAGCGGGGTGTTTACAGCTGGTGGAAAGTTAGACGGGTTTTTAAGGCAAGCAAGCGTTGTTCTGTTCAAATGTTAATTACACAGAAAATGTCAAACAGCACCATTACATCAATTTAGCAATCAAAAATGTGTATAAGGTGCTTAAGCAAGTCAACGGCGTTTCGGTCCCTCTAAACAGTTATGGGGACCATCATCAGGACAAAACATAAAATGCCACGCGGTGGAGTAAGGAATCAAGGGTTCGAAGTCGAGGTGAGACAGGCTGGTAGGCGTTCTGTGTCAAGGCTAATTGTGCCTATTAGCCTTGACACAGAACGCCTACCAACCTGCTACCACTTCTTCACTGGCCTCTCGTGGAAACCCTGCAACACCTTCACCACGGTATCGGTTGAAATGCACATTGCACAAAGAGTCACTTGTTCAGAAATAATTAGTGCTCTGTTCTTAAAGTATGCATTTTCCTTTCTTTTCCTTTCAGGCATTTTTGAGGTTTAGAGATAAAAGGCATTTTATGTTTTGTCCGTCTATATTTATTGGTTTTAAGATTCGAATATGCATGGGACCACTGTTGTTTGAATGAATATGTTCCCCGAGGTCCCCTGCTGACTGAATTGGGGCCCCTTGTTGTTATCAATATAATCTGTGCTTACCGTTGCATAAACCTTGCGGGTAAACATTTCAGGCAGTTGGGTGTCTCAACTTATTCTGAAAAATTCTTCTACACGTCGAAGACAGCAGTGTCTAAGTTTAAGAGAGAAAGAGAAATGATGTCACAGAGAGTGAGAGAGAGAAAACAACATTAGAACTGTGTCGCAGAGTCTGGAGTTGAGATTTTTTCCTTGCGTCACTTTACTCATGTTAAAAGTGACTCAAAAGTGGCGTAATAAGGTTGTGGATCTGTTTGTCAGACTGTTGTAACCTATCTGTTGTCATTGCTCGGAGGTAATTATAGATCAAACCCATTATAGCCACTTTAGCGGCAGTTATCTGCTGATAAAGTAGCAATAATTTTGTCGCCAAGGCTTGATAATATGGCCCTCTCTCGTTTCATAAATAAAGCCAACAGTACAGTTTTACGAGTGCAGTGTACCTGGTACATTTTACTTGGTATAGTGCCGCGTTCAAGTGGTGTCTATATGGAAGTGCCTACTGCGTTACTAACGCCCGTTATGCCAAATTATTTCTAATGCATTCCTATAAAGGATTTGTAGATCTAGGCCTCTGTGCTTACCGTTGGATAAACCTTGCGGCCAAACACATACAGAAGTAGACTTCACAACTTCACATCAACAATTCTTCTACACGTCCAAGCAGACAGCAGTGTCTACGTTTAAGAGAGAAAGAGGAATGATGCCACAGAGAGTGAGAGAGAGGGAAAACATTAAAACTCTGGGCCATAATATCAAGCCTGGCGGACAAAATTATCGCCACTTTATCGGCAGGAAAGTGTCACTAAACTGGCGATAATGGGTTTGATAATATGCTCTATGGAATTCCAATCGAAGCTCATGTTAGATGTCCTTCACATCTAACATGAGCTTCGATTGGAATTCCATAGAGCATATTATCAAACCCATTATCGCCACTTTCCTGCCGATAAAGTGGCGATAATTTTGTCGCCCAGGCTTGATAATATGGCCCTCTCTCGTTTCACAAATAAAGCTAACACTACAGTTTTACGAGTGCAGTGTGCCTGGTATATTTCAGTTGTTATAGTGCTGCGTTCAAGTGGTGTCTATATGGAAGTGCCTACTGCGTTACTAACGCCCGTTATGCTGAATTATTCCTAATGCATTCCTATGAAGGCTTTGGAGATCTAGGCTGCTGTGCTTACCTTGTATAAAGAGTGCGGCCACTGAGTTCACCACTCCACTTGAACTCTGCTTCTATACGTCAAAGTATATTCAATAAGCTGCAGAGAATTCCATTGCCGTGGCTCGATAGGCTGTGGTTGCTTGTGAACGATGTTTGCTGAAGGAAACAAAAGGACATTTTGATTAGTCATCGTAAACTGAGTTGCGTAACTACTATCAAGAGTGAATTTTAATGTGGGTTCCTAATTTTCCGTAGTTAAGACTGTTGCAGCTCCAGCAAACAAAAACAAAAGAAGATCAATAAGTTAATAGAGGCCTGGGACGGCCTCATGAAGCAGAAAAAAAAATTCTCTCATGGACTCCCAATTAATAATGATAGAGGCCTAAGCACGTGGCGTAGAACAGAAATACGACACAGAAATTGATGCACGCACAATTTTTAAGATTAGAGGTGTATAGGACCTCGTGACTTATAAAGAAATATTTCAATTATGAAAGTACAATTTAAAACCATTGAGGGGTAGGAAAGCCATATGAAGGATAAAAAATAGTATTATGCATATACAATTTACAGTGGAGTCTGATGTTGTGACGTCTTCTCTTACCTTTGTTTTTGTCGTCTTTTGTCAGAGAGAGATGGGGGCGGTGTTATAATGTACGCAGAGGCAGGCCCAGAATCAGATCTGCAATGAGTCAGCACTTCTAATCATTCTCCTTAGCGCGCCCTGAGCTCTGATTTGTCACTGAAAGGTGATCGTACCATAGTTTGTACTGCTTATCATACTCAGCGTGTACCCGCGCATAAAGTACGAATGTGCTTTGAAGGTATGCGAAAGGGGGCAATGTTTCTACTTGGTTTAAAACATGTATGTATTTAATGTACATACTAAGGGCAGGCATTTGGGATAACCATGAATTTTTTAAAATACTTGTAATAATCATTTATTACTTTTAAAAAGAATCACACAAATCATGGTAGAACATCATGCGTACTCGTATTGAAAGAGTTGCGCAAGCGCATCATAAGCGTACGCAAGGCATGTGACTAAAAAAGTAGAGGTTTGTTTGGTTCATAACTTTTCTTATTGCGACTGTTGAAAGTTCCGTCCTATTATAATTATTCGACTTTGACTTTCTAAGAAGAAGCATTTGTTTTGAGAATCTTCTCAAACAGAAGGAAGATCACAATAATAAGAGCAATGGAGTCATCTTCCAGCAGTTCTTCAGAGGGAGATTTCATTCCTAAAGAACCTCCAAAGAAGAGGAAAGAAGCTCTAATTTGGAAGTTTTTCACTTTTCCAGAAGGTCAAAAAAAGGTTAATGCTCCAAAAGTAACCTGTAAAATTTGCGAAACAACTCTTTCAAGGGGTGATCCATTTAAAAAATACTCCTTTGGCACAGCAAATATGGTGCGACACGTGAAGAATTTGCACCCCAAGAACTTTGCTTGAGCTGCAAGACGGAGGTTGAACAAGAACCCACCTGCTGCTACACCAAGCATATCAACTGCAGCAGCAGGATTTTCAGCAAGCAGTCTACACCCACATATTGATTCTGACTTTTCTAAAGTTAAAATTCTATGCATTTATTGGGATAAACTTTTGTGTTATGGGGAACAGTCTATAGACTTGATGAAACGCAGGATACAGGATCATTGCTGTCCTCGACATTAGTTGTTCTTTTTTTCATTGTTTTGTTCCACTTGGAGTTTGTTGAGAAAATACAAAAACAATACAAAACAAAAAAAAACAGTTCTTTTTAGAACTACCTTCACTGGTCAAAGAAATAACTATATTTCTATGTTAGTGTTTAAAGGTTTGTCAGAATGAATGTGTAGTTCATAAAGGAATGAATGAATATGTTACTAGTGTATGGAGAGTGTGAAAGTGCAGAACTATAAGGAACTGCTACAGCATAAATCTATAAGGTGTTTATCTATAGTATACTGTAGTATGTCCGAAGCACTTGGATGTATCATATGTACATAAATATGTTACTAGTCTATGTTTCAATTTGCGCTGCTGGTGAAAGTGCCTGGGTGAATTTGCATGTGTTAGGGGCGGATATACAATCCCCTTGTGCCTCTTTTACACAGCCGTTGCATCACTTTTGTGACACAGCGGTAGTGCAAAAGATGTGCCATGGTGTGTGCTATTAACAATGTGACGCATCTGGAAGCTGCATTACATTGTAAAGCGCTGCGCCAGAAGAGGCTTTCTTGTGCAGAATGGGGTGCAGCAAGGCCTCCTAAAAGTGACTGAGTGAAATGTATAACATTTTATTCAGTGACTTTTGAGGTTATGCTGTGTCAAAACCTTGCACGTGCTTGAAGCAGGTGTAAGGATTGATAGAGCATTGTGAGCATAGGGCCGCAAGAGAATTGCTGGAGCTGTGTTATACTTGCAACCGACGTCAAGCAATAATTCATTCAAAAATTACTTTGCAAATTAGCTGTGTTATTATTTTATAATAAGAATATGAAATATAATCTAAAAAATAAAATAAATATAAATATTTATATTAAAAATATAAGAAATTAGTATAAAAAGAGAGAAATAATAATTAATACATTTTTTTTAAATTATCATTTACAAAACCTATGAAATTCACTGAAAAATTCATAGGTTTCACACACGGTATAGTTAGGAATTAGCATTTAAAAAACCTTGCAAATTCATTGAAAAAACCATAGGTTTCACATGTTATAGTTAGCTGAACATTTCTTTGATACAAAACCTTTGAAATTCCTCCGTTATAGTTCGCTCAGCTAACCATAACTTGCGCACCCCCAATGCACTGCTGATGACGTCACACATTACATCACTCATGACATGGTCAGTGACATCACTCATGACATCACTGATTACAACTCAAATGACATCCCTGATGACATCACTGATGACATCATCTTGTGGCACACCTCCTCTTACTGTAATATAACCTTTGATACACACGATCAAAAATAGAAACTACAATTTTCAAACAAATGGGGATACCAATTCCAGTTAGAACAACTTATTGAGTAATCCCAAAATCTACATCCACTCATTCACCAACAGTTCTATATAGTCATTCATACATGTACTGACTCATAATATGTACTCATACACCTTTATATCCGGTTATACACTGACACGCATCTAAAGAGTTAGTCACACATATAATCACACATGCAAATATCCATTTACTTGCATATACAGCTATACACCCACCACTACACTAACTTCTACAGAATCATAAACATACTTACTCTCTTAAACAATCACTTATAGAAACACATACTTATTTATACAGAAAGTCTTAGAATCTGTCGCTCTCAGATATACTCACTTATATACATCAATACTCACATATACTAGTTTAACACATATGTAGTAACTCATAAAGATACTATTGAGACAGTCATTCACTCACTAACACACCCATACACACACTCATCCACCCATACAGTCCTGCACACATGCTGTCTTCAAAACACATACAAACAGTGAGTCAGTCATTCATGCATCTGTGCGCTAAGTAATACTCCCCACCAAACCGTACAAACACTCATTTTGGTACTCAAAAAACCAACTAATAACCCATATACACACTCATGTAGCTACTCTCCAACCCATGCAACCACTTATATACAAAGTGAGACACTGATACAGATATTTAAATATTTAAAGACTACTCGCTAGTACACCTATTCACTAAGATATACTTAGTAAGTCAGTTATACAATGAATTTTACAAAAAAAATATCCATTTAGACACTAATTTACCCATTTATTCTTCCATCGACCTTTAGATATACATATATAAAAAAAATGTATTTTTCAGAAAGACACACATTCACTGGATGATGTCATCAGGGATGTAATTTGAGATGTCATCAGTGATGTCATGAGTGATCTCCCTGACCATGTCATGACTGATGTAATATGTGATGTCATCAGCAGTGCATTGCGGGCGCGCAAGTTATAGTTAGCTGAGCTAACTATAATGGAGGAATTTCAAAGGGTTTGTAAGAGAGAAATGTTTAGCTAACAATAACATGTGAAACCTATGGTTTTTTCAATGAATTTGCAAGGTTTTTTAAATGCTAATTGAATATAACATGTGTGAAACCTATGGTTTTTTGAGTGAATATATATATATATATATATATATATAAGGTTAAAGTGACTTTGTATTTAGATGAACTTGTCAGTTAATAAAGTCAGTTAATAAATTCCATTTTAAAATAAAAAACAGCTGACATTTACCAGTTATAGTTATCTCAAGTAACTATAATTCATGTCCTAAAGTAAATATAATTTTAGATGATATCACCAATGATGTCATCGAGGATGTCATTAGAGATGTCATCAGGGACATTGCTGATGTCATTGAACATGTCAGGAGTGATGTGCGGGCATAAGCATACATGGAGGGATATAAATTATAGTTTGCTCAGTAAACGTGTAGTGTGACTCACTGGTTAGAGCAGGCAGACCCTGAAGCAGAGGCCAGGGTTCAAATCCCGACGAGGCAGGGTCTTGAGCTCAAATGTCCATGGACTCGATAATTCTAGCTTCGGTGCCTGACCTAATCATGGGTTCACACTCTGCAACTCTGGGCATTAAGCTTGCTTAATCTCCACAACGGCCCCCCCCCCGCGGCGGGATGCCTGGCTTTCACCTTGGGGATGCCCTGTAGGGGCTATCTCACAGGGAAAAGCCAGGACGGGTTCCCAAGGCAAGCGCAGAGATACCCCTTTGGGGGTCGATTCAGGCGCTATATAAGAAACATAATAATAATAAAACCATAACTCTTGAATTCCTGTATTTTTATTGTTTTAAAACAATTGTTTTCATATTATTATATTATATATATATATATATATATATATATATATATATATATATATATATACATATATATATATATATATGAGGTACGTGGCGCTCCCGCAAGCAACACACAGCAATTCAGCTGATCAGTAGACACAGGAACCAGCAAGACCCGTAGTTTGGTGCAAATATTTTATTTAGTTTTTAGCCCAGCACCAGTCCGCCATTATATATATATTGACAACGCAAAATCCTACAGTCCTCGGGATTCAACCATAAAGAGCACTCAAAGCCAATACAGCGTGGATTCGCCAAGTGATTTATTTCAGAATCTTTCTGCAGGTAAAGGCAGGTAAAGTCAAGCTTACAAACGCGTTTCGGCGTTGCCGCCTTCGTCAGTGTAAACTGACATTTGTTTTCACCATTATTTAAATAAAACCATGGTGACAATGTGTCACGTGTTTCTAAAGAAATAAACATAAAAGAAGGGCACATAACTTGTAATTACATCATTACTTTTGCGGCGGCCATCTTGTAATGGGTAGAGTGAAAATTATAATAATCATTTTCAATACATTCGATACCATCATGTAATTTAAATGTTGGTCTAATATATATCGCAGTGAAATTCTTTTTCATAATTACATTTTTCAAGAGTTCCTGGTACCTTATGTTACATATTTACATTTTGAGGCGCCTGCACGAGTAGTGCCATTCGATCGTGAGGCTCATTACGGTTCCTTTATGAGCCCTCACAAGAAGTTCACAGTTTCATGGCACATTATGGAACAATTCTCATTCTCGAAATGACATACAATCAAGCCCTGAATGGGCTTTTTATTATTCATATAAATTCGAACAAAAACCATTTGGAATTGTCCCTGTGATTTACCATGAGCAAAAAATAGCTGTTTAGATTGTGGGGTGATGGGGCAGGCATCACAGATTTCTAAAGAAATGTGTATTAGTCATAATTTTTCCAGGTTTAAGAAAATAACATTGGGGCCCGGAATGAAGTATCTTAGATGTGAGTCCACATCTCTTCCTCATTGTTCATCCCACCCGGGGTCTTGGTCTGTAGCTGGATGATGAATCTTGATTCCAAGGTTCTCAGTTTTTTTACCCAGTTACCCCCTCTCTCTGTTCTGACTAGTTGATCCAGAATGAAATAGGTCAACAGATTGCTGTTGCTATTGTGTGCTTGCTCGAAATGGCGAGCTACTGGATAACTTGGATCCTTCGAGGTAATAGCCCTCATATGTTCAAGGACCCTTAGTTTGGTGGGTTTCACTGTGCTCCCTATATATTTCTTCCCACAGGGACATATCAAGCAGTACACAGTATAGTCAGAGTTACAGTTAAGTAGTTTCGTTATTTTGTTCTTTGTTTTCTTTCCTGGAATTTGGTATTCCTTGACTTTTTTTGAGTTTCTACAGGCCTAGCACTTCATGCAAGGAAAGAAGCCTGAAACAGTTGATTTGTTCTTTTTCTTTTTCTCATAGTGACTGTTCACTAGATGATCTTTGAAGGAGTTCCCCTTTCTATAGGTGATGATAGGGTAATTAGATAGGGACTTCCCGATTACAGAGTCTGATTTTAAGATTTTCCAATTTTTCCGCATTATATTGAAAATTTCTGGTGACTTCTCTGAGTAATCAGTGATCATTCTAATCTTTGAATCCAGGGATTTGGGTTTATCAGTTAGCAGGTCTTTCCTCCCCACTAAGTTGCTTCTCATTTCAGCTCGATCCAAAATCCCTTTCCCATATCCTCTCTGTAAGAATCTTTTTTTGGACTGTTCCTTTGCTTTTTCGAACTCCTGTTCGGTCGAGCAGTTGCGTTTCATTCGCAAAAAATCTCCCAGGGGAATGTTATTGATGACACTTCGGGGATGATAGCTGCGTGAGTGCAATATAGTATTGCCTGCTGTTGGTTTTCTATAAACCGCAGTTTGGATTGAATCATTTTCCACATAGACCCGGAGGTCCAGGTAGAACACCTCACGCTTGCTAATATTGCTTGTGAAACTGAGGTTCAGATTATTTTTGTTTAATTCAGCAATGTATTCCTCAGCCTCATTCTGTGAGCCCCGCCAAACCAAAAACAAGTCATCGATGTAGTGGGTCCACAGGATGATATTATTCATCCACCGGTCGTTGTCCCCCGCCCAGGCCACGTGCTTCTCCCACCAGCCCACGAAAAGATTTGCGTAGCTGGGGGCGAAGCACGTGCCCATCGCGGTCCCCTGGAGTTGTAGGTACAATTTCTCTGCAAACAGAAAGATGTTATTCCTTAAACAGAAGTCTGTTAATTCTAGCAACATGGTAAAAATAAAAATAAAATATATATATATATATATATATATATATATATATATATATATATATATATATATATATATATATATATATATATATATATATATATATATATATATTTATTTAAATAATATATATAAATATCATTTTCAGTGGATACCACTGCATTGCATAATATCGGCATGAGTGGTAAATCCTCTGTTGTATTACATGAAGATATGAATGCTCATACCTTGAAAGCCTGCAGGGTAAAGGCATACATGAAAAAGTCACATGTGATAATGTTCGATATTCCTGGGGTTGGGGGGGCCTCTGTGTCAATGGCCAGTGGGCTTGTTCGACCTCACAGCAGCTGAATATTTCTCCCTTGACACCCCTGATTGAGGCCAGGAGTGCAGGAACTGTTCTGGGTGGGTAATGCTGCATTCGCTGAGATTCCCGTGATCCGAAAGAGGTTACGATGCACGCACCCTTCCATGTCTTTCACTCATTCTTTAAGGCTCTTGGTTATTGATACTAGTTGGGCCACAGTAAACTTAAGCTTGGTCTGAAGTGGAGTTCAGGACACATGCACAGATGATGAAAATCTCTGCCACCACATTAGCTGTCACTCGGGCTCAGGCCAAACAGCTAAGCACTGAGGGAGCACTGGATCCTGAAAACATGGACCAGCTGGCTACTAAGAGAAGGAGCAGGAAGGGTAAGGAAATATCCACCTTCCAAACTCCCAGTGAGAGTCAGTCTCCTGAGGGAGTCCCTGTGAAGGAACTGCCCCAACAGAAACTTGGGCCTGCATAGGCAAAGTTCTTGGGGCCAGGGGGCCCCTTCCAGGGCAGACTTGAGTTTGGAACAGAAATCCTGCCTCTCTCTTGAACACTCCAGACAGCAAGTTGTTGCTGAGGAAGCAGGGAGTGTACGTGGGCCACATAAGATCTATTGGGAAGTTGGGCTTCTGTTCTCTGAGTGTAGAGACCCCAAGCCTGGTGCCACCAGGAGGTTGGTAATACCTTAGAAGTTCAGGTGTTTTCTTCTATCCCTAGCACATGATATTCCACTTGCAGGAAATCTTGGGCAAAGCAAGACTTGGGACAGGCTTTTCCCTCATTTCATTTTCACTGACCCCACATGTCTGAAGCACCAAGGAATTTTGTTGCTCCTGTGCCACTTGCCAAGGCAGTGGTAAGTCATGTGGCACTTCAAAGGCCCTGTAATTCCATTTCCAATGGTTGGGGTACACTTTGAGAAGGTAGACATTGCTGGTCTCC
Organism: Lissotriton vulgaris; assembly: GCF_964263255.1. Classification (NCBI taxonomy): domain Eukaryota; kingdom Metazoa; phylum Chordata; class Amphibia; order Caudata; family Salamandridae; genus Lissotriton; species Lissotriton vulgaris. Next base: position 463,111,131 of record NC_141685.1, on the reverse strand, counting down.
CACCAACAGCTTCTGGACACAGTTACATCCTAGTGCTGGTGGACCATGCCACTAGGAAGGAATCCAGAGGTCATTCCCCTTAGGACCACTACATCTCCTGTAGTGGCTAGGGGCATTCTGAGAGTCCTTTCTAGAATAGGGTTCCCTAGAGAGGTCTTAACAGAAAGAGGTACAAATTTCATGTCTAGTTACATTACTGCCATGTGGAAAAAGTGAGGTCACCTATTTGGTTGACCTAGGTTCTCCTAGAAGTCCCCACAGGGCACTTCATGTCGATCGTCTAAAACCATTTGTTTACAGGGCTGACATAAGCTTGCCTATAACCCCTGATGAGGGACAGGAGGAAGAGAGTGACCTCTCCCTGATCTCCTCTCACAGGATGCTGTTGATGAGTCAGCTGATGAAGTAGCCTTGGCAGGCAGCCTCACTGACCAGCAGCAAGCCAATTTCAGGAAAGTCCTCAATCCTTTTAACCCCTTGTTTTTTCTGATTCCTAGTCAGACCACCAGGTGTACCCAAGAAGTGGACACAGGTGACAGCCTGCCTGTGAAGAATAAAATTTACAGACATCCTTACCATGTCAGAGATTGCACCAGGACTGAGGTCCAAAAGATGCTAGAATTGGAGGTCATTGAGCCTTCAGATGGCCCTTGGGCTAGTTCAGTAGTCCTTGTGCCAAAGCCTCACACCCAAGATGGTAAGAGAGAGATGAGGTTTTGCGAAGACTACAGAGGCCTCAATGCAGTCACTAGGACTAATGTGCATTCAATTCCTAGGGCAGATGAGCTAATTGATACTCTGGTCTCAGACTCCAGGCCGATTTACAAGCCTCTTGCGACACTTTTGTACCACTGTTGCATCACTTTATGTGATGCGGCATAAACAATGCGTCACATTACCGCCCATTTACATCATGACGCATCTAGGGAGATGTATGACGTTGTAAAGCTCAGCGTCACATTGTACCTGTGTCAGATATAATGTATGCAGAGTGGGCTTTCCCAAGCTGGAAAGCCTCGTAGAATGACTCATTGAAATGTACAAGATTTCACTGTGCAACTTCTACGACGCCACTGCGTCAAAACCCTACGCCTGCTTGGACCAGATGCGATGGAGTGACGCCATGTATTAGGAATAGGCCTCCCATGCGTTGTTGGGGTTGTGTCATGTTTGCGACACGACTCAAGCAATGCATGACTTTTGCACCGACAGATGCGTTGCAATTTCTGATGCATCTGTCAATCCTTGAGCCTTGGTGCACCGTACTGTAAATACGGAGAATCCAGGGTGGCACTAAGGTTTCGCAGGCTGGCGCAGGGAAACTGACATATCTATACAGATGCATTCATTTCTTGTAAATAAGCCCCCAAGTATCTTAGTACATTTGACCTGACTGCTGGCTACTGGCAAATCTCTGGGGATTCTAAGCCAGAAACAGCATTTTCAACCCCTAGTGGGCACTATCAATTTCTTGCAGTGCCTTCTGGCTTGCAAAATACATTTGCCACATTTCAGAGGTTGACAAACAAAGTTCCCACAGGTCTGGAAGCCTAAAGAGCACTATAATAGATGATATTGATTTCTTTAATTCCACCTGGGAGGATCACCTGGTCCACCTCAGAAATGTTCTGGAGGCCCTGCAAAAGGCAGGCATCACTATCAAGGCCACAAAGTGCCAGATAGGGCACAGCAAGGTTGTGTACTTGGGTCACCTGGTAGTTGGAGGCCAAGTTCAACCATGGGAGAGCAACATCCAGTTTCTCTCCAGCAGTTGGTGACCTCCCCCACCCACTACGCCGGACACACACTCGACCCCATCTTCTCATCCAGCAAGCACATCGCCTTCAGCCATGCCACCGGACTCCACTGGACGGACCACAGCTGCGTCCACTTCAGCTTCAGAAAGAACACGATCCACCACCACCAGCAACAGGTCGCACGCAGAAGCTGGAACAAGATCACAGCCGACCAGCTCGCCGCATCCCTGAGACAAGACCCCCCGCCAGCTCAGCAAACCCAGCCAGGCCACCAACAACCTCACGAAATGGATCAGCAACTGCGCAGACGACCTCGCCCCACTGAGGACCCCGCCCAGCAGACTCGGCAGTAAGAAAGCACCTTGGTTCACCAACGAACTGAAGAGCTCCAAGAAGAACTGCCGAGCCCTCGAACGAGCCTGGCGCAGAGACCCAACACCAGACAACATGACCACCCTCAAGCTCGCAACTCGAAAACACCACCAACTGATCCACACCACCAAGAAAACCGCATTCAAGGAACGACTGGACAACAACGCACACAACGGCAAGGAACTCTTCAACATCGTCAAAGAGCTCTCCAACCCCAACGCCGGCAACAACGACATCACCCCATCACAAGACCTCTGCAACTCCCTCGCCTCCTACTTCCACAACAAGATCGCAGACATACACAACAGCTTCAGCACACAGCCAACGCACCCCACGACCGCACCTGCACCCCCCACCATCACCCTCCGTGCCTAGACTCCGATCAACACCGAAGAAACCCGACACACGATGAACTCCATCCACTCCGGATCCCCAACCGACCCCTGCCCTCACCACGTCTTCAACAAGGCCGACGCTGTCATCGCACCCCACCTGCGGGACATCATCAACACCTCCTTCGACACCGCTGCCTTCTCGGAGAGCTGGAAGCACGCCGAACTCAGCGCTCTACTGAAGAAACCATCATCGGACCCCACCGAACTCAAAAACTATCGCTCCTCCCGTTTCCGGCCAAAGTCATCGAGAAGACCGTCAACAAGCAGCTGGCCGCCTTCCTCAAGACGAACAGATCCCTCGACCTCTCGCAGTCTGGCTTCCGGGCAAACCACAGCACCGAGACCGCCCTCATCGCAGCCACCGATGACATCCGAGCCCTGCTCGACAACGGGGAAACTGCGGCCCTCATCCTCCTGGACCTCTCCACGGCATTCGACACTGTCTGCCACCGCACCCTAGTGTAGCGCCTCGGCAACGTCGGAATCCAAGGGAAGGCACTAGAATGGATCATCTCCTTCCTCGCCGGAAGGACACAGAGAGTCCACCTCCCACCGTTCAGATCCGAGGCCACCGAAGTCATCTGCGGCGTACCACAAGGATCATCACTCAGCCCCACCCTCTTCAACGTCTACATGAGCCCCCTCGCGGCCATCGCACGCCAACACAACCTCAACATCATCTCTTACGCCGACGACACCCAGATGATCCTCTCCCTCACCAACGACCCCGCCACTGCCAGAGCCAACCTACACGAAGGGATGACAGACGTAGCCAAGTGAATGAAGACCAGCCGCCTGAAACTGAACTCAGACAAGACGGAAGTCCTCATCCTGGGCTCATCACCCTCCGCCTGGGACGACTCCTGTTGGCCCACCGCCCTGGGCAGCGCACCCAAACCTACAGACCACGCACGCAACCTGTGCTTCATCCTGGACTCCTCCCTCTCCATGACCAGACAAGTAAACGCCGTCTCCTCATCGTGCTTCAACATCCTTCGCATGCTACGTAGGATTTTCAGGTGGATCCCCACCGAGACCAGGAAGACGGTCACCCAGGCCCTCGTCACCAGCCGACTGGACTACGGCAACTCCCTCTACGCCGGAACCACTGCCAAACTCCAGAAGAGACTCCAGCGGATCCAGAACGCCTCAGCAAGGCACATCCTTGACATCCCCCGACACAGCCACATTTCCGAACACCTGAGAGACCTGCACTGGCTCCCGGTCAACAAGAGAATCACCTTCCGTCTCCTCACCCACGCTCACAAAGCCCTACACAACCAAGGCCCAAGATACCTCAACAGCCGTCTCAACTTCTACACTCCCACACGCCAGCTTCGATCGACCAGCCACGCCCTCGCCGCCGTTCCCCGCATCCGAAGAGCCACCACGGGTGGAAGGTCCTTCTCCTACCTGGCCGCCAAGACCTGGAACTCCCTCCCGACCCACCTCCGCCTGACCCAAGACCACCTCGCCTTCAGGAAGCAGCTCAAGACCTGGCTGTTCGAGCAGTAGCGGATCCCCCCCCCCCCCCCCAAGCTCCTTGAGACCCTCCGGGTGAGTAGTGCGCTATATAAATGCATTGATTGATTGATTGATTGATCCAGACCATAGTGAACTGGGTTGCTCCCACTACCCAGACTCAGGTGAAAGCTTTCTTGGCCTGACTTGATACTACAGGAGGTTTGTTAAGGGATATGGGTCCATTGTGACTCCGCTTAATGATCTCACTCCTAAAACGATGTCTAAGAAAGTTCAGTGGACAGTTTGCTGTTAGAAGGCATTTTATGACCTCGAGTAGGCCATGTGCTCTGCTCCCATTCTGCAAAGTCCTGATTACTCCAAAATCTTCATTGTCCAGACAGATGCTTCTGGGAAAAGGGTAGGAGCTGTTTTGTCCCAACTTAATGCAGAGGGCCAGGCCCAACCAGTAGTTTTCATAAGCAAAAGTTTGACCCCCCAGGGAGAAACGTTATTCAGCTATTGAGAGGTAAGCCATTGGTGTGTTCTGGGCCTTGAAGAAGTTGAGGTCATACCTGCTTGGTACTCGCTTCTTTGTTTAGACGGACCAAAAGCCCCTCTTATGGCATAAAACAGATGATGGGGGAAAATCCCAAACTTTTGAGGTGGTCCATTTCCCTACAGAGGATGGACTTCTCTGTGAAACATAGACCTGGGTGTAACCATGCCAACGCAGATGGACTCTCCAGATATTTCCACTTAGAAAAGGAAGACTCAACTGGGCAAGGTTAGTCTCTTCTTTCGTTTTGGGGATGGGGGTGTAGGAAAGTAGGATATGCTTTCATAGTTACCCCCACCTTTTTCTGGCTGTATTCTGTTTTCTGACTAATCTGACTGTGATCCTCCCAATCAGGAATCCAGTCACTGTGCTTCCTCCATAGAATAGTTATGGTAAGTACTTTGGTAACATAACATACTGTGGAGTGGTGTGGCTCAATGGTTAGAGGCGGCAGACCCGGAAGCAGAGAACGGCCTGGGACCAGGGTTCAATTCCCGACGGGGCAGGGTTGTGGACCAGGGTCAACGAACTTGATAATTCTCGCTTCGGTGTCTGCTCTAACCAGGGATCACACTCGGCAACTCTGGGCATTAAGCTTGCCTCATCTCTACAACGGCCCCCCACAGACAGACGCCGGGGATGCCTGGTTTCACCTTGGAGATACCCAGAAGGGACCATCTCACTGGGAAAGCCAGAACGGGTTCCCCAGCGTTCTTCAGCGCCAGGACACCCCGATATGGGGTAACAGTGCGCTTTACAAGTATCATCATTTACAAGTACCTCCACAGTTGGCTACTGGTGTACCCTAGTAAGTCCCCAATATATGGTACTGAGGTACCCAGGGCATAGGTACACCAAGGGTCTCCCTTGGCTACAGCATGTATTATACCACTCCTGTGAGACCACTCAAACTGTGAGTACAGGACTGCCATTGAACCTGTGTAAGTTGCTGCTAGCACCACTTACAGCAGTTGTAAGTTCCTTATATCTGAGGTCACTGCTCTTAAAACCTATAAGTCACCCCTAAAGCAGGCCTTTCAATCCTGAAGGAAGGGTGCTAGGTTATAAGTGTGAGGGTGCCCTGCTTGAGCAGGACACCCCGTACAAACCAGGAGTCGATTCTCCACACTTTGTAAGTGCAATCAGCCATTTAATACTTATTGTGGACATCAAGTCAAATACGAGACATCTAAATTTATAGTGGCTGCACCGAAACCAGTCATGTTTGGAATCAAACATATTGGATTCCAGTGTTGGATTTAGGATCACATGTACCAGGGGGCTCCACCTAGGGTGCCCCCAGTATTCCTGGTACCATCCTTTTAGGATCTAACAGCAAGCTAGTCTGCTGTTGACCACAGACACAATTTTACCCTCCTGCTGGTGAGCTGAGCTCGAGCAGAGGAAGGTAGAACAATAGGCTTCCTGTCACAGGGAGGTGTGACCACCTCCTAGACAGGACTCGTTGTTTTAGACTGGGGTGAGGGTGCTTGCCAGCACCACCAGACTGCTTTGAAGGGCACATTTGGAGCCCTCCTTGCATACTCCAGTTTGAGACAGTTCAGGAAACTGTTAGGTCCCACTCTGGTGCCAAACTGGACAAAGGACATGGGAGTATCCTACCCTCTGTCTAGCCCCTCCTCTGGGAGGGAACCTTGAATCATCCCAACCCTTTCCCTAGAGTAATTAACCGCCATATTCATGAAAATCGGCATTTGCGATTCTGAAATAGCGAAAAAAAGCGAATCGCTATTCAGAAATCGCAAATCCGAATTCATGAATAATTGCGATAAAAAAAGCGATTCGCACGCGATCGCAAAATCCGTTAGCGATGACCGATAATCGCAGAATAATCGCAATTTCCGGCTACCCGCGCCTGGACTGCGATCTCGCAAATAGCGATATCGCTATTTGCGATATCGCTATTTGCGAGATCGCAAACTCGCGAGATCGGGAAAACGGGAAGTCGCATTTCGAGCCCATTGATGACATCACAACCAGGAAGCTGCCGGTTCCCACCACCATTTTGCACATTGAGGCAGAGAGAGAGGGAGCACATTGGAGAGCTGCAGCTAATCTTGGAAATTACACTGATGCACAACCCTATATCATGGCTGAGGAACCTGCACCTGGGACCAGCAGCTCGTCTGGGCGCAAGAGAAAACTGAAATTCTCTGAGCAGGAGCTGGAACACCTAATTGAGGGGGTTGTGGCCAACCATGACTGACTGTTTGGCGCTAATTCACGGAAGGTCCCTGAACAGGATAAGTGGCGCATATGGCAGGGGATAGCCTCAGCAGTGAACTCCGTGGGAGTGGCGGCCAGGTCCCTGGAGGAATTAAAAAAGCGGTGGTATGACCTCCGAGGCCGTGCCAAGGAGAAGGTGGCGGCGCGCCTTGGGGAGTCCTCGGGCCCAGGAGGAGGAGGACCAACTGTACCACCAAACACTGCCATGGAGGACCAGGTCGAGAACACCCTGGAGAAGGAGGCCTGTGTCGGTTTTACTACACTGGACTCATCCCGCCCCACCCAAGACACCCAAGGTAAGTGGCATGCGACTGCGACCCTGCCCCCTATGGATGTCCATGACCAAATAGGCTCCCCCAATGTCCCATAGGCATGCCATAGTTGCACATCAAGGAATGTCCTGAAGCATTGTGGGAGATGTAGTCTGGCCACAATGTTGTAGTACCACAATGCAGCCAGACAGGTCCCAAAGCACACAAAGCCACTGCCATTCAGGGAATGTCACCTAGCATGCATGTAGCAACTGCACGTCTGCCAGATACATGCAACTAATGATCCACCACTTACCCCCACAGGTGGCGATACCAGCGACAGCGATAGGCTGGAGATCGATGAGGGCGTCCCGGAGGTGGAGGTGCCAACACCAACCCAGGCACCAGGCCCTGCCGCTGCATCTACACCAGCAGCAAGTACCACCTGCAGCGTCCCCCCTGCAACTGGTGCAGCACCCACATCCGCTGGCATGTCAGCCCCCATTGTGCCTCCTGCCACCGCTGCTCCTCCCAGAGCCGCAGCCAGGGCAGTCACTCCTGTGCCCCCTGCATCTACTACAACAGCCACACCAGCAGGCACACCCCCTGCGACTGGCGCACCTGCAACACCGGCGGTCTTACCCCCAGCAGCTGTCGCCTCTACATCCGGGGCTGCGCCACTGTCCACACAGCGGCCAGCCTCACACTCAGGCCAGCAGGGCAGGCGTGGCAGGTCACGCCAGCGCTCCACAGCAGCTAGCAGGCGGGCCAATGCTCATGGACTGGCGCGGCTCAGCGTCGAGAGACGCATGCTCCGCATTCACCAGCGCCAGGCTCAGCAGCAGGGAGCCATACAGCTACAACTGCACATGATAGGGCGCAATGTGGCCTCTGTTGCAGGCCACATGGAAGGCATGAGGGCAGACCTGGCAGGTGTGGGAGTTGGAATGGCCCGCATTGCTGCAGCCGTGGAGGCCAACACCCGTGCCATGTTGAGAGTGCGCAGTGGGCAACGCCGGCGCCACCGCCAACTATTGACCCGGCTTGCCACTTACAGTAGGGCAAGTTACGTGTCAGCGAATGCGACATCTCTGTTGGCGCGGCGCTCTCTGACCCAGCAGCACGCAATCATACAGTGCAGCGAGGACATGACAAGGGTGCTGGAGACCCTCACCACGGCCGTCGTTGCTCTTCACCCTCCAGCTATTCCATCTGTTGTGGGGGGTGATGATGCGAGTGAGGGGGCGTCCAGCGTCAGCTCACAATCTGCCTCACAGGCCCCACCACCCACCCGCTGCACCAGGACCCTCCATTGCCTGAAGCCCCGGAGGAGGATGCCCCTCAGAGGCGCTATGGCGGAACGCGCACTAGGCGCACCTAGAGAACTGCACTTAATCAATGGCACAGGCTGAGGTCAAGCCTGCCATGCAGTGATGCACAGCAGTATGGCGTAATACTGTTTGTTGGACTTATTTGGACAGAAACCTTATATTTTATTTTGTGAATTTAACAAATACATTTATTTTGCTATTTGTACAGAAACCTTATATTTTATTTTGTGAATTTAACAAATACATTTATTTTGCTATTTGTACAGAAACCTTATATTTTATTTTGTGAATTTAACAAATACATTTATTTTGCTACACACATTAGCGTTGTGTCATCATTACATTTTGCATGCATTGTTGATTTGTGGGGTGATGGAAGTGGTTGTACTAGAAACTGTTCACTGTGATGTGGTTGCGACGTCTGTGCCCTTCTGCTGGGTTCTCCCCTTGTGCATGGCGCGCATGTGCAGGTGGCCGGTTGTTCCCCTCAGATTCACTGCCAGAGATGTCAACAGGTATCCGGCGCTTGGTTGCAATGTTATGTAGTATTGCGCAGACAGCCACTATGCGGCAGCACTTTTCAGGACTGTAATACATGGCCCCACCTGTCTTGTGCAGTATGCGGAACCTGCTCTTGAGCAGGCCAAATGTCCTTTCTATGCAATTCCTTGTCCGTATGTGTGCAATATTGTAGCGCCGTTGCTGGGGTGTAGCAGGGTTGAGGTATGGGGTCAGAAGGTATTCACGGAGGGCGTAGCCACTGTCACCTGAATGAGAGGAGCAGATGGTGATTGCCTGTGCTGCGCTGTTACATCTTTGCAATGTGACATTTCAATCAAAGTGTACTTACCAAGTAGGTGTCCTTCCCCAAACTCTCCCCTGACCAGTCGTGTGTGGAGTCCGCTGTGCCGGAAAATGAAGGAGTCATGGGTACTCCCTGGGTACCGTGCGACAATGTCAGTGATGTATGTCTTGGCATTGCAGACCATCTAGATGTTGAGGGAGTGGTAGCACTTTCTATTGCGGAACATATACTCCATGCCAGCTGGTGGGCAGATGGCAACGTGGGTACAGTCTATACATCCGAGCACATGTGGAAAATGGGCTACATTGTAGAATTGTAGCTTGGTCATGTCCAATTCCTGTTGGCTGGCGGGGAATTTGATGTGACGGTGTAGCTGGGTGAGCATGGCGTCAACAAAAGTGTGGAGGCAGCGTGACATGGTGGGCTGGGATATTCCCCCAGCAGCCGCTACTACCCCCTGGAAACTTCCGGAGGCCAGGAGGTGAAGGCTACACAATACCTGCACATGTGTAGGCACAGCATTGGTACGGCTTGTTGGGTGCTGCATCAGGGGGTCAAGGTCCTGTATTAGCTGCATTATCATTTCCCCATTCAGCCTGTATTTAGCATATATCTGCTCTCTGGTTTGGCCCAGCAAGGTGACCCGCTGGCGGAATATCCTGTCCTGGATCCTGCGTCTCCTCCGTGCTAATCGCTCTAGCCTGCGACGCCTCACCACCATGTACATTCCTGGCATTGTGGGACTCCTAATGCTGCTGCTGATGATGGTCCTTATGTGGGATTGGTCAGGCCAGTACCTGTTGGTGATAGGACAACGGTTTTTTGAAAGTTTTTTTCCCATGGCTTTCATGGTTACCACCTGCTTTGAGTTGTCCTTATTTTGCGCGGTGCAAATTGCGATTTTTGGGTTTTTCGCTAATTGCGATTTTTCTTGAATACCGATTGCGATTATTTTGCGAATTCGCTATTATTTTCGCAGAATCCGCGGTGTGTCGCTATTTCCGAATCGCTAATGCTCAGCGGCCGGGATTCAGCGAATATATTAGCGATTTCGCAAATATGTGTTTGCGAATTCGCTATTTTGTTGTTGAATGCCGATTACGGAAATTGCGCCCGCATTTGCATTTTCGCAGCGATTGCGGGCGCAATTTTACTTCATGAATCAGGCTGCAAGGACTTACCTGTTGGTGGCTCTGCAGATTCATCTTGGGACAAGATTCAAATCCAAAACCACCTCCACTTCGACCGTCTGGGCACCTTGGACTCCATTGGACTTTGCCTGGAACCAAGAATGCATCAAGGAAGACTCTTGCTGTGCCTGGTTTTGTCAACCTGCCAGTCTTCTGCGGCGTCTATGCCTTTACTCCATCCAGGTTTCTCTCCTACAGACTCCGGAAGACTCAGCAGCACAGGTGGTGGTTCATCATCTCCCGCAAGGCTTGCATTGTCTTCTCAGCAAGATTGAGGTCATTTTCCCTCGTTGAAACTGCTGGAACAGGACCCCTGTGCACCGCATCAAATTGCCGTTGCCAAGGCTAGTTGACTCTGTCCTCCGGAGATCTTCGGGCTACAAGCAATTCCAGCCTCCAGCATTTCTTCCTGCCAAAATCTTTGTCCTTACTGCATTCTCTGCATAGTGGGCCTGCTCAAGGTCCTTTTGTGACTCTTGTGCTTTTCGGCTTGTGCGTGCTCTTAAGGGTCTTCTTTGGCTTCAGTGGGCTCCCCTGCTTTCTCAGGGCCTGCTCTGACTCTCCTGCACTTGGTGAGTCCCTTGGACCTTGCTGGTCTCAATGTTGCACCTTTTTCATTCACCACTCCTGTTGCTGCTGCCAAGGCTTGTTGATGCTCCCGCCGGACAGCGACCCCCTGGTTCCTGACTTCTGATGTGGGACAGCTCGTGAATGGCCCCTGGCCTTCCACAGCATTGACTGGTTCTCACAGCTGCAGCGACAAACTCACTGTCATCACTCCTGCATCTTCTTTCATCTGTGGTTATTGGTCCTCTGTGACTCTTTGTTACTTCTGAGTGGAATAGACTCTGTACCCTCTGCTTCCCGGCACTCCTCTTCAAGAATCCATCCTTGAATTCCACCGGACTCTTTCACCTCCTTTGCCAGAGGCATCTTTTCTGAAGTCCTCCATTGTGGTCTACTGTGGTTTCCAATGTCACTTTGCACCTATATACCCAGCTTCCCTGGTGTAGGTGTCCTGGTTCTTGGGGTGTCCACTGGTGAGGTGACTCTCCAACCTTCCATTTTCAACATGGTTCCTTCAGGTCTACTGGAAAGGGTCCCTCTTCTTAAAAACTGCAACTGCGACTTTCCTATTGACTTGCATTGAGTACGTGGCTGTTTCTCCACTCTGGGTACTTACCTTGGATGGTTCCTTGTGACCCCGGCTCTTTTGAGTCTTCTGGTCCAAGTCCCAACTTCGGTGGCTTTCCGCATTCCACTTCCTTAGTATATGGTTCGGTTTCCCCCTGAAGACAACTGTGTATTTGTGCTTACTTACCTGTTCACATTTGAAATATTGTGTGTATTGTGTTGGTATCTCCCAGTAGGAGATATACCAATGTGTTAGTGAGGGTGTATAATAAATATAACTATTTTTATAACAACACTGTGTGGTTCTTTTTTGTTTAACCTACACTATATGATTAGTTCTGGTAAAAGAAGCTGCTTAACACTCCTTCTGGACTAAGCCTAAAGACTGCGCTCCACAGCTACCAGTTAGAGAGCGTTCTATGGTTGTCCAAGACCACTAAAATAACCATAAGAGTTGTCTTAGGTATTGCAAGGTACTTCTCTTAAATAAGTGTGCACCATATACAAAGCCAGCCTCCTACTGAATATTCATTAATCTTTCCTCTTTCCAGTTGGTCAGGGGCCAGCAGATCTGATCTTGAGTTGCTCTGTTTCGAATACATGCAGGTATTCAAAAAATAATTTCCTTGGCACTCTTCTGTGGGTTTTGACTGAGTATGGGAGCCCATTAGATGCTAGAGTTTTCTCTAGTACGCTCAAAAGTAGATGATCGTATGACCTTGACCACCAGGTATTTCATCCATCATCACAAAAATGGTATTGACTATCCAGGAGTATGGAAAGGTATGCAGTGACCGTGGTCCACGGTGTGGGACACATTTCCTTTGCTCTGTTTCGGGGGGTCAGGCCAAAAGCCCCTTCTGCGGCTTGACATACCTACCGTTCGTTGACAATTTCCTCAACCAGCTTATCCAGATCTGGGAGCCTCACCTTTCCCAGTTGCTGGCATTGCATCTTTGTCAGTCCCTGGTGGCTCTCGTGTGCCATCTGGGTCACCTTCATTCTTAGAGTTTCATGAATGACAGCAGTTTTCCATCTCAGGACAAGCCTGTTTCCCATTGTGTATATCTCATGACAGACTCCATATAGTGTGAATAATGTGTTTTGATTTGCAGTCTCTGGATCAGAGTCCAGACAGAAAAGTCTTCCAGCTGTTGTTGTTCACTGCTTCGATTGCCAATTGAAGGCAGGCTTTACATTTAATTTCTTCTGCAATTTCAGCTATTATGATTGCCTGGGGACATTTTGAATGTTTTCCAAATTCCACATGCTTCTTTGAGACTGGGGCCAGATTTACAAAACTGTCACGAAACACGGTGCAGCCTCCAAATCTGATGTGCTGCGTTGCATGACAAAGAGGCAGCAGGATACTGCCATATATACAGAGACATGGTACTCTTCCCCCTAGTACAGTACACAATCAGGCAGTGCAAAGATGTTTGCATGAGCCTAGCATAGGTGTTGTATTTTTACAACTTTGGATGTGTGCTGTCCAGTCAGCACACATGCGAAGTATAAAAAGTTAGGAGAAATAAAGTAATTTCTCCTTTTTAACACCTGCTTTCAATGCCTGCAATAATTCTTGGTGCAAAACCCTGTCTACTATTATTAGTAGAAATGGGTTTACATAAAAAACCATGGTAAGTTACACAAGAACGTAGATGTACTACACATGGAATGCCCTCTTGATGCAGAATAATGCAAAGCAGCTCTTCTCTCTGGTCTGAGTTACCCTTTCCTCCAAACCAACACAAATACCAATTTATGTTGGTTTGTAAATACAGAAAAGGATTTTACGTTTGGTCTTTGTTATAAAAATAATGCAAATCCAATGCAAAACCTTTGTAAATCTGGCCTTGTGAATCAGTGACTGCTTTCCTTGCCATCAATAGTCATCCGATTGTTGGTGATGGGTTGGTCCGTCACTGACCTTATTTGGGTCTATTCTGTCGACCTTGTTTGAGATTTATTAAAGCATGTTTATCTTGTTCTTCAGGAATTCACGGTTTTCGTGGTATAGTGTGAGGGCATATTTTGCCATGCATTGTAGAGTGGCTCCCAGCCTTTGGTGACGATTGAGCACATTTTTTCTGCACAGATAAGGGTATATATTATTTAATAAGTATGCTTATGACCGCACATATTACAGAGTGGACAATGCCATCCTAGTCTGGGATAGCTCAAGGTCGCTAGACTAGAAGAATGATGGGTCGTTGACTGACTACCTATTAGCAGCTTATAGGTGAAAAGCAGACTAGATTGAAGTTAGTGAGGGTGATTTGGCTGGAGTTAGGTGCTATGGATATTTTTGGGGGAAGCAGACATATGCAGATGTGGGCTAGTAATAGATTTCATAGACTGAGGGGTGTTCAAGATAATAGCTGGGAAGATTCACCGTGTGGTGCACGTACAAGAGCTCACAGGCTGGAGGATTGCTGATGAAGACTGTTGTCCATAGGGCTGACAGTAGTAACTGGTGGGGGCATGAAGGTGACACTGGACGTGGCAGAAATATGGTTTTCATGAGGAATGCAGCATTTCAGGAGGAAAGGGCAGCTCTTCTTCTGCAAGGTAGGAGGAGCTGGGGGCAGTATGAACCCTCAAAGACACTAATTTAACCTGAGCTCAACTATGTGGGAGTTATGGCACTGAGAAGATAGGATTAACTTAGAGCAATGTGTAAAGTATTTCTGCAGTACCAGCTTAGCGAGCCACGATGGCGGCTCCTGCTTTCTGAGGCTCCTGATACGGGCGGCCCATTAGTCCATTCATCTTCGTCCTTTTGGGGTCAGAACCCCCCCTCCAGACACCAGATCACCAGCGGCACCAGGAGCGCCAGAGAAACCCGGGTTCCTCACGCCAGAGGAGCGAGAAACCAGCACTGCCCCGGCTCCGCAGACCCGAGGCGAAGATAGCGGCGACCCGTCACTGACAGGGACGGGGGAGAACGGGCGTGACCTGCCCGGACTTGCGCAGCTCGGCGGATGTGAGGGGCTGGTTCCAGCGACATGGTGGCCTCCCCTGCCATCGAGCATTGCGCTTGACGATATCACCTGATGCTGGCGGACCGCCGGTAATGTTCACATGAGAGACGGAGAAGGCCGACTAGTGCTGGACACCACCGCTCTGCTACGGACTGCTGCGGAAGGCAGGGGAGACCCTAGCCCCCCCTCCCCGACACACACCGAGACCACAGTAAGAGCCAGTGGATCGGTATCCACCCCCCGGGGGCACAGATAATAGACAGGAGCCGCTAGAATCAGAGCCCGCCTGACCCCAACATAGCGCCCACGCCGGGACACCATCGGAGCGAAGAACACTCCCGACCCTGAAAGCAGACATTTGGGGGTGAGTGCTGCGCCCAGCTGTCGTTCCCACGGGCCCCCCTCACCCACTTGCAGCAGGTTACCCTTGACAGCCCGGGCACCCTGCTGGCAAACCGACCGCCAAAATTGCCTCTGCCTGACCCTAAGACGGCGGCCAGGGTCGACTGATCTGGGCAAGGTCCCGGCCCCATTCCTGGATACTCCACAGCAGGTAGTGCTCCCGGGGGGCACACTTGACTATCCCTGTTGGGCTGGCATCAGACTGCTCTCGAGGGGTGATCCCCCGCCCTATTTGCAGCGCAGGTGCGCTTTGAGGACTGACGCAGGATATACTGTGTGCGGTGGACCCCGCCTGACAAGCACGACTGGCGACACGGCGGGGCGGCCCCCGTTGGGGCGCGGGCGGTCTCAGGGCACACTACGCCCCCTACCACAAGAAGGTGGCGAGCCATACGACTGCCGCGCAGGGGAGGCATATCCCGACCACACTTCCGCGCCTGAGGAAGACGAACACGGACGCTGCACCCCGGATCATCGCCATGGGGAAGCCAAGAGCCACACAACAGACGGCGGTCCCTGAAACTGCGCCAGAAAACCAACCTCGCACTAGAACCCTCACAAAGACGCTCTCGCCGCATCCGAACCCTACCATATCGGATAAACTAGACAAAGTCCTGGCGGCCATTGAACTCTCCAGGGCCTCCATGGAGGAACGCCTGGGCTCTCTTACCACAGACATCAACCTAATCCGCGACGACCAGCGGAAGCTGGTGGATAGGGTCTGAGAGGGAGAGAAGACCCTGGCAGACGTACAACCCACTTTGAAGACCCAGCAATCGACACTCCGTTTGGCCATGGACCGTCTGGCCACGGTAGAGGACCGGGTGGACGATTTGGAAGGACGCTCTCGGCGCTGCAACATACGTGTAATAGGATTGCCGGAGGGGGTGGAGGGAACACACCCAATCGAATATGCTGAGGCTTGGGTAAAATCCTTTACTCCGACAAAGGACCGCACCGCCTTCTTCTCATTGGAATGGGCCCACCGGGTCACAACCGGGAGACGGATACCCGGTAGCGCCCCTCGCCCCCTACTAGAGAAATTCCTCCATTTCCAGGACCGGGACGCAGTGTTACGAGTGGACAGACGTGCGGGCCCTCTGCAGGTCGAAAACCAACACGTCATGGTCTTCCCGGACTACACCAAGGCGGTGCCAAAAACTCAGGGCGTCCTTCCTGGAGGTGAAACGACGCCTACGAAAGAATAACATACAGTACTCTCTGCTCTTCCCTGCAAACTGACAACATGCTCAGCTGGAGGATCAATGTGGGTGGGCACCCCATCTGGGGTCCACCCACAACCCCTGTCAGGACATGATGGACACAGTACACCTCGAATGGACGACCACTTCTTCTGCAAACGCCCGAAAAGGAACTTGCCTCGCAGGCCCGGCCTGCCACCCTCAAGATTTGACAGTTTGCTCCCTGGTTCTAGTAGAGCTAGTTTAGACGCATCGAGCTTGCCGATGCGCCCCAAGTATTGGGACAGTTTTCCCATTCAGTTGTTGGTTTTATTTACCCTGTGCTCACATACCCTACACCCCACAGAAGACATGAGCATAAGGGCAGATGACACACATGGAGGAAGGCAAATGGGGGCTATTTCCTCACACAGCGCCACCATGCTCACAGACATGCCCATATATCCCGTATTCGAGCAGCCGCATCTAGGCCAAGGCCACCCTTCTCATACCGTCCCATGCAGCACGCAGAAGTTAATATTCTCACCCTTAACGTGTGAGGCTTACACACGCCACGTAAGAGATATACGGCCTTTGCATACATTAAGCGCCAACAAGCCCAAATCGCGTTCCTACAAGAAACATATCTTGCAGCAGCAGAGACAGACAAACTAAGATCCCACTGGCGCGGACTCATATGAGCCACATCATACTCGGCATTTGCGCGGCGCGCTCATTTGAGTTCGCCCAGGCACACCCTTTCAGGAGACACGTAGGGTAGTGGATAAGGAGGGAAGGTATGTCCTACGGACGGGCAGCCAGTCCTATTAGGTATCATCTACGCACCCAATACTGAGCAGGATAGGTACTGGGACTCCCTCTCGGGTGTGCTCGCCCAATTTGCCACACTCCCGTGGATACGGGGGGGTGACTACAACTGTGAGCTCAACGTTACACTCGACAGATCCCATCCACCACCTCCACATTCCCTATCCCACACACGATCCGGAAGATTCCATCGCTGGGTCACACACTGGTCACTAGTAGAGGCTTGGAGAGTGCACTATCCCCATAGTCGGTTGTGTTCGTTCCACTCCATCCCACATAATCTGCGGACCAGGCTCAACAGGTTTTTATGCACCCCGTCACTAATACCCACGTCCAACACACTGACTACTTAGGCCGCGTGATCTCAGACCACGACGCATACATCCTAAGTAGCCGTTGGAGACCATCCCACCCTCCGGTACCCACTTGGCGCCTCCCGAGAGACTCTCACAGACCAGGTATTTAGACACGATCATGCACAGACGATCCAAGAATATTTTACTTACAACACCGGGACCGCCGCCTCCAGACTCGTGGAATGGGACGCATTTAAAGAATTTGCACGGGGGGCTTGTATTAAACAGATAACGGGGGCCCGCCGCATGCTTGAACACACACTCGCCGACACAGAACGTACGCTACCAAGAAGGAGGATGCTCAGTCGGCTACAGTGGCCCAGTTAGCTGAGGCCAAAATGAAATACGCCACTGCTCTAGCGGATATCAACTTCCAAGCTTATGCCGCTCGTGTCCACAAGGAGCGGGACAAAACGGGCACACTACTGGTGTGTTTGGCGCGTCAAGACTCGAACGCGACACCCATTACCGAAATTCGGACCCCCGCGGGCACTCTGGTGCGCTCTCAACAAGACATACTCGATGCGTTCCAGCACTATTATGCTGCCGTGTGCAGCACCCAGACTATCGGCAGGAAGCGGTCTCCCAATTCCCAGATTCACTGCCACTTCCCCATATCGCGGAGGCAACCAGGGATACCATGGATGCGAAAAACACAGTGGCCGACATCTCCAGTGCGATACGCTCCCTTGCTCGAAACAAGGCCCCAGGCCTTGATGGGCTACCTCTCAAGTACTAAAGTACCTTCTCCACATTGTTGACTCCTCGTTTAACGGCCATGATCGTGGACTCTCTCGAGCGAGGGGAACTCCCAAGTTCTCTCCGGGAATCGGTGATTGTGTCCTTTCTCAAACCGCACAGAGACCCGCAACAGCTATCCTCCTACCGCCCCATCACACTCCTCTCAGCGGACTGCAAACTCCTGGGGAAAATTCTGGCCACCCGATTTGAACAAATACTTTACCCCTAATACACCCAGATGAAAACGGTTTTGTCCCCGGCAGGAACACATCCCAGAACATCAGACGAGTCTTTCATATTCAGGATCAGGTGGGTGACGCCTTTCCACGCGCGGCCTGCATTATCTTAGATCTCGAAAAAGTCTTCAATACAGTGACCTGGCCATACCTCTTTGCTGTTCTCTGTCAGACGGGAATAGGTCCCACCCTTATACAATACACTCGGCTGCTCTACACTAACCTAACGTCTCGGGTCAGACTCGGCAAATACATCTCGGCCCGTTGCGAGTCAAGAGGGGTACAAGTCAGGGCTGACCCCTTTTGCCGCTGATCTTTGCCTTGGCCGTAGAGCCATTGGCGATCCGCCTGCGCCGGGAGGGCGCAGTATGGGGCATTCCCATAGCCGATATGATCCACTGCGTCTCTATGTACGCGGACGATCTTTTACTATATGTTCGGGACATCACCAAGGACCTAACCCCCATATGGATGATCCTTTCCGAGTTTGCAGAGGCATCTGGCTTCCGAGTGAACTAGGAGAAATCGGTGGTGTATCCCCTGCATCATTCTCTTGACCCTCAGGAAGTCCGGATCGGTATGCAGAACCTCTCTTGGACCAAGGGCGCCCCTCGTTATCTGGGAGTCCGCCTCTATCGATCGCCCACCAAACTTTACGAGGGCAATTATCGTAGAGTCCTCGCCAGCATCCGCGCCTCGGTGGGCTTCTGGAAAAAACTCCCACTGGCCCCTATCGGTCATGAAGCACTCGCAAAAATGGTCATTATCCCCAGACTATTGTACTACTTCACCAACCTTCCGGTTGCTCCACCCAGAACCCTCTTCCGCGAGGTGGACACGCTACTGCGCACACTCATGTGGGGAAATGGGCGACATAGAATAGCACTCGCCAAGCTCCAACTACCCACTACACAGGGGGGCCTGGGTGCCCCTGCCTTCGAGTCGTACTTCCTGGCAGCGCAACTCCAGTGGCTGTCATACTCGACGGCTGGAAGACACTCCGGGGAAACTCACACATCACACGGCCCTATTCCCACACCGGAACTCTGTCGCCTGCTGCTCCCCGGCACCAAGCCCCACCGGACATATCCTTTGCAGGTGTCTGTGGCCCGCCAATGTATGTTATGTATACACCGTATGGCGCCAAGGACTCCTTGGTATTCCCCACGACTACCACTAGTGGGTTGGCCCCGAGGGGACTCATACTTCACAAGCGCCATGGTACACATATGGACAGAATCTGAGATCATGAAGGCGGAGACACTATTTGCGGAGGGCCAACTTTGCCCGTACGACCGACTCATAGAGGACCACGGCCTCCCGCCCAGACAGTTTCTGACACATCACCAACTCATTGACTGCTTTCGCCCGCACAGCGACCTAACAGCAGGCGAGCCTGCGACGCACCCTGTAATTCACACCATTCTTTACATGGGTTGCGGCAGACACCTTGTGACTTGGCTATATAAGTCAATCAGGGAACTCACATACAAACCTTTACTCACTCTGAGGGCTACCTGGGAGGACGAGTTCGGACGACAATTGCACGACCGGGAGTGGGATAGGGCGCTAGAATTCCCAAAGAAAGTCTCGAGAAACGCATAGTTAAAAAATATACAATTCTATATTTTACACCGGGCCTATCAGTCCCCTGCACGCCTACAGCGGTTCTATCCCGACACTCAGTTCTTATGCCCCCAATGTCAATCTCCGGACGCACACTTCTTACACATGTTCTGGAGTTGCCCGACCCTTCAGTCCTACTGGTCAGCCATTCTTGACTTGATTTGCACCCTCACAGGCCTCGCAGACCTACTCTCCTGGGAGGCAGTTGCGTTAGGGATCTTCCGCAGGCCAAAGACACACAAGGTACAGGTCAGATATGCAGCCCTATCCCTGCTCTTAGCTAAAAAGAACATAGCCAAGCAATGGAGGGCGGCTGCCGGACCTCCATTCGAGACATGGGTGGGAGCGGTGAAAAAATGGGCTATGGCAGAGGAAGACACATTGCGGGAGGAGGAGGCAAGAGGCCAGCGTAAGCGCCCTATATCTTTGGAATGGACCACACTGTCCTACCAATTTCTGCTAGCCCACCATCGCGACGCCCCGAACAACTCGCAACGCGCCGCCACGTCCCCGACAGCACCAACGCCTCTCTAGTATGCACATGACCTAATCTCCCCTTCCTTCATCACATTCCGCCTCCCCAGCTTTTTGCCCCGCGTCCCTCCTCCCCCCCTCCATCGTCCCCCCATCGCCTTCTTAATAGATGTGCCCTGTACAATCTGTTTAATCCTGCTCCCCTGCCTCAGTCTTCGCCTCTCGATCCCCCCCCCCTCTCCCCCACCCCTCTCCCCCAGTTTTTCTCCCCTCATTGGGGTATTTTCTCCCCTCTCCCCTGCAGTCACATGACCTATGTTCTCAATCTCCTTCTTCCCACAAATGGTTCCTAGCTCCCCCCTTTTTCCCCCAAGTGTCCCCCCCGTTCTCACGCTGCATCAGTTATTAGCAACCCCATGCCCCAATCCGTGTATCCACAGATTATTGTATACATCCTATTGGCATGACTACACTGTTGTACCACCTCTAACAGCAAATGATGTATTGTGGAAGCTTTCCATTAACATAAAAGTTCATAAACATAATTTGAAAACATATATATATTTCTGCAGTACCATAACAGTAATAAAGTTAACATGCAAAACAATAAAAATCCAAAGGCAAGTTAGAAAAATACAGTTAAGCCGAGTAAACTTTAATAAAGAATACGACCTGGGTATCCTGTGTCACCAGCCCGGGTTCGACAAGTGGGGCGTTATAGGTATCTCAGTAGCAAAAGATTTGGTAAAAAAAAGGGGATATACTCACATTTGAGGAACTCCAGAAACAATATCAACTAGGTTGAAGAGAAACGTATAGATACCTGCAGATTCGCCATGCCCTTAAAGCGGCCTTCTCGTCTTTCACAGACATACCAGACTCTTCACTGCTCGAAGATAGGTTGGTAGACGGGCCTTTGGACTCAAAAGCCATTTCTCTCGCATAAAAGAAATTATGCAACAACCTTCCAGATGCTTTCCCAAGACTCAGGGAGAGGTGGCAGGCGGGTTTGGGACTGATTACCGATAAGGAGTGGCAGGAGGCCCTGATGTCCCCTCGGGAGGCTGCTATTATGCAAAAATTTAGGTTGATCCAACTTCGGATACTGCACCTCTCCTATATATGACGGGACAGATTCTGGTTAAAATAGGTGCTAGATCGGAGGATCTGTGTCTGAGGGGATGTGGCCAACAGGCTACATTTTATCACACACTGTGGAGCTGCCCGGGGTTACATGTCCTTTAGGAGGGAGCCATGGAACACATGCATAAAGCCCTGCATAAGAAGATTGTCCTGACACCACAACTGGGTTTGTTGAATATTTGGAAGGCAACTGATCTGACGGAAGTGGAGCAACAGTTTACGATGCTAGGCTATACGCTGGTTAAACGGGAGATAGCGAAAGGGTGGGGAGGAGCAACCGTACCAAGCATCCATATGGGGCGAAAGAGTTTGACAGGTGCATGTTGGCGGAAACTGAGGTCTTCGTAGCGAGGGGGTGCCCTAAGAAATGAGACCGGAAATGGTCGAGCTGGAATAAATATCGGGGAGATACTGTGGTGTCCCCAACTGTGGAATTGGAAATGCGAAAAAGTACGGAAAGGGTAGAGACGATGTAATGTATAACTGCTGTGTGATAACTGTCCAGGTCTGACATTCGTGTGAGTTGTAAAGTAATGTCCTATTATGCACATGATTTGCTGTAACCAATATAAACATTTAATTAAAAAAATTAAAAAAAGAATACAACACTAAAATTACAAAAGTTCAATAAGGGAACCAGAGATACATTTAAAAAAAATGTAAGTAGACATAGCACCAAAACGTACAAAGTAACAATGACAGTCCATGCTCACGGTAGACGGGGACCTACACGTAGTTTGAGGCTGGCCACAATAGAGCGTGGGTGGGATAAATAGGTTTGTCCTGGTAAAAGATTTTGCCTTCTGACTTAGTCTTTTCAGCCCCAATCCACAACAGGAGTACACTTCTAAAACTCCCCCAGAACACCACAGGAGACAGAGACTCGCCGGATGTCAGGCTGAAGCAAACACCATGGTCGGATTCAGGTCCAGTTGCCAATGGTCAGCTGAGTCCCTCGTATAGATAGTGGCAGATACCAACTGTATGACGAGTCTCAGACACTCGGCATGTGAACTGATACTCCAGCGCAGACTTCTGTTTTGAATCAGTCACTATAAGAACACCGAAGGTCTGAACCATGCTATGTTTTTCAAACAACACGCACTCTACATGAGTCATTTTCTCAGGGTACTTGGTAATTTGCTTTATTATCTTTCGACCAAGAAGCGATGACATATTCGTGTTTTTTTGCTTCTTTTTATTAGAGCGGTGCTTCCCTCGTGTCCTGAGCCGTTGCCAGGCGGGGTGGAGCTTTTTGCTTCAACCATAAGGGTAAGATGAAGTATAACATGCTACATGAGAATATTATATTCAAGTATCTCCATGTTGACAAAATACAGAACCAATGTGTTACCGTACCAAAAGTATTGGTTTATAGTTTAATGTGGATTAACCACATGCTACTATGTCTATATGTATGTGGTCATTTTACTTGTATTTGTCCATGTCTTTTCTCTTTTATAGTGACATATACAACTACTGCGCACAAAGAATACACCTAGGAAATCAGGTGATCTCTTTTCATGTTGCAGCAATGTTAATATTTTGTCACTTTTTTAACCTCTCACGGCACTTTTTGGAGTAGCATTTTGTTATATTCCGGTCCTGATGAAAGCAATGGACTCTAAAGTCCCTTGTAAATTGCTGAAACATGTCGACCACTTTTTCATCTAGGTAGATATTTGGTAAATCTACTTATGCTGCTCTTTTAATATTGGTGGAGCGAGCATAGAACAGAATAAAGTTAGTCTTATTCCTGCTCCCTCACACAATTTAATTTTTCACCCAATAATCACACTTTTCACTTGAGCACTGCAAATCAGTCACCCTCATTTTCTATTGGTGGGTAGTTGTGACACTCTACCACCTTCGGCCACTACTAGGTTCCTAAGAGGTTATACCATCTGACCTTCCATCTGAACCAGTAGTGTACCTATTTTGTGGTTAACAGGAATCCCAAATGATGAAGGGCGGTTCCGAGTGGTGACTGATGGGTATCCTGCTAGGGATCACAGATATCCATCAATGCTTTTCTACAACTAGTAGATGAGCTGACACCAAGTTTTGTTAGTTCAATGAACCACACATAGACTTCTTAGACCCTTTGACACCTTTGTGTTTGTTTGCATGTAGTATAGCCATTCACGGTATACAGTGTTTTCATTTTTTCCTGTATTTCTAAATTGTTTTCGCTTACTTTTCATGTACCATCCTCGGGGGGTGGGGGGGAGGCCTGGGAAGCACCGCTACTCCATCTTGAAGCCCGAATGAGACCAGTCATGTGACGGGGGGAAAGAAAGTCATGCAACAGTGGAACCCAGCCAGCTGGCAGCAGAAGCCAAGATGCAACTGGGAACCTGCTCTCTAACCCAGCTAAAGAAGCCGATTTGTACCTGCAGTGGCAACAAATGTATTAGATTTTGTGTACCCCATTGTCTGCTGAAACCTCTCTTGCCATGGGAACTGGAATGTAAGGGGTGGGTTCGAAAATGAATATTAAGTCTGAGAAAGTCAATATTTTAGGAGGTACCATGACCTAACCTCCTCTCTTGCCCAATCAGAAATTAGGGAACCTTTCACTTGCAACATTTGTGGGTGGTACATTGTCCCGAAAATAGTATAATTTGCCTAGGTTTAGCTAGAGAAATTATCCGACTTGTCCGAATAGCTGATCTGTCACTGACCCAACGAACTCTATAGGTGATTGACACAGAGCACTCTGTTCGTAATTTCCTCAGACTCAGTCGGAGTTTGGGAAACCTTAGGTGCTGGCGAAGCACTTTGCTAGGAGATTCGAGAACCCAATCGGGGTTATTGGCAGATTCCCTGCAGAGAGGGGGTAGCGCAGGCGTTGCATCCGAAGCTGCAGGTGTTGGTCGTACCCTTTGGTGAGCCCAGTCCTGATCCAAATCCTGAGGGTATCCTGTCCTGACTGTCCATGAGTTGTACCTGCTCGCCTACTGGCAGCTTAAGTCCTTGAGGGTCCTTTCCCGCCTTTTCCAACCGACCCGTGGCCAGGGTTGGTCTTCATTCTGTCCTAGGTAAATATAAAGTTGCGTGGGTGTTTGTCTATCTAAGTTTCTCTTCCCTTTCCCGAATAAAGCAAATTACCTATTTGTCCTTTACCCTGGTTTTCTCTACAAATAAGTTTCTCGTATAAACTGGTGTCTTAGCATGTTCCATTTTCTCCCTACCCTTACCCGAATTCAGAATCATATGTATATGTAGTTTGACCCATTCTTACCCTCCCTTTAGAGAATAAGCACATCTGGACAAGTCAAATTGCATAAGTTTCGTTTCTTATAGACTGTTAGTGATAACTGAAAGTTGGCTTTGACTAGTATGTTCCTTTTTTCCTACCAGCCTTTAGTAAAGGTATGAAAGTCTGTTGATCTAAATATAGCATGTTCCTTATTTTCCCTTCCCTTTATTTTTTTTAACTTTCTAAATGTTTCTCACTTTGATTCATTGTTACACTATTTTCTTAGTAATAGATAGTTTGATTTGTATTAACCTGTGGCTCACGGAAACTGAAGACACAGCAGATCCAGATAAAGGTTTTTGAAACTTCCTGCATTTGTGGTTATTATAAAGAGTACAAAGAAATTGAAATGGTATATGGTATTTGTGTTGTCTACTTTCTCCACAGCTAGCTCCTAGATCCATTGTGATCCTAGGTACCTGAAACGAGGATTGGTAAGTCAGGTACACGGTAATACATAGAAAGGAACCGAACTGCTGATAGTAGTGTGTGGGTTACCTGATTAAAGTATTACGGGTGACCTGCGCGCTCTATCAGTAGTTTTTCTGGTAAGCAGTAGGATGGTTAGGACTAGTTGAGACAGGTAGATAGGTTATTTGTTGATAAACCGTGAAAAATTTAAATGTGCTGCTAAAAATATTTTTTCTTGAGAATCGATCGATCGACTGTAAAAATATTGTTTGAAATGCTATGAAATGTTTCCTTTTTTGGTTGTGATAAAATGCTGCTATATGATTTAATGTATTAACAAATTGTTAGTGATTGTTATATGTTGTCTGGAATCCCCGGGGGCAGAATAGCGGGTGGTAAGGAGGATCCACCTTGCAGTGAGGTCAGTGGCTCGAGGAAAATTAGTGCATGGTTAGGTAGAACTGGAAGCGCTAATTAGGGTTTTCTGAATGAGTAGTTGAATAAAAGATAGCAACGAGTTCGCTATTGAAACTTCAGTTGTGATATTACCTAGTAAGGGTCATACGAGGAAGGAGTAGTAGATTCGTCGGAGCTTGAGTGATAGCAAAGGAGTTCGCTAGTGAAACTTTGGACTTAGTATATATCCCGGAAAGAGTGGATGAGCCAAAGAAGTAGAAGTTCTCTAATGCTTGTGTGAAGGGTAGGCAGGAGGGTCTATCCGTAGTGTATGCAAAGTAGACAGAAGAAGTTTACTTGCAGTGAAACAAATCTTTCTGTCTAGAAACTCGAGTACAGTGGTTGTAAACTAAATAGAGCACTTGCACTTTAAGAAAGAAATCAAGTTTCCGTTACCTTGTGAAGGAGGGAGTCAGTTGCGGGGCTGCGCTGATGTCACTCTGTGCCACTCTGGTATTGGTTGAAACCGCGGGTGTATAGCAGAGCTGGATTGTAAAGGAGGGGCGAGTGCCGGAGTGTGAGACTGCGTCTCACGAAAAGGCCGCGCACCCATTGGTTAAAGTTGTTTGCAATCACAGTGTTGATTGGTTGTTGAAATTTACAAGACGCGCTAGCATTGGAAGAAAGTTTGTAAACAAAAGTACATACTTTAAGCCTGAGTTAGGTTTACGAGGTATATGTGGTATTCGTTTAATCCCGAGACTCGACCTGATCCTAGGTACTTAGGGTTTGCGAAAGATCAGTGGAAGGGTCGTAAAATTAACAGAATGTACGGGAATAAGAGGAAAATGACTTTGGCAGACAAGGTCAAGTATTATTTCAAGAAAGATAAGCCCATAAAAACTAGAGAAGATGTAATCATTTCACCACCTAATACTCCCGCATTGTTTATGATGTTTGACAAAGGGTATCATACCTGTGTATGGTTGGAAAATTGGGTGGAATATACTAAGGAGAATGGAGTTTTAGCTTTTCCGTTAGATGGTACCTTTAATGGTAGAATTTTGTTTAATTTGAGAACCCGAATGAATGATTTACATCCCAGACCAAGACTGACGCAATATGAGGCCCTAGAGGAGTGGGAGATTGAGGCCTTTGAAAGAGACAGACCCAGAATGAATAAAGGGTTAGCAAAATGTTATCCGAAAAATCACAGAAAGACCCGAGAAAAAAAATTGAAGCAATGGAGACAGAATATGATGGTAGAAGGACTATTCCCAGTACGAGGCGTAGATGAACCCATGGGAGGGAAAAGGACAGAGAAAACCCGACACTTAATGACTGCAGGGGATTCAGAAGACGAATATTTGGATGATTTATTAAATGAAAAATCCACCTCCATATGATGAGGAGTCTAGGTCCTTGAGCTCAAAGAATCCATTCATTAGGTCACCCAGTAATAGAAGGGCCAGTGCAACTGATACAGCAGGTTCAGGTTATAGGCCTAGTAGTAAAGAGGGATTTAGCATGCCCGATACAACTGTAACATGTTATAGACCGTCCTGTGGTGAGGGACCAAGTACGACCATTCCAATTGCCCCGAATCTTTACCCTCCATTAATTCCACAAATAGTACATGATACCTCCACTGAAAAGGTCCTACAGGACCGAGAGAGAGAGAGGCTTTAATTAAATAGAGAACTGAATTGATACAGAAAATATCCCAGTTGATCTCAAGTCCTGAAGCTTTGACAATTCCAGTAACTATTTGACCAGTTGTTCCTCTTTACGGGGATAGACAGGCTAGTCCGAAAACTCCAGTTCTTACTCCAGTTGTAGCGCCGCCAAAAAAAGAGCCCTTAATAGTTGATGACCAGACAAGTGAATGTGAGTCTATAATTTCCTTGATGGACTTGCCCATAAGAGAACCAGAAGTTAGCGCACCAAGAAAGAACACTCAGACTAGTGCACGAGAAGTCCTGATAGAAACAGCTTCAGGTACTCGAAGTGCCACGTTAGTGACTCCGGAAGAAATAGACCGATGGACTCGAGAATTAGAAAAGGTAACTCCTCAGCCAAAACCATTAGATATTTACAAATTAAGAATAGAATTGGAAGAACTGATGGCTGGGAACGTGGGACTAGACAGGCTAAACACTCTTAATAAGGAAGAGCTACTGTTCGTATGTAAAAGCATTACCAGAAATACCAGAGCGTTCCATGAGAAACTAATGGACACTGCAGCTAATATGGGAATAGATGTCAGCAGATCTAAAGTATTGCAGAAACCATACAGAGCAGAATTCTCTGACAAAGATTTGGAAAACATGAACGTGTCAGGAAAAAAGGTGCAGATAAGGGAATTGTTACACCTGTTACAGAAATGGGGAGACCTAGAAAAATGGAAAGCGAGGTGGGCAAAGAAAAAGGAAGACAGTAGGCCCCGATACGTGTCCACTGAATATGTCCTAAAAGAAACAGATAAAGCTGAACCATTGTATCCCATGAGAGAAGTGCCAGGTGGGAAATATGTACATGTTCCATGGTCCCGACAGGATATTGTGTCATTCACAAATGATTTCCCAAAATTATGAGAAAAACCTGTAGAATGGTACAGGCAGGTTGAGAGGTTTATTAAGGTTCAAAAATGTCTCCTGAAAGTTCTAGATGGGTTCTTTGACATTGTAGTTCCCGTAGATTTGTGGACAGAATGCTAAATTGCTGTTGATTGGCCCAGTGCGGAGTATGCCAGAGACACTAGGACAGGAGCTCCCTCAGCGGAGGTGATGAGAAAATATGACCAAGTAATACTGTACTTAAAAGGAAAGGTGCCCGCTAAAGAAACTGATTGGACCCGTATAGATAGAACTACCCAAAATCGTGATGAAACTGTACATTCATATTATGAACGACTGTTACAGGTGTTCAAAACATACAGCGGACTAGATAACATTGAGACTAAGGACATGACCCATTTCATTTATCGATTCGTGGTAGGGTTAAGACCTGAAATTTCACAGTGTATTAAAGACAATAAAATCTGTTGGCAAGCAAAACCTGAAGATGAGGTCCTGAAATACGCCAAGTATTGTGAAGATGAGATGGAAAATAAAAGGAAAGCATTAAAAGAGAAGGTCATGTGGGCACAAGTGAAACTGGCAGAGCAACAAGAAAAACAGTTAAGTAAAATGAATAATAATACCCAGAATCAAAGCCCTGGGGGTGGAGGGAAGCCCAGAGTTAAAATGAGCCGAGAGGAAGCCAAGAAGAAGTTCCCCTGTCACGGGTGTGGACAGATAGGGCACTGGAGAGACGAGTGACCAGCGATACAGAATGGTAACATGCCCAATAATGATTTGAATCCACAGGTGCAGAAAGAGGGGCCACGAAAGACTCAGCAACAGGTAAAGCAGCCACAGCTGCCTCGTGCACCTAGGCCAAACTATAGGAATAGAGCACAACAGAGTGAGGAAGCAGAGGTTTGGGAAGGAAGGGAGGATAGAAATGCAGCAACTTCGCAATTCCTGTTGAATGATACATTCCTCTGTGATGAACCATACTGACGGTGCCTGAGGGGGGAGGACGATGAGTGCGTGCTTGGCGCCTCCTTGCCGGTAGACCAGTCAGGGCCATACATTGAAGGAAAGTTTGAAGGAAATGACGTCACCTTTCTGTTGGACACTGGTGCTACCCGTTCTACTGTAAGAACAGCAGATGTCCCAAACCTACCCCTCTCGGGAGAAGCAATCCAAGTAGTGGGTGTTTCTAATCAGTTAATTAGTACCCCAGTAACTGAGCCCATGGAAATCACAATAGGGAACTTCAAAGAGATGCACAGATTTGTCGTCTGTTACTCCAGTCCTGTGAACCTGTTAGGACGTGATTTGCTCTGCAAAATGAATTGCGCCATCTTTTGCACACCAAAAGGCGTTGAAATTCAGACCCCAGATGAAGATGGAATTTACAAACTAATGTTAATAAGGCCTGACTCAGAAATTAAAAGACTGACAATACAAGACTTACCTGAAGAACTCCAACAAACAGTGAAACCCGAGGTGTGGGATTTTACTGGAAAAGATGTAGGATTAATGGCAAATGTTGATCCACTTAAAATAGCCATAAGAGAAGATGCAGTCTACCCGAATACCAAACGCTACAAAATGAGTGCAGAAGTAAAGGCAGGGGTTGCCATCGAAGTAAAAAGATTATTGGAAGCAAACATTATACAGGAGGTAATGAGCAGTCCTTGTAATTCACCTATAATTGGAATCAAGAAACCGAGTGGTAAGTACAGGGTAGTGCAGTACCTGCGCAAGGTAAACAAAATTGTGGTTCCTTGCTGTCCTATTGTACCAAATCCTGCCGTGATCTTGTACCAAATTCCACGGAATGCTGAATGGTTCACAGTCATTGACTTATGGCATGCATTCTTTTCAATCCCATTTCACCCAGACAGCAAATTCCTTTTTTCATTTGAATTCGACAGTCATGTCTACGTCTGGAATCGTGTCCCTCAGGGGTACACAGAGAGTCCTTCAATCTTTAATCAGATTCTGAAAAAGTGTCTTGAATCTCTGGTCCTACCTAGAGAATCAGTGCTGGTGCAATACATAGACGACCTTTTGGTGGCGTCTAAAAGTCAGAATGACTGTGTTGTTGACACCATTGCCTTGCTGAACCATTTAGGGGAAGGAGGGCATAAAGTATCACCAGACAAATTACAGTTCTGTACCTCTTCAGTGAAATATCTGGGGCACCAGATAGAGAAAGGTATCAGGAAAGTAACAACAGAAAGAATCAGGATAATTAAAAACATGCATCTACCCCGTACTCAGAAAGAGATCAGAATGTTCCTTGGGGTTGTAGGATACTGTAGACAGTGGATTGTGGGATATGCAGTGTTAGCAAAACCATTGATAAAAATGACCAAGAAAGGAGCAAAGGACCCCTTAGAATGGGATGAAGAAAGCATGTCAGCTTTTACAAAATTACGAGACTGTCTGTGTATTGCTCCTGCATTGGGAATGCCTGACTACTCGAAAGAGTTTGCATTGTTTTGTGACACACGCAACAATTGTGCATTGTCAGTTCTGACCCAAGCGCATGGTTTGACTAGACGTCCTGTGGCATATTTTTCTGCCGCTTTAGATCCGGTGGCTGCTGGATTACCAGGATGTCTGAAAGCAGTAGCTGCAACTTGCATGAGTCTTGAGCAGAGTGAATCCATCGTCATGGGACATCCTGTAACTGTGTATGTTCCACATGCAGTTGTAATCTTACTGACCCGAACTAAAACCCAGTATCTCACTCCGGCTGACTAAGTATGAAAGGATTCTGGTGGGTGCAGCAAATGTAACCATTTCTCGATGTAACTTATTGAATCCAGCTACCCTATTACCTGATTCCCTCATTGCAGAAGTGAAGGGAGAGGTCGAGCATGATTGCATAGACCTAACTGAGTTCAGTACAAAACCACGCCCAGACATTAAAGAAATGCCCTTGCCTGTTGAAGATTACGAACTGTTTGTGGATGGCTCGTGTCTAAGACATGAGGATGGAGGCGTAAGCGCTGCTTATGCAGTGTGCACATTAGAACGTGCAGTAGAAGCATCCTATTTGTTTGGAGTCAAGTCTGCACAAGTGGCCGAATTAATTGCATTAACCAGAGCCTGTAAAGCTGGGAAGAATAAGAGAACAACCACATATACGGACAGCCAGTACGGCTATGGGGTTGTGCATGATTTTGGCCAATTGTGGCTGCAAAGAGAGTTCCTGACCTCTTCAGGTACTCCTATCAGGAATGGGAAGGTTGTAAAAGAGTTACTGGAGGCAATCCAGTTACCAAAAGAACTGGCAGTAGTCAAGTGTGCTGCTCACAAATCTGGCAATGACGATGTGACAGCAGGTAATCGATATGCTGACCAACTAGCCCAACATTGTGCACGTTATAGAATGTCAGTCAACATCAAGTTGGGGGGACATGGAAACAGCTGCCAACTTATGGTGTTTGAAGATGTGCAATCATGGGAAGAACTGAAAGATTTGCAAAACGCAGCAGGACCAAGAGAAAAGAAAAGGTGGAGAAAGACTGGTTGTCAGGAAAGGAGTGAGGATGGTGTTATGGTTTACACTGATGGTATGCCTGTATTGCCTGACAGCTTGCTTGCTCCTATGGCCCGGCTAATACATGGAGATGGACATATAGGCAGGGATGCTATGGTTCGTGTCTTTAAACAGACATGGTACAATTCGAAATTCAGGAACATTGCAGAGGCACTTTGCCAGAGGTGCTTAACTTGTCAGCAGTTTAATCCGGGAAAGAAAACAGTAGTTACAGCAGGTACGATCGGGAAAGCAGAAGGTCCCTTTTTCAGATTAAAAATTGACTTTATACAATTGCCCCTCTGTAAAGGAATGAAGTACGTCCTTGTCATTGTCTGCTTATTTTCAAAATGGGTAGAAGCTTATCCTGCCAAGAGAAATGATGGCATCACTGTAGCCAAGTTGTTACTGAGGGAACTGATACCTAGGTTCGGTTTTCCAGTTACAATTGAATCAGACAGAGGTGGGCATTTTCACAATGAGATAATAGAACAGCTTTGTGAAGCATTCAAAATTACCCAAAAATTGCTCTGTGCATATCGCCCAGAGGCTTCTGGAGTGGTAGAACAACTGAATGGCACTATCAAGTCAAGATTAGGAAAAATGTGTGATTCTACTGGAATGAATTCGATAGACGGCTTGCCCCTTGTCCTGATGGGAATCAGAAGTATTCCAGATCGGAAGACAGGCCTGAGCCCCCATGAGATACTGATGGGAAGAGTAATGCGACAAGCATGGGTGCCAGGACACAAACTGCTAAGCATTTCTGATGATTTGGTGCTAGAGTACTGCAAGCAACTGGGTGACCAAGTGTGTTCTATCTCTCACCAGATTGGGGAAGACGCCGTCGCCAGGCCAACAACTCCAGCCCATAATCTGAACCCAGGGGATTGGGTTGTGCTAAAGAAACACACCTGATCGAGTTGTCTTGCACCGAAGTGGGGAAAACCGAGACAAGTGATTCTTGTTACCACTACAGCGGTGAAGTGTGCAGGTGTGCCGAAGTGGATCCACGCCATTCATACAAAAAGAGTGACTGAAAACGAAGAAACTGAGGCTGAAGGTTGTGCAGCTGAGGGGTCTCTTGACGTTGGTCCTGAAGTAGCTGATGACGAGCAACCAAGCACCAGTCAAGATGAGTGGGTCCCAATAATCGACCTGACATTCGATCCCATAAAAACCAGAAGATACACCTATTTAGATAGAGAGTGGAATAGTGAGGACGAGACAGGAATAGAAAAGGATAACCAGATTATCCAGATTCATGTCAGATCAGACAACGAAGAAGAACAGACAGGGACAGAACAGGCTATCAACACACCTCCAAGAACTCCTGAGACTGAAAAGGGACAATTAGGAAATAGAGCAAAAGTTCAAGCGGAAGAAAATCAAGGGTTCGAAGTGCTTGAACAGGATCAGATAGAAATAGATAAAAGTGTTCAGGAAGAAGAAATTGAAACAAAACAAAGCCAAATCCGACATACACCTGAACAAGGCCAGCTTAGTGACCAGGCAGAAGAAGTCGACTCAAGACCTGGAACTAGTCAGATAGGTAGGGAACAAGAAACCATTGAAGCAGATGTACCACAATTGAATGAAAATAAAAGATCATTAGACGAAAGCCCAGTAACAGTGTCAGTTAAAAGATTCTAGAAAAAGAAAAGTGAACCAAGGTTCATCAAAAGACTGAGACTAAGACTAAAAACTGTAGAGGAAAAGCTTGAGGAAAGGAAACAGGCTGCTAGAGAAAAGGAGAAATCTGGAACTAAGCCTAAGAGAAAAGTACCCAACTAAGGAAACAATACACTAAATATCAGGATCCTGAATGGACTTTTCTGGTACTGG
Source organism: Lissotriton vulgaris (assembly GCF_964263255.1). Lineage (NCBI taxonomy): Eukaryota > Metazoa > Chordata > Amphibia > Caudata > Salamandridae > Lissotriton > Lissotriton vulgaris. Next base: position 463,077,642 of record NC_141685.1, on the reverse strand, counting down.
AGGAGTTCGAAGATCTTGATATAAGTGACGAAAGTGACGGAGAGGTGATTGCCATTCAGAGCACCGAAGAAGAAGAGCCGACCTGAAGTTGCTCGGTGTAAGAAAATTTGGATAAAGTTACAAAGAGGGGTTGGAAAACTTCTCTTAAGCCCAAGATGTCTGATTCCAGTGTAAATGGAAGACCTAGGCGTAATTGGTGTAAAACGTGTTGTCAAATATGTGTATGTAGTGTAGCACTAATTATAATACTTTGGATGGGACTGACCATAACCATTCCCTCTATGATGAGCGAAAACCCAAGTCTGTACCCCAATAATAATTTACCGGACGACACTGTAGAATCACATACTAGAAACACTCCACAAAGTATAGATGCATTAGACAGACCACTTAGCTTGAAACAGACACAACTAGACTTAGAAGCATCAGATGAGGAAGACTTACACTTCAATAAAATCCAGAACAAAACTCATTTAAATGTTTTTGCGAATCTATTAGTACATTATGTAGAGACAATGGAGATAGATGACTGTTATGTCTGTATGAAGCTACCTACTTCAGTAGCTTAAGGTGTGACTTACCACCACTTACCCTTAACCTATGGAATTTCCTGTAGTATATTGACTAGCCTATTTTACAGACGAGGACCGTTACAGTATTACTACTCAAACTTTGACGTGACTTTTTCTGAACTTCCTGTTAGAAGGACTCTGAATCCTGTACATACGACTAGAGATGTAGCTAAATATATGGGTGATTATTTTCTCACTGTAGGAAAAATTAACATAGATGACGCACACAAGTCCCTGACTTGTTCTCTACATGAGAAGGAGAAATAATTTTTAGATATGGTAGAAAAAAGAAGAGAAAGCTTCCAAAGGAAGGCCAAAGATAAAACGCAGAAAGTTCCTAAATGGGCAGAAAATATAGAAAGTACCTCAAATGGTAGAGAAAATGCTGCCTTGTTGCTGGATTTCGAAAAGAAGGGGAAGCTTTGTCTTCGTAGAGAAATAACTAGTTATTATAATAACATATTCATTGGTTCCAGTGAGTGCGAACATAATTACAAGGTAATTGGGGGTTGGGGATTCAAAGATGGATCAGAGCCCGTGTTTCCTGGAATTTATTTTATATGCGGAAACAAAGCTTACTTCAAATTGCCGGACCATTGGTACGGAAGTTGATACTTTGGTATTGTCTTTCCGAAGATATACCATGTGGGAAAAAAAACTGGAAGCATTGAAAAGACTAACAAATTAGCACTCACAAAGAGAGAGAGTGCTGGAGAAATAGTAGGAGATATTTTTAGTGCATTGATACCTGCAGTGGGAGTGACTCTGAATACACACAGAATTTGCAAATTGTCAACAGTAGTGGATCGGTTATCTACTGACACTCCTGGAGGTTTCTTGATGGTCAATACCGAAATGGTTGCGATCAGATCTATGGTTTTACAAAACAGGCTTGCTCTTGACACCTTATTAGCAAAAGAGGGCGGAGTCTGTAGAATGTTGAAAGCGCAACATTGTTGCACCTACATACCTGATAAAAGTGTGGAGATCAAAAGGTATGTGAGGAATATTACAAATTTGGAAAAAGAGCTCAAACCACTGGAAGTTGACAGTGCCTGGAAGAGACTAACAGATGGTCTTTCCTCTGTAGGTCATTGGTTTGCTAACCTAGGGAAGAGTTTGTTGAGTAAAATATTATTGCCAATCATGGGCATTAGTATAGTAGTGTTTCTTATATTCATTTGTTGTAAATGTCGCAAACATCAGAAAAAGTACACTTTGAATAAGAGAGGAGTGAAGAGGAATGTGAATGAATTGGAACTGGAGGAACTGAATAACCAAATTTATAAAAAGATGAAAAATTCTCACCCTAAAAAGAAACAAAAGAGAAAATGAATCGAATGATTGAGGAGATTGAGATGCAAGACATGTGACAAGTTGGCATCTGGTTCCATTTACAGTGATGATAGTAAATATCATCAAAGAGGGGATTGATGGAGCAAGTATTCGCATGTGACGCGACTTGCTTATATCAAGAACCTCGAATAACATTAATAAAACTAATTCAATATGTTTTGTCTTTCTAATATTGCATTTTTACACTACGCGAGGGTGTCCCAGTGACGCTTGCCTATGTGTCTACTCGTAATAATGAAGGTGGCTAATAATATGGTTGCTGCTTTGCGGGAATCTAGTCTGCGCATGCGTCGGTCATACCCACGTGATGTGACGCACTCGCAGTTCTGGAGGGAACTTGTCGCTCATGCGCAGTATTGCTAAATATGGCCGCTTTGTTTTTCACATGCTCCGTGCTTGCGCTGCTGCTTTGGCAAAGCCGTTTATTCTGCTTAACTCCTAACGCTATAGTTATTATAAAGTAAGGGATGTAGTATAGCCATTCACGGTATACAGGGTATTAATTTTTTCCTGTATTTCTAAATTGTTTTCGCTTACTTTTCAAGTACCATCCTCGGGGAGGGGGGGGCCTCGGAAGCACCGCTATTCCATCTTGAAGCCCGAATGGGACCAGTCATGTGACGGGGGGGAAAGAAAGTCATGCAACAGTGGAACCCAGCCAGCTGGCAGCAGAAGCCAAGATGCTCCTGGGAACCTGCTCTCTAACCCAGCTAAAGAAGCCGATTTGTACCTGCAGTGGCAACAAATGTATTAGATTTTGTGTACCCCATTGTCTGCTGAAACCTCTCTTGCCATGGGAACTGGAATGTAAGGGGTGGGTTCGAAAATGAATATTAAGTCTGAGAAAGTCAAAATTTTAGGAGGTACCATGACCTAACCTCCTCTCTTGCCCAATCAGAAATTAGGGAACCTTTCACTTGCAACATTTGTGGGTGGTACATTGTCCCGAAAATAGTATAATTTGCCTAGGTTCAGCTAGAGAAATTATCCGACTTGTCCGAATAGCTGACCTGTCACTGACCCAACGAACTCTATAGGTGATTGATACAGAGAGCTGCAGAGCACTCTGTCCGTAATTTCCTCAGACTCAGTCGGAGTTTGGGAAACCTTAAGTGCTGGCGAAGCACTTTGCTAGGAGATTCGAGAACCCAATCGTGGTTATTGGCAGATTCCTTGCAGAGAGGGGGTAGCGCAGGCGTTGCATCCGAAGCTGCAGGTGTTGGTCGTGCCCTTTGGTGAGCCCAGTCCTGATCCAAATCCTGAGGGTATCCTGTCCTGACTGTCCATGAGCTGTACCTGCTCGCCTACTGGCAGCCTAAGTCCTTGAGGGTCCTTTCCCGCCTTTTCCAACCGACCCGTGGCCAGGGTTGGTCTTCATTCTGTCCTAGGTAAATATAAAGTTGCGTGGGTGTTTGTCTATCTAAGTTTCTCTTCCCTTTCCCGAATAAAGCAAATTACCTATTTGTCCTTTACCCTGGTTTTCTCTACAAATAAGTTTCTCGTATAAACTGGTGTCTTAGCATGTTCCATTTTCTCCCTACCCTTACCCGAATTCAGAATCATATGTATATATAGTTTGACCCATTCTTACCCTCCCTTTAGAGAATAAGCACATCTGGACAAGTCAAATTGCATAAGTTTCGTTTCTTATAGACTGTTAGTGATAACTGAAAGTTGGCTTTGACTAGTATGTTCCTTTATTCCTACCCGCCTTTAGTAAAGTTATGAAAGTCTGTTGATCTAAATATAGCGTGTTCCTTATTTTCCCTTCCCCTTATTTTTTTTTTACTTTCTAAATGTTTCTCACTTTGATTAATTGTTACACTATTTTCTTAATCTTAGTAATAGATAGTTTGATTTGCATTAACCTGTGGCTCACGGAAACTGAAGAAAACGATAACTAGATAAAGGTTTTTGAAACTTCCTGCATTTGTGGTTATTATAAAGAGTACAAAGAAATTGAAATGGTATATGGTATTTGTGTTGTCTACTTTCTCCACAGCTAGCTCCTAGATCCATTGTGATCCTAGGTACCTGAAACGAGGATTGGTAAGTCAGGTACACGGTAATAAATAGAAAGGAACCTAACTGCTGATAGTAGTGTGTGGGTTACCTGATTAAAGTATTACGAAAAATATTTTTATGGGCCCTAGTGTGCATATTTGGTAACAAGGTTGGTCGGGTGACCTGCGCGCTCTATCACGTCCATCCGAAGGAGCAGTCTTGACGGAAGACTGGAATCTACTGAGATGGTACCCTGCACAAGGAGACCCTTTGTCTTTGCAGACCGACGTGTTTTCCGGTTTTCCTGATCTGACCCTCCGGGTGGTAGCTGGTCCCCGACTGAGATCTCTTTTGGCGTAAGTATTGCAGGGACCATTAGGTCAACCCAGAGCTTGGCAGGTGGAGGCTGGAGACTTTTGTTTGATAAGGTCGCTGTAGCGACACTCTTGTTTTGGATTTTCTTGGCCAAGATTCTGGTTTTGTTTGTTTGTTTGTTGCAATAAACAAAGGCAGGCAATGAGGAGATTTTTGTCTCTACTGTTGATACACTTGAAATAAATACTATTTGATTATAATATTATATTTTATTATAATATTTTTGGCATGCCTGCTCCTAGCACACTGCGTAGACTGTGTTGCTGCCTTAGAGGTATCAATATGGATCTAGAAAGTAGTCAGCCGGCTCCCCTAGAGGGGACACCTAATAGGTTTATGTATATTAAATATGGTATTTCTTCCAAAATGTATAGTGCACTATGGAACAAATATACAAAAAAGGATCCTGATCTACGTTGGCCAGTAAATGGGTCATTTGATTTTAAGAAGATTCAGTATTGTGAGCGGATTCTGTTTCAGAGAAAGAGCCGGCAAGATATGTTTGATTGTGTACGAATGTGGGTGAAAGAGGTGAATGAGAGAATGAGGAGAGAAGAAGTTATAGCAGAAAAAGAACAGTGCAAGACAATTTACCAGAAAGCATTAGAATTGAAAAAAAGAGATGAAGGAAATAAAAGAGAAAGAAAATAGGGGGCGTCATTTAGAGGTAACTGGCCAGCACCCTATTATGCGCCCGAATTATCCCATACTTAATAGACCTCAAGATGATTCTATTTTGTTAGATAGACCTCCGCCCCCATATAAATTCCCTAGCACCCCTGAGAATGAAGTTTCTGATGATGAGCATTTTTCTTTAGATGAAAAAGATGATGATAAGCAAATTGGGCGGACAACCCGCTCTACTTTAAACACTGAGCATAAGGCCATCCTTAGATCTGCAGCTAGTAAAGCAGCTTGTGGGAGTACCTCTGCCCCAGACCTCATAGCAATGATTCAGCAATGGTCAGATTTAGAGCAGTTATATTTTTTAGAAACCTTTACTTGGGAGGTAATTCTCAGTTTTAGAAAACATTCTGGTGCTCTAGAGCCCTCTGATATAAATTCAGATTATAAACAGTTAAGTATTGGCACCTTTCTTTCTTCATAGGAGGCCGATCTAATTTGGCGACTGGTTAAATTGTGCGTTGAGGCATTCCGTTTACAAAAAGAGAAAAAGGCAGCTGATAAAGCTACAGCTGAACAAACAGTTCAGTCTCCGGCGCAACAAGAAGGAGCTGCACGGACAGATAAAGACACTGGTGATATTGTAGTTACTGTGAAGCCGATGCGTGAAGCTGAGCCTTTGTATGTTCCTCCAAAGGGAGCAGGAACAAGTGACAATAAAACTTCAGATAATGTGAAGGGATATTTTGTTTATAATTGGGTCTATACCCCTTGGAGTGGAGCAGACGTTATGGCTCTTAAAACTGCTTTGCCTGATCCGTGCAAAAATCCAGCCGCGTTTTATGAAGAAGTAGAAGGAGCTATTAGTTCTTACACTATGACATTGCCTGATATTGACATGTTCTCTGGACTTATTTTACCCCCTGATATGGGGAGATCAATTCGGAAGGTAGATGATAATGTAGTCTATGGTGATACTTGGGTACATTTAGAGGAAATAGATGCTGATAGAGAGCCTGCGCACAAACCACGACAGGTGATATTAGATCATCCCAAAGCTTTTGTAACTAAGTTGAAACTGTTATACCCCCTAAGAAAATAGATGGACAACATTAGCGTCTTGTAAACAGAAAGCAGATGTGTCAGTTTCTGATTTCTTTACACGATTCAAAGAGACATTTCATGACTTTAGTGGGCAGTCATTGACAGATGACATGGGTAAGCATCTGTTAGTTGACGAATTTGTCGCTAACATGCTACCAGAAATAGCTAGTCGCCTAAAGGCCAGCGAGAGTTCATGGACTACATCTTCCCCCGTCTGCCTTTTGACTACGGCCCAGTATTATGAGTGTCAGGAATTGGAAGCAAAAGGCAAGGAGGATAAAAAGGTTAAGGATTTAAAAATGAAAGTCATGTTGGCTCAAGTCTATGGTCCATCATTTAGAGGTAGCGCGAGAGGTGGACGTGCGATGTATCGCCCTGCTGTACCCACTTTCCCTAGAACAACTTTGTCTTCTGGTCAATGTGGGTATTGTAAGGAGACTGGACATTGCCTTTCGGAGTGCCCCCTTTTGCGAGGTCAGCATTATTAGCGGGGTAGAGGTAATATGAGAGGCCACCTAGGAAACACAGGAAATAGGGGAGGCGTGGATAATCGTACCAGATTTGAGGCAGTTGAAACCAAACCAACTTCTTTTAATACCTTTGACAGACGAAACCAATACCAAATGTTTGATTACTTGGCTGATGGCCCTAAGGATTCTGATTATTCATAGGAATGCCTAGGATGGGGTAAGGAAACGTTTGAGGTCCCGGTAGATCAGAGGGGTCCCTATGTTGATGCAAACATCTTGGGTTCTACTGATCGCTTTCTGGTTGATACAGGAGCTACTCGTAGTGGTCTGTCTAAACAATTGGTTCCTAGGGCTCCCCTGTCTGGTGCAATGATAACATCAATAGGATTGGATGGGACACCTTCCCTTAGCCCACTGTCACAGCCACTTGCATTTAGTCTTGATACATTCACTGTAGCATGTCCATTTCTGTTTTCCCCTAACACACAGGATAATATTGTGGGTTTCGATATGCTCAAACATTTTTGTACTTTCCCAGAAGGTGTGTGCATTATTTTAAATGACAACTATCTGTTGGTTGAGTGGTCTTGTCTCATTAAAGGGATGTTGCTCTAGCATCGTTACCTAGTACTTTGTGGGCAACATCAGATACTGATGTGGGACAAATGGTTATCCCACCAGTACATATTTAAGTGAAGGAAGGTGCTTCATTGCCTCGATTGCCTCAATATAAAATCTTTCGAGAAGGTGAAGAAGCATTGATACACAAAGTGCAGGATTTGATTGGAGTGAGGGTTGTGAAAGAAGTCCCCTACAGTACCTGTAATAGCCCTATTCTTCTCATTTTGAAAAAGGACACTGATACTAAGGTTTATAGATTTATCATTGACCTGTGAGAGGTCAACAAGATAGTAGGACCTCAATATCAGGTAGTCTCTGACACCACAACACTTGTTACTATGGTTCCTCCTACTGCAACTACATTCAGTATGATCGATTTGAAGAATGTTTTCTTCTTGATACCTATTCATCCTGACAGCTGTTACTTGGACAGCTTCACCTTGAATAATCAATCCTTCAGATTCTGTAGAGCTCCACAAGGGAATACCAAGAGTCCTGGCATTTATAACCAGGCATTGAAAAGACAGCTTGATTCTTTCCCTGTACCAAAAGGGGTTGCTCTTATTCAATATGGCGATGACATCTTGTTGGCAGTTGATACCCCTGAACAGTGTGAATAAGAAACACTGTTGTTGTTATCATTTCTTGCATCTCATCATTACAAGGTCTCTCTGAAGAAATTGCAGTATTGTAGACAGCAGGTTACCTACTTAGGTCACCTCCTGTCTAAGGACGGACGTGCACTCACACCAAATCGCATTCAAACTATTTTTGACACACCTCTGCCTTGTACTCAAAAGGATGTTCATGTACTGAGTGGCCTTACCTCTTTCTGTAGGCAGTGGATCCCTGGCTTTTCCTACATTGTTAAGCCCTTGTTAGCCCTTTTGACTAAAGACACTCCAATGCCTCACCCATGGACTACTGAATGCCAGAATGCTTTTCAGCAGTTACGTCACGCTCTTTGCTCTGCACCAGTATTAGAAACTCCAGACTACACTAAGGCCTTCACACTATATGTACACGGGAGGGACGGTTGTGCTCTCTCGGTTTTAACCCAGACATACGGTGATAAGCCGCGTCCCTATGCATATTTCTCAGCTGTCCTTGATCCAGTCGCTCGTGCGTTGCCTGGGGGTTTTCGAGCGGTAGCTGCAACAGCTGTGTCCATACGTCAGAATGAGGGAATAGTCTTGTCATCCATATTGCTTGTGTTAGTGCCCCATTCAGTTGACACCCTTTTGAACCAAACAAAAATACAACATTTGACCAGTGCTCGCTTGACAGGTTATGAATTTACACTTTTGGCCGCTCTTATCACATTGAAAAAATGTTCGACCCTAAATCCCGCTACACTATTGCCATTTCCAGCTGCTCAGCCCCAGTCACATCCCATGACTGTATATCCCTTACTGAAGAACAAAGAAAGGGTCGTGTTAACCTACAAGATACGCCCCTTTCTTGTGTTGACAGGGAACTGTGGGTTGACGGGTCCTGCTTGAAATTGTCCGATGGTACGACATCTGCTGCCTATGCAATAACAACACTTCAGACAGTAGTTAAGACAGCTCGCATCCCACAGAAGTCAGCTCTGGCAGCTGAGTTGATAGCACTAACCAGAGCATGTGAGCTTAGTACTGATATGATTTTTGACATCTACACCGACAGTCGATATGCTTTTGGAGTGGCTCACGATTCTATGCAACTTTGGAAGGAAAGAGGTTTCTTTACATCACAAGGGGCACGAATAGTGCATGGGGAATTAGTACATAATCTCCTCACTACCTTGACATATCTTAAGAAAGTAGCGATTGTCAAGTGTAGCGCACACAAGAAAGTGACTGTTAAAATAGGACAGGGCAAGGTCTTTTCGGATCATACCGCTTATGAGACTGCAATGCAACGAAGCACTACATCTATGTACGTGGTTAAGTCACAAGCTAAACCTTGGCATGATGCCAGGCAAGAAGTACTGGACATGCAAGGATCTGCCTCTGTTGATGAATTAGACCAATGGTCTAAGAAGGGAACATTGGATGATGAGGGCTGTTGGGAGGAATAAAGACATGACCAAGTGGAGATTGCCCACAGTCTACTTACATCCCATGATTTACATGGCACATGGGCCGGCAAATGTTGGAGCATCCTCAATAGCAAAGCTACTTATGCAAGTTTGGGACCATACAGATATTGCTGTCACAGCTAAAACGATAGTTCAGTCTAGTCTGAGTTGTCTCCAGTGTAATCCTGTACAGGGAACACGAACTCCAACAGGAGGGTTTACCATACTAACTGTACCTTTTGAGGGTCTGCAAATGGAATACATCTATCTAGAATTCTGTAATAATCTGAAGTATGTCTTAGTGGTGTTCTGTGCCTTTAGTAATTGGATAGAGGCATACGCTACGAAAGATAACACAGCTCTTACTACAGCAAAGTTGCTCCTAAAGGAGTTTTCCCCCAGATTCTGCATTTGGTAGAATTTTGTGAAATGACAACGGACCCCATTTCATTGGGCTAGTTGTTGAGTATGTCTTGTAAGGATTGGGAATTAGGCAGAAATTTCATGCAGCTTTTCACACGCAGTCAGCAGGTTTGGTGGAGCGTTACAACTCCATATTAAAACTGAAACTTGCCAAAATCCTAGCTTCCACATCTCTGAAATGGCCTGATGCACTGCCCCTAGCTTTGCTCTCCATTAGATCGATACCACATACACGATCTGGCCTCACACCATTGAGGTGGTTTTTGGGAGGCCAATGAACATTTGGGGGATTCCTAAGCCACGCCCTATACATGGTGTACCTTATGTGTTGATGAGCTACTACTTGTCTCAGTTGACTGACAGCTTGCTTGCTCATCAACATGTTCGAGAAGCTCTTCCTGACAGGTCGCAAGGTGATGTTCATGCTCTGCGGCGTGTTGACCATGTGATGATGAAGGTATTCCAGTGTCGACCAGCCTGGAACCGAGGTGGCAGGGACCTGAGGAAGTACTTCTGGCAACTAGAACTGCAGTCCGAGTGACCAATTAGAAGAACTGGGTCCACTCCACCCACTCCAAAAGGGTGCTGTCAGCCTTGGTGGAACCTGCTGTACTGAAAGATCACCGCAACATCCTGGACACAGAGAGAGGCCAAGCTACGTCACCTGAAGAACCTGAGGAAGTCTTCCCGGACCATACAATCCCTGGTACATCTCGATATTAGCTGTGACCCCGGATGAGAGACACTTCATCGTTGAAAAAGACTGTTTGAGCCACTGTCCTGGGTTAGTGAAAGCCTGTGTTACAAAGTGGGGGACTCCACTAGTAATACTCAATCTCAGTGAAGAAACCAACGGCTGCCCAGGACCTTAGGGTCCCATCTGTTTTGTTTTTCAACATCGAGATGAACATGCCTGTGGATGAAGAGATCAATTGCTAGGAGAGTCTGTGATCAAAAGACTATGGGCCCGATGTAGGTCGGTCGGTAACGGCCGAAAATCGGTATTTTCGGCCGTTACCGATCGGTAAATAGGCGAATGGTATGTAGGGGGCATTATTTTACCGAATCGGTAAAATTACCGATTCGGTAATTTTACCGATGCGGTACAATAAGTAATCAGTAAATTTACCGATTCTTAACCACCCATATGTAGCTGGGACTCTTCAGATTCCCAGGAGCCCTAACGAATCGGTATTTTACCATCAAATCCAATTTGATGGTAAAATACCGATTCCGGTGTGCATGCACATGTGTGCATGCACACCTATGCCATGTGACAGGCAGACCTGCCCTTAGGGCAGGTATGCCTGCCACATGGCACCCGTGCCTGTTTTGGGGGTGTCAGAGGGTGTCAAAGGGACACCCCCTGCACCCTTGTGTGAATCTGTATTTACCGACTCGGTAAATACCGAATCGGTAATGCCCATTCATTCCTATGGGCTTCAAAGCCCATAGGAATGAATGGGCATTACCGATTCGGTATTTACCGAATCGGTAAATACCGAATTCATCTGATTCGGTATTCCAGCACATCTGGAATACCTACATGTCGGACCTATAGATTTACCCATTTTAAATTACCGAATCGGTAAAATTCGGTAATTTAAAATCGGTAAATCTTTCCTACCTACATTTAGCCCTATGTTTGTTATTGGACTTACTTCCATTGTTATCATCATTGCTACAATAACATGGGTTATAGAGGAAGTAGCTCCTGCTCGAAATCTACTGACTGCTACTACTCCTGTCCCCATTGAACACCATTACTACACTCTCCCTTAGCACGAGCAGAAGCACCGACAGTCTTATCGCAACAATATGTTCATTCAAATGTTGCATCACACCCACAACGCTACGACCATTGCCAACTGTTGGGTGTGCCGAATGATGCCAGCTCTTCAGAAAAAGGGAGGAACGCCTTTCATTCCTCTGCTTTTTTCACACAATGGTTCTTGTAGGGCCTAGTTTGTGCTACTATGGGTTTCTAAAGTTGCTAACATTACTGAAGCTAATGTAGGTGGATTGAGTGCCCAATTAAACAAAATGTGTTACCGTGATGTGGAAGGAGATCCACAAGCTAAAAGAACTATATGGGAAATGGAGGAGTATCGTCAAGGAAATTCCTCTGCATGCTATGTTTTCTCTAATACTCGAACAACCAAAGGAAATGGACCTCCTGTTATAGCTGTTACTAGAACTTGAACAGACCTTTGGGTGAGCAGTATTGGCAGTATTCCTTTGGGGAAAAGTGACTGTACTATAGTGTTAAATGTTACTAGAACGAACAATGGTAGTTTTTGGTCATCACATAATACCTATTTTATCTGTGGAAGTAAAGGTTATTACCACCTATCTATTGGATGGTCAGGTAGCTGCTATGTGTCCTATTGCTACCACCTGTGTTTTTGGCTCCTGCATCCTACCTAAAAGACTATAAACTGTATAATTACATTTTTAAGAACCGATATAAGAGGACAATAAATCATGATGAGGTGGATCAAACTGATTCTGCACTACAGCAGTACGTTGACTTTAATTTGGGGCTATTCTTCTTTGTTGGTGCACCCATAAACAGCAGAAAAATCAGGCGCTTGACACGTGTTGTAGAGGCTGTAGCCAATCAGACAGCCATGTCACTTGGAAATCTCTCGGAAGAACTACAAATTGCGAGAATTGTGGCTCTCTAAAACAGGATGGTCCTTGACGTCATCCTGGCTGATCGTGGTGGAGCAAGCCGCATCATTGGGAGCAGTTGCTGCGTCTATATCCCTGACCATGCCCCTTCAGTTTTTGAGGCGATTTCTAAAATGCACAAAATAGACACTGAAATTCATCAGGATTCAGGAACATGGACTTTGACTGGATGGCTAAGAACAATGTTTACTGTCCGGGGCTGGAAGTTATTGTCAACTCTATGTATATTTGGTGCGATCCTTTTTTCCTGCTGCCTTTGTATCCAATGTGGCCCAATTCTCTGTTCCCTATGTGTTTCTACTTGTACCAGCTAAACGAAATGTTCAGAATGTAAATGCCCGACTAGTAACTGACCAAGAGATTAGTCAATTAATGTTGATAGAACTTCCATGCTCCTTCTACTGCATAGCGATGTCTTCAGCTAATGCTAAAAGGGCCGTCTATGGAAATCGCAAAAATTGCTGTTAGCATTAGCTGAAGCCATTTTAGTTGTGGCATCCATTTTGTTAAGTCATGTGATTCTGCCGTCTTCACTGTTGCCTGCCTTTCTACTCTGCTTGAGTCATCAGCGTTAGTTAACTCCTTCTATTCTAAGCCAGAGTAATGTATGAGCTCAGAATGGCCTGTAGCTGCTAGAATGCACCTGTTTTAGAATGTAACTGTCAGGCTATTCCAACTGATGTAAGCAGTTCTATCTCCCATCCCACTTTGCAGACCAAGTGATATCTGTCTGCCCATGTTAGTCAATAGCTACTCCTGTGTATGCTTGTACCTTCTATTTGAGTCTCCATGCTTACTCAGCAATAAACAGGGTATAAAACATGTTTGGTTTCTGTATTCCTTGTACTACCTCCTTCAGTGCCCCAGGGTGTTATATTGATGTAGTCCCACTCATGAGTGATTAACTTGTTATTTGATATTCCAGCTTCAGTACCAATCTCTATTTTGTTGGTTTAAGGACCAGTGGACAGATAAGGGTGAACCCCTGCACCGGTGAGCCCCTAAAACAAGCATTTGCAATGCAATAGGTCTCGCATTAGGAAAGTTTGAGCTATTGGTATTGTAAATGACAATTTTTTTATTTATGTTTTTTTTTAAAAATAGCCAAATTAATAGCTTTGTTATTTACAATGCCAACAGTTTTAACTTTAGCAAATGTGACACCTATAGCATTTGTAATGCAATATAAAAGTTATTGTAATTTATAATGGCAATAGCTTTTGTAAATAACTTTTGTAAAGATTATGTTCATTGTATTTTATTGTGGCGAAAATCCAAGAACAGAAGTGAAATATTAACATGTTTTTGTGACATTTGTAATAAAGCTTGAAACAGTGAGAGAACATATTTGAACCAGTTGTTGTTGAATGGTTGCACAGATTGATGCTGTGGTGGTGCTGAGTGATGTTCTTGTGTCGACGAGTGATGCTGTGGTAGCGCATAGTGATGTTGTGGTGCCTTTGAGTGATGTTGTGGTACCTCTGAGTGATGCTGAATGATGCTATGGTGATGCAATAGATAGATAGAGTGAGAGCGATAGATAGAGGGAGGGGGCGATAGATAGATAGAGAGCGATAGACGGAGGGGGCAATAGATAGATAGAGGGAGGGGGCGATAGAGAGCGATAGATAGAGGGGGGTGCGATAGATAGATAGAGAGCGATAGATAGAGGGGGGATAGATAGATAGAGAGCGATAGATAGAGGGAGGGGGCAATAGATATATAGATAGAGGGAGGGGGCGATAGAGAGCAATATATAGAGGGAGGGGGCGATAGATAGATAAAGGGTGATAGATAGAGGGAGGGGGCGATAGATAGATAGATAGAGGGCGATAGATAGATAGAGGGCGATAGATAGATAGCGATGGATAGAGGGCAATAGATAGATAGATAGATAGATAGATAGATAGATAGATAGATAGATAGATAGATAGATAGATAGATAGATAGAGGGTGATAGATAGAGGGCGATAGATAGAGGGCGATAGATAGAGGGCGGTAGATAGAGGAGATAGAGGGCAATAGATAGATAGATAGATAGATAGCGATAGATAGATAGCGATGGATAGAGGGCAATAGATAGATAGATAGATAGATAGATAGATAGATAGATAGATAGATAGATAGATAGATAGATAGATAGATAGATAGATAGATAGATAGATAGATAGATAGATAGATAGAGGGTGATAGATAGAGGGCGATAGATAGAGGGCGATAGATAGAGGGCGGTAGATAGAGGAGATAGAGGGCAATAGATAGATAGATAGATAGATAGATAGATAGATAGATAGATGGATAGATAGTTAGATAGATAGATAGCGATAGATAGAGAGAGGGGCCAATAGATAGAGAGCGATAGATAGAGGGCGATAGATAGAGGGCGATAGAGGAGATAGAGGGCAATAGATAGATAGATAGATAGATAGATAGATAGATAGATAGATAGATAGATAGATAGATAGATAGATAGATAGATAGATAGATAGATAGCGATGGATAGAGGGAGGGGGCGATAGATAGAGAGCGATAGATAGAGGGAGGGGCGATAGATAGATAGATACAGACAGACAGACAGACAGACGGCGATAGATTGTATTTATGTTGTATTGAGTAGAGAGTAATTATGTGGCGTGTAATTATGTGGCACTGAGTGGTATTTGGAGTGTATGTTGCATTGAGTGCAGTGTAATTATGTGGCGTGTAATTATGTGGCACTGCGTGGTAAGCTTTCAAGTACCTCCAGTTATTAAGCCTTCAGAGAGCATAAAAGGCAGAAAGGTCCTCTGCACCATGCTACAGTCTACTATTTGACTGTGTGGCTGATCATTAAAGACGGATTACTAGGGATCCCCCAGCCCCCCCTATTTTGGGGCAGAGTGGATTCTGGGAGTCTCAAATCGACATTTGTATGTTCCATTCTAGTGAGTAATGCTCTCCTGCGATATGGGAGCTTTCTACGGTATAACATATCTCATTACTGCTATGTGTTGTGCACACATTTTTATATGTGCTAAGCCTCATTTAACCTAATTACATGAGGTTGTGCTGACATTAGTATGCATTTAAGAAACACATATGGAAATTATTTCCTTCTCATACTAAGTGCAATTTAAGAAATGAAATCTGAATATTTACAAAGAGCATAATAACATTCACATTTCGCAACCACATAACAAGAATAAACAGCTAACTTCCTACAGAGGCAAGTGTTCATGAGGGAAACGCAAAAGATATATCTGCTAAACTTCCACTGACAGTACTTTAAGGGCTGTGCTATTCCACTGGGGATTGTGCATTATTTGTTACGAATCAATAAATTACTTTATTATTTGCACTGCTCGAGGCACTTTAGAACTTGTCTGACAAATTGGAAACCACATATTTTCACCATTTAGTTGAAAAGTGTTATTGCCATTGGTATAATAAGTAAAAAAAACATTGTCATTTTCAATGCCAACAGCTCTAACTTTAACAAATGCATTTGAGTATTTACACGAAAATTGAAATAGCACTTAGTGACTTTTTTTATTTCTGTAATTTTTTATTGTAGAAAAATACTTAGTGACTTTTAAAAAAAATGGAAAGCATTTCTTGCCCTAACGTATGGTGTGGGAAAACTTTGCATCATATCCACAAATTTATAAATTACAAGTATGTTCATGAAATACATGATGTTACGACAAGGGTTTCAAGATGTAGGAGTCAGTCTTTGTTGTTATTGTTTATAAGTAACAAGAGAGTGGCTGGGAGAAACACTAAGTCATGATTTAAAATGTAAGGCAGTGCTTAGAGTTGTCTGTACTAAAGAAAGGTTATTTGTCATAACAGAAACCCACTTACCGATCTACATAAAATGAAGCTCATCTGCATGTAATGGGTTATTCTTTGCTGTAGACTTTCACTGTAACATAAAGTATGTTGAATGAGACTGTTTTTTATGACTCCGCACTTTGCAACTCTACCCTCTTTTCTAGCGACACCTTAACCCCAAATTAATGGTTCCCGGAGTAATTGACGTTTTTCCAACACTGAAGTAAAATGTCTTAACAAGCCTCGTATGCTGTTCACTCAACCACATCAACTACATAACTACTGGAGGCCGCATCTTTTTGTTCATGGCTGCACGTAGTTGAAAGACCCTACTGTTGCAACGGGAGTTGCAATAGTGGCGTGTGTAGTGCAGAGGACAGATTAAGGGAGGGTGAAGGCGGCCCCAATCTGGGGGGAAAAACACGAACATTATGAAGTGGATACCGTGTCCGGTAAAATAAAATAAAGGCATGCAACACGAAGTGCATATATGGGGGTAAAAAGGGTGAGGGAAGTGGAGTGGAACAGTGGCCTGATGGAGGAAGATGGACTGTAACAAACTAGTAGGAGGGAGGAGGGAGGAGGTGGCCGCTACAGCCTAGGGAGTGGACGTTCGCATGAAGAGCAGCTCTTCCTAAAACTTTATTAAAGCCATTAAAGTGAAAGCGTGTCATTGGACACTTGATAAAAAAAATCCTTTGTTAAAGTAAATACAGCAAGCCGCATGTAAACAAAGGTGGGTGGTCGCAATGGAAGAAAGCGCAGCTCAAAAAGAAAACCGTCAACACTGTAACTGATCAAGCAGACAGCTTATAGCCCAGGGAGTGCATTCACATGTTCTCACAGCGGCTGAATATCGCAAATTACTCGTCGCTGTAGCAGTCTCTGTAACTTCTGCAGCCTAGCATTAATATGCCCTTCTCAGGCCACAGGAGAGCAGCTGCTGGTACCGCACACTTCATCGTTCTTGTGGATCCGATCCACTGAGATGAAAGCACTACGGCCGGCCGTAAAGCGGGGAGGGGCCATATTTAAAAACAAGCCTTTACTTTAAGTGTCAGCCCTGTGTTACGGAAACCGCTGGTGAATCAAGGTTGGGCTGTGCAAATAATCACAGGATAGTCAGGCGCTACACATTTTGCAGGAACCGTAAATATTGTTTACAGAATTGATACCAATTACAAGCCATAAAAGTGGCAAAGGAGTTTGCATATAACAAAGTGCCCTCCTGCGTCTCCTATCAAAACTTCAGATACTAACTGCTACCAACTACAGTAGAGAAAGTAGCACACACCCTTCAGCAGCAAAACTGTGCAGATCGATCCAGCTTGACTGCAAAAAACAGCTGCGTGAAAAGACTATGTAGCAGACTGATCTGGACTTAACGATACGTTATTGACCGACGTTTCATAACTAACACTCTCAAGTGCAAAGCAACCCAAACAGAAAAGTAATTCACATTTACCCAGAGTACAACATATGAAATATATTGCTTGCTCGGCCTGTGTGGTGTGTTCCTGTGAGCCCACTGTAAACTATTGTGACGCACTGCCATGCAAAGTATGGGCAGACTCACCGCGAAGACGGAAGCTCTGGACTGCTTGCAGATGACTGGCTTTTGTGTGATTTTACAGCCCCAGCTGGTGGTTTTGGTTTCTTGTTTGCTTTTTTTCGGCTGCTCACAGGGTGCGTGGCTCTTCCTGTATCTGTGATCCTGAAAAACAAGCCCCCTCGTTGCCCGGGTAACCCTCAGAGCTGGTGCCAATCCCAGAGCGGCTTGGTGGTGATGTCGATGGACTCTGGTTCCGGTGAATTCAATTTAAGTGCTCTTGCGTCTCCCGGGCCAGCGGCGGTTGTGTATCCGCGTTTAAAGTGCAAGTCAAACAGGGGCATCAAAGGAAGCAGAGGAGATGGTGGGGGACAGCTGGGCATAGCGACGCGACCCGAGCCCCTTACAATAAAGACCTACCCCAGAGAACACATGGGAGAGGGCTCGGCAAGGTGAAAAGGTACGGCTGTGAGACACGCTCTGTGTTGGGGGAGGGGGAGGAGCGTTAAAGCACGCACTCAAGAACAGCGATGCGAAGTGAAATGATAGCATGAAAACTGTAAGGAAACACCCAGCAGGGAAATAATAGAGCGAGGCAGCACACGTGTAAAGAAACACCCAGCAATGAAATCATAGCCGAGGAAGCAGCAAACGAAAGGCCCGGCAGTGGATGCAGAGCAAGCCCAGCAAACTTGCAAAGAAACACCCGGCAGTGAAATCATAGCGGAGAAAGCTGCAGCAAATGTGCAAAGAAACATCCGGCAGGGAAATGATAGCAGAGAAAGTGCAGCAAACGTGTAAAGAAACGTCTGGTAGTGAAATCCTATCAGATGAAGCAGTAACGTGTAAAGAAACACACGGAAGTGAAATCATAGAACAAGCGCAGCAAACGTGTAAAGAAACAGCCGACAATGTTGAGCAGCATAAACAACGCACCGTGAATTCAGGTCACAGCATCAAATTCACATAGGAAGTGCCGTGAATCGATCTCGGAGCGGGGTGGGGAGACATAAAACAAGCATTGGCGGCCGCAAAAAAAACAGCCGCAAAATGAAGAAACAAGGCAGCGCTGGGAGGGGGGCTGGGCAGAAATGCGAGTCACGGCCGAAGTGTGAACCAGTGGGCAGGGAGGCAGGAGAAAATGGTAAGGGGAGCCTTTGAAGAGCAAGGCAGGGGGATAGAACCGCGGTCACGAGCACGTGCACTTCTACAAATCCGTATCGTAAAAAGTCAGCTTTGTGGTTTGGCTGCAATAGGTCTCTCTGCAAGACCTAAAAAGGCTTATTTTCACAAGGTAACTTTCTAAAAATGTACTATTCATTTATATTTATTAAAAAAGGACTGCATCATTAATACCTATCAAAAATAGTTGTTTAATTATTTTTATAGCTTTCCCGATTACATAGATACAGTATAAGTATTTTAATCTGCGCTCTGGTTTTCATCAAAGGACATCTAGGCATGCCACAGTGACAAACAATTTTTGGGGAGATTGTCATTGTAAGGACATGGTAATGTTAATGTTCTACATATCCCAATTATTAATTACCATGCACCATACCTTGTAGGCTACAAGACATTCACAGGGGTTACTTCCTGTAACAAAAGGGTATTTTTAACAGGTTGGGCTGCAGGTTTAAAACTGCAGCAGCTAGGCTACAATCGAAGACATGAAGCCATATTTGTACTGCTACTGTAGTGGATGACACAAATAGTGTTGCAGTCCACTTGTAGCATTTAACATCCAAGCTTTGTATCATATACTAAGTTAATTAGGAATATGCTAATTTGCCCATGTCTAAAGAGGGAGTAAAGGCACTTTACTACTGGTTTGCAGAAGTAAAGTGCACAGAAGTTTAAAGCCAGCAAAATTATAGAATCCAGCAAAAGTTAAAAATGTGGGCAGACCAAGCAGAAAAGGCATGTTTTTCACAGGGATAGCTACATTAACATGTCTCATGGCATGGCTGTTGGAGTTCTTACTTTACACATTTGAAAGGTCCCCAGAATAGGAGGTGGGGGTTCTGAAGACTAATTGACGAAATTGACTGAGTGATTAATATGTCTTGAAGTCTTAATATTAGAGTATGACCATAAGGGGCATTATGCCTCGATGGGGTACCCGGTGCAGTTTGTGTGAAGCTTCTTAAGGATTTGGGAATGCTTAAACATGCTGTAAGACAAGTGGGTGATTAGTTGACAGGGTATGCTGGAGATTTTAGGGAGTTCGTTGAATAGTTTAGGGTCAGTGTAAATAAAGATAAGGCATTGCTGAGAGGTGGAGTTATTTCAGGGACCTCGGGCCCGATTCACAGAATGAACTTAAGACTCAATCCTAAACTTACTACTATTTTGGTATTCACAGAATGCACTTATTACTTTTGGTATTCACAGAATAAACTTACTACTTTTGGTATTCACAGAAGTTAGGATTTTGTCTTAAGTCTGTCTTAAGTCTGTCTTAAGTTTGTCTTAAGTCTGTCTTAAGCCTGTCTTAAGTTTGTCTTAAGACAAACTTAAGACAAAATCCTAACTTCTGTGAATACCAAAAGTAGTAAGTTCATTCTGTGAATGCCAAAAGTAGTAAGTGCATTTTGTGAATACCAAAATAGTAGTAAGTTTAGGATTGAGTCTTAAGTTCATTCTGTGAATCGGGCCCCTAATGAGGTCATTTTTTGCAGGGGGTGGTATGAAGATGAGGGAGTAGATAGAGATGGAAGTATAATTATGAAGGCCCACTAAGCGGGTGTCTGGAAATTGAGGAGGTTTGGGAGAGTGCAGCAGGAGGCTTGAGGGATGAAAAGACAGTTAGGGATATAAGCACGAAGAAACAGTATGTTTTTCCATATCATTTTAATAGAGCGGGTGGTGATAAAGGATGATAGCAGGCAAAATAAGCCTGGGAGAACATGTGCAGTGATTGCTGAGAAAGCAGCAGCTACTTGGGAAGCGCCGGCCATGTGGCAGCGCAGGACGTTGGTGAATATTGAGGGGATGGCAACATTGGGTTTGGTTGGCCAGTAGATGGCACTGTCTTTAGGAGAGGCTGGTGCTTATTAGTGAGGCTCTGGGCTAGAATTACTAACATTTCACGCGAGACAGTGTAACAAGGCAACTTGCTGTGTTGTGTGAAAGGGAGAGAGCAGAAATGCTCCATATCTACTGAGCTATGGATCACTTCTGCCCCCTCATGGTGCTGCCTTTGCATCACGGTGCAAGGGTGGCTGCGTTACAAGGAGAATTGATTTTGTGCAGGAAGAGGTACCTTCCTGCACAAAAACAGAAGGAATACCTTCCTGCACAAAAACAATCTCTCGGGCATTTTGCCTCTTTCTATGTGTGCTGCAGATTGCTGCACATATAGAAAGAGGAAATAACAAGGAGAAACAAAGATTTTTCTTCTCGTTACGCCATCTTCTGAGATTTTATACAATCCCAGGTGCACAAAGATTTGTAAATCTGGGATTGCTTAAAATCCATGGGTGGATGCATGGAAACGCCCATGTTCCACCAAATTGCCTCCCAGAATGAAATGAAATGTAATGCAATGCAGCCCAGCGCAAGCCGCTGCATTGCCTTACAATTTTTTTTACAATGCCACACAAGGCAGTGCAACTCACACCTTGCACGGTTTTGTAAATCTATTAGCATTTTGCATGGTGCAACCATGATGCAAAATGTTAGTAAATCTGGCCCTCAGTTTTTAGGTTATAAGGCATCATGCCGGGTTAAGTCAATTTAGTGCTGACCTGTTTTGTTATGTTATGTTGTGTTAAGCGTTATTTGTAGAGCGCATGTACACCAGGTTGGTTTCTTGGCGCTGCTTTGAAGGTGTTTAGACTGAGGAGTTACTAGTATGCCTGTTTAAATAGCCATGTTTTCAGGAGTTTGCGAAAGCTCATGAGGTCTGTGCAAGATCTAATCTCCAAAGGCAGGGAGTTCCAGTACTTGGGGCCTAGGGTGGCAAACCTGTCCCCAGTCCCCACAGCGGGTTTTAGCCTGAAAGGAGGTGTGATCAGGAGATGCATATGGGCAGATCGCTGGTTTGCGGGTGGGGTTGTACCTATTGATCAAGCTGTTGATGAATTTGAGAGTTTTGTTATTCAGGGATTTAAAAATGATGCATCCCACCTTGAAGGCGCATCTCTGGGTTATTGGGAGCCAGTGTAACTTCTTCAGCAGATGAATAATCTGTTGGTGCCTGTTTTCTTGAAGGCTCAGCCTGGCTGCCTGGTTTTGAACCATTTGAAGGCGGTTGATGAGGTAGGTCGGAATGCCAAAATAAAGGGAGTTGGCATAGTCGATGTGGGATATTACCATAGTGAGAACTGCCTGTATTTTTGCTTCCTGGTTAAGGAACCTGCTGATTTTCCTTATTTTTCTTAGCTGGAAACAGCATGTTGAGATCACAGATCCAATTTGATTTTTCATGGTCAGGTCACTGTTGATTATGACCCCCAAGGTTTTAGCAGATGTAGAGGGGATGGGGGGTTGTTCTAGTTCTTTAGGCCAGAAGTGGGAGCTCCAGGGAATCGATGGGCCACCTGTGAAGATGACTTCCGATTTGTCCGGATTTAATTTGAGGTGGTTACTGTTCATCCAGTCACGGATGAACATCATTGTCGTCTGGAATTAGTGTACAGTGGTAGGGGAGTTATTGATCGGGAATATTAGTTGAAAATCATTTGCGTAGTTGAAGGTTTGGATTTTCCTTTCTTTTAGTGCATGGATCATTGGGAGAAGGTATAGATTGAATAGGTGAGGAGAGAGTGAGGAGCCCTGGAGAACACCGCAAGTGTTTTTAATCTTGAGGGTTGTGAAGTTTCCCAGGCGGACCGCTTGGTAGCAGTTTCTTAAGAAGGAGCGTATCCATTTGAGGGCCGGTCCTTGGATTCCTGCATCCATGACACGGTCGATCAGAGTGTTGTGGTTGACCGTGTCAAAAGCGGCGGAGAGATCCAGTAGCACTAGTGCTTGGGGGGATCCTCCATCCGCTTTCTCTCGCAGGGAATCCAGGATTGACAGTATCACTGATTCTGTGGAGTGAGCTGGGCCGAACCCTGCTTGATGAGGGTCCAGGTAGTCTGACTGCTCCAGAAAGGCAGATAAGCTTTTGGCTACGTGGCCTTTGAGAAGTTTGGCCAGATAAGGAAGCAGTGTAATTGGTGAGAGTTCCAGGATCAATCCCTGTTTTTTTAAGAGGGGGATGATAGATGCCTCTTTGAAGGTATCAGGTATGTAGCCCTGGGATAGTGAATTGTTTAAGAGGGCCATGACAGGGTCTGGGCAGGCTGTGAAGGCTTCCTTTAGGATCCAAGGGGTGCAGCAGTCTCTAGGAGAGCCAGATTTTACTTTGGTCATAAGGTCTGTGAAAACTTCTTGGCTTATCATTGGGAACTGTTCTTGCCTTTGTGTGTTTTTTGGTTTCATTTGGCAAGTGGGCTTTGTGCAAATGGGGATGCTTGCTTTGATCATTTTAATTTTATCAATAAAGAAGTTATTCAGGGAGTCACATAGGGATTGCGAAGGTGTGGTTTTTAAAGCCACTCTGTCAGAGTTTGATAGATCATTGATTATTGAGAGAATATCCTTTGACCGATTTTTGAAGGTAAGGATTTTAAGTGAGAAATATTCGGCTTTTGCGGTCAGAATAGTTTTTTTGTAAGTTCTAAGGGCTGTTAAATATGTGTTTTTGTCGTCCAGTGAGTATTTGTTTCTCCATTTCCTTTCTGCTTGGCGCAGAGCAAGTTTTAGTTCTTTTAAGTCAGTGGCAAACCATTTCTAGGCTTCGTGGCGACGTGCCCGTGGTATTTTCCTAAGCGGGGCATGTTTATTGCTGGCTGTCGAGAGCCAGTCCGACAAGTTTTTCCCACTCTCATCTGTGGAGGATTGGGTGATGGGGATTGTGTTGGCCAGGGTTTCGAGAAATTGACATTTGTTGATGGTGTTCCAGCTCCTAAAGTATCCAGGGTCATGTTGGGGAATTCTAAGTTTGGCAAGGTTCTTTATGGAGAATTTAATAAGATGGTGATCTGACCAGATACAAAGAGTTACATCTGACCAGATACAAAGAGTTACATCTCAGTTTGTCATAGTCAGGTTTGTGGACCATACCTGGTCTAATACATGCCCTTGATGTGTGTAGCGGGGGTGATGTGCTGGCTGAGGTTTAGCCCCATAAGTAGGTCAGTTAATTCAGCCGAGTGAGGTCCACTTGCTGGGTCATTGGCCCAGTAGTTGAGATCACCAATGAGTAGTATTTTCACATGATTAGTTATGAGATGAGTCATCTGTTCGCTCAGGGACTGTGGGAACTGTGGCATGCTCTGTGGTGGTCCATAAAGTATGACACAGACTAGGGGGCCAAAATCGGACTCTAGTTTAATCACTAGGGGGCATATTAGCAAGAACCTCGTTAAAATTATTGCCATTTTAGCGGCAGGAAACTGCCTCTAAAACAGCGATTATGGGCTTGCTAATATACGTTATAGAATTCCGATAGAAGCCTAAGTTAGATGTCCTGCACCTCTAACCTACGCTTCTATTGGAATTCTATAACGCATATTAGCAAGCCCCATTATTGCAGTTTTAGCAGCAGTTTCCTGCGGCTAAAACGGCGATAATTTTAATGAGGTTCTTGCTAATATGCCCCCAGGTTTTCTACTTGTGGTAGTTCAAGGGGGGTAAGTACTGAGAATTTTAAGTCTTGGCGTATTATAGCTGCTACCCCCCTCCTGTTTTTCCCTGGTGACAGTTAGCTTGGAGGATGTAATAATTGCTAGGTAGTGCTGCTAGGATATCAGGGGAGGAGTCCTGTGTAAGCCAGGGTTCTGTTAGCAGTAGGATGACCGGTTCTTCGGTCGCCAGTAGGTTGTGTATTTTAAGTTGGTGTCTGACCAAGGAGCGGGTATTCAGATAAGTAACTGTTAGGGGTTTTACTTTGTTTGTAGCTTTGAGGTTTGTGCTTTTACTCGGATGTGTATATTCACTGACTTCTGGGAATGAGGATCTCTTTACCATTATCCCATTTGCGGCTATTTTCGCCCGACAGCGCTGGTCGATTGCTAGATTGTTGGAGTGGAGTGATTTCAGTTGGGTCACGGAGTAAGTTGTGATTCGGGCATAGTGGCTTGCCCCTTGCCCTGGTCGGCTGCGGACGGGCGCAGACGGGCTTGCCTTTGGCGCACCGTTGGCGCGCCAGCTGGGCCCATCTGCCGCGCTCCGGCATTGCTGCCGGCATTTGTATCCCTTGGCAGCCCCTGCCCCTAACCCTCTTCTCTGATTGGCACTCAGGTGGCACTCCACCAGGAAGAGAGTCGAACTGGTGTGGCAGCGGGTTTTGGCGCGGTGAGTTAGGTTTAAAAATAGCAGTGAATCAATTTCATCAATTCTATTTGTGACTTTCAAATTCAAGCAAGTACAATTTTTAAAGATAAAGCGGTGGTAGCACTTCGCGCAGGCAGCGGCACCTTTAGAGTGGTTGCTCCTGCGCTGCTATCAGCTTTTGTATCCCTTGGCAGCCCCAGCCCCTAACCCTCTTCTCTGATTGGCACTCAGGTGGCACTCCACCAGGAAGAGAGTCGAACTGGTGTGGCAGCCGGTTTTGGCGCGGTGAGTTAGGTTTAAAAATAGCAGTGCATCAACTTCATCAATTCTATCCGTGACTTTCAAATTCAAGAAAGCACAATTTCAAAAGAAAAAGCGGTGGTAGCGCTTTGCATAGGTAGCAGCACCCTTACAGTGGTTGCTCCCGCGCTGCTATCAGCCTTTACACCCCTTGGCAGCCCCTCCCCTTCTTCTCTGATTGGCGCTCGGGTGGCGACTCTACCAGGAAGAGAGTCGAGCTGGAAACAGTGTTTGTTGTGTTGAGGACCGATTTACCCAATCTACCAATTAGGACTGGGTAGCTTGCTGAATGGGTTCTGGGACCATAATGGCTGTCTTGGTCGTCAGTGGATAATGGAAATGAAAAATTGTATAATACCAAAGGAAGGACAACAGCGGGCACTTTGTTGCACTCCAAACAGAGTCTGGGGCCAGCAAGTGGGACATGGTGTGGGCTGTGATCAGTTTTGCAGTCAGGTAGAACTGGCACAGAGCCCATAGCACATTGACTGGCACAGAAAACGGGTGGCAGACTGACTGCAGCACCTTGCAGCCCACCCGCCACCATCAATATATGGACCGAAATGCCCAAGAAGTGGCCACTACGGTTTGCTTTTGCTACCCTGAGCATTTTAATTGACAGATCTGCAATGAAAGCCTAGCACTGGATTTTTTTTTTGTTCAAGAAACTTTATTAGTTTTTTATAATGAAAAGCAATATAGAGAAGATGAGGAGAAGCGGAGATAAACCCCCTTGATAATATGCCCCTCTTTTTTTTTGTCAATGCATATTTTAAGACAACATCCTTGATTGTGGCCATTCGCACTATCTACCCTCATCCATACCATCCTAAGATGATGTCCTGTGCCAAGGGAAAGAAGAGGGGCTGAACATGTGTTAAAAATAAATCCAAGGAATGTCCCCCGGCCAAGTTGTTTTAAAAATCATGGTTGAGGAAATGCAATTGTTTAATAATGTCACCAGTTGAGTCCGCCCGCCTGTAAGGTGGCAGTCCCACACCCCTAGATACGGTGATACCACCACTGTGGCGGTCGCATCTGGCAATTTAACATTTCGACGGGTGTTGCTGGCTGCAGCACCCGCCGCAATGTCAAATGGCAATGTTGTGCATTTCCCTGCACAACGTGGCAGGCACCACGCGGTTCCTGCCACCTTGTGCAAGGAAATGTAGGGGGGTACCATGGGTACCTCCCCAGTGCACCCTTTTCGCACAGAGGGGACCGACAAGGCCCCTGAATCCAGCCTCCTTCTGTCTTTATGCGGCGGGATGACGGCAGCAAGAAGACAGGCAGAAAGGGATTTTGTAATACTTACAGCGGTGCCTGCAAGGCACTGCTGCAATGCTGCCCTGTGTCCTGGTACCGCAAGGTGGGTGGAAAAGGACCGCGGACACATAGGGCTCCCTGCCGCTATCTGAATTTGGCAGTGGGAATTTCCTATTTGATGGCGGCAGGACTACCACTGCCGGCCCGGCGGATGCGGCCCTTCCGCCATCATAATGAGCCCCCAGGTTCGAGTCTCAGGGTACATCCTGTGATTCTGGGGAAATCACGTAATATCCCTGTGCCTACCAAAAATGAATGTGTAATGTAATTGGTGCTCATGTAAAGCACTTCAATACCTTCGGGTCAAGTTTGCGCTATATAATATTGCAGAAAAAAACAAAGATTGTTTACATACTCATCTATATTTCAAACCATGGGGCCAATTCCCAAAGGCATGTATGAGTCTATAAAGAAGTATTATTAGTGCCCCAGTCCACAGTCACTTCAACCTAACGCTCTGCTGTTTATTCAACATAATTGTTTATTTGCATAGTTATCCGTAATATAAAACATAAATGCACGCAATCCCTAAACGTTAAGCTGTAAAACCCTGCAATGTGCACTGACCCAAAAGAGTGTAAACACCATTTAAACATGTGTTGCCAAAGCCAACAGGTCTGGCCTGAGCAAGTCTGCAATGCTTTTCTAACTTGTTTTTTGTTTGAAAGCATATGCAATAGCCATGTGAAGGTGGCATGCATATGTCTGAACGTGAACAAGTAATGCTTTGCTTTGAAGAAAATAGAAACGTTGTCCCATCTGTGGTAACCCTCTGGGAAGCGTGTAAGGAAGTACTTCATGATAAAGGCACAACATCTGATCACTTGGAAATGCAAGCCGTCATAAGAAGCAAGTGGCCCAGGAGGGAGAGAGTTTGATGTATGTGAATGGCGCTACCTGGCTACATGGGAGCAGAGGGTTCAATACTGTCCAGAGGATCTGAGTAGTTCATATCATGGAATGACCCAAGCAGCCGCCAAACTCAGGGGCATATTATCAAGACTCTGCAATAAAATTATCGCCGCTTTATCGGCAGGAAACTTCCGATAAAGTGGCGATAATGGGCTTGATAATAGGCTCTATGGAATTCCAATCGAAGCTCATGTTAGATGTGAAGGTCATTTAACATGAGCTTCGATTGGAATTCCATAGAGCATATTATCAAGCCCATTATCGCCACTTTATCAGCAGTTTCCTGCCGATAAAGCGGCGATAATTTTATCGCCGAGTCTTGATAATAAGCCCCTCATTTCCTGAAAACATGGCGGAAACTATACGAGGTGTTCGCCTCTTGGTCTTGCCCAGTAGGAAAAGGAAGGAACAAGGTGGGTGGGGGGGAATCCTAGAAGAGGGAGGGGGCAGACTTTCTACAGATAATGACATAGCTCATGCCTTTGCCTGCTACTACTGGGATTTATACCGAGACCGACACTCAGTCCCCTAATCTTATATACAGGGCTTTCTTGGGGAGCAGCCTCTTCCACAGTTGGCAGTCCATGAAGAGGGTAGCTTGACTGTGATCTTAGTCAGGCCGAGATGACAGAGGGTGTGGGCCAAATGCAACCTGGAAAGATTCCAGCTCCCAACAGGATACCGATGGAGTATTGCAAGTGGACCCTCTCAATCATAGGGCCATGTCTTCTTGAGATGA
The DNA here is from genome assembly GCF_964263255.1 of Lissotriton vulgaris. Lineage (NCBI taxonomy): Eukaryota > Metazoa > Chordata > Amphibia > Caudata > Salamandridae > Lissotriton > Lissotriton vulgaris. The sequence continues at coordinate 463,049,372 of NC_141685.1, read as the reverse complement.
TCAACGAGGTGTGGAGGTGCGGGGAACAGCATCCCAACCGTTGCCTGGCCACGATTCAGGAGATACCTAAGCCATTGAAACCATGGAACACATGTGCCTCATGCAGGCTGATATTCTTGTTCAACATGAGACCAAAATTCTGGTCATGATCCGAGCTAACCACCTTGTGTGAGTCATCTCTCTCCTTGTCCATAGTGACCAAACAGGGTTTGGGATCAATCGTGCCACTCGTTGGAACCTCCGTCATCTACAAGCATGAAATTAGTCACCTGACTGCAGCCGCGGCCCATGGAGGGAGTTCCAGTGGGGCAGACAGGCGGGGCGCAATTTACGATGCAGGGCACGGAACAAAATTCGTTTTATTAATCTAATTGTTTACTTACCTGCAATCATCCATATCCCGGTGTCTATCACCCCCCATTCTGCCCCTCCCCCGCCCCGCCTGTCTGCCCCACCGGAACTCCCTCCACGGGCCGCGGCTGCCTGACTGCTGTGGGCTCTTATTTTCAACGCTGAGAAGGTGTTCAACTCCAGGGACTCTACTTAACTTTGCCAGGTTCCAAAGAGATTTGGGATGGCACCAGCTTTCGGCAGCTGCATGGAATTGCAATACATGAAGCCAATGGCATGGGTGAGGGTAAACAGAGTGTACTCAGATGCCTTTTCCATTGAGGATAGGGACTTGACAGGGATGCCCGTTATCACCTCTCCTGTTCACCCTCTGTATGGAACACCAGGCAACCTGGGTCTGCATCAGGGGGGGACATTGTGGGTTTCCCAGTAGTAGGGAATGAACCAGAAAACCTCTACTTATAGGTGAATGATTTTCTATTGTATTTATCTATGTTGGATTCCTTCCTGGTAGGGGTCCTATCAATTTTCCCTAACTTCAAATGATATCCAGGATACAAAATTAACAAGTCTGTGCTGTTTCGACTGGGAATGGGAGAGTTGGAACTCTAGATAGGGGTCCTACTAGTGATAAAGGGTTTCCACAACCTCGACATAGAGACATTGCTTTGTAAAGCCCGATTCCTGCAGGACAACCTTGAGAAGGTTTTCCATGAATTTCATGCTAACGTGACCAGGTGGAGGGGCTTGCTACTGTCACAGACGAACATGGTGGGCGCATCTTGAAACCCCTCTGCGCAGTCACTCTTTATCTGCCCGACATCATGCACCATCTCGGCAAGGAAGCGCTAGAGTCCTGTTCCTCAGGGCCCCGACCTACCTGAGAGGCATGGGTACTTTTGGTGCCCGTGCACTGAAGATTGTGGCTTGGCTGCCATATTGAGAGTTCGTCCTCGTTGGTCACTGGGGGAGACACGAAACCTGGACCATTGACTTTCAGGTGGCCTGCTGTATGCAGAGTGTGTGCGGCGGAGGCTAGGTACTCACTTTATACCGTAGGCAGGTGACATCTATTCCCTTCTTGTGCAGGGTTTTTTGATGTATGGTATTGCCAGGGGACTGGCCGATCACTCGCTGATTGCTATGCGGCTCCAGGTGGCCCATCAACGTCCGGCATTTCATTGTCGCACTTTCACCTTGTCACCTACAGAATTCAGAATATCCTCTACACATGGAGCCCTCCATAGAGGAGTATTTAATGCACAGTGCTGGGCCTAGGTGTCCCCTGCTATGCTGTGGCAGGCCCTAAAGCCTACGTGGGGGGACATTGGTTATTGCATAGGGGAGCAGTGGCAAAGAACTCACGCCTTAGTTGGGCTGGAATCCCAAATGGAAGATTTAGACAGGCAGAGTCACTGCGCAGTCGGGGGTTAAATGTAAGTAACTAGATCTCTTGCAGCTTCAATACAAGCAGATATTGCTAGATGAAGCTAAACTGTCCTGATGTGTGGCTCAGAGTCACGTTTTTGAATGTTAATATTAATCTAATGTTAGTTGTACTTGTAACGCGCACGGCTACTCATGAGTGTCCCGGCACGATGACTTAAGGGTGAGCAGAGAACTAACAGATAAAAAGATGCATTTTGGGAATTTTCTTAAAAACCGCCAGATCTTCAATAGTACGAAGAGCCAGGGGAAGGGCATTCCATGCTACCGCCGCCTCCAGGACAGAGACCTGCCGCCCTGCCTCTGAAATTTAAAACAGGGAACCGTTGCTAATCCGAGAGATGCCGATCGCAACAGTCTAGAGGGCAAGTAGAAAGCAAAACGCTTTTGCAGATAAGATGGAACAGTACCAATAAGGGCGCGATGGGATAGAACCAGCGGTTTGAACTTCACCCGTTCCATCACAGGAAGCCAGTGAAGTGAGCTCAGATGATGCCGCATGCTATGTCTGGTGGAGATGCCCAACAGAAGTCTAGCAGCCGAGTACTGGACAACCTGCTATTTTTTTATCAGGTAGGCAGGAATACCAATGAAAAGAGCATTGGCATAGTCCAGCCGAGACAGGATGAGGGCACACGTGACCGTTTCTCTTGCTGCCAGCGGCAAGAGAGGAAAACATTTCCTTTAAGTCTTGAGCAGGCCAAAGCAGGTACAGGTCAACTTCGAAATGTGAACCGAGAAGTAGAGACCCTCATCAAACCAGACCCCAGGTTCTTCATTGGCTTACTGTTAGAACTGGCTATTTCTGGTTGGCTAAGGCTGACGCCAAATCTAGGCAAAAACCACCATTCTAGTCAGGGCAAGGGAGTCACACGCCAAGATAACCCCTGCTCACCCCCTTGGTAGCTTGGCACGAGCAGACAGGCCTATCCCGGAGGCAATGTGTAAAGCATTTGCGCCAGCACACAACAGCAACAACATCCTAGGCACACCACAAAAGGAACTCCACACGAGGTTATATAAAAATAACTTCTGTATTGTCAAAACACATCAGATAGTAATCACACAATATACATTGTGCCAACTGGCACAGGCAATATTCACAAGGGATTATTTACACCAGGACAGGGCCACGTGGGCCACTGTCAGAATCAGCACTTAGTAGAAATAGCACTTCTAGAACATAGAATATAGGATATAAAATCTCTGTAGCACAAATTAGCAAATATAGCACACAACCAGTAACCACTGGTAACAGGTAAGTACCACCTACGCAACCCTAACCACCTTAGGAGAATGTCACGCAGGGAACCAGGACCTCACTAGGACCACCTGTACTAGAAAGAACAACCACCTAAGTATCACAATACAATTAGGGGTATAAGCAAGAACACATTACACATGATGCATAAAACATACATTCAGAGGTGTAGGGAAGGAAAACACATGATGCATAAAACATACATTCAGCGGTGTAAGAACAAGGCACATGATGCATCAAAACAACATTCAGAGGTACCAGAGAACACATGATGCCTAAAACATTCAGAGGTGTAAGGGAAGGAAAACACATGATGCATAAAAACATTCAGAGGTGTAGGTAAGACACATAATGCATAAATCACATTCAGAGGTGTCACAGGCATAATGGCATAGCACATTACGCATACTCACATTTGGGCCTAACCAGTAAAAACTACAGTAGGCAATCTCTCACTAGTCTAAACACACATAGGTAAGCACACAGCAAAAGCACATGATGTATAACCAACACATTCAGAGGTGTAAGAAAAAGGAAGACACATGATGCATAAACCAACGCATTCAGGGGTGTAAAATCAAGGAAGACACATGATGCATAAAAACATTCAGAGGTGCCAGAACATAACTCAATAGCCCAAAAACACATGAGGCCTAAAAACATTCAGAGGTGTAAGATCAAGGTGCGTAATCATATTAAATGCATTACATTTCCTAGCACCACATCACATTGCGCGAAACTTACATAAGCCACTACCTGTGGCAGTCCCTAGGCCAACTGGCCTTGTTGGGGCTAGGACGCCCTGTGTCCAAATGTGAGGGGCCTAAACGTGGCAGCTGCCCACAAAGTGCTGGGCAGCTGTGAAGACAGTGATGGGGCCAACGTTGGAGCCTTCCAGGCTCTGAACAAAACACTTGTGTCCCCCAAGAGCCTTACTGGGCTCTAAATAACAACTATGTGGGCAGGGAGCCTCGTGGGCTCTGAAACTGCTAAATGCCCCCTAGAGCCCTCGTGGCTCTAAACAACTGTGGGGCCATGGAGCCGCTCAGGGCTCAAACTACAAATGCCCCATGAGCCTCGCAGGCTCTGAAGAGACATGCGGCGTCGTTGGAGCCCCCCTCTCTGGGGGCTCAGGATCACGGAAATGGCCCCGGAGCCTCTCTGGCTTGACAATGCCCAATGCCTCCAAGAGCCTCCGTGGCTCTAAACACAAAATGCCCCGCCATTGGAGCGGCCCCCCTGAGCACACGGGGCCGCTCTGACTCTGTGTCTGCACTGGTACAGCCACCCCTGGGCCTCACGGAGTCCCCCCCAGCCCTTCACCACTCACCGGGCTTCTCGGGGGACTCCTCGCCATTCGGGCAGACTCTGGCTGCACGCGGGGCTTCCCTTTCTGCACAAGAGCCCCGCCAGCCACTGCAACACTCCTCCTGTCAAGCGGAGGCACTCGGGAGCTTCCCGCAGTCGGCGGTATCTTCTCCTTCGGCGCGGCACTTCCTGGTTGGCGGCCCCGGGGCTCTCCACAGCTACGGGAGCCCCGGGCCGCGGGAGCACGTCGCTTCTTCTCTCCCTGCTCGAAGACGCGGGGTGGGCTCCCGACCTCCTCACTCTCGTGGCACCACTTCCGCCTCATGGCAGGCCCCGCCTCCGTCCCGGCCGGGCCTGCCTGACTTCCGGTTTTGCTCTCTGCGGCCCCGGGCAGCGGCGGTGATCCCCCGGGGACAATAATGAGGGGTGGGCACCCTCGGTTTCAAAATAAAATATAGCCGTGGGGTGGCACCCGCTAAATCACTCAATAAACGGGATGGCACCCGTAATTTAAAAATAGCGCGAATCGGGCGCCAAGCAGGGTAGGCACCTGCAAGCTATGGGGCACAAGGGCAGGAGCGCTTCCCTCCTTGGGAAATCGACAGCCTCTGCCCAGGATAAGCAAATATAGCGCTCAGCCTACAAATAGAGCTCAGGGAGGCTGCAACAAAGCCTTGGCAAAGTCAAAGCAATCCAAAAAGGCACCAGCAGTCCTGGAGATCAAAGGATGGAGCAACAGAGCTCCCAGCAAGGAAAATCCTCCAGGCATCCAGGGGCTGGGCAGGGCCCAGGGAGGCAAACCTTCCCCTGGGCCCAAGCAGCAGCACGCCCCTGGCAGGATTCAAGTCAGAAACAAGAACATTTTGGAACGGGACACAGCCCCTTTTTAGGTTTTGCCTAGCCAATGCGTACAAAGTACGCATGCGCTAGGAAAAACTTAATGATGTCTGTGTGTGGGGACTGGACCGTCCCCACTCTCTCATTGGCTAGCTCCATAAATGGAGGCTATCCATTGGGAGAAGGCTCTGTCCGTCAATCTCGGACCAGATTCGGGGGCGTTCCCGAGAATGTTTGGCTTTGACGTCACGCTACGTCAGCCAAAAGCCCTCAGGAACGCCCCCGAATCTGTTCCGGCATTGACGGCACCCGGAAGAAGGTGAGTGCTTGCTTTTATTTTTTGGCCGTTCCCACCCCCTCTCCCACTCTCCGTGTCTCCGGTCCCGTTCCCGCCCCCCTCCCGCTGCCTCTCACGCTCTCCATGTCTCCGGCCCCGTTCCCGCCCCCCTCCCGCTCTCCGTGTCTCCGGCCCCGTTCCCGCCCCCCTCTCACTGCCTCTCACGCTCTCCGTGTCTCCGGCCCCATTCCCGCCCCCCTCCCGCTCTCCGTGTCTCCGGCCCCGTTCCCGCCCCTCTCCCGAAATGAAAAACAGCAAAATCAGGAGGAGACGAAGAGCGGTTTAATGGTTTAAAGTACGAAAATATAAAAGAAATATACGTGGCTTAGTGAGAGCGCACGCTTTTTTTAGCATGGATTGTGTAAAACACTCGACTAGATTTGCGGTCAGCATTACTGTCACTATAGCCCCCGCGTACTTCACCTTTCACTAAACCCTGCTCACAAGGCTTGTGCAACGCACCCCTGAGACCAGATCCTGCGAAGTATGAGATCGGCAGGGTTGCTGTGGAGCGTGTATTCCGTGCTCCCTCTGGGCCCGCTGTGGGGCTCCCGGCCAGCCCCACTGCGCAATCATTCTGCTGTTAAAACATAACGATCAGCGTAAGACACTTCTTTTAAACGTTTGATGCTTCCTGGTAGAATTTTGCCACAGTTTGGAGCTAAGTTCGAATATTTCTAGACTAGAGGAGTAATTCAATGGGTACCCCTCGGTCTTGAGACCGTCACAAACTCTGGGAGTTTGCGTAAATATTCTATATTCCCCAATACGGGAATGTGGCAGGTGTAGAAGTACACATGCGGAAATATAATCCATCCATGCCCTAAACAATTTCCCTTTGTTTCTGCCGGGAAACTGCTCTCCCCTCTCCTTGTACCTCCACCAGTTTCAGAGGATTGCTTCGTTTTTTTGTTGTTGCAGTTTTGTATAGCTATAAAAGAAATATACGTGGCTTAGTGAGAGCGCACGCTTTTTTTAGCATGGGTTGTGTAAAACACTCGACTAGATTTGCGGTCAGCATTACTGTCACTACAGCCCCCGCGTACTTCACCTTTCACTAAACCCTGCTCACAAGGCTTGTGCAACGCGCCCCTGAGACCAGATCCTGTGAAGTATGAGATCGGCAGGGTTGCTGTGGAGCGTGTATTCCGTGCTCCCTCTGGGCCCGCTGTGGGGCTCCCGGCCAGCCCCACTGTGCAATCATTCTGCTGTTAAAACATAACGATCAGCGTAAGACACTTCTTTTAAACGTTTGATGCTTCCTGGTAGAATTTTTCCAGAGTTTGGAGCAAAGTTCGAATATTTCTAGACTCGAGGCGTAATTCAATGGGTACCCCTCGGTCTTGAGACCGTCACAAACTCTGGGAGTTTGCGTAAATATTCTATATTCCCCAATACGGGAATGTGGCAGGTGTAGAAGTGCACATGCGGAAATATAATCCATCCATGCCCTAAACAATTTCCCTTTGTTTCTGCCAGGAAACTGCTCTCCCCTCTCCTTGCACCTCCACCAGTTTCAGAGGATTGCTTCGTTTTTTTGTTGTTGCAGTTTTGTATAGCACCACTTGGACATGAAAGTACTGAAGCGCTTTACAGGAGCACCAGTCGCATTTCACAAGAACTCATTAATCTTAGGTGAGTGCAAGGAGATTATGTGATTGGCTCAGAATGGTGAGCTGACACCAAGAGTGGAACCTGGTTCCCCAGCGGTAAAGTCGGCAGCTCTGGATCTTGCTCCACATCCTTCCCACACAAAGACAAGCACCGATTGGCATTCATTAATGGCTGAGTGTGCCCCTAACTAATAAATAGCAATCACTGAAAGAAACAAAACAAAACATAGAAGTTGATCCCTCGTCACTTCTGCTTCTGTTTCAAGTGCATTTGCAACTTTGTGGGAATTTACAGAGGACTGCATGAGTGCCCCAAAAGAAAACGCAGTAATTTATGTACGACCCTCCCAAAGGTGTAAGAGGACATACTGTGCTCCTGTAGACGCCTTGACATCTTTACAGTGGAAATATGACAGAGAATGCCACAACCCCCTTCGTCGCAAAGGTAGGCATTCTTTACGGTGGAAAGATGATGGAGAATGCCGCCCCTACCCCCCAACAATAAAGACCGTCATGTCTATATGGCTTGAGCAACAAGAAATTGTCCGAGGAGAAAACTTCAATACCCCAAATCTGACAAAAATTCACTCAAAATCACATGCACATAATCTGAGGGTAACTGTACTGACCAACAACTCAGTGTGTAAACAAAACAACAGTGAATGGAAATTTGAAAACAATTTATTAAAAGGGTTTTGTAGCTAGTTTAAAAACTCAATTCATACAAAGATGTGTGCTTGTGTCAATAACCGAAAACAATACACATAAAACCACAACAAATGCAATTACAATAAACAATACAGAAGAACTACAATACAAAAGTAACAAAAAAAGACACTAGTTTTTGTCATTGAAAGCCAAATCCATATCATAAATCTTAAAGATGAACCCTGACATGATAAGTAAACACAGCAAATGGGACCTCTGTAAATGAGTTACAAACGCGAGAATCTGAAATTGTGTCCTTCCTGCCATTTCTTTAGCACAAGAGGCTGACCTTGGTTGTTCTGGGTGTGTGGGTGTGTGTGGCTCTGGGTGTGTGGGTGTGCGTGGCTCTGGGTGTGTGGCTCTGGGTGTGTGGGTGTGTGTGGCTCTGGGTGTGTGGGTGTGTGTGTGGCTCTGGGTGTGTGGGTGTGTGTGTGTCTCTGGGTGTGTGTAGCTCTGGGTGGGTGTGTGTGGGGGGCTCTGTGTGGCTGTGTGTGGGGGGGGCTCTGTGTGGGTGTGTGTGTGGGGGCTCTGTGTGGGTGTGTGTGTGGGGGGGGCTCTCTGTGGGTGTTTGTGTGTGCCATTTGCGAGAGATTAAGCTATTGGCATTGTAAATCACAATGCCATTTATTTATGTTTAAAAAAAACAAATAAAAATAATGTCAAGAGGAATGCCAATAGCTCTAACTTTAACAAAGGCAAAACCATTGCATTGTAAATGCTTGTTATACAGAGAAATCCTTTGTCTAGCAGGGTGCAGGCAATGTGAGAACCAGCTAGAACTGGTTATAGGGAATTCCTTTCACTGGCCAGGCTAGGGACATCAGACGCACCCCAAGGGGTGGAGCCAGCATTATGTGGGGAAAACCCAGCCCCATTCAGGACCCTCAAACCAGACAGTCAATCCACAAGCAGGCCCAGGCTCAGTCCTGGAGCCAGGCTCCAGCCAGCTTCAGCCAATCACACGCCAGACACAAATTACCCAAATATGCCAACTTCTAAAAGTGGCACTTCTACACTAGACACAATCATGCCGCATACATAATTACGCAGCATTCAATGTCACGAGTTCGCACATACCAAACTCGACCCTGCACTCCCCTCACATCAGGAACTACCATGGGCAAACATATTCTCCATTCATTCCTTTGGGAGGGCAGGTCACTCACCACACATACACATAGAGCTCACGCACTTGTGAAAAAGTGTGCAGAGCCCTAAAATCACCAACACCAGGTCACAGAAACAGGCTAGGAAAAAGCAAGAAGTCTCGGGGTGAACCTGCCAAAAAGGGCCAGGTCCAACACTTACCAACAGAGGATGGCAGGGGGAGGTCGGGTGACCACAAAGTCTCCCTAAACCTAGGCGGGAATTTGCCAAACAGCTAAATCTCTGATTTCTCCTTGTTACATTTTAATTGTGCCCCCGAAAGCCACCTAAAGACGGAGGAGAGACAGCGATGAACTAGAGTGACCGAATTATCATCCCTGTCCCAAGTGAAGAGTAGCTGCGTATCATCAGCATACGCCATCACCTTTGCCCCCAAACTCTTGGCTAGATAGACCAGCGGGGCCACTTTGATATTAAAACGAAGGGGAAGAAGACCCCTAATGGACTCCTTTTGTAACAGCCTGCTGGAGAGAGGCCGAAGGTGGTAGCCAGATCTGCTGTGCCCGACCCTCAAGAAAGGACCTAAGCCAGTTCCACGCGACCCTGACCCCACTATCCTGGCCAGACTCGAGAGAAGAAGATAGTGAGTAACAGTATCGAACGCCGCCGAGAGGTCAAGCAAAATCAATGCTGCCCTCCCGCCGGTGTCCAAGCACCCCCGAATGGCCTCCACCACCTCCACTAGCACAGATTCCGTGCTATGAGCTGCATGGAACCCAGACTGAGCGGGATGAAACTGACCCTCACTTTCGACAAAATCCGCAAGTTGTTTAGTTACAACCTTCTCACACACCTTGGCCAGACCAGGTAGGAGAGAAATAGGCCTGTAACAGGGCTGCACATGTCTAGTGAAGGCTTTTTTAGTAGTGGAAGGATCTTGGCCTGTCCAGGACACAGAAACACAAGCTGTGCAGAGGGACATGTTAACAATGCTATTTACATCTGCATGATAGTCTCAGCAGCTGCTGCCAGCAGCCTAGCCGGACAGGGATCCGAAGGAGAGCCCGATTTAAGACTCCTTAGGATTTGGGGGGACAAATCAAGTAAAATGCTCCTAAGTCTGTCAGGGTGTTTCCGACTCCTTCCCTATCGCACTGGTTCAGGACTATGGTGGTACACTACTTACAGATCCACAGGAAATAGCCAGTAGCTACGCCACCCAACTTTGCATGCGAGGAGTAAGGCTCTGCCCCGGGAGCAGATTGTCGATTTAGTGCAGGCACTTTGCCTTAAGACGCTCACTGTGCTTAAACGTGAGTCCCTGGATGATGCCCTCACTGGGGAGGAGCTGTTGTCGACATTATCAGGATTGAATGTCAGGAAGGTCACAGGCCCCAACATGTTTCTGTCAGAGGCTAGGATAGTAATGCCCAAATGTTTAGACCATATGTTCAGGGTGGGTCACGAGGCAATTCGTAACCCCTCCCTGCCTCCCGATTAGTGCCATGCAGAGATCACAGTATTCCCCAGGCCCGGTTGGCCAATGGATGAGCATGCTTCTTACCGCCAAAATTCCTTGTTGAACATTGAAGTAAAGATCCTAGCGAAAGCACCTGCAGGTAGGCTAGTACGTCTGATCCCAGATTTCCCGCATCCACATCAGGCAGGGTTCATGCCTTGTCGTGCCACTCGCGCTTGCCGACAGATTGGAGGGTTGAGCTGTGGTTCTCCTGGCTGACATAGACAAAGCTTTTGACTCTGTGATTTGGGAGTACCTGTTAATTTTCCTTCTGGATCTCAACTTCGGCCCTAGATTCCTTTCTTATATTTGGCTGCTCTATATTGGCTTGACCGTGTCGGTTCGGGTGGCAGGTGCCCAATCAGCTCTGTTCCACATGCAGCAGGAAATAAGCCAGGGTTGTCCCTCTGGTCCCTGCTGTTCTCTCTTGCCTTAGAGCCCCTGGCAGCCTGGATACGGATGGACGCAAAAGTACATGGCTTTGAATGGGGAACAGCGCTCTCAGACAGAATCCCACTGTACGCTGATGATGTTCTTTTCTTCCTCACATCCCTAGATAAATCAGAACTCCGGATGTTGCAGATCCTGCAGATCCTGCATATTTTCGAAGAGATCTCAGGTCTCTGTGTTAACACATTCAAGTTCACAGTCTGGAGCCAGGCTATGCATTCTCTGCTGGGCATCGGGCGTGCGAGTAGCCTTGTCTGGGATCAACTATCTGGGCATATTTGTTACTCTGGAAACAAACTTGGTGAGGTTGTGCGATCTAGATCCTGTTTTACCTCGCCTACAGGAGGATATCAGTCAAAAATGTCTTTATTTCGATTTACATCATAAAAGGCATACAATACATACACAGCATAATACATTAACAAGTTCATAATATTCCATAAAATCGATAAATACTGTACATACTAAAAACCAGGGATTTAAAAAGTTATTAAATGTTTAGATCAAAGACAAACGACTGAATCCATATAAAATACTCAATCTTGCTAAAAACTCCGACTGCGTCATATACAATAGTGTAGTGATGTTTTAAGAGCTCAGGTTCCGAGTTCGTATCAACCAGGCCCAGCTGACAAATTTAGATACACCTATAACAATATATTTTGAGGTGTCAGTTTTCAAGATTCTACTAGCGGTAATTGCAGATCTAGGTCCCAGTGAGCAACATACCGGCCTTTGCCAAACACGTCTGGTCAATAGATTCTACCACCTTCACACAAAAAGGACATTTGTCGCTGCTATGTGGATTCCAGGAGCTCGTTAACCCACGAAGAGGGAGAGAGCCCACTCTTAGCTGGTGAAACAGTTTTCGATCTAGTGGCTTTGTTATAATATTCCAATAATCTTCATAACTGGGAGCATCCTTGATAACGAGGAATAGTGATGTCATAGAATTACCCAGCTCGGTTGCTAATCTCTTTTCCTTGATCCTTCCCCAATACATTCCCTTAAAAGCCTTCTTTGAGGGAAAAACAGCAGTAACAGGGTTCGTCCATATCCATCAGAGATGCTTTAATTGCGGATAACCAGGGAACCCTAGATGAGCCACGTAATCCTTTTATCTCCAGGAGAGCCTCAGAGTACATGGACAGTTCCGGTGTAGTCCACAGACGCCGCCAAAACGCCAGAGGTCTATACCGTACCATATCCTCCACGGGGCTGCAACCTAGGTCAAATAATAAGGGAAGACGAGGTGAAGATTGGGGTAACCCTATTGCTGATCTAAGGAATTTATTCTGAGCAACCTTCAATTGGGAGATATCACTAAAACCCCACAGTTCCGCTCCATACATAATAGCGGAAAGAATTTTGGAGCCATAGATTTTAATCAAGGGGGCCAACGGCTTAGTTAAGAATTAGTGTATTCCTTCAGTAGGGCTCCCCCAAGTTGGGCATGCTTAAGGCTGAGGAGGTCTATCTGAGGTTTCCAACTTAGGTTTTCACTAACGGTAACACCCAAATAAGTAAAGACAGCAGTTTGATCAAGAATGACCCCACCCATTTTAACCCTTGCTTTAACTGATCTTGGGCCACGAAGGACCATAAATTTGGTCTTTCCTACGTTCACTTCCAGCTCATGTTCGCTGCAGAAAAGCTCAAAGCGAGACAGATCGTGCTGTAAACCCTGCCTCGTTTTGGAAATTATGAGTGTGTCATCTGCGAACATAAGGAGGGGAACTTTCTTTCCAGCAAGGGAGGGTGCATCGGTTGGGTGGTTGGAAAAATAATTCATCACCCCGTTAATAAACAGGGAAAATAGGGTAGGAGCTAACACACACCCCTGTCTAACCCCTTTTAAGATCTCAAACCTAGCGGTCACCTCCCCTGGCTTGCCCCATCGAACTTTAGCGTGCGTGTGCGCATGCATGTTGATAAGAAAATCCACCTGCTCTTTGGGCATACCCATCCCCAATAAAACTTCCCACAGCTTGGTCCTAGGTACTAGATCAAATGCGGACCTAAGATCCACGAAGGCCGCAAAAAGCGACCCCCCCCAAGGAAAACCTCTTTCCAATATAGGAGCATAAACCTGAATACTTGGTCGAGTGTACCAACATGCGACCGAAAACCCGCCTGTAACGGCATTAAAATATCAAAATCAATCATTCAGCTCTGTATACGTCCCAAAAGCAGATGGGCCACAATCTTTTAAACCGCGTCAATAAGACTAATTGGGCGATAATTAGACGGTGCGGTACGATCACCTTTCTTATAAATTGGCAGAATTTCGGCCCCCAACCACGAATCAGGAACCGCTACTCCTTTCGCAAGGGCATTAACTAACAATGTCAGATAGGGGACCCATAAATCATATTCATGTTTAAAAAGGTCAGCAGGGATACAGTCGGGTCCCAGTGCCTTACCACTCGGGATAGCCTTTAGGACCGTATTTACTTCACTAGGAGCAAATAGCAAAACATCATCACTCATAAGGGACGGTGTTCCGACAATTGACTTATTCTTAAGATTAAATTGGTTTTCAAAATACAAGACCCACTGACCAGGCTCCACATGATTAGAGGGTACCATATCTTGAGAGCGATTGCCCCATTTAAGGAGATGCCAGAATTTTATCATATTTCGCCCTTCACAAGCCTGAAGTAACCCCCGCCAGCGATCCTCATCCCAGTTCCTCTTAGCAGTTCGCTGGGCAACCTTATATGTAGCCCTACAACTACGAATAGCATCTGGTGCTCTTGATTTTATGGCAGAAAGCAAGGCTCTATGAGCCTGTCTACATCCATTACCATACCATTAGCAGGGTCTTAACTCTTTATTTTTAGAATTGGGTGGTAAACTCTTGACAAAAATTGATTTAAGCTTTAAAAATAAGTCACTATGAATGTCAGGAATATTATCATTAGGCTCAGCTTGCGACCCAAAACTATTAAGTTTGTCGAGTGTGGTGGTAAGCATGTTCCTAATCGAAGACAGCGAGCCCTCATTCATAGCTATTTTTGGCCAACGTACCCTTCTTTCATCATTTGCTAAGATGACTTCTGCCTGAACTATTGGGACATCGGCCCTAATAGAGTCGGAAAAGCTATTGTCTTTTGAAGACAGGACTAAGGGATGGTGGTCGCTTTCAGATCTACACGTGACCACCATGTCAACAAGAACAGACCACATCTCTAGATTAACCAGTATATAATCTATACGGGACCCAGATCTTCCATTATCGTATGTCACTGCCCCTGACCTATCAGACTTCATTCTGCCATTAGCAGCCCTTGTCAAGGCACAACCCCTTCATAAACAGAGCAGCTTGCGGAGGAGGAGCTACGCGGGCATCCAAGATGGTCGCGTGAGCAGAGAGCTCCCGAGACCCGCACCGTCCTTCCTTATCTATCCTTCACCTATCCTGGTCATTTTGACGGGCTTTTGCAGCGCCATCATCGCTGATGCTACTGATCCTTCTCTGGTCAAAATCGGACCCTGGGGACCATTTTTCTGGACTTTGCAACTTTCTGGCCTGCCCGCGGGCGCGGCCGGGGACTCGGCTGCCCATTTTGGCCGACCTGTAATTGAACAACAACGGCTGCCCGGCATCTGGCCCGCCGGAGGTGCATTGCTTTCACTTTCGGTTTCCTTTTCTTTGTTCCTGTCTCCTCCTATTCTGCCTTGCCTGCGGCCCTCTCAGCCTGCACTATCCTCCGTTGGACTGGCAAGGAGGCTGCGACACCACTGTCTCAGTGGCGCATCGGAGTTCCGAGACTTTTCTACCTTCTCGTCACCTCCCCTGGCTATCTGACCGACACTGAATGCGAGATGGCGACGAAAGTGGAGGCCGAAAAACGCCGAAAGGCGGCAACCCGGGGGGGATCGATCCAGTCAAACATGATCGAACGCTCCACCCAGCCGAGGGGCTCCCCCGGGACCGTATGTATGGGTGCTGAAGGACTTCCAACAGACACATCGTCTACTTCGGAAGTGTTGCTCCAAGACCTAATGGCTGCCATTACTGGACTCAAGGCCGACATGAGTCAACAATTTGAAGCCGTGGTGACCAAAATAGACACGGTGGCGGTGGATGTGACCCTGATTCGGGACGATTTGGCCAAAACAAACGAGCGGGTGAAGGCACTGGATCTCAAGACATCTAGCCTGGTGACCGACATGGCCGAGGCGCAGTCCGAAATTGGCAATCTGCGTGCATCGCACGACTTACTGCTCAAGCGGATGGAGGACTATGATAACAGGGCCAGGCGGAACAACATACGCCTTGTCGGAGTGCCGGAAGGTGATGGTGCTGTAGCGACCGATCTCTTGGTCGAGGAACTTATAGTTGCCCAATTGGCTCCGGCGGGACTTAGTAAGTTCTTTGCCGTGGAGCGCGCTTATCGTTTTCCTGGAGGTCGAGTGAAGCCGGGGAACCCGCCGAGGCCTATCATCGCCAGGCTTTTTCACTACCGGGACAGGGATGCTATCCTCCAGGCCGCCCGTAAACATGGTCCCCTAAAGTATGACAATAACTCTGTCTCCATCTATCCCGACTTCACTCCTCAAGTGCAGCGACAAAGATCTGGTTTCCTTGGAGTGAAGCGTCGTCTACGGGACCGGGGACTGAAATATGCCATGCTGTTTCCGGCCAGGCTCCGGATCGAATATCGGGAGCGTGCCTATTTCTTTGATCAACCTGAACGTGTAGCCGACTGGCTGGACTCGTTGCCGGCAGATGACTTTGGGAGCGGAGGCCCTGGTGGTGCAGAAGGTGGTGCAGCGGCCCAGGAGTAACAGATGCCCCAGAGGTTCCGATTGAGACTATGAAACGTTTTGTGTACATTGACTTATTCCCTATTGACTCTGCCCGTGGCGGTGCGGTAACGGGTGATTTCTCCCTTCCTCCTCGGGGGGTTCTTTGTGTAGAAGTATGGGGCGACAGGCACACTGCAGTTGGGGGTGGCTTCTTAGTCAGCAGGGGTGCAGGGAGGGGGGTGTTGTAACGGGTTTGGGTCCTGGGGTTGGTGTTTGGGGACTTGGTTTTGTTTTGTTTAATTTGTTTTGTTCTGTGTTTCATGGTACTTCACATCTTGCAATATCTTTTCATAGTGGGCTCTGCTGGGGGGTGGGTGTGGAATGTTTTCGTTGCAATGGGGGGGGGTGAAATGCGGATTCTTTCTTGGAACGTGAATGGTTTGGGTGACCGGATTAAGCGGGGCATTGTACTGCAATTCTTGAGACGCCACGCCCCTGATGTTGTGTTTCTTCAGGAGACCCACTTGATTGGCAATGCTTGCAAGGCCTTAGACCGCCGGGGATATCGACTTGTTGCACATGCGGGGTTCACTTCGGGTTCCCGGGGTGTGGGTATTATGGTGAGGTCTTCCCTTGCTCTTGCTATCGACGATGTTATCCTTGATGAACGTGGGCGGTATGCTGCTGTTTCGGGGAGGTGGGAGGGTAAGCAGGTCGTGTTTGTTGTTGTCTATATCCCCCCGGGACTGCAGGCTACCACTTATGCGGATTTAGGCAGGACTCTCCTTGGGCTTCCAGACGGCTTGCTGGTCCTGGGTGGGGACTTCAATTCTGTCATGTCCGGCGACTGCGACAGGCTACCCCCTAGAGTATTGCCACAGTCCCAGATGTGGCTCAGTGAAATGGCTGACACTTTTGGTCTGGTTGATGTCTGGCGCTCACTACACCCCACACTCCACCAATACACTTTTCACTCTGGTGCGCACGGCAGCCTCTCCCGCATTGACTATTTTTTTATGTTAGCCTCCACCTTGTCCACTGTCCGTGAGATTCGACATCTCCCCCGGGGTATCTCGGACCACTCCCCCCTACTAACTACGATTTCTGTGGGCAGTCCTCCTGGTAACAGAGTTCCCCCGATTCCTCCCTGGCACTTTCGAAACCCCCGGCTCCGCTCAGACTTGCTTAAGGCAATAGATTGCTATTTTTCTGAGAATATGGGCTCTGTCTCTTCCCCCACTGTTCTCTGGGAGGCCTTTAAGACGGTTATTCGGGGTTCCGCCCTGTCACTCATTGCCACTGAACGTAGGGTCAAGAGGGAGGCTGTTGTGGCTCTTGAAACTGAAATCACTGCGCTTGAGAGCGAGCTGGGTGGGAATGACACGCCTGCACTGTTGCATGAATTGGAATTGAAGCAAGCAGACTATAAAGCCTGTGTCACGGATGCTGCTAAATTGATGCGGTCTAATCAACTTGGTCGACTGTATGATGTGGGTGACAAAGCTAGCAAGCTTCTTGCGTGGTTGGATAAGACTGAGCGTGCGAGTCGTGTTGTTCCCTCCATTGTTCATGATTCTGGTGTGACTGTCTCTGATCCGGATGAGATTGTTGGGTGCTTTGTTGACCACTTCCGTACGGTTTATACGCCTGTTAGTGACCGAGATGAGGCCGACTCCAGGCTACTCCTACGTGACATTGCTCTGCCGACTGTGTCTGATGCAGACTGCCTTGCTCTTGAGGCCCCCTTTACTGTCGATGAGATTGCCCTTGCAATCCGTTCCCTTCGCTCGGGTAAGGCAATGGGTCCTAATGGTCTCCCCATTGAACTCTACAAGCTTTGCCCCGACAAGATGGCCGCCCACCTGCGTCACATGTTCCTCGAGGCGGTGGAGGCTGGATGCCTCCCCCCTGAGCAGCGCCTCGCTACTATAGTGGTCATTTATAAGGATGGCAAACCTCGTGACCGGTGTGCCTCGTACCGCCCCATTTCCCTCCTTAATGCGGAACCCAAAATCCTCGCCAAGGTGCTGGCCAATCGGATGCTTGCTGTGATTTGTGACCTGATCCACCCGGATCAATCCGGCTTCATTCCCCACAGAAACACTGCTCTTAATTTGCGTAGGCTCCATAGTGTCCTCGCGAGAGCTTCTATACTCGCCGAGCCAGCAGTAGTCGCTTCTCTTGATGCCACGATGGCATTCGACACTATTGAATGGCCCTACCTTTGGGCAGCCCTCGCTAAATTTGGTTTTGGCCCCAATTTTATCGCTTGGGTCAAGCTTCTCTATGAGCAGCCGCTAGCTCAGGTTGCGGTTAATGGTCGGTGCTCGGGCCCCTTCCCCTTGGGCCGTGGCACACGTCAAGGCTGTCCTCTTTCTCCGCTTTTGTTTGCTTTGGCACTCGAACCTCTAGCCGCGTGGCTCCGGTGGGAACCCTCGATCAAAGGGATCCGATGGTCCCCTGACCTTGAGGATCGTGTCTCCTTGTACGCGGACGACATCCTCCTCTATCTCACTTCCCCACAGAAGTCGCTCAATGTTCTTTTCGACGTCCTCACATCCTTCGGTAAAAACTCGGGACTTGTCATTAATTGGACCAAGTCCTGTGTCTACGCCATAGCCGGTACTCTGCCGCCTCTCCCCCGCAGATTTCCCATCCTGGTAGCAACGGACGGTTTTAAGTATCTTGGGATCCATGTATCCATGATTTCTTCGGTCCGCTATGAGCGTAACTTGTATGCCCCACTCCGCAGACTAAAGCAGGATGTTCGGCGTTGGCGCGATCTGCCTTTATCCCCATTGGGCCGGGCGGCGCTCTTTAAAATGATGTCGCTCCCTCGATTCCTCTACGCCCTGCAAAATTTCTTCGACCCTGTTCCGGCTCGTTACTTCCATGAAGTCGAGAGTTTACAGCGGCAACTTATCTGGGACGGCCGTGCCCGCATTGCCTTGTCCAAGCTAACGCTCTCCTGGTACGACGGCGGTATTGCGCTACCGGACATTAGACGATACTACTGGGCCTCACACCTGAGTGCCATCAACCATGCGACGTACGCTCCGGAGCCCGCTCCTGCCTTTGCTTTGGATAAATTGCTGTTGCCCGGTGGCAACTTTAATAGGGCGCTATACTCTAAGGCCCCCTTCCGACTTCTTACGGGCCCAACGAAATGTGCGGTGCGGGCATGGCGAGACGCTACGGTGGCCACGGGCTGGGGCGGTAGACTGACACGTATGACGCCACTGTATGATTCGGAACGTCTGGGCAACCTGTGGAAGACGAAAGGATTTGAGAAATGGGACATGATTGGGATTAGCACTGTGGGGGACCTGTGGGCACGTGGCACGGTTAAGTCCTTTGAATCGCTGAAGCTAGAATACCGGCTCGATGATAGGGAGCACTTCCGGTACATGCAGGTGAGGCATGCCTTGTCTTCTGTCTTTCCCCCCGGTACGGACATTCCGCAGTCCTCCCCTTTGGAGGATCGGGTTCTAGATGGCCACGTCCCGGACAGCACCATCTCCTTAATATACAAGAAGCTCATTAATAATAGAACTGACCAGCTCGAGAAGCTCCGGGCTGCATGGACGGCCGACGGACTTGAATTGGACGACGAGGACTGGCAGTCTGCCGTGTCCTCCCCTAAGGAGGTGGCTATTCCTGCAAGACTTCGCTTTGTCCAATTGAAAATCCTCCATCGCGTGTATCTTACTGGAATGCGTCTGGTGCGAATGGGTCTGATTTCGGATGGACGATGCAAGCGTGGGTGTGGGATGGATGGTACCTTTCTTCACGTTCTCTGGGAATGTCCGGTGATTGTAACGTACTGGTCCAGGGTGCATGATGTGATGAGCCGTGTCACGGGGGTCCCATTGATTCCTGAGGCGCGTCGTTGTCTCTTGAATGTATGGGAACCGTCTGACTGCACTGCTGCCCAGACACTTTGGGTCACCCTTGGCAATATGATCGCGAAGAGGGATATTGCGCAGCTTTGGGGCTCCCCTAGACCGCCAGTACTAAGTGCCTGGAAGGAGAACATGGACTGGTCCATGTACCGCGAGAAGACGGTATATGAGGCCCGGGGGCGTCCGGGGAAGTGGTCCAGAGTTTGGGCTCCCTGGAATGCTTATCGTGGGGATATCTGTTCTCCCCCACTTGACTACGAGGTCCCTCTTCCCTCCTCTCCGTGATTTACGTTCCTTTCCTATTCTTACCACATGCCTCTCTTGCGCGCGCCACCCCCCCCTCGACATCGTCTTTTCTCCTATATTCATTCCCCCCCCCCACCTCCAGCAACCCATGCCACTATGATACCATGTGTTTGTTTGTTAGTGTTCACTTCGACAAAAACATAAAATTAAACCTTTCTTATCCTATTTGTCTGATGTTACGCTCTTGCCGATAATGTTGATTTTAGAGATTGCTCCAGCAACGTGCTGCCTCATATCGCACTTCTCGCTCAGCCTGTTCTTTGTCATAGCGGCCGGCCCCGCGGGGTTGTAGGCAGACGCTGTGTATTGTGCATTTGTAAATAAAGGTTTTAAAAAAAAATTTAAAAAAAAAACAAAAAAAAAAAAACAGAGCAGCTTGCATCCATTTCTTGATGGGTGCCAACTCCAACCGGGGAATCCCCCACAGAGAGTCCTCAACCTCTGAGAGCTTCCCGTCATCCATGCCCAGGGGCTCGAAACAGGTGTTGAAATCCCCCACCACTACCCTATTTACATTATTAGTTAAGGAACTTAAAAAACTCTCCAGTAAAAGAGCAATCGGAGAACATTTCCACCTGGAAGGCCCCTTAAATAAATATTAATAATGATAACGTTAAGCCCCTTAGTTGAGCTAACCCGAATAGCCATAATATCCGGGCTATCAATCGGGATCTCCACCACGGTCACACCCTCTCATTGGCGTACCCAGATCGACAGGCCTCCCACCGGTCTACCTCTGGTACCCTAATTGGTGGTTTGTAAAAATTCAGGAAGCCTGTACGAAAAACGGGAGATATTGCCCAAGTTTCCTGAAAAGACCAAATATCTTACTCATCAATAAAGCTAGGCCAAGCAAGTGAATTTATTTTGGATTCTAGGCCTGCTATCTTCCAAGAAGAAACCTTCACCATGGGAAAAACGGGGCAAGGGATCACCGCCTGGCAATCCAAGTGAAGGACAGGAGTGGGATTGCTTATACAGGTATTAGGATCAATAGAAGAAGTGGAATGTGAGAGAACGGTGTGCAGTCATAATATCGAGTTTTTATTTCGACTGGACAGAATATCGACTACAGAATATCGAGATGGCAGTAATATCGAGGTAAGTAATATCAATGTCATTAATATCGATTTTTAAGTTTTGTAAAAAATATCGAAGTTAAAAATATCGAGTAATTAATATCGACTGTAAATAATATCGTCTCTTTGTATTGGTAAAAAATATCGAAAGTCAAAATATAGAATGTCAGAATATCGACTGTCATAATATCGACTGTCATGATATCGAAATTTTAAATGTAGACTGTTTATAATGTCGTAATAGTTATTTTGTTGTTTTAAATGTTTATAAATGTAGTTAATTTAGAGTTATTAAATATATAAATTTTATTTTTTATATTTAAAAATATATTAAAAAATGTATAATAATGTTTAGGAGCGGGTTGTGCTTTTTTAGGGAATAGGGTGGGAAGTGTTTTAAAATATATAGTAACATTTTTATTTAAAACCTAAAAATTAGTTAAATTGACCTAATATTGTACAAACATTTTAGGTAAAAATGTAATGTATCTAAAAATGTATAATAATTTTTAGGAGCAGGTTGTGGGTTTTTAGGGGAATAGGGTGGGAAGTGTTTTAAAATTAGTAAAATTAAAAATTGCTAAATAAATTTAAATTGAAAAATTGAAATAATATTATAAAATTAAAATAAAATCCAAATTAATTTCAAAATTAAAATTGTATATAGAAATATACAAAATTTTGGGTATCGTAATAAATTTTCTAAAATAAATTTACAAATTAATTTCAATTTAAAATTTCATCAAAATTCTACAAAAAATATTGGGTATGGCAATAATTTTGCTAAAGTATATACATTTATTAAATAAAAAGAATGTTACATTTGAATGTTAAAATTAAATTTGTAAAAATTGTAATCTTTATAAAAAAATTAAAAATTATTTTTAAATTCAAATTTCACAGATTTATTTTTAAAATATTAGGGTATGGTAACAAATTTGATATTGGTAAAAAACTAAATTTAAAAATATTAATTATACATTTTAATTTGTGTATTTGTGTGTTTGTAATATTCAAATTTTTTGTATTATAGAGAAATATGTGGGGAATTTTTTATTAATTAAATAAATTTTAAAGAACATAAAAATTTAAATGTTTAATTTAATATTGGCAAATATTTAGAAATTCAAAAAAGGATTTAAATGGTAACATGTATTATTAATTGATACTTGGTGGAGTGGGAATAGTAAATTATATGGGTTTAGTGTCCAGCAACTTCCCTGAGTTTACACTTGGTGGTGTGGGAATAGTAATTTATATGGGTTTAGTGTCCAGCACCTTCCCTGAGTTTATACTTGGTGGTGTGGGAATAGTAATTTATATGGGTTTAGTGTCCAGCACCTTTCCAGAGTTTATACTTGGTGGAGTGGGAATAGTAATTTATATGGGTTTAGTGTCCAGCACCTTCCCAGACTTTATACTTGGTGGAGTGGGAATAGTAATTTATATGGATTTAGTGTCCACCACCTTCCCTGAGTTTATACTTGGTGGAGTGGGAATAGTAATTTATATGGGTTTAGTGTCTAGCACCTTCCCAAAGATTATACTTGGTGGAGTGGGAATAGTAACTTATATGGGTTTAGTGTCCAGCACCTTTCCTGAGTTTATACTTGGTGGTGTGGGAATAGTAATTTCTATTGTTATAGTATCCAAAACCTTCCCTGAGTTTATACTTGGTGGAGTGGGAATAGCAAATTATATGGGTTTAGTGTCTAGCACCTTCCCTGAGTTTATACTTGGTGGTGTTGCAATAGTAATTTATATGGGTTTAGTGTCCAGCCCCTTCCCTGAGTTTATACTTCGTGGAGTGGGAATATGAATTTATATGGGTTTAGTGTCCAGCAACTTCCCAGAGTTTATACTTGGTGGAGTGGGAATAGTAAGTTATATGTGTTTAGTGTCCAGCACCTTCCCTGAGTTTATACTTGGTGGAGTGGGAATAGTAATTTATATGGGTTTAGTGTCCAGCACCTTCCCTGAGTTTATACTTGGTGGTGTGGGAATAGTAATTTCTATTGTTATAGTATCCAGCACCTTCCCTGAGTTTATACTTGGTGGAGTGGGAATAGTAAATTATATGGGTTTAGTGTCCAGCACCTTCCCTGAGTTTATACTTGGTGGTGTGGGTATAGTAATTTATATGGGTTTAGTGTCCAGCACCTTCCCTGAGTTTATACTTGGTGGAGTGGGAATAGTAATTTCTATTGTTATAGTATCCAGAACCTTCCCTGAGTTTATACTTGGTGGAGTGGGAATAGCAATTTATATGGGTTTAGTGTATAGCACCTTCCCTGAGTTTATACTTGGTGGTGTGGGAATAGTAATTTATATGGGTTTAGTGTCCAGCACCTTCCCTGAGTTTATACTTGGTGGAGTGGGAATACGAATTTATATGGGTTTAGTGTCCAGCAACTTCCCAGAGTTTATACTTGGTGGAGTGGGAATAGTAATTTATATGTGTTTAGTGTCCAGTACCTTCCCTGAGTTTATACTTGGTGGAGTGGGAATAGTAATTTATATGGGTTTAGTGTCCAGCACCTTCCCTGAGTTTATACTTGGTGGTGTGGGAATAGTAATTTATATTGCTATAGTATCCAGCACCTTCCCTGAGTTTATACTTGGTGGAGTGGGAATAGTAAATTATATGGGTTTAGTGTCCAGAACCTTCCCTGAGTTTATACTTGGTGGTGTGGGAATAGTAATTTATATGGGTTTAGTGTCCAGCACCTTCCCTGAGTTTATACTTGATGGAGTGGCAATAGTAATTTCTATTGTTATAGTATCCAGAACCTTCCCTGAGTTTATACTTGGTGGAGTGGGAATAGCAAATTATATGGGTTTAGTGTCTAGCACCTTCCCTGAGTTTATACTTGGTGGTGTGGGAATAGTAATTTATATGGGTTTAGTGTCCAGCACCTTCCCTGAGTTTATACTTGGTGGAGTGGGAATATGAATTTATATGGGTTTAGTGTCCAGCAACTTCCCAGAGTTTATAATTGGTGGAGTGGGAATAGTAATTTATATGTGTTTAGTGTCCAGCACCTCCCCTGAGTTTATACTTGGTGGAGTGGGAATAGTAATTTATATGGGTTTAGTGTCCAGCACCTTCCCTGAGTTTATACTTGGTGGTGTGGGAATAGTAATTTCTATTGTTATAGTATCCAGCACCTTCCCTGAGTTTATACTTGGTGGAGTGGGAATAGTAAATTATATGGGTTTAGTGTCCAGCACCTTCCCTGAGTTTATACTTGGTGGTGTGGGAATAGTAATTTATATGGGTTTAGTGTCCAGCACCTTCCCTGAGTTTATACTTGGTGGAGTGGGAATATGAATTTATATGGGTTTAGTGTCCAGCAACTTCCCAGAGTTTATAATTGGTGGAGTGGGAATAGTAATTTATATGTGTTTAGTGTCCAGCACCTCCCCTGAGTTTATACTTGGTGGAGTGGGAATAGTAATTTATATGGGTTTAGTGTCCAGCACCTTCCCTGAGTTTATACTTGGTGGTGTGGGAATAGTAATTTCTATTGTTATAGTATCCAGCACCTTCCCTGAGTTTATACTTGGTGGAGTGGGAATAGTAAATTATATGGGTTTAGTGTCCAGCACCTTCCCTGAGTTTATACTTGGTGGTGTGGGAATAGTAATTTATATGGGTTTAGTGTCCAGCACCTTCCCTGAGTTTATACTTGGTGGAGTGGGAATAGTAATTTATATGGGTTTAGTGTCCAGCAACTTCCCAGAGTTTATACTTGGTGGAGTGGGAATAGTAATTTATATGGGTTTAGTGTCCAGCACCTTCCCTGAGATTATACTTGGTGGAGTGGGAATAGCAAAAGATTTGTAGAAAATTAATTTTTGGTTGCTTGAATACTACAAGATTTATTTGTTTAAAATATAAAAATTATAGTATAAATTCTAGTTAATGTTACTTTATTGATAAATTGATACATAAATACAAATCTCAAAATATTAACTATAATATTGATATAATAATTTTTTACTAACAAAAAATTAAACACACAGAGGGTTAAATGGAACAATTGAAATACAGTTTATTGAGACTGAAAAACAAATGGGAAGTAGAGTAAATAATTTTATTAGCAGTATAAATTAATAAGTAGATAGTGTTTATTATCACAAAAAATATAGCAAGTCAATATATACATTTATAAATATATTTAAAAATTATGTTTAAAAATGTTTGTTTATTCACATTTATTTTAAAAGAAAATTTTACTAACAAACATAATAACATAGTGTACAATTTTTTTAATAACAATTATTTAAATCACATACAAATTAGAAATATTTTAATAATAAACATGTTGCAAATAATTGGTATATTTGTTGTACATACATCTTTTTTACTTTTTAATGTGCACAATATTGATAGATACATTTTTATAAAGATTTTACAAGACTAACATTTTTTTGGTTTACAAAATGGCAATAGGTTAATTTAGAAATTAATAAAATTAATATTGAAAATATTAATCATATTCATTTTTACATAGGTAAATAATACAAAAGGTATTAAAATACATAGGTAATTGTGAAAATAACATTAACATATTTATAAACATTATGTTTAACACAAAGTTACATATAGAATACATTTTTACATTTAAATTAATTACAAAGTGTACATATAAATAATAGTTTCTTTTTAACAGTTAGTTAAATAATAGTGGAAATAATTTTTTTAACAAAGGACATTTTATAAATATTTAAAAAAATATTCATCAGTTATAACATATAATGTAAGGCTGTGTTTTTAAATTTAAAGTGTTGAAAAATAGAAATTAAATAGCCATTTCATATTTACAGGGACTATTTTTTAACCGCGTAATGTTACTTTGGCTCATTTGGTGCTTCAACAGCTCGCGGTTGGATGCTGCTTTGCGTTGGAGAGGGTACATTTGTTTTCATTATATTTTATTAATTAATGAAGTTATTTTAAGTGTATGTGTGGTGTGTTTAGGCTAGTTAGATGGTATTCTCGATCCTAGATTGTGTTTTAGGTGTTAGTTAGAGTGTACGATATTTGGTTTTTACCGCGTTTCAGTTCTAGGTGTGTGAGGTATGCTAATATGTTTAAATGTTTTTAAATGGATATGTTTAGAGTATAATTATGTGTTTTTATATCTGTATGGGTGTATTTGTGTGGGTGGGTATGTATTTTTCTATTTTTCAGGTCATCATCGCGGTTTGAGGTTTAGGAGGAGGTCGTTTTTTTAAAAAAAGTTGTGTGACGAGAATTATATACGCTTATTTTTACACACATACTTTTATTTTCGGGTTTTCCAGGAGGGTTTATTTTTTTAAAGTACTATTTTCGGGTTTTGAAGGGTACATCCTGTGGTTTACATTGAAGAGGAGTCGCCATGGATTTGCTTGTATTTTTTCATTTTTTTTTTAGCTTACTTGGATTGTATGGACATTTTGAACTCTCTCGTATGGATTGTTTGACATTGGATTTCTTCTCAAGCAGCGGCAGAAATGTAAGTATTAAAAAAAAATCTTTTTGGGTGGGAAAGCTGTATTTATTTGTTATATTGTTATGTTATATGTAACATTTGGTAAATAAATTATCATAATACATTCAATATATGTTTTTACAATGTATTTGATCATTTAATTACTATTTGTTACATATAACAAAGGTAGGAATTTTTATATTTCAAAGTGGCTAATGTTGCATGTATATTTATGTTATTTTTTATAGAAGAATTTTAGCGATCATTGAGAGGTATTCCAGTCCTTTGCTAGTTGGATAGAGGGTAACTTGGCTTTGGAGTGTGTTATACATTTTTTGGGTTTCTTTGCTTAATTTCGGTCCAATCAGTGTTACTTATTGCTCCATTCTGAGCTCTTGGTAACTCTGCTCTTTTTGTAAGGATTGTAGTAATTTGTGAAGGGTAGGTGTCCCTCTGCCTGTAGTTGATTGGAAGGCATTATGCCATCCTTCAACTGCGTTGTTTGTTTTCGCATCTTTGTTTAGTGTGCTACGGTAGACATTCCACCAGGCTATTTGTTATTTTGGTTGTCTTCTATGGCCAGATCGGTGTAGCCTGCCTACCCATGTATCCTCGAAGTAGTCAAGCATAGGGCTTAGTCTTTCTTCCTTTCTTTTATAGTAGAGGCCATCTATTAATAAGTTATAGTTTTCAGCAAACATCTGTCACAGGTACATAGGCTAGGGATATTAGTTTTTTTATTTGATAAGCAAAAGTGCTGTCTGTGGCGTATTGGACACTTAGGGCCTCATTAGGATGGCGGGCGGGCTTTGCCCGCCCGCCACCCTATCGGAAAACGGGACCGCCCGCCTTAAGGGCGGGGGTCCCGGGGGTGCCATTAGGATAGCCCGCCACAGTGGCGGGCACATCCTGTATTCTCAGCATTGTGGCGGGCGGTGCTCTCTCCACCGCCCGCCACAATGCTGACAATACATCACAGCATTTTCATTTGCAAAGCAGCAGGCAACGCGTG
The DNA here is from genome assembly GCF_964263255.1 of Lissotriton vulgaris. Taxonomy (NCBI): domain Eukaryota; kingdom Metazoa; phylum Chordata; class Amphibia; order Caudata; family Salamandridae; genus Lissotriton; species Lissotriton vulgaris. The sequence continues at coordinate 463,021,901 of NC_141685.1, read as the reverse complement.
GTGCCTGCCGCTTTGGAAATGAAAATGAAGGGGGGTACCACAGGTACCCCCCCATGTGCACCCCCCCACTCACCTTCACTCTGGGGGCCCGCAGGGGGCCCCCAGAGTGAAGCCCGCATGCCTTTCTGTGGCGGCATTGCCACCACGGAAAGACATTGCACTCTTGCCATCGTAATATAGCTGGCGGTGTCTAATAGACACCGCCACCATATTAAACATTTTGCGCTCCGGCCGCAAGGCGACCGGGGCGGAAAAGTGGCCGGCGGTGTTTTCTTCCGCCGTGGTCCCCCCCGCCATACTAATATGGCGGGGAAATACAGGGAAGGATGGCGGGCGGATTGCCCCCGCCAGGCTGGGGGTGGCTACCGCCAGCCTGGCGGGGGCAATCCGCCCGCCATCCTAATGGACCCCATAATTTTGATGTTTGTAAGTGTCGCCATATACACTGATTGAAATGATAGTAGCAACCTTGTATTGCTGTGTGTGGGTATGTTTTAAGGATGCTGTTTATCATTGCTTTTTCAAAGTCAATGATTAATTTTTGTGGAAAATAGTCATTAGTATGTTGTTTGACTTGGGTTAGTAATTCCTGGTAGGTAGCTTGTTGTTTGTTTGGTAGGAGGGCATATAGGAAGGGAATATTTGCATTTTGGAAATGACCGTGGATAGTGTACAATTGGTAAAAAGGTTTAGGGCAAACTGAAAAAGTACCGTCCATCATCCAAGTTTGGCATAGCTTTAGTTTAGTCATGTTGTTTGCTGTAGCAAACAGTATCACTCTTTTATCATTAGAGTTGTTGTCATATAGTATAAATGGGTCTTTATTGTGCGTTACAGAGAGTTCAGGGGGAATTTGCACTTCTTCAAAAGTTGTAGGTGTGGGAGGAGTAGTTGATATAGCTCTTTTTTGTCTAGCTATAGTTCTTTTAAGGGATTCTATAGATGGTAGTTGGCTAGAAGCATGTTGGGGCAGTACTCTTAAATGTTCTTTCAAAATAGTAGTTGATGGTTTATCAGTACTAGTACTGGCTTCTTTGAGGGAATCTAGCATTTCTCTAATCTCTATTTCAGTTACATTGGGTGGATGATTATGTTCCTTAGTATAAGTAACAGTGGTCTCCTGAGTGATAGCTCTACCATAACATTTGCTAGAATAATATTTTGTACACTTCCAAAAAACTTTCATATCTTTCTGTTTCTCTTGAGTGTAAACATATCCCATATAACAAAGAAGCATTTTCCCTTTTTGGGAATAAATAAATTTAGCTCCTCAGTCATGCTTGCTTTTTGGTGCTAGGAGAAATTAAAATTTAAATATTAGAAAAGTATTTAAAATATGCATGTTGTATTCTAATTACACAATTTTGCACATTTATTATTTACCTGTATATTTGTATGTTGATTTCAGGTGTTGCTTTTCTTTAAACTGTTCTTTTCATGTGTTGCTTTTCTTCAAACTGTTCTTTACTGTGTATTTCTTTTGTACCTGTGGACATTGAGAAAATGTGTTACAATGTTTTTAAAGCAGTTATGTTTCTTTGGTTGTGATCTGCTAGCTAGTTTGTACTTTGCTACCTATCTATTAAGGTTTTAGGTCATGTTTCTAAATATATACTTACTTTTTATCTTTTTTCAGTGAAGTGCAGATGTTGTGTAGGTATTCTGTACTTTCTTTACTTCTATAGAAAATAGAGCAGAAATAAAAGACATGTTTTAAGATTTTTGTTTTTTAAATAAATGTTTGAGGAGTTAGAGTTAGGTTTTGGATATATATCAAGGTGATAGTACTTACTTTCAGTTGAAGTCAATCAGTTTTATTTTAGCAATCCTGCAGAGTTTCTCCTTCCTTTTGTTTGGAGGTATTGGCAGCAATTTTAGCAGGTTTAATTCTTGTTTTTATAGCATTAGTTTAATTGTTTCTGAAAGTTTATTGGTTGTTTTAATTGATAGCTTATTCTGATTTGTGAATTTGAATTTTTTTTTAATTTATGCTAATTAGTTTCCTTATATGGGTGACGCCAATTACAATTTTTTTTAAGTGCATGGGACTTTTTTCTATAGGTAAGGCCATTTTATTTATTTAAAGTGCAATATTATTTATAATGTGCGGTAAGCAATGTTTTATAATTAGCAAAGATTTTTCATGTGTTTTAAAATGTTTGTTTGATGTAAATGTTTATTTTTTACATTTAGCAATATTTATTGTATGTTGTATATATTTTATAAAAGATTTTATGTTTATTTGTGAAGAATGTAATAGTTATATTTCATTACAAAGTGTATTACTTATGTTATTTCGAAAGTCGATAATGTTTAAATGACGATATTTTTGTATTCTATATTTTTGTATTCGATATTTTGGCTATGTTTTACGTTAAGATGTGAAAAACGAGGTTTTTAAGTGCGATAATATTGTTGGTCGATAATGTTGTAGTCGATATTTTTTATTTACGATATTGTGGTTTCGATATTTTTGTGTTTTCTTGGTTAAGTATTGGGAGTCGATATTTTTGTGCTTGATAATTTGTCACCGATATTTTGTCTAGTCGATATTCGGTCAGTCGAGGTTATGTCAGTGATCCTGAGAGAACATAGTCAGGCAACGGTGGATCAGAACTACAACCTAAACCCCCCGAGATATAAGACTGGCACCCGGATAACTGAGGCCTACACCCATCCTTCCCTACCCCAAGTCAGTCGATTATCCCCTAAGGTCGACAAGGGGGCAAATCGATTAAAAGTGGGAGTAGGGTGATTGAACAGGGTATTAAATTGATTGGTCCTGGGTCGACGGCACTCTGCCCTGAATGCCATGTTCGGGAGGCTGAGAGGGAGATCAAACCAATTCCTCGAGAGCAATGGAATACCCGAGGTTGATCAAGGATAGAAGTGGCATAAGTTGTGCGAATGGATCCCACCCTCCCTGCAACCTTCCCATCCTTCACAGATAAACTTTACAGCTCTGGGATCTCTAAAATTTACAATTATACAGTCCCCTACCCGGTCCTAAAGTCTACTGCCCAGCCATCTTACCCTCCTTACAAGCAGAATTTCACCGTTGATATATTACCGGGAAGAGGTCTATAATTTACTGAGCCAGAAGATGATTTTATTCTTCAGTTCCCTGTGGTTTTCCAATTTACCCTGTGGGATCTCTGGTACTCCTGACAGGATCACAGTAAAGGTGGCCGAATCTGGCGGGAGGTCAATAATGGGATGTTTCATCATCCTACCGACAGTTTCAACAACCTCCTTCTCTTTGTAGGGAACTTCTACCACCACTACAGTCTTTTCTAGCTCCTTCCTGCCCTCACTCCCTGGCACTTCGACTCTCTCGCTGTTAGAGGAACTAGACCTTTCAACCCCTGTATTGCCCTTCCTGTCAAACTGTTTGAGCAAGTGGAAAATGTAGGGGGGGGTTTAGTAGAACTAGTTACTAAATTTGTACCCAAGTCTAACAATAGATCTCGTATAACTGAGCAATTGGGGACCGTACTACCACCCACACCCTTTTCTAGGGCCGTCGTATTGGCCGTAACAATTTCTTCCAATTTCCCCAAGATTTCGAGAATCCGTTTAATTCTCTCAAAAAGGGGGAGCATCAAAGACTTCATGAGATGCTCTATTTGGCCCAATAGACTATCAGGGGACTGTGCTGGCAACTTATCAGGTATCGTATTCCCTGAAGCTATAGAATAAAGCGGCATGTTGGCAATTCCCTCATGAGGCACCGTAGCAGAAGCCTTTCCTGGGATTGTTGTTATAAATACTTTTGGACACCTACCCTTCTACATACCTCCCCCTCGCTTTCTTTTCCCACGTTTGGCCGGTGTAGCTGAGGCTTTTACAGAACTCTGCTCTGGTAGAAATTTTGAAATAATAGGAGCCACTGTAGAGCAATCAGCAGTTACAGTGGAGAATTCCATAGCACTACTAATGTCCAGTCAATTTTCGTCCTTGGAAGAGTATGAAGAAAATTGATCCGGCGTAACAGCGTCCCTAATAGTGCCCAGTGAGGAATGCTTAGTGAAGATAGGCTCTAATGAAAGTCTCTTCTCTGTAAGGGCAATCTCGCGTTCCAGCACAGCAGCCGCCCTAGTAATAAACTGGTCCATAGTTCTTGAAATAGACCCACCTGTACTACTAGTAGCGCTGTTTTTCCCCTTACCTTTCCCTTTAGTTTGAGACATGTTGGAACCTCCACAAATAAATAGGTAAATACACGATTGGAGAGTGGGACTGTACAATCACTCAACCACAAAGCCTATATGCTTAGTGAACACCAATGAAGCTAAATTAACAAAGATCTCAAGGACACCCTAAAACTGGATCGCAGTACTACATAGAGCGGTAACTAACCTAAGAGCCCAGTTGAAGAAGAAACGAGGCGCTGTGGCAAATGAAAGGGGGCTGGCCAAGCCCAGCCTCCTCAAGCCCCGGATGGCCACTGATGGCCCGCCCTTTGCCCGGGCTTAGCCCGGCGACCGCCCACGCGTGTCCCGCGCTGCGGGGCTCCGTCCGATCTTTAGTAAGCCCAGGCGCCGCCTGATGACGCTGATGCCAGGCGCCTGGGTTAACGCTTGTGGGAGATGTAGTCTGGTCCCTGCTTGTGGACACCAATGGCCGTTCCCCTCACGGCATTCGTGGAGTACTGAAGGCCGTTTCCCTCACGGCACAAGCACAGGCAGAAATGCCACCCCTCCTCAAGGTCAGGTAAGAGCAACAAGGAAAAGCGCGTATCAGAATCTGGTCGGTCCTGTCACTGTCTCTAAGTGAAAGTACAGCAGCGTGTCCCATCTGGGAGACGTCCCCTAGTCACAGCTCATATAACCCCAAAGGGGTGTCCTCAATTATTGAAGAGTTCCAATTAATCACAATGTTTGTTTAGTTCACCTTCATTTATTTTTCTTATTTTCAAGAATTTCTTCATTCTCATAAATTCATTCTCAATTCCAAACTAATTAAGTTGATTCACATCCTTATAACATATCCATAATCCAATGCATTTCGGCTGCTATTGAGCCTTCATCAGGGATATATGTCTATAATCAAAAAGATATAATACTTGAGGTAACAGAAACTACAAATTCCACATATAGTGAATTCACAGATTAAGAACTATCTATCAAATACAGATATAGTGAAAAGGCCAACGCCCCCAGTGATGAATATCAAAATGGCGTAAACCTAATGGACCAAAATTGAATCACCCGTGACATGATGAAGGAACAGTGGAAAATAAATTCATACGAGTCGAATATAATCGCAAATTCTCATCCTATAAATGACATTAGAATGTCTAAAGATATAACAACAAGATAGTCATCGAATTCAAGTATGGTAATTATGCGCTCATCTTATATCCAAGCGTGTCTCTAAGTGGACAGTCTGCTACCTTTAAAATGGTATCACTGCCCTGACTCCTTTATCAATTACAGGTCCCACTGTAGTGGTTTCGCAGATTGAACTCCACCCTCACCACGTTTCTTTGATAGGGGGGAATTAACCATACAGCTCTCAGCAAATGTTTTCAGTCCACATACAGCGGGAAAATTGGCACCGTGGATATTGAATCATACTACATGCTCTACCCATCATCTCCTTGTAATCAATGACTGGTGTTATGTTCTCCAGGACGACCCTGATTTTTTGTCGGAGCAGTGAGCAATAGGGGATACACCTATTCTTTCCTCTTTACAGTGACTGCGACAGGAGTTCTCTTCCCCCAGCAACATGGGTCGTATTCCATCTCTGTTTTTCCTCTCTACGGAGAATGGGGTGGTAAGGCAGACTTTCGGAATGGACACAGCTGTGGAAGGGCATCGTACTCACCCAAGTGGCGGCATTAGAGAGTTGTTGTAAATAGGATCTGATTGGGATCTTTATCCTGGGAGATGGTATGCAGGGTACAGTATTTAAATCCTTTCAGTCCCTACAGTAGAAATATCAGCTGCACCACAGCCAATTTCATATATACCTTCAGCTTCGCCATGCTCTGACCCGGTGCATTACCGCATTGACCGACCTCCCTGAGTTTAATCCCTTAGAGGGCAAACTCCTTATGGGTGATCTTGGAGATCATAAAGTTGCTAAGATATACCAAATACTTTTTTCAAACCAGCCAGACACATTCTTTGCCCTTCGGGCAGCATGGGAGGTGGACTTGGGGACTCTGGAGAATGAAGACTAGGTGTATGCACTGGTGGCGCCTCGGGCAGCTGCTATTGCAGCCCGACTCAGGTTGATCCAATTTAAGTAACTCAACTGAGTTTATCTTACACAGCATAGATTCTGGCATACAGGGTTGATTGTTCTCCGATGTGGTGCAGATGAGGGAACCTTTTATTTATACAGTGTGGAGCTGTCCCATGTTGCAGGGATTCTGCATGGAGTGACGACCTGCCTAGAGAAGTCCTCTCCTGGTCGATCCCACTGGACCCTAAATTTAATCTTCACCTCAACGATGGATTGGGGGTAATAAGCATCGACAATCCCTAGTATTTTTGGACCTAACTCTGTCCAAGTGTGACACAGCACGAGAGTGGTGGTGAGAGACCTCCCCATTCCTGAAAGTTTGGAAGAAGGACTGGATCATTGTATTAGATTGGAAATAGTGGTAGACAAGGCTATGGGTTGTCCTCAGAAACACCATAAAATATGTCAGAGGTGGGTAGACCATATGGGATATAGTGTTGGAGCCCCAATGACCTGCAATACAAATGATCCAGAATTAAATCTGGACTTTTGAGGAATAGGACTGGGCGGGAGTGGGCGGTGTGCACTGTGTTTGTGTTAGGAATTTGCTGCGTGTCATTACTGACGGTGGGGTGTGTGGTGGGGCGATGTGTTTACATGCAGGTTTTTACTTTATTTTTCCATATGATGTCATTGATCATTGTTTGATTATGTATTGACTGATCCGGCCTCATTCTTTTTGTTTGCCTTGCAAAATAAATAAAATGTGTTTAAAAAAAGATGATTACTTTGCCTATGTTCCTCCACTCCTCCAGAATACACCTTACTCAATACCAAATGAGTTCTTTGACAGAACACTGTGAGCATTGGTCTGTGATGGGGGGTCTCCCCGGAATGTACCCTGCAGAGAAACGTCTTCAATGGGGTTATTTCCCTCCCAGACCTCTGTACTTATTATTAGACTGCCAACTTGCAGACTGTTAATGAGTGGAGATTTGCTAAGAGGGTGGACCCGGCAACAAGACTAGAAAGGTACATGATGAAACCACACACTTATATGGTAAAATATACAGGTTTGTGCTCCTTGGACCATCCCAGACAGCGATGGAGGCATGACAGAAGGCAGAGCACTATGTAAAAGGACAGTGGACATGTAGTGGGGTGACCCTCCCTCCGGAAGGGTGACAGCATCCCGCAAGTCCATAAACTGCTAGGATAAATCAAATGGGGTGTTATTGGTATCTCCACACTGAGAGACCTCACCAGTATAACATAACATAACGTGTATTTGTAAGGTGCACGTTCACCCCCAGAGGAGCATCTTGGCACTGAATAACAGATGTTTATTGTTACCCAACTCAATGGTACTCATTTTATTTACCTCAGAAAGGATGAACGGCTGAGTGGACCCCACTGGGAATTGAACCTGTGACCATGAGGTTGAACACAGGTCCCTGTAGTGGATGCATTAGTCCACTAAGTCACCAGACTGAGGGCCCAGTGGGAGCTAGAGGTGGGTACAATTGAAAACATGGACTGAGAGAGCGCATTGACGCACCCTCAGGAAATTGCAACCAAACAAGTTTTAGGCTCATCCAATTGAAAATATTGCATGGGGTACACTAAGGCCGCATCTGGCTCTCCAAAATGGGAAGGGAAACGTCTCCCAATTGCCTGACATGTGATGATGTGGATGGTACCTTATTCAAGTACTGTGGGGATGTCCTCTCATAAAGGTATACTAGCGAGAAATCACGAGGGAACTCGCAATGATGATGGAGGTGTCTTTCTCATCCAATCCACAAGTTGTACTCTTGGGGATCCTGGACTATGTTGACCTATCATGGAAGCAATTCCTCTTTTATACTCTGGGGTTCACGCTAGTGAAGAAAGGTATAGCAAGAAGGTGGGGAAACTCCCAGGTGCCCGCTGAACATATGTGGATTATGGGTATGACACACTACATGGAAACAGAACGAGTAGTATATGAAGACAGGGGACACCCCAGGAAATTAAAAAAGTGTGGGGGACTGGTTGTCATAATACGGACCGGTTGAAGGTGGTGCGGTGTCTCTGAAGCCCACCTAGCTCAACATTGATATACAGGTTGAAGCGGTGGATGAGGGACAGAGGCAAAGGCGTGCACGTGCACAAGCAAAAGGCTGTCAGTCACAACGAAGAAAGCCAATTTCTTAAGTGAGCTGATCTATTGCCTCATGTTGCATGCTGTTGTGGGTGAAAACAAAGGGGCAGATTTACAACTTCTGGCACATCTCTGCTAATCAGCAGGGATGCACCAGAAAAGTTGCGACACGCCAAACCACCCGTGCGCCACCACTGATGAGCTGCATTTACAAGCTGCGCGCCGTGGCTCACGGATGGGAAGATGTGTGTCGCATCCCCCGGCGGAAAGGCGGCGCATTGTTGGAGTCGCGTCGCAAGCGCAACACGTCTCCAGAAAGGCTCGGGGGTGCCCTATGCCTGACATGCTGCATCAATCCTTACGCCTGCTTCAAGTAGGCGCAGGGTTTTGGCGCAGCATGGCCGTAAAAGTGACTCTGTGAAATCTTGTAGATTTCACAGAGTCACTTTTACGAGGTGTACTTGCGAGGGTACGCACAACCTGCGCGGGAACGCCCACATGAAACCTGATGCAGGTTTCATGTGGTGCAAAGGTTTACAACGTGATGCATCTCCCTAGATGTGTCACGTTGTAAATACGGTGCAATATGGCGCATGGTTTACGCCACCACTGCGTCACAAAAGTGACGCACCGGCGTCGTAAAACTGTTGCAAGGGACTTGTAAATCTGCCCCTACATGTAAAGGACCAATGAAAAGGCGGGTGATGAGTGATGACCGAAAGTCCTTTTATCTATATATGCATGTATTTGTATTCATATTTTCTTTTAGATAACAGGACGCTGCCGAAATAGTTAAAGCTGGCTCTTGGCAGACCTAAAAAGGTGAAAAGAAAAGAAGTATATTGTAGGATGCAATCAATTGCATGAAAAGTATCATCCCATCTTTTGAAAAAGAAGCTGTATGCTGCACAGGCTTATGGAGATTCAGTACAACCTAGGATAGTAAAAAAACACAAAATAGCTAAAGGTCTTAGGCAATTACCTCATAATTCCTGGTCGACCGGAAGAACAAGAGCTTAAAATGCATCTTGCTTCAGCAAACATTGCAACAATATTCTCAGTCGTGAAGCAGAGTTGTTGAGCCATCTTCCCCAGTTTCATGTAGTTCTTCATGAATAAGGAATGCAACCATCTCTTCCTGCTTTGCCTCTATATTGGACAATAGCATAATGTACGAGGGTCTCTCTTATATTTTCAACAAAATAGCATAATCCTAAAACCCTGATTCCCAATCCATCTGGGGATAAAATCCCCAGCGGAATGAGACACAAAGGCCTAAATTAACTAAGAGCTCCGCTCTTACGGCATTGCACAATTTTGCACTGCCCATATGGGCTTTTTTAATGGTGAGTAAATCAACACAGTGCTTTGGGTCACTTAATGCCATACAAGCATCTATGCAAAACATTTGAACATAACCTACCAAAGTGCCTGCATCAATGGTAAAACTTTAGGTCCAGGAAAAACCTTGTACCAAAACTGGGCCTAATAAGGCAAATCCCCCCCAGGCTTTCTGGACAGTGTGGACTAAATATTCTCAATCCCTACCAGTGGCCAAAACTTTGCTCTCAATTTCCACTTATTTTCTTGTTGATACATCCTCCAGGATTATTGGCAATAAAATATTGACCTAGAAAAATCTACTACTACTCTACTTTACCAGACATTCCAAAAAGCCCTCCCACTCTAGTACGCAGAGTGTGATCATGGTGCTGAGATAAAAGTGAAAGGAATACACCCCTTTCACTCTCCACTATCTACATTCCTTAGAGATAAAGCACAAATCAGTATTTCAAGCAATTCCAACCTAGATGCATAGCTTTTCAGTCCTTATTATTTTTATCTATCAGGATATATAAGCATGCTCCATTCTGCTCACTTGGACCTCAGAAGATTGCAATTCCTTGGGGCATAAATGTCAGCATATCAATATGGCATTTTCTATTTAAATGCTTTGAAACGCCCATTTCATGACATGATTTGGAGGCAGATTTTGTTACATTGTTTTAAATTGTAGCTCTTCCAGTGACATCTTAAGGATTTCTGGGGTCTTCCATTTTAGGCTCATTCAAGACTTTGTGATGTTAAATAATGTTGAATTATATATTAAATTTTCGTACACAAAAATAGCCAAACGTTCTTGCTGCCTGGTGTTGACTAGTCCAATAGTACCACAAGAAAGATTAAACAAGCACTGATAACGGCATTTCACTATGTGCTAGGATATTTTTACTTGCAACATCATTTAATGTGGCATTCAGTGTCTACCCAGGTTGCTACTCCCACTGTTGGAAAAACATGCTATGGGTGGCTTGTTAGATGTTTAGTGGACGAGTGCATAATATTAAAATTAAGGCATGTAAACAGAGGGCCCGATTCACAGAACTAACGTAAGACAAAATCCTAAACTTACTACCAATTTGGTATTCACAGAAGACACTTACTTATTTCGGTATTCACAGAAGTTAGGAGACCTAACTTTACTACTCCTAAACTGAGAAAAATCCTACATTTAGGACTTTCGTTATTCACAGAAGGCATTTAGGAGTCCTAAAGTTAGGAGTCCTAACTTTACTACTCCTAAACTGAGAAAAATCCAAACTTTAAGACTTTCGGTATTCACAGAAGGCATTTAGGAGTCCTAAAGTTAGGAGTCCAAACTTCTGTGAATAACGAAATGAGTAAGTGCCTTCTGTTAATACCAAAATGGTAGTAAGTTTAGGATTTTTTTCTTAAGTTAGTTCTGTGAATCGGGCCCATAGTACTTGAAGTTTTAGCTTTTGTTGCCCAATATTTGTAATCACAAAATATCCTCTCCACTACTAGCATGCTTGCTGCAACAGTGAAAATCAAAGTACTCCTCTGAGGAGTTTTACCATTCCATTTGCGTCCACTTCTCTCCTGCTTCCTTGCCAATCTTCTCCTGTTTATATGTGTTCACCTCTTTGGCTAGACAGTTACTCTGACCCTCCTGAGCAAGATAAATGGGAAGGTTCTGGATATATGAGATACACAGAGACAAATATAACAGTAGAAAGAGAACAGCAAGAAACACGACACAGGGGGAGAAGGGGTGGAAATACAGATGATGTAGAAAGATATCTCGGGTAGAGAGAGAAGTAAAGTAAATAGAGAAAGGTGACGTAGCCAGAAGGAAAGATAGAGAGTGGTAGAAAGAGGAAGATGTAGGTAGAGAGATATATAAGGTTTTAAACTACAGTAAAGAGAGAAATATAAAGAAGGAAATGGAGGGAGTGTCAGAGAAATTCAGAACTCCAAAGAGCGAGGTAGAGAGAGATGTTGAAAAATAGGTAAATTAGAGAGAAGTAGACATAGACAGAGAGACTTCAGGAACAAAAATGAAATGCAAGATAGAGAGAAAGCAAAATGAGAAGCAATATAGAAAAAGGGTTGGGTAAAGAAAGTAGTTGGCAGTGGCGGCTGGTGAGTTTTGAGACTGGTGTGTCGTCAAAGTTGGGGTAGAATGTTTTGTTGCAAGCATAGCGAGAGAGCCCAAAGAAAAAAAGTTTATAAAGCAATTCTGAATATGTAGTCTTGAAATATAAAAAAATACACTAAAAATAGCCCCTTTTGTTTTTGCACTAAATAAGTTCCATGTCTCAGGCTGTCAATGGGTGGCAAATGATTCAGTTTGTCCCAGGTCATCCTACCATGTAAGGGACTGGGTGGTAGACAGGTAGATGTGAACTGTTCTGTTGGCAATTTATTTGAAGATGTTGGCTTGGGGGGAACATAGGGGCAAATTTACAAGCCCCTTGTGCCACCGGTGCGTCACTTTTTGTCATGATCTGGCGGAGCATTTTAGTGCCCCATATTTACAAGGGTAGGAAAAGCCACCCTGCATGACTATTGATGTCCTTGTAAATATGGCCCCTTTGCACGCAGCACTTTGCGTGAAAGGGGCGTTCCATGGGTGTTGCTGTGGGTGTTCCCACGCAGCACCCATGGTACCAGACACATTTCCAGATTTATAAGAAATTGTAAATCTGAAAATGCGTCTGAATGCTACACCTCCCCAGGGGAGGAGTTGGGTGACGCCACGAAGAGAAATGTATTAATTTCTCCTCGTTTTTCCTCTTTCTATGCGTGCTGCATTCTACATACATTAGAATTCCCCCCTGGCTGTGTTTAACGGCACAGTTCTGACCCAGGTGAAAGGGTATTTCCAGAGGGCCAGGCTACAAAAGCATCACCTTGACAAACACTCCTGCCCACTTTGACAATCTACCAACTATAAGGAAGCTGGCTGAATTTGGAGAAAAGTGTTTTTATTTACAACTCCTGTCCCTCTCTGAAGCATTTGTCACCACATGACATAGGCAAATAAAGGCAGATCTGGTTAGCAAGTCTGCAGCTGTAAATTTTAAATTGCATGTTTTCTTGAAGAGTACCAAATTGCAAAACGTGTAAACACAGCCTCAAAAAGGAGATGAGGCGCTGCCATTCATCAGCAAAGAAAAATGATACAGTGAGTTAAAAAAAATCGGTATTTGTGTGTGAGTCACATCATTCTGATCAAACGATAAATTGGAAATTAAATTTCGGGGGACAAAAAAATCGTGAGAAACATTGTAATAAAAGCATGAAAAATAAACAAATCAGAACAGGGATAGGAAAGTAATAATGGATAATGGGAAAGGGTTACGTTAAATAATGAAAAATAAAGTGGAACTTGTGGTGAAAATGTAAATAAACGTAGGCCTGGCTCTTTCGCAATAACAGCCTAGAAACAGTTATATATGGTCCGCTGTCGCTGAACACATTAAGGAGTGTTTTTAAAGAAGAGAAAATGGCAACAGACATGTTATTTCCTGGATTAATCCTTAATGTTAAGATAGCAATTGTTTGTGAAGTTGTAAATGTGCATGAAGGGGCAATTCATATTTTTGCATGTGCCTGAACTGCAGAACCAGAGATGTCCAAACACAAAAAAGCCATTATGTGCACAATCACAACAAGCATTGGAAATGCAATAGGTCTCGCACCATTAGAGTTAGTGCTTTTAGAATTGTTTATGGGTTTTTTTGTAAATGTTTAGCATTTTTGTTTCCTGTAGCCAATGCTAAAGAATTACAAATAAAAAAAGCCATAAACATTTCTAAAAGCTCTAACTGAAATGGTCTGAGACCTATTGCACTGTGTGAGGGTGAGGGGTTGAGGGTGAGTGAGGGTGAGGGTGAGGGTGGGTGAGGGTGAGTGAGGGTGAGGGGTTGAGGGTGAGTGAGGGTGAGGGGTTGAGGGTGAGTGAGGGTGAGTGAGGGTGAGTGAGGGTGAGGGTGAGGGTGAGGAGTTGAGGGTGAGGTGTTGAGGGTGAGTGAGGGTGAGGGCGAGTGAGGTGTTGAGGGTGAGTGAGGGTGAGGGTGAGTTAGGGTGAGGGGTTGAGGGTGAGTGAGGGTGAGGGGGAGTAGTTGAGGCTGAGTGAGGGTGAGTGAGAGTGAGGGTGAGTGAGGGGTTGAGGGTGAAGGTTTGAGGGTGAGGGTGAGGGGTTGAGGGTGAGTGAGGGTGAGGGGTTGAGGGTGAGTGAGGGTGAGTGTGGGTGAGGGTGAGTGAGGGTGAGGGTGAGTGAGGGTGAGTGAGGGTGAGGAGTTGAGGGTGAGTGAGGGTGAGGGTGAGTGAGGGTGAGGGGTTGAGGGTGAGTGAGGGTGAGGGTGAGGGTGAGTGAGGGTGAGGCTGAGGTGTTGAGGGTGAGTGAGGGTGAGTGAGAGGTTGAGGGTGAAGGGTTGAGGGTGTGAGGGTGAGGGTGAGGGGATGAGGGTGAGTGAGGGTGGAGGGTGAGGGGGTATATATATATATCCCACATTGTGGGGACTGGCTCAGTCCTCATAGCATGGGTTAACCTTGACAGAACCAGACAAACTCTTGTGATGACCGGTGTGTTATGAGGACATGTCTCACAAGTGTGTTTCAAGCAAGTGTATCAAAAAACTAAAAGTGGAGTTACATTTGATTTGGTGCGCTTTATAGCATACCCTACTATTAAAGTGTGCATGGAGTTAGAATAGTAATTACACACCTCATTATGGTCAAGTCAGTCGTCATAAGTATAGATATGTGATGAAATGGCAGGGGGTGCCTGAGGATTTGTGTTAGAGAAGATATGAGAAGGTACATGAGGCAGAGACAGTGGTACCGATCTGCAAAAAAAAAAAAAAAAAAAGCTACTGATATCTCGCACTTCAGCAGTGCTGAACCAGAACAAATCAGAAACAATAGCCCATGACGTCCAAAACAATCAGTTTATTTTTAGCCTCAAAATGTATCTGATAAAAGTGTGAGAACAATGAAAAATGTCTACAAAACCAAAACAGCAATTTGGCTGCTTGCAACCACAATGTGTTACTGCCAGTGTGCTACACGTACACAGAAGCAATGTGGCAAGCCTGCTTTGACAGGGTCTGCACTGTAGGAAGCTATGTAACGAGGCTGGCATGGGTTTATGAGAAGGAGACAGAGGTGGCTGACGCGAAGAACCAGTGACAGATGCAAACTTACTTTCCCCGAACGACAAGCACAGAACAAACACGTCCGCAGAGCTGTTCCCACGCAGTTTCCTACTAAGAAATTCAAGCCGGCGACCACGCTTCACTTGTCGAGCGGTGTCCGAGTTTAATTCACTGGTTCACTGCTCTGACTTCTCCACGCAGCAAAGTGGCAAACCTCCAAGTAATTACAAAGCCAGGAATTAGATTACACAAGATAATAGCGCAGCCCTGTGTAACTGTCACTGGAGTGTGACCACCCTGGCTGACCTCTGTGGATCACCACTGGCCTCAAACCCCACTGAGGGAAGAAACCGGCATCTGCAAGACTGCCGCGGTGCAGCACGTGCCCCTCAATCGTGGCGGAGCCCGCCAAAAGACTGACGTGAACCGGCGGCGTCACCGGAAGGATGCAACAAGAAACGGAGGGAAACAAACAAATAGGAAGCAGGAAGACCGAGCGTGACATGCAGGAAAAGCGGCAAAATCGGCGAGCTAAGGTGGGGTTGTGGTGCTTTTGTGCAGGTTTTTCACGAAAGGAAATTAAATTAAAAAAGGACTTATCACCTAACGAGATACAAGTACAAACAAAAACCAAACGAACATGAGCATGATGTAAGTTATAAAAACTCCAGGACGAAAATACAACTGCTGGTGATAATTATGTTATACCGTTTTTTTTTTCTTTCAAATAACTCTTTTTGGATGATCTTATGAATTTCTCAGTAAAATAAATCTGAAATTTAGGCAAAAAACTAGCTGTCCTATATCTAACGCTTAACTTTCATCCAAAACAAGGCAAAAGTTATTCGCACAATTTACAATGACTCCGAGAAAAACTGTGTTACCCAAATCAAAAAAATTATGATGCACAACTTCCAGCTGGCAGGGGTCAGGGCATATCTAAATTTGAGTGACACAAAATGGGACTATAACTAATGTGGCAGAGATATGGGGAGTGGGTGGGCAAAGCTAATCCCCATATGTACGTTAAAAATGCTAAAAAAATCTGCTGCTGTTTTTATCTCACCATTAACCGATTTCCAAACTCAAAAACCGTGCAAGAAAATAGCAGCAAGGAATTATCACAAGCACTCAGTGGGATTCCATGATGGCGGTACATCAACTACTGGGCTGAGGTGGACTGGAACTGACCCAGGAGGGGGGAGGAGGGAGGAGAAATGCGTCTCGGCCGGAGCAGGGGGCGGAGCAGGGAGAGCGGGCTTTGAAATGTACTTCACACGGCCGGCCGGTCGTGAAACTGAAAGCATGGCCAGCCGGCCGTGAAAGCCTTTGATGCCGCAGGGGGTGGAGCGGCACCAGCTGGGAGAGTAGGCAAGGCAGGCGGCTGGGGGCATGTGCACGCGCTTTTAAGCTCAATGCGCATGCGCATTGAGCTTAAATTTCTCGTGCACTGCAAGGAATCGCCACGATTCCTTGCAAGTTGGATAAAGAGTGGATAAGCCACCATAGTCTCGCTTGCTCGATGCGCATGCGCATCGACAGGCGAGACCTAAAAAGTGACCTTGTGTAGGGAACACAACATATCTCTGACCTTGAATGGACAGACAACTAAAGCTTTCATATGATCTTTACCATGATAAAATACTTCATAGAAAAAGACATACAACAGTTTATAAAAGGGATTAAAATACAATTAAATGAATATTTTAAAAGACGTACTAGCGTTTAAAAAGGAGATTTGTATTCCATTAAAAATACATTCAAAACAATCAAGTAAAGACTATTAGGGATCACTGTACTGCTTACTACTTGGCCCTAATAATCCACACCCAGCCTAAGAATTTTGCGACTGCAATTACAATAGGTTCACTCGTGTCAAACCTCAAGATCCTCAGGGCTACAGACCCAACCCTTATGCCCATACTACAACAAATAGGTTTTAGCCATTTGGCCCTGGGGGCTGCATAGGCCGGGCATTCAAAGAATATGTGTCCGATGGATTCCCTACGATCTATACATCAGCGACAGGATTCAGACACCTGGCCCTTCCAACTTTTAGTAAACGATCTAATAGGAAGGCAGCCGACCCTTAGCTGATGGTGGAGTTTCCTGTCGCTGGACCTACTGAGGGTGTCCCAATTGTTTTCTAATGAAGGATCACCTTTAAGCTCCAGGAACATACCAGACAGAGAGGTGGCCGAAAGTTGTCTAATATGTTTCTGGCTTATTGAAGACCAGTATAGGCTTTTAAATGATTTTTTGGGTGGAAAAGAATTATTGGCAGGGTCGGTCCACAGATTTCCCAAACCCATATACTCTAGGAGCAATTTGACTTCCTTAACCAAGGTATGTTACCCGAACCCATAATGGATCTAACATCCATAATTGTCTTGGCATATGGAGCTAGTTCGGGGGTGGTCCAGATCCTCCTCCATAGAGCCACTGGTTTAAAACGAGCAATGTCCTCTATGGAGTGGCAGCCTAAATCCATTAGCAACGGTTTCGTGGGACTAGAGCAGGGAAGACCTGTGAGATTCCTTAAAAATTTATTTTGTATTTTGACCAACGGAGAAAGATCCTCAAAACCCCAGAGGTCCGTACCGTACAGGATCGCTGAACCTATCCTAGAGTTGTAGATCTTCAAAGCTAGACCTATCCTTTTGGTCTGGGACATTCTCTGTTCTTTCACCAAACACCCTGAAAGCTGGGCAAACTTAAGTGATAGTGTGTCTATTTGTGGCTTCCAACTCATTTTGCTCTCTAATACAATCCCCAAATAAGTCATGACTTTTGTCTGCTCTAACTTTTTGTTGTTCATCATGACATTGCCAACCACTGGTCTACCTTTGGTGAGAATCATAAACTTAGTTTGGGTGACATTAAGACATTAACCTGTAGGTCATGATATTGGCAAAATTCTTCAAACTTGTTCAGGGCCGCCTGCAGGCCCACTAGTGTCTGCGATAGTAAAAAGGTGTCATCCGCAAACATAAGTAGCGGAAACTTGGTGCCACCCAGGGAAGGGGCGTCTGTCGGAAAGATGGAAAAGTACTGCACAACCCTGTTGATTAATAACAAAAACAGTGTTGGCGCTAGGACGCACCCTTGCCTCACAGCCTGTGACACTGCAAATCTGTTTGTGACCTGCCCTTGCTTGCCCCAGCGAACTTGTGCAAAATTTGCTTCACGGAGCTTAATTACAATATTCAAAAGCTCCAGGGGCATCCCCATATTTCTTAAAACCCCCCACAATTTGACCATAGAAACTAGGTCAAATGCTGACTTAAGGTCAACAAAAGCAGCGTATAGAGTTCCACCACCTAAGCTAACTACCTTCCAATAAATCAATTGGAACCTGAGGACCTGCTCGATGGTACTAATGCAGGATCTGAACCCGGCATGGAAGGGAGATAATATATCCTCCTGCTCAATCCAGCACTGAATTCTTGCCAGGACCTTCCTGGCAACAATTTTTTGGATGGAGTCGATCAAGCTGATCGGGCGGTAGTTCCCCAGGCTTGAGCGGTCTCCCTTCTTGTATATTGGCAGTATCTCGGCTACACGCCAAGAATCTGGGATAGCAGCCCCATTGACAATTGCATTACCCAGTAATACAATATAGGGTACCCAATTTATTTGGTCGTGTTTGAAGAGATCTGCCGGGATGCCGTCAATACCCGGGGCCTTTCCACAAGAGATCTTACTCAAAGCTTCCTCAACATCTCTGCAATCGAATGTTATATCGTGTGTGGTGGACATGGAACAGGAAACATAGGGGACAGTTTCATCAGTCAGTTTCTGCCCAGAGAACTGGGACTCAAAATACTCAACCCAGGTCTCTGTCGGGACATGATTAGTGGGAATCTGCGAATCATGGGTATTGCCCCATTTAACTATGTGCCAGAACTTTGTCAGGTTTTTTAGCTTGCTGGCAACAAGAAGATCTTGCCAATGTTGGTTATCCCAATCTTGTTTGGCCTGAATTCTAGCTTTGCAATAGTTTTGCCTCGCTAGTCTAATATCAATCATAATTTTAGTTTTGATGGCTGAGGCCAATTTACCATAGGATTCCCGACACAATTTGTTGTACCAGAGTTTGCGCTTTGATTGGCCGGGGTAATTGGAAATCCTTGCCCAGCGCACCCTGCGTAAGTCGTTGGTAAGCAAAGCATCAGCAGTGACTAGCTCTGTTTGGTTGTTACGCCTGCAGTCACTGCTTAGGTGTAAGCTTACTGCAAGGGGATTATGGTCGCTCTCCGGGCGATCCAAAATCACCATGTCTTCTAAAGTAGACCAGTACTCTATTTTAATGAGGACATAGTCTATTCGGCTTTTATATATGCCGTTGTCAAAGGTTGCCCTGCCCATTTTATCAGAGACAGTCCGTCTGTTTGCCGCCCTAAAGCCGCGCTCTAAGCAGAGGCCCATCCACTGTAGGGCAGATTTCTTGATGGGTGTAAGGTCGAGAGGGGGGATGTTCCATTGAACATCCTCTTCTGACAGAAATATTTCCCCATCAGTGTTAAGAGGCTCAAACGAGCAGTTTAGATCCCCTGCAATTATTATATTAGTGTCTGGCCTGACTGAGTCCAAAAAATGATCTAATTTTAGGAAAGTACCAGTTCCACGCCCACCGGGCTGTCCTCTGCTGTACACATTTACAATAAGGGTGTCTGGGCGGTCTGGCAGATGCAGCTTTATGACTAGAAGGTCCGAGCTATCAACAACAAGTTCTATGGGTCTACAGTTGATAGTTTGTCTGACCCATATACCAAGGCCACCCGAGGGTCTGCCTTTAGCCCCTCTGACTGCTGCTTTGTAGAAGTTTAGGTACCCAAGTTGGTAGATAGGGTCCACTGCCCACGTCTCCAGGAAAACCAATATATCGTATTTCTCCACCAGATCTAACCATTCTGCTATATAGGTTTTACTCCTTAAACCAGTTATATTCCAGGAAACCAAAGTGAGCAGGTGTATGTCACCTACTATATGCGTGTAGAGGGGGGGCATGGACGTGTGAGGGTCAGTGCCACCGATACTACCTTGAATTGGGCGCCCTTTCTCATGGGGCCTAGGAGCCATGATCTTAAGCTCTCCTTTTTAGGTCTCGCGTAACCGTGCGTAAGCGCGGACTCGCAGAGACCTATAGTCAGTGACACAGCTTTCCAGGGGACAGGAGCTGGCCGCGTGCATTTCCTCTGCCAGAAGGCAATTTGTGCGGGCCACGCGCACGAGAACGCGCTCGCTGTGGCCAGCTCCTGTCTCCTGGAAAGCTGTAACACACAGCCACACCTTCCCCTGCAAGCATGCGTACATACAGAGACACACACACGAGCGCACCTACACACACGCACGCACACACACATACAGAGACCCCCGCCCCTCCGCACACATACACACACACGCGCGCACACACACACAAGCGCGCCCCCCTACAACTAAGCCCCACTTACCGCCACTCCGGACTTCTGCAGCCTACGCGGAGCTCTCCCTCGGGCTTGGGAGCCCCGCGTCACCAGCACTGCTTCTCTAGCCATTCCGAAGAAGGAAGTCCCGCCCCACGGCAGGTTTTGGTTTCGTCCTTCGTCTTGAGTGCTTCTGAAGTCCAGTTCATAACTTCTTCCAAATATCACATTGAAAAGCGGTCGGTCGGTCGGTGGGTGTCTGTCTGTTATCTTGACTAGTTGCCAAAATCCTACCCGTGCGTGAGGTGCATCATCAGAGCTGTGTGCATAATAACAGCTGTGAGCCTCGTGCCTGAGGTGCATCATCAGAGCTGTGTGAATAATAACTGTGTCAGCCCCGTGCCTGAGGGGCATCATCAGAGCTGTGTGAATAACAGCTGTGAGCCCGTGCCTGAGGTGCATCATCAGAGCTGTGTGAATAACAGCTGTGAGCCCCGTGCCTGAGGTGCATCATCAGAGCTGTGTGAATAATAACTGTGTCAGCCACGTGCCTGAGGTGCATCATCAGAGCTGTGTGAATAATAACTGCGTCAGCCCGGTGCGTGAGAAGCATCATCAGAGCTGTGTGAATAATAACAGCTGTGAGTCCCGTGCCTGAGGTGCATCATCAGAGCTGTGTGAATAATAACTGTGTCAGCCCCGTGCCTGAGGTGCATCATCAGAGCTGTGTTGAATAATACCAGCTGTGAGCCCGTGCCTGAGGTGCATCATCAGAGCTGTGTGAATAATAACTGTGTCAGCCACGTGCCTGAGGTGCATCATCAGAGCTGTGTGAATAATAACTGCGTCAGCCCGGTGCGTGAGGAGCATCATCAGAGCTGTGTGAATAATAACAGCTGTGAGTCCCGTGCCTGAGGTGCATCATCAGAGCTGTGTGAATAATAACTGTGTCAGCCCCGTGCCTGAGGTGCATCATCAGAGCTGTGTTGAATAATACCAGCTGTGAGCCCGTGCCTGAGGTGCATCATCAGAGCTGTGTGAATAATAACTGCGTCAGCCCAGTGCCTGAGGTGCATCATCAGAGCTGTGTGAATAATAACTGTGTCAGCCCCGTGCCTGAGGTGCATCATCAGAGCTGTGTGAATAATAACAGCTGTGAGCCCGTGCCTGAGGTGCATCATCAGAGCTGTGTGAATAATAACTGCGTCAGCCCTGTGGGTGAGGTGCATCATAAGAGCTGCGTGAATAACAACTGTGAGCCCATACGTGAGGTGCATCATCAGAGCTGTGTGAATAATAACAGCGGTGAACACGTGCCTGAGGTGCATCATCAGAGCTGTGTGAATAATAACCGTGTCAGCCCGGTGCCTGAGGTGCATCATCAGAGCTGTGTGAATAATAACTGTGTCAGCCCCGTGCCTGAGGTGCATTATCAGAGCTGTGTGAATAATAACAGCTGTGAACACGTGCCTGAGGTGCATCATCAGAGCTGTGTGAATAATAACTGCGTCAGCCCAGTGCGTGAGGTGCATCATCAGAGTTGTGTGATAAATAACAGCTGTGAGCCCGTGCTTGAGGTGCATCATCAGAGCTGTTTGAATAATAACTGCGTCAGCCCGGTGCCTGAGGTGCATCATCAGAGCTGTGTGAATAATAACAGCTGTGAGCCCGTGCCTGAGGTGCATCATCAGAGCTGTGTGAATAATAACTGCGTCAGCCCTGTGGGTGAGGTGCATCATCAGAGCTGCGTGAATAACAACTGTGAGCCCATGCCTGAGGTGCATCATCAGAGCTGTGTGAATAATAACAGCTGTGAACACGTGCCTGAGGTGCATCATCAGAGCTGTGTGAATAATAACTGCGTCAGCCCGGTGCCTGAGGTGCATCATCAGAGCTGTGTGAATAATAACTGTGTCAGCCCCGTGCCTGAGGTGCATCATCAGAGCTGTGTGAATAATAACAGCTGTGAACACGTGCCTGAGGTGCATCATCAGAGCTGTGTGAATAATAACTGCGTCAGCCCAGTGCGTGAGGTGCATCATCAGAGTTGTGTGATAAATAACAGCTGTGAGCCCGTGCTTGAGGTGCATCATCAGAGCTGTTTGAATAATAACTGCGTCAGCCCGGTGCCTGAGGTGCATCATCAGAGCTGTGTGAATAATAACAGCTGTGAGCCCGTGCCTGAGGTGCATCATCAGAGCTGTGTGAATAATAACTGCGTCAGCCCCGTGCGTGAGGTGCATCATCAGAGTTGTGTGAATAATACCAGCTGTGAGCCCGTGCCTGAGGTGCATCATCAGAGCTGTGTGAATAATAACTGCGTCAGCCCCGTGCCTGAGGTGCATCATCAGAGCTGTGTGAATAATAACAGCTGTGAGCCCGTGCCTGAGGTGCATCATCTGAGCTATGTGAATAATAACTGCGTCAGCCCGGTGCGTGAGGTGCATCATCAGAGCTGTGTGAATAACAACGGTGAACCCGTGCGTGAGGTGCATCATCAGAGCTTTGTGAATAATAACAGCTGTGAAGCCGTGCCTGAGGTGCATCATCAGAGCTGTGTGAATAATAACTGCGTCAGTCCCGTGCGTGAGGTGCATCATCAGAGCTCTGTGAATAACAGCTGTGAGCCCGCGCCTGAGGTGCATCGTCAGAGCTGTGTCAATAATAACAGCTGTGAGCCTGTGCCTAAGGTGCATCATCAGAGCTGTGTGAATAATAACTGTGTCAGCCCCGTGCGTGAGGTGCATCATCCACATTGCTCAGGTCATCCAAATTCCTGCACTCTCTACCACACTGCTTTCAAGAACAGCATACTCTTGCACACACTCTCACTGCTCACCAATTCAAAGTTTGCTAAACATTTTATGCAACGCATTGTCATACACAATGCCAATAACTCAAACTTTAATGCTGCGAGACCTATTGCATTGTAAATGCTTCTTCCATCTGGTCTTCCTCCTCATACGCCACTACCACATGTTTCATGGGCTTGTTACAGGGCGATTTTAGGCCAGGGGCGCTCTCTATAGAAACAAAACCAGGTAAGGCGCCGTATCTTATTTGAGACAAAAGATAAGGGGAGGGGTCTAAATTTCAAGCCACACAGCCTACACCAGGTAACACCCTCTTTGCACTGCTACTAGTCATTCTCTCCGCCCATACCATACAACCTTTTTTCTTGTGCCAGGCTAAGCTGTTACCCCTTTGGCTGGTGCCCAGTCAGTCCACCCCCTCCAAGCTGGATAGTGGCTCGAAGCGGTTGTTCAAGGGGAGGTGGAACTCCTGTCTAAATGCACTATAAGAGCGTCTAGGAATCATTTCCCACCTATCGTGCTGAACAGGGGTCACTCCACAGTATGAATTGGGGTAAAAATAGAGCAAGTCAAGAGATTGAATTCCACCAGCACCCTGGTTCCCGGAGTCGTGACAGATGTACCTTACCACTCTAGGATCCCTAAAGTTTGTGATTATACAATCGCACTCCAGGTCCTTTGTTCTACTACCCAGCCAGCTCACCCTTCTTCCAAACAGGATTTCTGCATTCATGTGGGATGGGAGCGGTCTGTTTCCATTAAGCCAAAAAATGACCTTGTTCTTAAGCTCGCTATGGGACTCTATCTTATCCTGCTGTATTCCTGGAATGCCAGCCAAGATTACCGTGTATGGGGCTGACTCCAGGGGTAGGTTGATACAGGGTGGCTTCAATTGCTTGCCCTCCTTACGAGTAGTCTTATACCCTCTAGTTTTTGGTTCTACACTGTGATCTATGTTGATCGACTTCTTTCTACCATCTCTATCTAATAGTTCGGCTTCCTCCCTAATGTGATCAGTAGCAGATGTGTTTGCTATTCCTTTAGTAGTAACATTAGGGTGGTGTTGGACATTTTGACTGGTTGATGTAACGTCAGAAGTGACTTTCGGGGGGCTCTTAGGGTCCACAGCCACTCTCAGGGAGGGAGGGGACCCAGATCCATGTGGGGACTGTACAGCTTTTTCCAATAGGGCAGAATTGGCCCGTACAACACTTTACAGTTTCCCTATATTCTCGCTAATTTGTTTGACCCTCTCAAGTAATGGTAACAATAGAGATTTTAGTAGTTGTTCTGTTTCCAAAACCCCCTTAGGGAGATGGTTTGCCACAGGCAGGCAAGGTGTTCTCTTAATAGTCCTATTTCTAGAATCATTGGTGGGTGTTTGGTGTTGTGCTATAGGGTGAGTTGGTTGGATAGGAGTGGTAATTTTTATAACTTTAGCACATCTACCCTTTTGGGTCTCACCCCCACGCTTTCTTTTGCCAACAATAGATTGTGGCTTATTGATCGTTCCCATTTTTGGTACAGATGGAAAAGATTTGTGGGAATGGTTTGGGGTGGTGATGGGGTTAGATCCGGGTTGTCTGGTACATAATATAGATATACTATCCGAAGTTGTATCCAATGAAGTGCTAATGATAGACATGTCTACCCCCACCTTCTCCATACTTGTACCCGCATTACGTTCGCTCTCTACCTGTTGCTGCTCTGGGGATACAGCTGCCATGATAGTTCCCAGTGAAGATCTCTTTGGCAATAGCTCTAGGGATAACCTTTTTTCAGGGAGGGCAATTTCGTTTTCAAGAACAACTGACGCTCTGGAAATAAACTGGTCCAGAGTACCAGACACAAAGCCCCCAATGCTACCATGTTCGATCTGGCTCCCATTCCTTGAGCAAAGCGCCATTGCTAGACGCACCGCGCGTAATGGTGAAAATGGAGAGCTAGTCTAAAACAATGTATATATAAATTTTCGCAGCCACATCCGTAAAGAAACAATAGGAGGTTAAAATAATCAAATGCAAGTAAGTACAAGATTGTCACACTTCTTAAAACTCAAATACAAGGGGGATGGCCCAGCCCAGCCTTGACTGGCCTAGGACGACCGCAGACGGTCCCGCCTTTGTCCCGGGCTTCTCCCGGGATGCTCCCGCGCAGCAGCGAAAGTAACTGATTATATAATAGCTGTGACGGTAGGCGGGGCTCACTAGCAGGTACAGGTGAGGGCAGCCGTGGCCTCCTGGGACATGCAGTCCCTGACTGCAGGAAGGTCGGTCGAGCGTTGGTCTACGCGCCCCTGGTCAACTCGGCGTGGACAAGGAGATGCCTCTTAGCCCCCAAAGTGCTCTCGTTCTGGAAACACACACCACCACAGTGCGCTGCGGCACCCGCGAAGCAGGTGCGGCGAGTTGTTTTATGCGCAGCTGTGTCGTCGGGCGGGGCTCACTAGCAGGTACAAGTGAGGGCAGCCGTGGCCTCCTGGTACATGCATCCCTGACTGCAGGAAGGTCGGTCGAGCGTTGGTCAACGCGCCCCTGGTCACCTTCGGCGTGGACAAGGAGATGCCTCTTAGCCCCCAAAGTGCTCTCGTTTTGGAAACACACACCACCAAAGTGCGGGGCAAGTTGTTTTATGCGCAGCTATGTCGTCAGGCGGGGCTCACTAGCAGGTACAGGTGAGGGCAGCCGTGGCCTCCTGGGACATGCAGTCCCTGACTGCAAGAAGGTCGGTCGAGTGTTGGTCTATGTGCCCCTGGTCACCTTCGGCGCGGACAAGGAGATGCCTCTTAGCCCCCAAAGTGCTCTCGTTCTGGAAACGCACACCACCAAAGTGCGCTGCGGCTCTGTATCAAATATAATATGGGGCTTTGGAGGGGAATTCTATTCAGCACCAGTCATAATCACTTTTCAATCTACTATGGAATTTACAAAAAAGCATGTGCAGGGTCATAATGCTTCTGAAATAATCCCCCCAAACGTGTGTTCAAAGTGCAATAACAACAAAACTGGTACCATAAGTATGTGATTTAGAAAGAGATAACCTCAATGCAAATACTGGTATTATTATCCACTGATGAAAACATTTTTTTACTCAAAAGCTCTGAACTCATCATTTAATTTTACCTCTTATTATCTATTTTCCACCACAAAGAGTTCAGACAGTGATGACGGGAAGGCGCAACAGCCACCAGCAAGATAATCCACTGCAGGAGCTGGAAGATAACGGCAATCGGGGTTGCAAGGACTCTTGCCACTACTTTGTGCACAATTCATTTAATGGCGCTGGACATGAAGAGGGAAGAGAGCCAGGAGCGGCCCATGCAGTTAAGAGCAGTAGGGCGCGGTAGGGGAGATTTGACAGACAACGCTGGAGGAAAATTAAATAAATAATTAATTTTCCCTTGTCATCATCTGTCGAATCCCTCACCCTGTCCCACCGTTCTTACCTGCACAGACTGCTTTTGAAGAGAGCAAGGGACAGATAATGCTCAATCACTGCAGAGCTTTGTAATAAAACCGAACAGGGATTGACCATATTCTGTGAAGCTAACCTGTGCCTACCACCCACGATGCCTTGTGTTCGGTGCAGGACTAGAGGCTTGTCCACCAGGGCCGGCCTTAGGCATGTGCAAGCTGTGCACCTGCACAGGGCCGCCAAACCCCAGGGGCCGCCACACCAATATATATCCTATTTATAATAATCCTCTGAGGATGGATACATATTTGCGTGGCGGTCCCAGTGGCAGGGATTTGGCGGCCTCCGGCTCTGTTCCACTTCCAAACACCCTGACCCCCTTCCTGAGCTCCGGGGTGCTCCGCCTCGCCCGGACCCCTCTTCCGGGGCCCCCTACCTATGCTCCCTGCCCAGGGTCTCCATGAGCCTAGAGCCACCTTTGTTGTCCACGCCCCCTGGGCCGATCCAGCGGGTGCTGAGCAGCCCCAGGATTGGCTAGGTCAGGCATACTGAAGGCTTCATAGGAGACAAAATGGGCTGCAGTTGTGATTCCCCTCGCCTCAGTTCACTAATTACAGGTAGGAAGAGTTGGCCTCGCAAAGGCGCATGTCAGTTTGGACGGTGAAATGCACCCGTCCAAACCAGCATGCACAGTTTACTACACTTGAAGTAAGTAACCCAAACTGAGCCTTGAAAGCCCCGCCTGTCCTAACTCGAGAAGATAAGACACCCACGAGACAAAATAAAAAGCACTGCTGCTGCAGGGTAGATAACAAAACAATTGTTTTTACATTTAATACGGGTGTGAGGGTAACAAATACAGGGGACAAAGCCCCTAACGCTTCCATAGAGGAACCTCCTCTGGTAGTTGGGAAGAGAGAAAGGTAGAGGGAGTGGGTGAAAGGTGAAAATAGAAATGTGGTGTACAGCAAAAGTAGGACCTGCAACTGAGAGACATACATGAGATAGACAAAAACAAAGATGGGGTTTATACAAAGGCATAGAATTGTGGGACAGAAAAAGGGGGAGAGAAGGGAAGAGAACTGAGGTGGATGGGGTGAATTGAAATTTTACAAAAAGGAGTTCCAGAGAGAGATATTTTTTTCTTAACGAGCGAGCGAGAGAGAAAGAAAGGTACACATAAGAGTTGATAGAGAAAAGGAGGTAAAGATAGAGAAATAGAGATAGTCACTAAGAAATAAGATATTTAGAGAATAGAGGGAAGGTAACAGGTAGAACGAGAAAAAGAGGAGGTCGATAAATGTGCTAGTGAACTAATGGTGAGAAACTTTTAGAGGTTAGGTAATGAGAAAGAGAGGAGTGAGGTTGAGAGAGGTGAGGTAGTGAAAGAGATGTGGGGTAAACAGAAAAATAAGAAAGAGGTGAGGTAGAGAAAGGGCTGAGCGAGACATGGAGAGGGATACAGGAGCAAGGTAAAGATAGAGATGAGGTTGTGTAAGAAGTGAAGTAGATGGAGGAGAGCTATAGGGAGGTAAGAGGAAAAAGGTGCAGTAAGATACAGAGAGAGGGATGAGGGAGAGAGCTGAAGTAGAAAACGAGAATTAAAAGTACGATATATATATATATATATATATATATATATATATATATATATATATATATATATATATATATATATATATATATATATATATATATATATATATATATATATATATATATGAACTAAGTAGAGAGAGATGTTCATATAGTTCAGAAGTTGAGTGAGGTAAAATGGGTATATGAGGAGAGAGGTGTGGTAAGGGAATGTGAGAGAAAGGCAGCCGGGATCAAGAGGATGAAGGTACATAGAGGAGCAAAGAGAGAGGTTAATAAAGAGAGTTAGAAGAGGTGAGGTGAAGTAAGGAGAGATAAATGACACAGAAATATTATTTTTACAATGTAATAGCTACAGACTGGGGGGGGCAGGTATATTACTATTTAGGACCACACAGTGCAGCAGAAAGTGTTGCTGCACTGAGTTGTACAAGGGGGATAAAGCAGAACAGGGTCACATTTATTAAAATGCCATGCTGCTCCTCACTACCCTGGTCAGGCGCACAACCAGGATACCTAGTGCCTCACATAACCTTTGCACCATGGTGCAGAGGAGTATGTGTGCTATCTGGCACAGGAGCTGTACTAGACCGTTATCCCCTTCGAGTACAAAATGCTAGACCTAACAAATTCTTAAACATTCCACATATTGTATAAGTGCTGTACAATGCAGCACACATACAAAGTGTAGAATGTTTAAAATAATTAGTGATAGTCGGTTACATTCGTAAAACCTGCAACTGATCAACTGTAATAAAGTGACAGATATTGCCCACGAAAGAAAAAAGACTATTTTTGTTTTCAAAACCTAGTCACAAAAAGTATGCATCAATTTTCAAATATATTTTTGTTAAGTTTCTTACTAACCTTTTTGTAGTTAGTAGACTCTGAAAATATAGAAAAGGGTTTAGAAAAATGACACACACGTCTGCAAACTGGTGGACAAGTTTTCTCAATGTTAGCTAGCACCTGCTTCACAAAAGTGTTTTTTTGTATACAAATCCCGGTCTGGCTATGCGTCAAAAATCATAGGTGTTTGCGCTAATCTGCCCTAGTTGCACCCAAATAATTCTTGACGCATAGTGGCACGAAGCAGCCCAAACCAATCTTTGAATTGAGAAAAGGGCACCTTTCAAGCACAACATACCTTTTGAGTTAGAATGTATATACCCTTGCAAGAGTTTGTACTACTTTGCGTCACGTTGCTTGATTTTGCCCTGGTGCAATTCTCATAAAAATTTGCCCTTATGCTTGGTTGTCAAATTAGAAAAAGAAGCTGCTTTTTATGTGCAACGTCTCTGACTCTTCTCGCTAGCATACCTGTAGATTAGTATAGGGCAAAAAAAAACTCTTATGTTAGAGTTTAGCAGATGTGGTTATACACTCTACGTACGGCGATGTTGAACGCTTGCCAAACTGTAAACAACTCCCCTCATATTCTAAAACAAAATCAGTGGGATTTGCTTGTAGTATACAAATCTAGAACAAAAGTAAAACATCTGTAGCAATGTAACAGTAGTGTACTAGTAGGAACTAAAAAAACAAATTATACTATGCCAAAAACTGTCTAGTTAAAAGTTTTGTTGTAGAATGTTATTGAAAGTGCTATATTGCATTTACTGAAGCTATACATGAGATACAGGCTTTTTACAGATCTAAAACATAGCCAGACTCCTGCCACAATTCCTTAAAAAACGTTGATATGAATGACTATATTTAGTCACATTTTCAAACCTTATACTGCGCTATCACAGATTGCCTGCAAAAGCTTCGCAAGTATTTTATATCAAATGCAGTCCACAAATAACTGCAATGGGATGGCTACTCAGTCTCCTATTGATGCCAATGGGCTTATGTTTGTAATGTCGCTAATGTTTCGATGTGCGGGGAAGCATTTGAAGAGCCATTTGCAGTGTAGTAGCAATCTCTTCTAATAACGGCACTATTGTCTTTAATACGTCGTAACTCTTTCTATTGCAATACCTTACCTGAATGTTTCATTGTAAAATAATGAATAGCCATCACGCAAGTCTGAATCTAGTCATGCTTTCATTTATTGACTTGATATAAAAATTTCATAAGAATGCATCAGAACACAATATACAATACTGTAACATACATTGTGTGAAACTTTTTAAAACAATAAAATATTCACCTGGAACAAAGCAGTGCTCAACAGACATACAAACCCATCAGCCATGCACGACTGTGCTATTTTGATCACCTATTTAGTCACAAGTTGGACTGACAAATTTTACACACTGAGACTGAAAACTTTAGGATGCCCGACAATGTTTTCTTAAGAAGAAGCTTCACATTAGCACAAAATTTACATCCGCTCACATTTTCTCAAAGAAAATGACAACAGATATTCAGATAAATTAAAAAATCAGACTTATACTCCGTGACCTTCAGTTTATTTTCAAAGTCAGTAGTCTCGCTATGTGCAGGAAGACATCCAAGAATTATTAAAAGAATGCAGTCCTTGCCAACCTCGACTGAAAATGACATCCTCTCAGACACATGCAGGTGAATGCCCATCATGGGTTTCTATGTCTCTTTTTAGCTACTGTTCAGGTTCTTCTATATTATTCCGTACAAAAAGGTTACAAGAAAAAGGCAACTCTCTTCCAGAGTTTTCTACACAATTAACACTACCAATGACAGGTAATGTTAATTCATATATAAATTAATAACTTACAAAACATTACAATATATACATTAGGTAATAAATACACTGTTATAAACAGTAATGGATGTGTCAGAGCTCAAGGCAGTGCAAGAGAAAGATGGTGCAGCTAGACCCATGAATCTATGTGTAGAACATATGAGAGAGTAGGAACATCTCAACGTGCAACTTTCACTTAGTTAAGGATATTTCGTAGGAAAATCTAAACACACATCACATCACACACTGCCTTAATTTGCTTATTTTCACCTGTAGTGCATGTACTATAAAACAACCTCCTTTGACTCTATTGTTTAAGAACAGGGTGAAACTCTTTTGAGAAACACTGTATCAACAAACATGTAAGACGTATAAGTCTTTGTAGCAAGCAAACGACATAAAAAAGACCTAAGTAAGTTAAAATAAGCAGTATAGTTGAAGGTATTGCATTATAGTGATATCCCTTCTGTTACATTTGTAAAACCTGCAACTGATCAACTGTAATAAAGTGACAGATATTGCCCATGAAAGAAGGAAGACTATTTTTGTTTCCAAAACAAAGTCACAAAAAGTATGCATCAATTTTCAAATACTTTTTGATAAGTTTCTTACTAAACTTTGTATAGTTAGTAGACTTTGAAAAGACAGCAAAGTGTTTACAAAAAAGGCACACACGTCCGCAGACAGGTAGACAGGTGGACACGTTTTCCACGTATAGCTACAGATCAGTATTTTCTATAATTCTAACTGATTTAAATTTCAAAAGTTTAAAGTATAAAATCTCTCAGTTTTGTGTCATCCGTTCTCGAGCTATTCAGTAGCAATTCAAGCTGTTTCCAGAGCGCAATGTCTTTGCTGAAGACTTAAAAACAATGCGCAGTAGGTCATCCGTTAATTTCCTGAGCAGTCGTTCACCTCGTGACCTTTCAAACCCGCCTCCAATCTCAAGTCGTTGGAAAGATCTCTTAGCCAAAGCAAGGCTGAGGCCCAAGATGTAGATCGCAGGCTAGTCTAAAGAGATAGCTTGCATGTTTAAAAGTGTTTGAAATAAACACATTTGGCAACATTATGTGTCTGCAGGTGATGTATCATCTGTAACTATTTCTATCTGAGCCTCCCGTGAATCCCTGTTGCCTGTATCTATTACACAAAGTGTCTTCGTGCTGCTAAAATAGCTGATATTGTTTCCTTCCTTGTGAGGACCTTCTGAATCCTCTTCTTCAAGTGTCAATTCAAACTGAAACTTTTCCGTCAGCCCTTGACAGTCTTTGTCCCGTTCATCCATAAGAGGCGAGGGGCTTTGAGGTATCATACTCTGGTACCAGTTCCTGTTGTCTTCCAAGGTATCCAGAATATCCTGGGCGTCAGGCTGCACCAAGTCTCCCCATGTCTCCCAAAGTGGATGAACAATGTAATCGATGAATCCAACCTAAAGTGTAAAACAGATTTCAAAGCATTAGTAGACCTACAACTAAATCATCAAATTGTCATATAGATAAAGACAAATTAAAGTTTGTATTTTAACATAAGAACACCCATAAAATGCTGCAACAACTGTAGACCATACAAAGTTTTCATATGTCAATTTGTTTTGGCAAATTATTAGTTTTTTTACTAACAATTTTTTTTTACTAAATAAATATATATAGGGAAATATCAACGGGGGACCTTAAATTGTTACTCTCAGATAACTTCCACAGAAAATATATGCCAAGCTACCGGATATCTGTTACAGTTGTTTGACATTTTTCTGGATTGATTTGCACCTCCACAACTAATGAATGGGAGAGCTGGCTGGTTACACCCACCTGCATTCCTTCTCAACAGAATTCAATGTAAGGGTATTTCAGATGTATTGATCTGCCTAACCATTTCTTTGTTGTGTTGATCTTTTGGTGCTCAAGGGAGGAGGAGTCATCCACCCCTCTGAAATTGTGACCCAGGGGGATTACGTTAATGTCAATACAGGCACGAGCACACACACAATATCAATAATTAACTAGTTCTTTTCAAGAGGAGTGATGTTTTACATAAGGCAGGTATCAATAATCAAAATATTGTTTAAACTGGGAGATTAAGAATGACATACACATAGACTACTTCTAGTATTTGGAAAAGCGTATTATATATTTTTATAAAGAGTAGAACTGATTCAAGACAAAGACCTCTCTGTTTGTTTCAGTAGGGGGGTGGGCTCCAATTGAGCATCTATAATTTCCCACCTATACATCTTTAGACCTTCACCTTTTGCTGCCTGTCAGGAATGAATTTTGGAAAGTGTTTCCATAAAGCAGAAAATAATTAATGACCAAATGTCCTGATGAGAAGACATAACAGGGAACATCATGTACTAATGTTCTTTATTGGTGTATGTTGACATAAGATGTTTTGAAAAGCAATTATTACTGTGTACTGCTGGTGAGGTCTGATACGATAAATCACATTACATCACCCAGAATGAAGCATCTGTCTTGTCTTGCATAAATATATAGTGACAAGAGTTAAAAAAAGAAATGGTTGGGTTGAGCAATTTGTAATACAGAGAAGACTCAAGAATGAATGCATATTTTCACGTGTCATTTTATCAACAACTTCCAGGCGTTACATTACTGTGGCGACCTTAACATGTGTACTACAACCATTCCCATCTTGTCTACCTGCTTCTATGGACTTCCTCAATTCCCCTACAGCTCTAAAATGTATCTTTATGTGGATTTATGTTTGCTGATTGATAGAGAAATCTACATATTTGAAAAGTCGATCTACTGTAAAACTTTGTGTTACTCCTCTATTTAAAAACGTTGCAACATTTGCAGTCTCCTGCTTAATGATTTTCTTTAGTAACAACTTAGTTAAAATGTGTAAAAGTAATCTAATCCTACTTTTCCAACAATTGAGCAACAAGGTTTATGTAAATAAGACACTAGAAATGTTAGCAGGAGCTACCATAGTAATATATCAGTGGAGTAATACAAAGCATAACAACCATAAAAAAGTATTTTGTGCCATATACTGTTAGGCTTCTAAACTCCATTTTACTGAACAGAATGTAACTCCAGTATCTAAACATTTCCCACAGTTCATGGTCTACATCCTTCATACTACATTCCTTTACCTGTGATTTTTCGACTGATGCAGTATGTTTGTCACACATTGGACTTATTTCCATCCCTCTATCTCGTTCTTTGTCTCCCTGCTGAAAAAACTCCTCCATGATTCTGTCGGTCCACTGACGATAGAGCTCCAAGGACTTTGTGGGATTACTCAAGTCTGCACAGTGAACCATATTCCGAAGAACCTGCAATTCAAAATGTAGAATTCATACATTAATATTTAAACTGCAGGACGAACTGCATAAACAGGACGTTTAATAAAGAACAGATTCCTAAATGGTTGCTTCTTAATAAAATGCTTTAATCCGTTTTTTAAAGTATGTACAGAAAGACAAATAGATAAAGCCCACTTCCGTAACACTGCACAGTAATGGGTGGGGAGTGGGATTTTGGAGGACAAATGTCAATTGCAATGTTGTTAATACTTGCTTAGCCCCTCATCTGAGCTGTTGCTGAAATATGAATTTATAGGCAATATGCGTCAAGTAGCCACTGAATGTGCAAGGCCCTGCTAGGAAGAAATTGCACAATATCTTTCATGGTGTTCTTGTGTAATTGACATTCAACTAACGAGGAGGTTCCTAATCAAAGTTGAACAGTATAGATCTTGGGAAAACACAAGGACAGTAAGGTACCCTCAAACCTTCTTTGAATAGTAGGCATACAGTAATATTCAACAGTATACATTGAATTGTCTATTTAGCCTTCAACACAATATTTAATTTAGAATAATAATGCCTGGTTTGTAAACAATTTATGGAATACATTGCTTGGGGATGCCAATTGTAATTGCATTTATATAGCGCTTACCACCCCTGACGAGGCGTCTGAGCACTTTTCGGTGAGTAGCATGCTACTCCAGAACCAAAAAAATATTAGTGGTGAATTAGTATAGGGAAATATAAAATTAATTTCAGTGTTGGACATGTGAGTCTGTTAGTTGGATTGAAAAGGATAGTGGGGGGATAAAAGAGGGAAGGGTCTAGACAGTGTTTATTTGGAGATCATAGCAGTAGGAGGAGGTTTGGGATGAGTAAAGGAGAGATGGAGGGGAAGAGTCTCTAGTAGTGGGTTAGGGAGAAAGAAGAGGTATCGGATGAGTCTAGGAGGGATACATGAGAGAAGGGATTAGAAAGGCTTGTTTTGGAGATCTGAATAGTAGAAGAGGCTTAAGATGATGCAAGGAGGGGTAGAAAAGGGAACATTTTGGGGAGCATAGTAGTTGAATCGGGATTGGGATGAGTCAGAGAGTAGAGGTTATATTGAGAGAGGTATAGGGTAATAAATAGGTAGTGCATTGGAGAGATTAGTAGAATGAGGTTTGGGATGAGTCAAATATTGGAGGAAGAGGATATATTGAGAGAGGTATAGGGTGAGATATAGGTCAGTGCATTGGAGATGCTGAATTAGGAGTAGAT
Organism: Lissotriton vulgaris; assembly: GCF_964263255.1. NCBI lineage: Eukaryota > Metazoa > Chordata > Amphibia > Caudata > Salamandridae > Lissotriton > Lissotriton vulgaris. The sequence goes on along the minus strand of NC_141685.1, from coordinate 462,986,672 downwards.
TAAAATATAAAGATACATAAGTAAATGGAAGGTATATATGTATAAGGAAGGTAATATCTAGATGTTAGTAGTATTTAATAACTCAGACTTTCAAGTGTTGCTGTACTTTAAGCTAATTTATTTGTTTTTATATTTTTTTCCTTTTAATAATTCAATAGTGAACCAATTTTAGATAAATATTTATGATAAAATGTACTTATTTATGGAGTGGGGTATATAAAAGTTAAACATCGAATAATATAACTATAGGTAATATGTACATTTGCTAGGCAGACCTAATGAAGATCTATTTATAAACATAATTATTATATACATTTATAGAAAGGAATACACATATCTAGATACATATGTATAATCCAAAATAAATGCTTCTATACACAAGGATATGCTGTACATTTATGTTTGAATAAGATGGGTAGGTGTGGAAGAGACAACTCTTGAGTAGTCTTCCGAAGAGGAGATAGTTATCAGTAGATCTTATGTTTAGGGGTAAAGAGTTCCATAATTTGGTTGCATGAACAAATAGGGATGGGCCACCTATGGTTTTTTTCTTGTATGATGGGATTTTTGAGGTGAGGTGCCAATCTGGAGCGGAAGTTCCTTTGTTGAAAGCATTTGTTGATTTCTTTTCCTGATGAAGAGCAGCCCAGCCCCATGTATCACTTAGTGGGTGATACAAAGTAGCCTGAATGTGGATCTTCTGGCAACAAGTAACCAATGTAAGGTATTGAAGGCACAGGAGATGTGGGGTTGTGGCTTTACATGTAGGAGTAGACTGGCAGCGGAGTTCTGAATCCGTTGTAGTCTTTTCATTGTTGTTAAAGATGATCTGTGGAAGAGGCTATTGGCGTAATTTGGTTTAGACAGTACAAGAGAGATAGTAGCCTGGAACTTGAGTGAAAATCCCAGGTCAGGGAAGACATGTTGCAGAGTTTTTATAATAATGAAGTTTGAGAATTCATTGATAGCTAGGAGTCCATGGTAATTCTGTGTTTTTTTGCTTCCTTCGATACTTTTGGCAGCATTCCCAGATCATCAGGCCAAGCGATGAGCAGGTCATACATTTTCCAATCGCCACATGTTAGCATTTCAGTTTTGTAAGCATTCAATTTGGGATGGCTCCATGTCATCCACTGATCAACAGCTCTGAGGCAACTGAAAATGTGTGCATTTCCAATGCCTTAGCGGCTTACCAGTTTAAGGACAATTTGTGTGTCATCTGCATAGTTATAGCATGTGAGGTGAAATTCATTGTCGGTAATGACTTCATGTAGATGTTGAAAAGCATGCGTGAGATGATAGAGGCTTGAGGGACCGCTGCTTTTGTGAAGTATTGTTTGGATGAGAAAGGGGGGGTGTAGATGACATTTGTTCTGTTTTGAAGGAAGGATGTAATCTAGTCGAGAGGAGTCCCCGCTATCCCGGCTTTGTAGAGTCTTTGCACTTGAGCGTCATGTGCATGCAGAGAAAGGGTTGTTTAGTGTTTCAGAGTTTCTCATGGCGCTCTACCAGATGTGGACGCTAAAGTAGTCGAGTGGACTGAGTAAGTAAGGTGCAAACAGGCGAGCGGAGAAGACCCCCTAACCACTCAACAGTATGTTAAGCGAGCTAACATACAAAACAATTACTACAGTTTTGCCTATGCACACAATAACAAGATTCATTCACAGTCGTGTACAGTATGACACACAGTTTAGAGAAAAGGCCAAAGTCAACAGAATCTTTAATGCAGAGGTGCTTTATGAAGGTTTGATAGTTCCACAACCTGGCTGGTTGTGGAACTATCAAACCTTCATAAAGCACCTCTGCGTTAAAGATTTGGTGTGCTATTCTGTTCACTTGAGCGTCATGGTCAACTGTGCCAAAGGCAGCTGAGAGGTCCAAGATAAGCAGTGCACTAACCCCTTTCCGGTCAACTGTGTTCTTAAGGTCATCTCAGATGGCAATGATATGTTCCTCTATTTTGGTGGCTTTCACATGATTCCCATTATCTCTTCCACCATATATTTGATTTTCACCCCTCATACTCATATGTGTTTAGTTTTAGCTACTCGCTGGTCCCACATCTCATTTCTACTGCACTCGAAGTAGATGTTTATGCTCTGCAATTTGGCTTTAATTCCCTCCCACTGTATTTCCCTGAACATTTTGTCTGGTTTCTTTTTTATACCTTGCCATTTGTCCTAATACCTGCCACAGACCAATTATTTTCATGGAAAGAATGGCAGAACATTTTGATTGTGTGACTGGGACCACTCACCTATGGCACATTGGAAGAGGTGAGATGGGATGAAAGATCCTCAAAGTTGACACATTATTTGTATTTTTCTCACTTTAAAGTGTCTTCCTTTACGATACACTTTAATCAAGTTTTAAAATCTAGGGTACTTCTAACACAGTATGAACCAGAGTGTCAAGAGATGTCTCAGTGGCCTTAACATAAAAGTGTTCACATCTTGAAACCTTAAATCAGTTTATGCCACCCGGAACATTTTCTAATATTCCAGGGGGTTTGTATGCAAGAGTTCTGAGGGCCGTGGATGTTTTGGTATAGGCAGGTTTGTCAGAATGAATATAGAGCTCTTGCTGTGTAGCATAAAGCACTATGGCTGTTTCAGCTTCTTATGAATTGGCAAGGCGGAAATTCCACTAAACAATCCAGCAATATGATGTTTCATAGCACTAATCCATCTACTAGGACAGATAGAGTACAGCATCCTATACTGAACACCAGTACCTTTGCCAATACCTAATAATTTGAAAGGCTTGAGCTGAATGCAAGGTATTCATTAATTATATCTTATTGTTAACTCACACCTGTTTAATGGAATGAGTTTGTTGCACCACCACATGCAGGCACAGTACAAATACTTGGTTTACAAAGATAACTGAAACATGTATCTAATGCTTATATCTGATCACATGTCCAGTGGACAGGTATCAAGGCAAAATAGACATTTCGCTCAAAGCAATCACGGTATGCTTGTAAGCGATCAACTAGAAAAGTGAATTGTTAAACTCGAATTTTAAATGTATTCTGCTTAGTACCTGTATTCTGTCTGTGTAGTTATCCAGGAGGAGGACACCAGAACTTGTAACCTTCTTTGTTTCAACCATGGTCTTTAGGTCTGCCAGCAGGCTCATGTGCTTCGACATATCTGTTGCCAGCACCTATGTTTTAAGAGAACAATGAAAAATAAATGTATAAGAGACTAGTGGTATTTTCCAGAACAGAAAACGTGATAGTGTGAGTGGGCAAGAAATTCCTACCAGGTCTATCACCATTTTCCTGAGAGTCTGGCGCTGTTTTTTTGTGAGGTTCTGGAAAATATCGCAGTGCTCTTCTTGTAATAATTTAAAGCCCACAGCGAGGTGGTGGTTTTCCAGCACAGATTCATCGTTGTACATCAGGGCAAGCTCAGAATCTAAAAGAAAAAAAAAAGAATTGAGATGTTGAGGAAATGAAGAATTTTTAAAAAGTACAATATTTTATCATCACGCTTGGATTATTCTATTGTTACATAATTGAAAAATGCATCTGGCTGGCACCTCATTCAACTGCATAACCCACAAGATCTTTCACGGCAAGGTGGTCTAATCCAACTGACAATAAGTGCCCATTCTGCCTGACCCATAAAGAAACAGTAGCACACATGATTTTTGCCTGTCCAGCCTATGCACTTCCCCGTCGGGTATGGCTGAGACCCGGAAAACGCAGTAGCGCGGAAGGAGAAAGAATCATATGAACAAGCACATCATCTACCATTGTAACAGCTGTTGCAAAGTATCTTGGATGGGCGTGGGTACTAAGGACAAAATCAATGTTATTATAGCATCTACAGGTTTGTCTGCAACCACTGATGCATTGTTGCAAACATTATTTGACACTTGTTCAGGGGCTTTCTCGAGTCCCTAGGTCTTTATGATGAAGTGAATCTTGTTGTGAACTTCCATTTTAAAACCATGTACAGTTTTTTTATTTATCATATATTTTTAATAGCCCAAGGGTTTTTTAAATGATAATTTTTTTTTATCAAAGCCGGCATACATATCAATCCTATTGTTAGAATTGGGTTTTTATATGAAACTATTGTCATTTCTTTTTATATGCTTTTATGATTATATGTCGAATAAAGCTTTACAAAACGAAAAACGAAGCATATACCACGAGGAAGTAACATTTTAAAGTTGCCAAAAATATTCATAAATGAGTACATGACGATCGCAATATAAATAAGCTCTGCTTGTGTTTCGGTCCTGCTTGAAGAATCAAAGGTGTACATTTTTTAATCTAGGAAACAGATCAATTAAAGGAGTGTGTTAGATTTTTAAACATCTGGATGCATACTTTTGGTAAATTCAGAGGCCAACAACATTGACTGGTGGAGGTGAAAGGACAACAGCAAAATACCAAATGTGCAGAATTCTGACCGCCTATTCCAGAGGGGAGCTATCACCTGTGGTCCAACTGATCAAGTGTTTCTATCTAAGAACATCTTCTCTGAGAGGAAGTCATATCAGACAGTGTGTGTAGAGGATGGGAAGTGCCGCTGATGTGGAAGCCTTTGCAAAGATTTTCTCAATCGATAGTATGACCTCTAATTCCATCTTTAACTATTAACAACATTAATTATACTAGAGGCAACGGCAGATCGTTCAAATATAAAATATTTTAGCCCTGTTCAGAGGCCTTCACACTAGGAAACCTACAAAGCAACTACCAAGACACCACTACCAAACTTTGCAGCCATGTATTATTTTCTTTCAGGAAGACTGTATGGGAATATAATTTTAGCATGCAGTCAGTTCCATGTGGAAAATGATCACGAAGTGCTATTGGAAGACACTTACAAACATTGTCACAATCTACATGCTCACACCTAGAAACATTCCAATAAGCACGGGATAATTTGATATTGCTGGAGCATATTTCCTAATAGCAAACTGCATGAAACATACGCTAATCAGACGCAGGTTATAGTCATGGCTTGAAAATGCACTCAGACTCACTTGTGTTAATGAGGAACTGATTGGAGACTCCAGGGTGATCAACGTCATGGATTGCTGCGGCAAAAACTGCTGCCAGAATTTCGAGATCCGTGAATACAGCCTGGAAAACAAGAGAACAAAAATTGCACGTGTTATTCGCTTACTTGTTAGATCATAATTTTGCATGAAACAAAGTCCTTAAAAAAGGTGCTTCCAGGCGGTATACACCTGTTACAACGCAACTTTTACAACTACCTACTGTTACAACGCAACTTTTACAACGCATACCATTACAACGCATTGCGCTGGGGGGCGCTCTAGGATAGGGAATAAGTATAATTTACTATCCAACACCTTCCCTAGTGTCCACGGGGACTGGAGTTAGAATAGTAAATTATACTTACCACTATCCAGCACCTCAAAGCGCTATGCGTTGTAATGGTATGCGTTGTAATGGTCGCGTTGTAATAGTAGGTAGTCGTAATGGTATGCGTTGTAACATGGTACATCCTTCCAGGCACCATGCAATCACACAAATTCTATTGTTTAGGATACAAGTGACCTTTATTTCTGATGGAGCCTGTAAAGGGGCTTATTGGGTGCATCAGAGTTACAAGGTCCACTGTAACTCCACGGATCTAGTGTCTTTCACCCAGAGATTCCACTTGCTAGAAGCAGTTAGAGGCTCTAGGTGAAATACTAGAATGGTTTGGAAATGAGGAATAACCAATGAAATCTGTTCCGGAATTAGCAATTCCTCTGGTAATTCCTTATTTCTCGGTGAGCCTTATGACCCCACATGCAACATTGTTCACTCCACCCCGAGGGCCATTGGTAGGCCTACCTCCGGTACTCCTAATCTGTCGCTTTGAGCATGCAAGCTAATTTTATGTATTGTCCTTGAGGTCACTGGGAAAGCCTGAGAGATGAGATATTGTTTGATGACCTATATGTCCACTATAGGAACCAGAGTGGAAGACACTACTTCTAAACAGTGCCATTTGTTTCCCAAAAAACTAAATAACGGTGTCCTCTGTGACACATTCATGTTTTGGGGATATTCGTGTGTCATGGATCCTGGGTTCCTCGAAGTGAAGAAGTGAAAATGTCTTTATAGGTTTGGATTTGGTGTAGGGCGAGTCTGGTCGAAATCAAAGCATTTCAAGTATGTAATCTGACATTTTCAATTCTTCAAGCCTTGCTCAGAATGGCATGAAAAGTACTGTGCAGCCAAGCGCGCACAAATCTCCGTATTGAGGCCAACGGGAAGGTGCTCTTCTGCAGAAGGCGCGGATATGAGGAGCAGCTTCTAAAAAATGGCATTAGAAATTCAGACAGAAATGTGCAATTGCATGCAAGCACGACTAAGCAATTCCTGCACAGTGCTTTGTTGTTCGACAGTCAACAGAGGACCACTGGGTCAGTTATGCTTGCACACAGCATTTTGGAAACCGTATCAATAACTGGTCAATAACGAAAGGTCTAATCTTGGCAAGCGAATGTGATGAACACAATGTGATCCAGCTGTATGAAAGACCAGTCTGTAAAATAATTGCTTGTACATAGTGACAGACAGACTCACTTGGAAAAAGGAAGACCGGTGCCTTCTGCAAGTGAATTATTTGTTTTTCTCAGACTTGTATATAATGAAGCTGAATGCCTATCTTTTCTGGGTATAGAAAGTAGGTGGGTACAGTTAGCTTATTTTAAGGCATGGGGTGCATAAGTGATTTGCCCAGAAAACAGGCTGTTTATTGATCTGGACTGTCACCAAGACTGGAACCTAGTTCCTCAGTTCCAAAGTCGGCCGCTCTAGTGGTTATGCCACATTTTCTCTTTTAGCTCCAGGAGTGTGGCCATCTAGCATTCCATGTTGCAGGGTTACAGAGTCCAGCATCCTGGGTGACTTCTTGAGATGTTTATAGGACCTACTCGTATTGTTCGAAGTTGAAGGGTGTCTGACTTAGAAGAAACACCACAAACCCTTTTTAGGCAGGGCATTATGATGCTTTAAACCCCTTTCCTTCCGAGACAGTCTATGTGTTTCTGGTGCCCATTCCGGTGTGTGGGGCAGAAAGTCCACGCCCAGGTCGGGTCTCTCTGTGTCTATACATATATCAATGAATGGAAGAAAAGGGGCAGATGGAAAGAACCCTTTTCCGGTGTTTTTGAGCTGTATTTACAAAATGTGGCTTTAAACAGATATCCCTGCTAACATGAAATTGACTATCAGTACATTTTTCATTTATGAATAATATTATTCTTGGTATATGAAAGTATGGCCGAATCCACCAGAATACCGGTTACGAAATACCTGCCTTAATTTCTTGAGTGGTGTGCGGAGTTTGCACATATGTGTAAAGCAGTAATTCAATGAGGGCTAAGAATGCTATATAAATGTTTGAAATGGCCGCAAATTCACCACAATGAGCACCTTGTCCACCAGGGTCGTGTGTGTCTCATAAATATACGCGTGCTACGACAGCTGAGCGACTAGGATATTAAATCAATCAAATACACCAAAATCATTTCACTTAATGATTTACTTATAGCATGTATCCAGCGAAATACTCTAGAGAACTACAATGTTCTCGCTAAGAGTGCATGGAAGGTGCACAAATATTTGTTCAAAGGCTTTGCAACTGCGAATATTTCTTTTGCACGTGGTCATTGCATCAATAAACACAACATAGGAGCCACACGGGTTGGGAATCAGTACGAGCTTCCCTTGACTAGTCATGAGCATCAACACCAAGGTCTTACTTACGTCCAATGCTGGAGTAGACAGCAGAACATGCGTGGACTGAGCAACATCAGCAGCATGTAAGCTGTTATGGTACGCAACGTCCGAATGGTAGTGGTCTTCCAGAGTCATGCTGTATGTTACTAGTGTGTCTGCTGAGATCTTGAACGTCTTCAATAAATCTCTTTCCTGGTGAGAGAAGAGTAAAGATGGAGCAATGAGATGGGAAGAGCAATAAAAAGGAATGCATAAGACTGCTGGCACTGCGTTAAGAGTTCTGATTTGAATTGTATGCGGCTACTTCGAGAAGCTCTGGTCACATACAAAACAATCAAAGAACAGCCACAGTGATTTTGAAACACAGGAATTAACAACATGTGTGGTGAAAAATACTGACCTGGAAAATGGCGTACATTATGCAAGTCAGAGGCCTGTTGCACGAATATCCCGCCACCTTAAAAATGTTCAGACCCCATTTGTTAAGATCTTCCAATTCCTGCAAAGATATATATAGAGCATGCATTAATTATGGCTCCACGGTGCTGAAGTATAATTATTGTCATACAATTAGTCGAGAAGTTGCTTCTAATGGTAATAACACTTTTGGAATGCGAGGAAGTGCAAACTGAATTAGAGAATAACACATTTAACTTTTTATAGTACAGAAAAGGTAATCATCTGAAATTCTATAGTTGTCTACAACAACAAACGTAATCTTCATTTCAAAATTCTATTTTTCTGTCAGCTCAGAAGGCAAGCAAAGACATAAGAGGGTGTGATACCAGCAAGGCTGCTTGCCTACGTTCATCACTTTCTGTCCGCCCCAGTACTACTAACTGAAGTAAAAGCATTTTTAGGCAGACTTTTTTATACGCTCACCCACCTGTTTGTCAACTCTCTACTAAAGCCATCAAATGTTCACTATCGAAAGTCTTTTTTCCTCACTTGGCTCTAGTAGCGGGCTTTCAGGTGGCAAACATGCATGATCCTCCCACCGGTCTATCCGGCATCAAGGCCTCCTATCCTCAGGATAAGTCATGTGTCATGGCTGTTGATATTTGACGTACACGGCACTTTTTAGAACCAATGTGGCATCCTGGAGCACTGGGCCAGAGTATGACTGGGCCTAAGTAGCAAACAAAGGCCAGTGACCTCTGTATCTGTTATATAGATTTACAGACTTCTTTATGCTTAACTAAAAGTGCTGTTAGTAAATACAAAAAAAATCAAATAGTCTGCAACCTGAAAATTAAGTTTTCGTAGAATTTTTGCCCATTTTCTCTGTAAAAACATTTTTTTAAACTGCTCTTCCATACAATGCCAATAGCTTAACCCAGCAAAATAATGATGCTGCAAAAACACTGTGCTTCAAAGCACAGGTCGAAGGGTGGTAGGCTGTGCCAGCATCTCATTCTTGAAATCTTGATAAAGTAGGCATCATTGAGTTGGGCAGCAGTAAGCAACCTTGCACACTACCAGGATTTCATCAAGGGTGTAATGCAACAAGGGTCTGCGCAGCCTGCGAAAACAGTGAGTGCACTGCCCATACAGGCTTATGCATTCAAACAGTGCCACTTCTTGGGGGCTGGGCAGGTCCTGATCCTTGAAACAGCTGTGGGTGTTACTTGCTTTTTGCTTTCAACACATCTGTCTTCTGGTGACCGCAGACAGCAGTCCCACTGCAAAACATTTACACTCTACTCTTTTGAACGGTTTAAAAAAATGCCAAGATGAAAAATAAGAAGCAACAAGAAAAGCACAAAAGGAGCTTGAAATCTAAACACAGCAGCATACCACCTTTTATGCAAAGTGGATGGGTTAGACGAAAGAGCAGCTGATTGGGTCTACCCACCACGGAGACTCTTGGCTTCTCTACCACAGAACAGATCCAAACAGACCCACACAGGAAGGTTATAGCTCACATTCAAACCAAATGCAAAAGAAAACATAGCAATACACACCTTTGAAAGCAGGTCTTCCATTTCCGTTTTAACGCCGAACCGTGAAATGCTCGTGTTGTTTAAACTTGAGCTGTGCTTTAATTTTTTCACTCCACTGATCTGTGTCATGAGTTGCTGTTTTTTCTTTTTCTCCCGGTCTTTCTGGGTGGGGGACGGAATCTCCACATCGTTCTGCTTATCTGGAAAAGGGGGATAATATATTTAGAACAGTTCCTTGAGGGTGCACTTTCTGCTAGTCAAGTCTTTAATATCCAGTTATGATGTAGGACAAATGCTAATCGTAAGCTTTCTTTCACTACAGTAAAATGAGTCCAGCAAACATGGCACCAAAATTATTTTTGTAAACTATTAGAGACTTGTGTTTTTTGCAATTTCAGTATGAGCTACTACAATGTCAATATATGTAAAAATTCCAGCTGTTGCATCACACGCTGGAGAATATTATCAAATACATGAATGAAACAGGGCAGCACTGGAACAGGCCCATAGCTGTAACATGATCACAACTACAACACGAAACAGCAGTGATCACCAAAGAAGGATAGGGCCACAGCTGTAACAGAAGCACAGATGTAACAGGCCCACAGCCACAACACAGTCATAGCATTTTTGCCAACAACTGCATCATTAGTGCCTCAAGTGAACAGAGTGAAAACTGTAAATGGGCCATTGCTATAACAGAACACAAAATCTGACAGACCAAAAGCTCTAAAAATCACAAGTAAATCAGGCCACACCAGCACCAGAACCACAACTGTAAGAGAAATGCACTTACAGCACGGGCAGTCCTTCTACAGGACCACACTGCGGCAGCCAACCACCATGCACTGAGTTGAAAGAGTTATCTGAAACCTTGGGCTTGCACACCCCAAGTTGACTAAGGGCTTTACGCATCCGTGCTAAAAACACGCAAATCTATTACTGCACAAGTCTCAGGTGACTCTGGCCAGAGGAAGGCTACATTGTAACGCCTCTTAAATCCTACATTGGAACAGGAAAAAACATTTTAGGAGGATCTCTGCAGATAAACCATCACACACAGAGCAAAGTATCATCTAATGTAGAATGCAGAATTTTCAGAGGTGTTCCCCTTCCTGTATCATTGGGATTTTCAGGCAGTCACATGAAGTAGTTTTACTGCTAGATGTTCGAAAAACTGAAACTCTTCAAAGACGCAGACTGTGCTTTTCCCTTTCGCAACAAATGTTCTATATTTTTCTTCCTTTGTTGGATTTGATTCAGAAGTTTCTCTTATAAGAATCATTTGGCATTTATAGGTAATGTTTACAATGAAGCCAGAGGAACACCTCCTGAGAGTTTTGTTGGGAGTTTAGGCTAGTTGCCTTGAGCAGCAGATATTTTTTTGTATAGGGAGGGTTTGTTATAATGGACCACTAGCCTAACGTGTGTAGCAAGATTCTTCATCTTAACTGCAGCTCTGTGACCCACTAAAATTGAGGTGAGCTACCACTCAAGGCTGGAATCTGTGAAGTACCGAAACGTGCAAGGATCATGTGGATGACAATCAGTATTTTCTGCGCATATTGCAAATATCACTTAGCCAGTCAATAGGGATCCTCGATTAAAATCTACTTAATGGTACGGAATGAGCAAACAGGGTACTTCCTGAAGAAAGAAGCATCTCCGGCTTTCCGGCACAATCCCATCGATCAATTTCTATTGATTTCTTGGTTTGTAAAGCATAGATAAGGCTTGGCTGCACAAGGAGCCATAGAAATAGTACTTGGTGTGATAGACAGGCTTGTGGCACAAAGTCTGTGTGAATTTGCTAGCGGAGGAGGACGAACAGAGGATGAGTTTTCAATAACTGGATTAATAGCCTAGCGCTGGAGCCTCCCTTCCACACGCTTCTTGTCATTGAAGCAATGTTGGAAGAGAGCGATAGCGTTCAGAATATGGGTCTCCACGTAAGGCAGGTTTTGCGCTCTCATTCTAGCTGACCTGGTTTTGTCAGCTGGTATCTTTGCTGTCTCTAGGGTTTCCCAAGGCTTGCATCAGCGCTCATGGGGGAAGACATGATGTGTCATCAAAGTGCCTTCAGGCACCCAGGCATCTTACTGTCCTAGAAACAGAACTAGCACATTTCTAGGTAGCCAACGTCTTAAGGCAAAATTCCCCAGAAAGGGCGATAAAAAATAATGTTCCTTTTTCATTGTTAAACTGAATTTAGACTGCACACTAATGCTGGTCCTCGAATATGGGTGTGAGCGTTTGTGCATGTGGGCATGGATGCCTGCATAAGTGTGTGTGCACAAACATATAAACAGTTTAGAATGAAATTTATAATATCTCATGCCAAATGGATATGACACCCCGCAGAGGGGCATGACATCTAATGAAAAATATATTCACAATCATAAGACTGCGGATACATCTAATCTATTTCAAATGTGTTGGATCCAGTCTTATTATGGTTAGCCTCATTTCTTGGTCATGAAAAATGAAAGATCACAGAGAGAAACATTTCTAGTTAGCTCAAACAAGAAAATGAACCTCTGTGTGGGAGACTGTAGGCCTGCATTACGTAACAGCCATATGATTGGTGTTTTTATGGGAATTCATTAGATCTTTGTGGCAGTGACAGTTTGTTAGTATTGTCACTTATCTTTTGCTAATTTATAACTTTACAAAGGTGCGCTTTCACCTCATAAATGCAAAAAAAGAATTGACCTTGAACGGTACACAGGGAGTAGGACTTAGTCAAATTCACCTCACTCTCGTGTCAGCGTGGAGCCTGGGAGGCTGGGCAGTGGTGGGGATATACGACTGCACACTGGCACACCAACCGGAGCCCAGGAGCACATCTGTGCTGGCTGAGCACTACTGCCCGGGCCATCTTTCATACGTATTTTTCTTTACAACAGAAACATGAAAAGGTGAAAGTTCATGGAAAATATCTGAAAGAGCATTTCAATATGATGGGCTCCTATGCGCCATGTTACTTCAGTGTTATCTCACACTTTGAGAATAGAATACCCATTTTTCCATGCTAGGCATATGATTTCTATTAAATATATGTGCAGGGAACTACCTTCGTGTGACCAATTACATGCTCTTCATTTTCCATGGGGTAATATGGCTGTTTTTCATTTAAACACTGTCACACCTATGAAGTATGCTCAAAATTAATTAATGCGCAGTATGTGTGGAGAAAACATAGCTATAGCTATAGATACGTGTAGGTAGATGTAGCTACATATGTATACAGATATAGGACAAAGTCTACATTATAACAGAGGTGCCAATTATTGCTAAAAAAACCAAATGACTCATTTATAGAGATTAGTTGAAGACATACACAAGTGAAATATGCTTATTAATGTATTGTGTTGTATATAGCACTGGAATGCCACATGCTAGGCCGTGGAGAATATCTAGGAAAAGTACAACCCTTAAATAGAAGTACCATGCATTGCTCACAGAAAAACTTATATAATTCGCAGCTAGTGTCTTGGACCAGGAGCATATAGTCTAATAGCTTAACTGTTGTGACCTGGAGACCTGAGTACTAAGTCTGAATTTGTTCATTGACAAAAAATGGGAGATTTGGAGCAAAGCAATTCATCCCTTAAGGGATTGTCCATTGTACGATCAGCCATTTTTGCTTTTGTTGCCCTATCTCAATTATTGGGTGAATATTCCTTCTCTTTGTTTCTTTGAAGAACTATATACACCTCATCATGTTGGAAACTTATTTCCAGATTATCCGACTTATGATATTTGTGGTGACAAAACATGCAATATAAATACTGTGCAACACATCGCACTTAAAAATAGTACACATAGTACTTATCAATAGATAATTGGTGATACTTCAAAAACACAATACCAAGGACTTTCTTACAGGAGATTAATATTTTTGCATCATAGTCTCCATCCATAGAGGGTGTCTTTCTGCTCTACAACCACCCAGCACTGGTGACTCGCAAAACTGGCCTTCACCACTCCAACCCCTGCCCTCCCAGCCAAACACACAACATACCTAAACCACAGACCCAGATCCTTTACAGCAACAAAAGTCAAGCCACTCACCTATTTGCTACCCTGTTTTCAAGCCCACCACCAAAGCCATCATGAGCATGCCTTTTCTGAATCTCCAGCTCTCCCTAGCTTCTACAAGTCACCCCAATACGATTGGCAGGTTTGAGAGGTGTATCCTAGGAAGGAGTTTAAGGTGGGCTCCTAACATACAGGCAACTTGACCCTTAAAGTCACTAACAGTAGTGGGTGGGAGGGGAAAGTGCCATCTTCTATGTTATGTTGCTGCCATTGCAGCCCTCGGTAGATGGAAATATTTTAATATAAACTCAAAGCACTGTACTGCGCATGTACATTTTATCGCAGAAACAATAAATTCATGACTCCAGATCTTCAGAGAGCAACCTAATTTCAGTATGGCCTACATACCTAGAGCCTCCTGCAGCAGTACTCTGAAAACAAGCGGGCCGCCTCTCATCGACCACAGGAAGATCCCACAAAGGTCCCTGAGACTACTGTGATGTAAACTTGAGTCTACTTGGTGGAGCATGGATGTTACATCGATAGGGAAAACTCCTGGGCAGAAATCTAAACATGTAAATATGCCTGATGTCAGACAACAAAGGTCCTACCTACACTGTGTGTTAGTGAGAAACACATTGCTAGAAAGGTTTTCTGCTGCTGACCCCTTCCTCCTGCCCACTGGTTACTTGTGAAAACGTTGGCCAGGATTCCTGATTATGTACCTAGCTTTTATCCAACATGGCAATGCAAATTAAGTTTACTAATCACAATACAACACATTTCCTTTGCACAGATATAATTCCAGAGCCTTTTGTTTGAAACATGTTGTGTTCCTACTTGCTCCAACCTCCATGAGAGAAAACAAATTCCTTAATAAAAATGGCCGCCTGAAAATTACTATCGTTTTAATGTAAGAGAAGGTGAAATATTACACGTGGGAAGTAAATACACACAAAACATTTCCTACATATACCACTTCTGATGAGGTTGATAAGACGTGACACATTTGGCATGGAGGAAACGAGAAGGTCTGTGAGCGCAGAAAACCAGAGTTTCTATCTTAGCATGTATTTGACAGCACTGTGTGAGCTTGGTTACATCACTAACTCTCCTAGGGGCTTATTTACAAGCGCCTTGCACCACTTTTGCGTCATTTTTAACATTGGTAAAAGTGACGTACGGGTGGCGCAAGGGACTTGTAAATAAGCCCCCTAGTTCCTTTGCTACCCAATTTGAAAAACTGAGATTGCTTAGAAACCGGAAGAACAATGGGTTTACGAAAACTGGGCATTGACAGAAGGGTTGAGCTAGTTTTAAAGCGCAGCATGTGTGTTCGGGTTTCCTTTGCAAGGCATGTTCTTTTTTGGCAGGCGCGCAGAGGCCTGGCTTCCCTTTGTACTGCTCGTGGATGAGGTCACCTGTATGTGGGCCGCTGCCGCATGCAGCTCGCGCACTTTGCAATGTTCTCATTCACAGCCCCAGCGCGAGGGAACCCCCGGGCCACAGTGCTCTGCGCTCATCATCATGGCTTACCGAGGAATGTGTTGGAAATGTATTCAGACACCTGGTTCCCTGAGCGGCTCATCTCCGAGAGGTGCGTCAGCTCCCGGTTCAGCATTCTCTTGAACTGTAAAAATGGAAAAGGCAGCCATGTCAGTGTGCGGGAGAGACAGAGGAAAGAGGCAATAAATAGATCACAGCAAATCCAAGCACATCCAGCTGCCAGTTCCCCAGTACTGTCAGAGTGTAAAGAAATATGGCGCCTCACTTCGCATCAGTACCACTGCCAGCTGTAGGTCTTACATAAGATGCTATTAGTGTTACAGTGAAACTTGTGAGGAAAGATGCAATGAGACAGTATGCAGGTGCATGGAACCTATCTGGCGGTAGGTGCAAGAATATTGTCTGATAGCTTTGCGTGAGGATTAATGCTAAAACCCTGTCATATATGCAGATATGTGGATTCTATCTTGTGATAGGCATAAGAGCATTGTCAGCTTTATGTGAAGTGTGAGGCTGCAACCATGTCATATATTGCATATAAGTGGAATCTATCTTGTGATAGGCCCAAGAGCACTGTCGGCTTCACGTGAGGTGTGATACTAAAACTCTGTCATATATGCAGATATGTGGAAAGTATATAATGAAGGGCGCAAGAGGATGGTCAGCTTTGCGCGACAAGTGATGCTGCAACCATGTCATGTATGCAGATAAGTGGAACCTATCTGGCGGTAGGTGCAAGACCGTGGTCAGCTTCACCTGAGGAGTGATTCTGCAACTGTGTCATTTATGTACATATGTGGAGCCTATCTTGTGATAGGTGCAAGAGCGTTGTCAGCTTTACCTAAGGAGCGATGCTACAACCACGTCATATATCCAGATATATGGAACACATCTAGCGCAACGTGCAAAAGCATGGGCAACTTTATTTGAGGAGTGATTCTGCAACTGTGTCATGTATGCAGACTGTTAGAAGAGGAAAGTGAATGAATGAATGAATGAATGTTGGATTTATACAGCGCGTGGTTACCCTGAGGCGTCCCAGCGCTGTACCACTGGGGAACCCGTCCTGGCTTTCCCTGCGAGATGGTCCCTTTACTGGGCATCCCCAAGGTGCAGCCAGGCATGATGATGGGGCCGGAGTGGAGATTAAGCAAGCTATTGCCCAGAGTTGCAGCTGGGACCCCATGGTTAGAGTGGCACCGCGGCAAGATTTATCGTGCCCGCTGACATTGGTCCTGTGCCCGGCCGCGTCGGGAATTGAACCCTGGTCCCGGGCCGACCTCTGCCTCCGGGTCTGCCGCCTCTAACCGTTGAGCCCAGTGTGCAGAAATATGGGGCCTGACTCTCTACCACTGCCACGGTAGCATCATGCCTTGCATGAGTAGTGATACTGCAGCTATGTCAGTTTATGTGAGACACACGTGTGACTATTGAGCAAGACAAACTGACATAATATGCAGACATGTAGAGGCTATCTGGCTATCCGTGCCACTGTGAGAATGATGCTGCAGCCCCATCTGCCACATGTGACGTGTGAGACTGTAGAAAACATCAGCGGGGTAGTTTGTGAAGACATGTGGTGGGGCTTGTCTGGCTATCAGTGAAACAGTCGTGTAAGCGGCAGTTTGTACAGGAGGGGTAGGTGTGCTGCATGCTGCTATGCCATTGAATGAGTGTTACACGGTAGACTGCAAAAACAGGCGGTGGGACATATGGAACTTGTCTGGCTGTCAGCAACACAGCATTGTCAGATGTAATTCTTCGTGATAACTAGTGATTCAGCCATGTCTGTGTATGTATGACAAGTGTGGAAAGAGGCAATGGGACACAGAATGCAGATATATGGAAATATCTACCTATCAGCGACAAATGTCAATGACCGCCTTACATGGGCCTGGTATGCAGCCGTGCACTGAGAGGGACATTGCAGTGCACAGCAAAGGCAGTGGAATACCACTTGGGAAAGGTGTAATTATTCTAACTACAAATAATTTGTATGCATCAAAACACTGAAGGACATGCTTGGTGTTACACCCAAACAGATACAATTTCTGCAAAAGAAAGATATTTAAATACATTCAATTTGCACAACATCTAAAGTAAATGCAATGAGCTAATGTTTTCCATGGAAGCAGCAATGTATACCCGTACACCTCTTTTAAATGTTTAGCTGTAATACTTGACCTATTAATCCATGGAGTTTAAAAAATATAAACGAATCAAAAACAAACAGAACACGTTTTTTTACTGTTCATACTGTGTTTGTGACACAAATACTGCACAGGCATGCCTGGGATTGACGGTACTAATCGGGTCAAAATAACATGCTTACCTATGCACATATATCCTGTGTGTGTGTAGTTATATATGCACACAGTTTCAGGTTATAATAACACCAAATACATGCCAATTCTAGCAAACAAGGCTTGGCTGCAGAGAACCCATTCGCCAGCCATACAAGTTCATGCAATCATACATGCATTCGTCCCTTACATTCAGTTCCAATTAGTTTACCCACCTTGATATAACCCCAAGATACGGAGAGCAAATAGTTCGCCTCAGGCATTTTGGAATACTCCTCGGCGCAGGCGACAATTCCCTTGCAAAGCATTCAGCGAACAGAAGACGGAATCCCGCTCGAAGAGGCGGAGATTGTGTCGAGCTTGCAGTCAGAAAGCAGCGGCCAGCACGTCCCTTGACATGCCCCGGGCCTGCGGGTTACTGGGAGCCCGAATCTGGGACGAGGGCGAGCCGCGCATCCCATGTCTTCCCAGGCGCTTTAGCCTGCATCCCTCGCCTCGCGCCAGCCCCAACAGTGCTCGCGGGCGGCGCGCGAGGCAGGAGGAAGCAGAGCCGGTCCAGGCGGCTGCGGCTGCTGAGCGCGCGCTGCTGCTGCGAGCCTTATGAATTATGGAGAGCTCTGCTCGCTTAGCTGGCTGAGGGGGGACCCTGCTTCAGATTAGTCTCGCTCAGATGCGTTACAGTGTGCCAGGAAGAAAGGATTCTTTTTTTCCTGCCGAGGGAGTTACAATGCTGAGCAATGCAGCCATTTCTGGAATGGAATATTAAAATGGAGGAAACCCCCACTGCACTTGTGCAGTGTCGGAATGTGCAATGCGGGTGTTCTAGTTTTTGTATTGTTAAGAATACCAATAATAAGCACTTCTATTTTTCCATTTCAAGCACCGTGTACAGGTTTGAGTATCCCAGCCTCTGAAAGCGCAATAACTATGACCAATAGGACTGAAGATTTATAGATTTTGAAACGGTATTGTCGGTCCTAAAAGATGTGCTATATTCTCTTTCGGGATTTGTGGTCCACACACAGCCTTCCCGAAAGTGTCTTCCTCCACCGTTTTCTACATCTGTGCTGCTACACGATTCCCAATTTCTGGATATGGAGCAAATGGACAGAATTTCGGAATTTTACTTGAAAATGTTTTAAAAGTCATGGTGGGTGGGCGAGGGGCTTTAAACAAGCCTTTTAGAGTCACGAACTTAAACCAGGGAAACACGCGCGCGCACTGAGGTCACGTGGATGGACAAACGCACACACATCCATGAAAGCTTAACGAGGAGGTGGACACTTCACTCACGAGCACATACAGGAACACGCATAACACATATTGGCACACATACACGATGATCACCTAGACAGACACAGCATTCACACACAGCACACGATGCCGAACATATGTACACACGCACCAATGAATGCTCATGTGTCAGGCTTAACACGCCTTAGACGAACGCAGACACAGAAGGCTGCACACATAAGCACACACAACACACACGAGTTTATTATCCGAGGCTGCGCTGTGCCTGCTCCAGCCAGCCCTGAATAATGCAAGTGCTGGTTGCTGGGGATGACATCAGTTCCCTTTCTGTGCCTGTATTGGAAAAGATGCCTGGGCGCTGGGAATCCTGCCACTGCAGTGTAACATCCCGCCGAACCTATAGCAGGGAGTTCAAGTGCAGCCAATGGAAGGGATCCCGCAGCGCCATGGCAACAGCGGCACGTGACGGCCTGGCATGCTGCTGGCTCTTCTGTGGGGCTTCCCTTCGAATCATATCACTCAGCAGCCGCGGCATCCCTCAGTCATTGCACACCCCTGGCACGTAGGCACTCTCCTGCCTGCGAGGTGAGGGGTCCCGGCGAACGCTGCCACTGCCAGCAGAGGGTTGCCTTCCCTTCCCCTGCTGAATCACAGCTCTTTCTGATCCCCTTCACTGGCAGCCATAAACGCACTCTGTCCTTTATAATGGAACACTACAGGTAGGGGCCATTACAGACCCTGCCACCATGGTTCAAAAACACTGTTTCTGCCTTGTTGTCCTGCCTCGGAACACTGGCGTCTGTCTTGACACTTAACAAGACAGGTCCGGTGGTGCTCAGAAGAATATTGTGTAGGCCCAGGATGAAATACGAGTTAAACTTGCATAGTTTCATGTTATTTTAGTAATACCGTATTACGCTTGTTACATGAAATTCCCGAGTTTACGCTGTTGTGCCACACCAAAGTAAACACCATGTTGCAGCAAAAAATTAGCACAAGTGCATGGGAACAACGCAGCTGTAAAGCGGGCGGATGTTATTTGTGGCACTTTTGGTGTTGGTGCTTTTTTAGCATGAACTACATCCTCATGTCGATTGTGCCTAAAACACACACTGTTCATGCTGAAACCTAAGGGCGTCATCGTAATCTTCATGTTCCCCCAGTGGTGACCTAGCACATGTGGGTGGAGGTCATCTGTGTCTTCATATTCTTCTAGCAGGGACCTAGCATGCACCTAAGCTTCAGCGCTGTCTTTACGTGTCTCTGGTAGTGACCTAGCACACGCTTATGAGCTTTGTCTTCATGCGTCTCTAGTAGTGACCTAGCAAGCACATGTGCTCCAGCTTTGTCTTTATGTGTCTCTCGCGTTAACCTTTCACAAACCAACGGGCTTCAGCATCATCTTTACCTGTCTATCTTCTAATCACCATGGGACACTCTAAGACAGCACTCAACTTATTTCCATGCCAAAACCTAGATTCTTGGTGGCTTGAACAAACATGACAATAAGGAAACGAGCAGTGTGTTTGGAAGAATTGATCATGCTAATTGGAGGTTTATTTTAGTCTGACTTGGTTATCAGTGCCATGCAAGGATGGTTATTAGATGTGCGACACGTCCGCAAGTATACGATTTTGTTTTTTATGCAGCGTACAATCCTTAACCATTCACACAGTGCGTAAGCCAGGAGACTGCTTGGCGGGCTGATGTCTTTAGAAATCAATGGAAGACAAGCAGTTTTTATTCAAGGTGTAGTTGCCTCAGTGGCTATCCCTAGGACTGGGAAGAGAAACCTGCCATCTTGGGTGAGAGAGACTCTCCTTGCAGAACAGAAGGCTCTTTGTGGCAAAGTCAACTGTAGAGTTGTATCCAACACGGCCGTTCAAGCGCATCCTCTGCACTACTTACGCTTGACACAGGGCTGTCCTGGGCAATGCACAAAGCAGACAGGGCCCAATGTCTCCCCTGCTCATGCAAGCCAGGAGCAGCAGAGTGCATGGTTACATTTCTACTACTAATTTAGAGGTAGAGATGCATTTCAATGCACTGACAGCCACAGGTCCTTTTTGGGGCAGGAGGAGCAAGAGCCCGCTGACATGTTTAGATTCTCTACCAAGGTAACTATTAGGAGTCAAAGCATATCGGAATAGTTGTATGCACCTACCTCAAATATATGTGCCCAGGTCTGGCTACAATTTGCAAATGTAGCATCCATGCTCACAGCTTGGTGCTGCCACAGCACGAAGGTGTGAATTGTGAATGTCACTGCACATTTAAGAGGTGCACTATGTCCATACATGGGATATGCACTTACACAAATCAGCCCACAAGTCTTACCATTTGCATGTTCTGTAAAGCTACAGACAGACTCTCAAATAGAGGGAAACCCTGGAACTCCATCTCTCTGTCTCTAAAATCACGGAATTTAGATTTTAAGGACGGAGGATCTTGTTCCATCCACCAACCCAGCCAGAGAAAGGCTCTGAAATACCTCTAGAAAAACATACAGCGCAATGCCCTTAGATGGTCTGTGCTTTTTTCTACCAAAAGTCTGTCCTAAATCTCCCAAATAAGCTGCTGTTTGATTAGAAGCAGAGGCTGCCCAGTCGAAGGACTGTGGCTAAGGAATACGCTACTTAGGCCGGTAAGAACTTAAGCGGCCTTCTGTCCTTCATCTAGAATATGTCAGGCGATTCAGTTTTCAGACCAATCGATAGAATCCATCATCCATCCATCCATCTATCCATCCATCCATCCTTCCATCCATCCATCCATCCATCCATCCATCCCATCATCTGTCCTTCGGTATCCATCCATCATCCATCCATCCATCCATCCATCCGATCATCTGTCCTTCGGTATCCATCTATCATCCATCCATCATCTTTCAGCCATTCCATCATCGGTCCTTCTTTAGCCATACATCCGTTTTTCTCGTCCTCCTTCTTTACCCTATTGCTGCCCTTTTCTCTTTTGTTTTGAGTCAAAGTCTGATTGTTAAAAATAAGTGGCAGTCCTCCAAAAAGTCTGCCGGTGGCCCCCAAAACTGTCATTCCATCCATCCAATTAAGGGGCTCCGGCATCACATTCTACGGTTTTCTAGACAAAGAATCTTCTGCCAAAAATATTTGCTTCATTTGAAGGTGCAGGAGTGCTTGAGACACATCTTCACTACTTCAAACGAAAAGAACACGTCTTGGTCCCTGGTCTGCTTCTGATCCCGTGCCAGCAGGCCCCATGTGGAGACCCTGTTCCTTTCCATGAGCATTTTGCCGTTTGTCGGCTTTGCCCTGAGGAGTGATACACATTGTGCTCCTCTCACGGATCGCCGAGCGCTGTCTGTGCAAACGCACGTAATGAATTACTTGCTAAATTAATCTGACAGACGAGGCCGGCTCTGCCCCATACCCGGTGAGTGACAGTACCTTCTCCCAATGGCTAGACGCGATCATTGCACGACGTGCACGATTTGCAGGGAAAACTTTCCGGACCTAAAAAGGGGTTTCTTCTGACATTTTGGGCCACCTTTGATCGGATTTCACGGTCTTTCGGAACACGCAAAATATGTAATCCCCAGATACTACACAGAGAGGTAACCAACTACAACAACTGTGCTAAATCTGCAACTCTTCTCAACCTACAAGTAAAGTTTGCAGTCTAAAACCTCATGTTTCTTCACTTCATTCTTTAAAGAATTTAATGTAGAAAATAAGAACTGAAAACATGCAGTGTACCCCAATCTAATTAAATAAAACACATTTCAGCTGCAAAATTAACATCGTGTACGTGTGTGTGTATATATATATATATATATATATATATATATATATATATATATATATATATATATATATATAGTATATATGAATATAGGTATACATATTTGTACATGTGTATGTATCTATATAGTACACACTGAGCTGTTGTGCAGTGTACTATGCTATACATTACCAATGACATTCATGAATTAGGAGCACACATACACACACACACACACATATATGTATATATATATGTATATATATATATATATATATACACAATGACACATATAAATATATGAATATAAATAAATGTCTACCTACAAAGTACAGGTATAGATGTACATACATTAATGCATTTACCTAGTACATATTGAGTTGTTGTGCAGAGTGTGATATGCTATTATTACCACAGTGTGAGCAATGGCCCTTACCACCCGAGTGTGGGAAGGGGCCTTGGCTCACAAGAGACAAAGCCTCCAGTGGGTACAAAATGCCCATCTCCTCCCTCAACAATCGTAAAAAGTAGCAGATTACACGCTGCACAGCTGCATATGCAGTTTCTGCCTTGACATTTTTCAAGTGTATTTTTTTTATTTTTTATAAAAAGGCATTTAACCAAAAACAAGAGGTAAGGGGGTAAATTTGTGTAGTAAAGTCAAATTAAACTGAAGAGCTCTTCTATTAGAATCGTTCCCTGTGTAAAATAATTGTAATGTGCAATCTTTGAGACCGTAGAATCGTGTTGTCTCATGTCAATTTTGCTCTATCGCAGTAATAACAAGGATTGTTGTTCATGCATTGAATTTACCTTTTTTAGTCTTGTGGCATGGATATGTGCCCCTAAAAGTAGGAGGCACCTTGAAGAAACAGAAGTATTTTTGAATGTGCTCAATGTTTGTTTTCATTAATTTACTGTTTTTGCAACTAGTTGATGAGATCATGTGGGCAGACCAAATTTTCCTGCATAAGGGCAAAATAAAATGGACTGTTACTTTTTACAAGTAGCAAGAAACACTTAGAATTGAGCTAAATAGAAAGGGCATACATGTGCCTTAAGTTTCCTGGCTGAGTTGGCCTACTAAGCCTTACAGTAACTTGGCTCAATGTGTGATGCACTCTCCTCGGGTGGGTATGGCAGAGGGAAGGTGAGACTCTGGGAGATATATGATAGGGCCTTCTTGAGCCAATGTGACCTCAAATGCTCTTAGCAAAACAGCATTATTTTCTGCAATCTGGATGTCATCGAGAAAGCACAGCGGTGCGCCGTGATGTTGGTGTAGCATGCTCACGGCACTTTCTTTGATAACATAAAAGTATGCACCTAGCCATTGTTAGGTTTTCCGATTTTCTTGGCAAGGATCACAGACCTGTCAAAAGCCCCGTGCCTGACAAAAGGCCTTTAACTCCATCACAGCCAGAAAATGTGGCTGAGCGTGAAGTCAACGTGCTAATTTTTCAAAGTTTCCAGGGAGTGGTAGAGAAAAAAGCACGTTGTGCCCACACATGTCAGTTCAACAAAGGTAACACACCTGGAGGGACAAACACTATTAAAGCGCATATTTATGCAAATTAAACCGACAGAAAATTGAATTGTGATCACTACTGCTGTCTCTGTTCACTCAGAAGAAAATGTTGGCAAATGATTCTTTGTTACTGGGAATCGGGCGGGTTTTTGAGAAAGAATAGATTCACGTGTGCTGCACCCTAGCATAAATAAGTAACTCTATTGTGTATTAGTGGTTGGCGCACGTGTCTGTCTGCACAGTACACTTGGACGCCTACCTCTGATTGTGAAATAGCACGCTAATCCTGGAATCAAAGGTATCACACATGCATTCCTTAAGTAAGCAATACGTGCAGTTGCTCTGTTTTTTTTAATAAGCTGCATTTTCTGTATAATTATTTACTTATAGAGTCTCTTGTGCAATGCCAGTGCTCTGAATATACACCCACAGGAGGTGATGTACAGCAAACGTTCGGGTCAATTCAGTAAAACATTTGAGTGTGGGAAGTAGCACTACAGCAGTACTCTTTAAAGTACTTTTACGTGGCTCTGTGAATCGGCCCCAAAACGTCTCAGTCCATATTAGTAAAGGAGTAAAGAGGGCCCAGTCCTTTTTGTGTGTACTAATTGTGCATGAATATTAAATGAATTGTGCAATTCTAGTCCCATTTTAGATGCTTTGGGGCAAATTTACAAAAGGCACTTAAGAGCACATAAAAGCCTCCTACAAGACTACTAATTTATTTCGTGAATAGGGCCCTTTGTAATTATTTCCTTGTCTGTCATTCTCTGGTCTCTGCGTTCATTCTTACTTGGTTCACTCTTATTCTCTTTGTTATTTTGTTTTTTTTCCTCCTAAGCAAACACTCATTCTCACTCAGCCGCTTTGTCTCTCAATCTTTCTTTGTTTCTCTTCTTTAGTTTTCTATCTCTCTCTCTTCATCACCAGCTCTCCTTGATTACATTTTAAAATGTACTACGTCGTGTCAAGTATAACAAAAATTTGCAGGACATACAAAACCTGAAAATATCTGGTACACGTATGTTTGCTTTATTTTCATATGTTGGCAAACCGTGCATCTGCATTATTAAACATAATCACTGTAACTGATATAAAATAAATTATTTGAAACTATCTGTTTTGCTGATCGAAATACAGAACTCTTCGGTGGTGAAGGATCTTTATAGCCACCATACAGATTACCAACCAGAAACCTCAGTTTCCAAATGAAAGGGTTGGGCACTATTATCACAACCATGATGTTAGGTCATCTTCTAACTACTGGTTGGTAGAAATCCCCTTAAAGAAACCCTGCTTTGGTGGACGCTTATTCCAGTGCTTACTTTGTAAAAGAATAAGTAGCAGGGGTCTCATTTTTCGCAGAAGCCCTCCGGCGCAGCTATCTGCCTTCACAAATCTTCCGAACACCTCTACTTGTCCGGACTCCTACTTGCCCCCATTCCACTGTTACGGCAAAACAGATATTGTAGTCAAGCCTTCGCCTACATCTTCTAAAGCATGGAACGTTGATGCACTACACATCAAGGCCTCATCCTCACTTCTTGAATTCCACAAGTAGCTGAAGACCTGTTTTTTAGTAGCCCCACTAGGCCCTAGGTTTGACTAGGCTCACACCTGCTCAGCGCCAGGATACCGTCCCGGGTGATAGTGCGCTCTACAAATCTTCCATAAGGTAAGGTTTGATGAGATAAGCTAAGGTAAGATAACATGGTTGCTAACTAACGAGATTGTCCTAGCCCTTATATCTCATTCTTACAAGTCCGTTTTCATCCTTGCTTTCTACCGATGTGACTGATTTTCTGCTCCTCCTTCGTTCCCTTTTTGCTGCCTTTCTCTCACTTGTTCTAAATCAAAGGCTGGTGATCAAAAATAAGTCCCTGTCCCCAAAAAAGTGTGCCCCACCAGCAAACGCTAACTCAAATTAAGTTCTAGCTCATTCTCAGGTCAGGCAATTTATGTAGGGGATTCACTGCTTTCGGCAATTTCTAATATAGAAGATCTACAAATCCTTCTTCGATCATTTCCATGTGCAGTCTAGCTGAGGTAGCAGCCATTGCTGTCTGCGACTACTCTGGCACAAGCACATTAGTCTGGCGCAGGCACACAACCTTTACGCGTATGCCATCTAGAACACTTTTTTATTGGAACCTGCGCAACGTCTTAGCCTTTTTCTCAGTGGTGTGGAGAGTGAGCTGTAGGGTCTAATGCAAGAGGGTAAATAGGCCCACTGCCCTCTGGTTGGGTACTAAAATACTCCAATATTTGGGTTTCAGGCGGCCCATCACACGCGAGCCAATATTGCCGCACACTAATATCTTGCCTTTCTGATATTTGTTAAGAATTGCTCCCGCCAAGTATCGATGTGTGAAGGTACTATGTTCAGCTTTAAGAGCATCTTTATGCGTAAGCCAGTTCGGCTGCTACTTTTTTCCTTTTTAGCTTTGCTAAGTTTCACCCACCCTTCTTTGTCACTTACACTAACATTTTACGTACAAGTGCCAGGGACCTTTTTGGCATGCTGACTCCATACATATCCTTCACTAACGAAGCCTAATATCTGGTATTGTAATACATTTGGCTAGAAGGCCCTTCTTCTACCAGCAAATATTCAATTTATGAGCCTCATTTGCCCTATCACTAAGATTCAATATCCTGAAACGCAAATAACACAGACGTAGCCTGACCGTAAGTACGGCACATAAATCACATATAACTAAAGACATGCTACGCTAACATCCGCAGCACAAAATGGGATACAAAGCTTAACATATATGCATTTGCCCTTCTTCTTTCGTTGAAGAAAATAGTAGCTTTCAGCATTAACATAAAGTTTACATCCCCTCACGAAATATTAGAGGAAGTCATGGGTTGTCATCACACAATGTCTAATCTTCAAAGCGACGAGTGTACCATTAATGACTTCATTAGCGAGCTCAACCCAGGAGCTGTTTACGGGAAATCTAAGGGCTGCGTAAGTGCTGTACGGCCTTAAAACAGATCCTGTGGATAACCTCTTCTGTTATGTATAAACCATCATAGCATAGTAGTGATGTATGTATATTAGGCAATCTAAAAGAACAAAGGTGTTCGTCAGAAACATTGGTTCCCACCTGGCAGAGATTGTTAGCAATTGTAATTGGGTATAGTAACGTAGACCAGACCAACAGGAAAATCCCTTGTTTCCTGGGAAAGAAATTGACGAGAACAACAATTTGCAGCAGTTGAATTGGAAGGAAGGATGGGAAGAACTGGAAACGGAGTGCAGCCGCTCTATTCTTCCAAGGTCCCTATGGATTCTGTCTTCTTCTGCTGCTCCGGCTTGTTCTATGCAGCGATGACTTGGATACGGAGATTGGATAATCTCAAACATGTAGAAACTTATTATCACCAGTCAGTGATATTACGTTCACTGGAAACACAGATTTTTAGATTTGAGCCATTGACGGTGCCTATATTGCTAATTAGAGGTGGGGTAAATAAATGATTGCTTTAGCAAGTACATTTACAATGTAACTGTTAACCAAAGTTTTTCAAGAAAACGGCCATATGGAGAGAACCAAAGAACACTGGGTGAAAGTCCATTCTAAAACCAGAAAAGACACTGGACAATGAAACTGAAGTTGGTGTGGTGCATTTTGGGACCTTCCATCCATTACAAATTGTTTAAGTAGAAACAAAGCAACCTGTGCACTGCCAGTTGCATTTACTGCAACTAGACCCCATCTAAAAAGTCCCCTTCACTGCTATCCCTTAAGAGTGATGCATCAATTAATACCAAGGCATTAATTAAGGCAAAAAAATGACAGATATGTCAAAAGCCACAACCAAACATCACAACTGTACGATGCATTTGTTCCAATTTATTATACCATATTACAGGCAAAAAGGGTAGCTTTTTAGGCCTCATTCCTAGCTTGCTGGTACTAACGGGTGCAGAAATAACCTAGTACAAATACAATCTGTACATAATATTCGTTGTGTTTTTGCACCCAATCCCTAGTTTTTTGGTGCACAAGGAGGATTAGCCAATATGCTTTGGAGCAATACCCGTCTCAAATGTTTAAAAAGTGCCTCATCATGAGAGCAAAATTAATTGCCAATTTCGAAAACTAACCACAATACTTGCCAATCTACAACCTTAATTCCAGAATTAAACCCTTCCCGGGAGGCTTCTGTAAAAAGCTGTAAAATACAACATTAAAGCAATTCTCTTCTAGAAGGAAATAATTTACTGTATGCTGAAAACTTGAAAACACGTACTGTTTCCTTGTGAAAATGCTTTGCACGTGCATTACTATTACACCACTGTCATATTCTTGCTACAACTAAATATGTACTCTTGAAACGTTAAAATCAAAGCCGCGGTTATAGATTTGGAAAAGCTGCAGAGGTAACAGACTTGTGCCTCCCAAGACACAACATAATATGCTGGTTGGTATGGACGTTGCTCTTTTGTGGTTTGTGTTGGTGGCTAGTGATGTCAGCACAAGTGTGAAACACGCAGGCAAGCACGTAGATAAAGACAATCCAGAAGGTTATATAAGAGAAGTGCAAACAATCCTGGCCCACACGTCCCGCCAACACCCTTCCCACAACTTAATGTCTTCTTAGCAAAACACATTTTAATTACGTTTGAGGTCGCCTACGACGGCCTTGGTTTACGTACTTACCACCAAAAAGAGATGAGACTGCAACAGCTGGGAGGAAACAACAGCTGAACTTCGCCCACACGTTAAAGAAACCTCGCAATGGGCCACATAAAATCCAGGCACGCAGATACACACACACAAGCACACACTCTGTGTCTAAGTCTTTAATAAACAATGAAAAAACAAATCCAACCGTAGTGGGTATAAACATGTGAGGCCTCAAAAACCCCCAAAACTGCCGGTGATAAATTACTGATCTACCCAGATTACAGTTGGAGGGGACTGTAAACTCATAGGTACCACAATTATGAGGCCCTTCAGCTGGTGTGACGTGTGACAATACAACCACTGGGAGATACCACTGACTACAAATACCACCAGGGTTCCAAAAGCAGCCCGAAGAACAAACATTGTCCATCTTATCTAGCAGCGAAATAAATGTCGCCAGGAGTGCACATGTTCACCAATGTTGGTAAAAATACCATAACATATTTAGAATTCAGGGAAAAGGATACGGCCAATTCAGCAGAAGAAACCCCTCCGCCATTACTTGATTCCTGAACGACCACATATAACTCATGCTTAACACTGCAGGCCCTGGTTAAGAGTTTCACCATTTTTTGTTAATCTCAAGCCGATCTTACTCTGTGTAATGTTTGCCATCTTTTTGGGCAGTAGTTTGTCACCCTTTGTGGATTACTGATTTAAATGCAAATACTGTCAGCTGTAATGTCTGTACGTTAATCTTTAATGTTATCACACGTAATACGTGGGTACAGTGGATTCTGCTTGAAGGCAGTATTTTCCCCATCTTTATTGGGCAGTATATTACTGCAGTTGGTTATTAGAAATTGATATCATCAGTGTTCTTACCTTCCATCTCAAAAGTCTGCTGCGTGCTGCCAAAGTCAAAAACCAATGAAAACACTTTTGTTTCATATGTGTTGGCATGCTATGTTGTACGCTTGTGGATGGGTTATTGCCTTCTGGTATTTGAACAGTGTTGGCGTGGGATGATGCGTGCTCAAAGATGGGTTACTGCCTTCTGGTATTTGAATGGTGTTGATGTGGGATGCTGCGTGCTCATGGATGGGTTACTGCCTTCTGGTATTTAAATAGTGTTGGTGAGGGATGTTGAGTGCTCATGGATTGGTTACTGCCTTCTTGTATTTGAATAGTTTCGGTATGGGATGCTGCGTGCTCATGGATGGGTTACTGCCTTCTGGTATTTGAATAGTGTTGACTTGGGATGCTACATGCTCAAGGATGGGTTACCTCCTTCTGTATTTGAACACTGTTGGCGGGGGATGCTGCGTGCTCATGGTGGGTTACTGCTTTCTGATATTTTAATAGTATTAGTGAGGGATGTTGCATGCTCATGGATGGGTTACTGCCTTCTGGTATTTGAATAGAGTTGGCGTGGGGTGCTGCATGCTCACGGATGGGTTACTACCTTCTGGTATTTGAATAGTGTTGGTGTGGGATGCTGCGGGCTCATAGATGGATTACTGCCTTCTGGTATTTGAATAGTGTTTACTTGGGATGCTACGTGCTCAAGGATGGGTTACTGCCTTCTGGTATTTGAATAGTGTTGGCATGGGCTGCTGCGTGCTCAAGGATGGGTTACTGCTTTCTTTTATTTGAATAGTGTTGGCGTGGGATTCTGTATGTTCATGGATGGGTTACCGCCTTCTGGTATTTGAATGGTGTTGGTGTGGGATGCCATGTGCTTATGGATGGGTTACTGCCTTCTAGGATTTGAATAGTGTTGGCGTGGGATACTGCGTGCTCATGGATGGGTTACTGAAGACTTTTGCAATGCCTTAGCAGTAGTGATTCACTTTTGGAAATTTGAACATATTAGAGTTTGGTAATAATTATGACCCAATCGCTATTGACTAAAGGGAGTCTGAGTGGAATGACACAAGTCAAGGCATGGGCTGTGCGCTCTCAGGCTCTTTAAGACTGCTTTAATGACTTTGTGTTTTCATAATCGGCTTCTAAGCCATGAATAATGGCTACAGGGGGAATACCGGAACACTAATCAGGAACTGATGCACATGGCTTCATGAATCATAAGTTTCTTACGTTGGCTTGCAAGACAAAGGGATTGGAAGTCCCTTTGTCTCGCCAGCTGCAGAGTGGATCAACAATCCGGCCTTTGGGAGACACATTGATTCTTGAGTGCCAGTGAAATAAAGGAAGTGCCTGTAAACTACGGAAGAGACTAAACAGCTTGGCACCAACCAAGGGAAACATCACGTAGACATGGGCACGATTCTGGGCTGGCAGATGGACAGGATTATGCTCTGAGAGGAGGTTGTGCAGAACTGCACATAGCCTGTTGGCACCTGGCCCACTGCAGTCTTCTAGACGTAACAAGGTTCAATACTTGCTCTTCTGTGCTAACGACATACTTCTTTTGATCACACTTACATGTATGAACTGCATTTATAGATTCATTTATCAATTTTTCGGTAAGTATGTACTATGTTGTTGTTCTATAACGCCAGACACCATTTGTTCATGACAAAAACCCTGAAGGTTATAATAAGCATCAGTGCCTCTAGGTATACATTTTTTTAACCTGAAATTCAGAATCTTGCGTTCGACAAAGTGTCGCAAAAAAGTTTGCTCATTCTTAAACTGACCCGAGGTCCATCGTGGTGGTTTGTCCTGGAATCGAAACTGTCATGGAATTTTCTACGTGGTGCACTCTATGTTTGACAACTGAGCTCGCATTAATATTTCCATACAACTATGTTCTTCACGAAATCGGCCAGGTCATAAGAGTATTCAGTAACCTCGGATCCATGAACTGATTATGCTCTTATAATGGAGTCCAGCAAGACCAAGCCGACCTTACATAGATTGCTGTGTGCCTGCACCTTGTACCAGACTGTACTATTTCTTATAGATGATCATCAATAATTTAGAAGAAATTAGAGAAAAATAGAAGCCATTATCAGTTTAACTTTAACCTCTATGCCCCTTTTTCACATTTTTGCAGGTGTTTTCAAGGAAATAAACACCCTAGCAGCTGAACATAGAAATCTCAGCATACAGCAGCCACTTTAAAGGCAAGATGGAACCTCATCACGGATTGATTCAGAGCGCTTATTGTGTTTCTACTGCTAATATGTATACATTATTCTCCCATGGAATAGTGGTCATAGTGAGGAGGCTGAGATGAAGGAGAAGGCCACAGATGAATCACGGAACCTCCAGGTGGCAGGAGTTCCAAAGGTCAAAAGAGGGTCAGCAAGTAAACTTAGTCAGGGCTGGAATACCCTCATGTAGGCCATAGTGACTCACATCAAATCAGGATGTTCATCATGCTGACTGGTGTCGAGGAGCACTGCTCTGTTAAGTTGAGCACTTTCCCTAAAAATGCTTGGCCTTCATGCATCCAGGTTAACTGCACACTGACAAGGAGGTGCACTGAAGCTACAGTTGTTCTATGTTCTACAGAATATTTATAAACCAACTGTAGCAAACTCATATCAAGGTGGACAATTTACTGGGATCATATTTAATATGTTTATTCACATGAAATATCGAGACCGAGAAAATACAAAAACTGAAAACAACAGGAAAAACGCATGCAATCCACAATGCCACTTTAAGCCTGATGTTGTGTCTTTGATAGACAATGTCACTGTTAAACTTACTAAAGTTTCAAAGTATCTCAATATTTTCGCAGACAATTACTGAAAATAAAAAGTGTCTGTCCCCTACGGAAAATGCACACAGCCACATCGTGTGCCTGCTCCACGACTCCAGGTGAATTCCTTTCGTGAAGGGCAGCTGGGTTGTTGGCATGTGTACAATCATTGGGTCGGGTTGTGTGAAGTACTAGTCACAATAGACTCACATCTTATCTGCACTGAAAGAATTAAAACATGATGTGACCTAGATGGTATCTGAACGCCTAACATCTGATAAGACGGCTGAGGGAGCTACGAAGGATGTGCAAACAGAAGGCCGCGGCTCAAATCTCAGCAAAACCAGCCTCGATTTCTTCCTGGTGAGGACAATGAGAATACATCGGTTTCAGTTGGTTATTCGCAGAACCTGAAATTTTCAATACTACAAAACCCAAGTCAAAAAAGTGTCACATTGCTAAAAATAACGGAGTTATTGTCATGTTACTCCTACAGAGACCGATTGGCCCATAGTGAAAATTAGAGCCTCCCTACACAGCTTAGAACCTCTCGAAGGCCATAGGTGGGACTGAGACAGAAAACGGCCTTTGTCACCAAATAGAAATGCCCCCATTAGCAAATCAGATAGCTAAACAAGTGGCCCATATTTTCAAATTTGGGCTGTTTGCAACTTGTAAACGCAAGCTGTAAAGGTGTTTTACATGGCTTGGTGACTGCATGCATGTGTTCTTGCTGCTGTGGTAATTATCAGGGAAATCAATGTTTAAAAAAAACGGCCTACATACATGCTGGCAATAAGAGCTGGAGCAGAAACAATTATATGTCGGGCTAGGGTATATAAGCTGTTTTGTGTTGAAATCTCCCACCTTCCTCAGATAACCGTTCTCCCTCTGTGCTCGCTGTCCGAGCACATCTTGCAGCCAATGGGAACTGCATATTTGCATTCTCACTTTCTCCCTCATCAGTTCTCCTATCTCCTCGTCTAGCCCCTTCCTCCCTACTTCACGGAGCGCAGCAAACCACCAACAAAGACACATGCGGTTCAGTTCGCCTCATCTTGTGGCTGTAGCAGTTCTCGCGCACTGTAGTACATAAAGACGCTGAAAGGTCAGGGTCAGAAGGATGCTGTGAGAAACTCTCCTCCGCACAGTGGTTGTTGAGCACGTCACCCCGGGAGGGCGGGGGAGAGGGGCTGTGAAGCCGGGCTGTGAAGCCAGCTGTTACTGAAGGAAGCGTGCAGCTTGCCAGAGCAGAAGCTGCTGCTGAAAAAAAAACAGACCAGCACACCGGAAATGCGGGTGCAGAGGTCCAGCCCTTAGTCACGAAAAGTACCCACCTAACTCAGGGTGTTACTTCTGTACTGACAACCAGAAAAGGCCATTCAGTGGAAGGCATCACCTCAACCACAAAACCTCTATGCAGGGGCGGATGTATTCGAAGTAATGTTGTCTCAGTCCTGGAATCTCCCCTGCCCCTCTTTTTTTGCCCTTTGGCAACCTTTGCTGCTTTGTAGGGGCAGTGGCGCGCCCCTTGCTGAGGGGGCAGCTGCCTAGAATTGCCTTATCCAGGGTTCCAAGATGGAATATTACACGCAGGCGTTGTGTATTTTTACAAGAGGCTCTCGCTGCGTGAAATTCCGTAGACACACGCGTTGTCTCTTTCTAAAACAATGGTTCTGAATCTGAATTAGGTTTGGAAATTGTTCTTGCCCGGCGCGGGCTCTGGCCGGCTCCGTCGTCAGCCGCCCCCACGGCTTGTTGTTGCAAGCCTGTACTTTTGACTAAGTCCGCCAGGAAGGAGACAGGAAATTCAAGTCACACTTTCAGCAGCTGCGCCAGGCCTACTATCATCCTCCAATGACGTAGTTTGGCAAGAGACACAGGGCAGGACCCGGGCTCGCGCTGAGGTCAGATGCAGAGGTCGGTCTTTATGGTGTTTTTGCGCTGGGACTCCTGTTGCGTCTGTGTGCTCTTTTCCCTTCCTTGCCTCGGCCCTTTCCATTCCTCCTGCACAATCTGAAGCCAACACATCCTGTTTGCTAAACATCTGCGTTTTTTTCCCCTAAGGAACAAGTCAAGTTTGTCATTTTTTTTCTACACATTTTATGGGATAATCAAAGGTTAATGGTATGTAAGATGAAAAAAATCACATATTACATGTGCAGAAAAAATATGAAAATAGATCTTCACACCCCCCTATAAACAGTCTGTTTCCAGAACGTGGCATTTACATTTTCGGTTAACAGGCACATTTGCTAGATTTGGTATATAATGGAGTATCTCAGCTAGTGTAAAGGTCACCCGCCCTCCCACACACCCATGCCCTCATGTGAGGACGTCTCTCTCCCCTTCTTGGCTTTCAGTTTAAGGTGGCTGACCCCACCTAACAAAGAAAATAAAATGACCAAGTCAAAACGTCTGGGTTTGCATTTTCAGTCCTGACTACGGTATTTAAAAAACCTAATGCAGGGGAAAAAACTATTACTGTGAAAAAAAGAAACCAATTTTTTTGTATACAATCATCTCCGAGACGAAAAATGTAATATTTGATGCCTGGAAGCTTTTGAGATGGAAAATAGTCCTCCATGCATGTCAATGCAAGCACTTTGTAGAAGGCAGAATGATATACCTACAACATAAGGCAAAAGAGGAAAAAATGTGGATGAAATCAGTGTATATTTTTAAGAAATGTTAAAATAGGTCGTCAGACAGTTGCGCTGTCAAACTAGACCCAAAAAAGGTTGCCAAGCTCATCCCCAGAAATGCCATAATAGCACACTTCGAATCTGTTTATGAAATCCGTTATAGTCAGTGCTTTAAATGGGTCGGTACTGGCCGGTACGGAGTATCAGCACATTTTTATTTTGAGAGGGAGAGTACGGCACTTCTCAAGAGAAATGCTATACTTTTAATTGGAGAGTACTGGCACTTCTCAGAAACAAGCAGGTACTCTGGTACAGAGTACCTGCACTTCTATTTTTCCATTTCAAGCACTGGTTACAGTGCAACTTCAGGGATAGATGGGGGCCAGGGCCCCTGAACAATGATGCCCATAAGCTTGTGCCTGAGGACAAAATAAGAAAATGCAAAGGTGCATTATTTCCGGTGTTAGTCTCACTAAAGGACCAGAATATCAAGAGTGATTTTGTCTTTGCGGTGGGACTCGGAAGCACAAAGACTAATATTCATTACTTGCCTTCTGTACCCATGGAACAGCAGACATTCCTCCATCATTCTCGGGTGGCTTACTGACTGGGTCCTTGAAGCCCATCGCCCCAATGCCCATGTGACAAACGTGTCAGCTGTGGCCCCTATGGCTCAAATGACAAACTTCAGAGCTAACTCGCCATGCTTGTTCTACTAACACTCTAAGGTGAAGGGACGAATGGTTCAGTCCATCAATCAATGAACCTGCATGGTGTATCTAAGAGAACTGGACGTCCTAGCGTGAGAACTGAGTAAAAGGTTAATTGTTGGTTAGTAAGTCTAGGTGTGGCTACCCTTAGCTTCCCATTGCTTGGTCAAGAAAGTGTGGATCTACCCTTGGGCTGACGTGAACTAGGAAAGTGGAGTAGGCTTTCGAATGATCATCACCTGTAAGACCTCAGATCACAGGTACACTCAACGTTTTGTATATCAAAGGCATTGCATTTTATTGTGGCAGTTCATTTTAGATCAGAGCCTGGTGCCTTCCATGACAGCCTATATCACATATCCATCTTTGTTCATAACGCAAACAAATAATACACAAGACTCTCAGAACTAAATTTGACCAATAGTAGTAAGGTTTCCAAAATGCAAAAGAGCAATACACTCCTAGGACATTGTTTTATACATATATATATATATATATATATATATATCAAGATGCACAAATGTTAGTCAACAATCAAAACACATTTGTTATTTTTAATGCAGTATTGCTAGTTTTTTACATCATTGGTATATCATAGGTGAAATTAGAGCTTTTTTTGTTGGCATGATGTATAATTCGTACGGCATCATACAACATTATTTTCCAGAATGTCACTAATTTTTTAGTTAATCCTTACTCTACCAGGTTTACGAAGAAGGAGATTCCCAGTAAAATTAATATGGATCAATAGACTTAAATGTTTCATTATGTTTGATAAAATGCATCAATAAAATAGTGCTAGCAGTGAAACGGACAATGCTCATGATTGTGGCAATTGCAGGCATAGGCCTGAACGCAGCTAGACCAAGTGGAGGTAAACATGACAAACAGACTCTCTAGATGGTAACTGACCCTCCACATGCAAGTATATCAAATTAAACATTACACAACAAATCTCAGATGTATGTATATTAGGAATTGCAGTGACCTGGCTGAAATCCTGGTGTGGGAGTTTGTGGGGGGTACCAGTATACCCTTAAGGCAATTTGTCATCAAGAAAATAGCTTCATTTGAAAAAGTTAAAAAACGATTTTTTTGTGTGGAATCTTTTTATTAGGTAACTCTGTTATAATGCTCCTAATTTGCCACAATAAATTAGTAAATCATTTGAACAACTTTGAAGGAAATATGTAGTATCACATTGAATATGACGAGGCCCATAATTTACAAGAATTGTCTGTGTCCTGGCTGAGTGTTTGTTCGGCTCTCTTCGCGAGTGGCAGAATGAGAGCACTATGTGCTTTTAAAATACCCCTCACACACTAAGAATCCCTTAGTGTCATGCTTCATCATAGGGGTCTTCCCGTCCCTCTACGGGGCGGGGCGTGCTACGACCTACGAGCTACGCGGGAGCACTGATATTAATAACAATAGGCTATGTGTGGTGTAGGACAATGATAAGTGATAAGAGTGTAGGGACCTAAATACGTGAATGTAAAAAAAAGTTTAAAGAGAGGTAGAACAGAATACGTTAACTACCTAGTCGACATGACATGTCATGTCAACTAGGTAGTTAACGTATTCTGTTCTACCTCTCAAACCCCCTTTTTTATTGTTCCCAGCTAAGGAAGCCATTAAATCAATTTTTTCCAATAGCCAGGGGATTTTTAACTTTTTTTTTACATTCACGTATTTAGGTCCCTACACTCTTATCACTTATCACTGTCCTACACCACACATAGCCTATCGTCATTAATATCAGTGCTCCTGCGTAGCTCGTAGCAGGGAAGACCCCTGCCTGACACTAAGGGATTCTTAGTGTGTGAGGGGTATTTTAAAAGCACATAGTGCTCTCATTCTGCTACTCGCGAAGAGAGCCAGTCCCACTTCCCTTCACTGCATAGTTGAAAATACACATAAAATTATTTGTTCACTTCAGATTGATAGAATCTCATTGTTTCTTCATATCGTTTTGGAGGGTGATTCTATCACCACTACCTCTACACTTCCTCAATTGTTCTTTGGATGAGTGTTTGTTCACCAACATCTAAATGAGAGGAGAATGTGTGACTATCCCCATCTGTGTTAGAGACGGCAATGTGGCAGACACACAGGCTGTAGAAATTGTTAAAAGGCATAGCATTCCATATTTGTGTATTACCAGGTGAAGAAAAATAGGTGCCACCTCATTTGTGAGCTCAGCTTCCAGTTTAACAGAACACAATCCAGAATCATCTCTAGTCACAGCTACACTAAGTTCTTGGCAGTGTTGATTGGAGCAGTATCTTCAACTATGTTGGGGCAGTCAATTAGACAATGCGGCATGCATGCACATAAGCTGCTTGCAGCAACCAGGACAGAGGTGGGCAGATGGCCACATATCGTAATAAATAACCAGGATATTGTACTGCACCCAAACACTACACCTCATCTTGTATGCAAATTCCCTGAGCCAAGCTGATCCCATCAAGGCCTTGAAGACTTCAGTGGGTACTACAGGATGCAGTGTCCAGTTCGACAAGCGGTGCTGAGAGAAATGATTCAGAAGGAGGAAGGGTTCAAGGAGGAGACATGTACCACTAGAGACAATGCTCAGAATAATGGGAAGACCTGACAGCCCTTCTTAGAGGGCACACAATGAGCATTATGTGAGTCCTGACGGACAGTCAAAATACTTCATAACGTTTTTCTGTAAAGCGTTATATCACTGAAGTACTGTAGAGTAAATTAATATTAGTGGATGCTACAAGACCATTTGAGTTAGTGGTTATAAAATACAGAGGCTTAATGCCACAATGCACAGTGTCCAACAAGAGACCCTTCTTCAGTTTGCATTGATTCAATAGGCAAAATGATCCGTGGTGTTTCTCCACAAAACAACTAGATATAAACCAAGTCTTTCTTTAGCTCCATCTTATGGTGTATTTAAAGCAAGGCCTGCGTCAGCCACCACACTTCATACCTAGGTGTATGGTGTGCTTCCGGATGGACCTGTGTGTCATAAGATATAAAAACAATGATGTTCCACATCCTAACAAGGTTCAGAATCAATTGATGAACCCATTTAAAAAACATAGACTATTTTTTGAGAAGGGGCATCTTGGGGAAACTGCCATGATTTTAATATTGGGAGTAATCATGCACATGGCCAAGTTAATGAAGGAGAACACATCACATTGTTAAAAACTTAATGAAATGGGTATTTCTTGTGGATAATGAAGCATACACGCAAGCCTCCTTTTAAAGCTCTGCGACACTTGATATTTATAGAAACATGTCGTGTTTAATCATTTCTTGTCCCATGTTGAACTTGCAGAAAAGGAATCAGCTTGGTTTGTGTACTTCTTTAACATGTTTGTCGTGGGAATTTAATGCACATGGTGGCACACGTGAAGCAGCGCTACCCACAATCGAAGATGAAGAGCGATCTTCAGCAGTAAACTGATGGGGAGAAAAGTGCAAACACCTTAAAGTGGGCTTTCTTAGTGTAGGAGGCGTATTGTGAATTAGTACGGCAGCCATTTGCCAAGACTGGTATCTAACACGCGTGGTGCTGGGTTACAATGCATCCTCTTGCTGTTGTGGCTGGTACCAAATAATGTATGTTTCTCAGTTTTCCATTTGAGTTAGTAGCAAAAATGGATAGAAGAATATGAATGGAACCACGCGACCCAATGCATCTTTTAAGACATATATCACAACAACTGGCTTC
The DNA here is from genome assembly GCF_964263255.1 of Lissotriton vulgaris. Classification (NCBI taxonomy): domain Eukaryota; kingdom Metazoa; phylum Chordata; class Amphibia; order Caudata; family Salamandridae; genus Lissotriton; species Lissotriton vulgaris. The sequence goes on along the minus strand of NC_141685.1, from coordinate 462,947,226 downwards.
ACATGCACATTTAACTCGTGTGCTAACAAAAAAAAGGCTGCAAACCAGGAACATAAGTCGAGCTGCTGGTGTTTCTGAAGGAGGAAGAAAGCAGGTACCAGCTAGGTGACAACATATAAACATCACATGAATCAGTGTTGCATCCGCTATGTGCCTGTCTCTCGAAAATCTCTTTTTGCACATAACTGCATAATGTGCCCCAAAGGGCGGGCTGATCTACACGAAAATGAAGAGACTGTCTGACAATCCTGTGTCTCTGAAGGCCTGGCAGTTAGGGGAAGAATCCGGCACATCTCAGGCACACCTAACCATTACTGTCTCTGCTCCACCCCCTACCGGAGTTTGATAAGCTCCGGGCTGTCGCAGAATCCGCCAATTTCCCACTAGGTCACGTCACATTTGCAAGTTAAAGTACATTGTATAACTGTAAAAGCATCATTCTTTTTTTGCTGGACGGCACAGGGGGCTAAATTATGTTGCTGTGATCTGTGCGAACAAAGCCGCAAATTGGAATCTCAACACGCATGCATTAGCAGTAAATATACAAAACATTCAAGTCAGTGTGCTGTATCATCAATGTGTGCTGGCCATAACACTGGTTTGCACCGTCGCATCGTGGTTCTGTGATTTATGCAACTGATAAAATCAGTGTGCGCGCCAGCGTGTGTTTTACAAGACATTTTGTTAAGTATACTTCATAAAATGTGCACCAACTGGTGAGGATGCTGGAGATCAGTGCATGAATCACAGAAATACTTTGCGCATTGGCAAGTGCGCAAACGCAGGCGCGCAACCCCCTTTTGCGCAGGCACACACGCCATGGCTCCATGTTACTATTGCCCCCCACAGATACCCGGCTGCCCCAATAAACAGCGCCTTACCTTGTTCGAGGCCATTTCACTGACGGAGCGGTATGTCTGGATGGTCTCCAGCTGGTCCAGACACCAGTCCAGTTCTTCCAGCGTCTCCATTGCTAACTTTTGATAGGACTCCTCTGCAAATAAACAGACAGACATGTAGTCAGGCTCGAGGGGCGGCAGGCTGTCCAGAGCAGGGTCGCCGCTGGAGGCAAAGCAGACAGGGCTGTACGTGGGGCAGTGCTCCTTCATCATGCGCCCCTCTGCTCTCCTACACTGCTTTGAGACAGGTCACTTCCCCTCAAACACTGCTGCTGCCTACTGACTCTACTGACTGCTGGCGCTAGAACTGAGATGTCAGTTAATAGGGCCAGGAAACTTCCTCTGACAGAGGGACGGGGCGGGGCGAGCCGTGTCAGTCTCTTCTGTATAAACACACGCGCTGAGGGGAAGTTCCTCGGCGGCAGCGGCTTTCTCACCTCAGGATGAGTCACGAGGGCGGCCGCGGCGCGAGCGCCGGGACCTGGAGTGACGCCGCGCTTCGTAAGAAAGGCGCGAGCGTGCAAGGCCTTTCCTTTCTTTCTTACTCGGTGCAGGGAAGAGGTTCAGACTTGCCAGGAACGAGACGCCTGCGGTCATGCGTTCGGTTTCGTGTATAGTGCGTGTTCAGATTTTTAATACCACAAATCTCCCCCCATCTCCTCCCAAGGTCAGGTTGGCGGCTCTGCGAAGTCAGGTGCCAAGGGAAGGCCTCGCCGAGCACATCTCAATCCCAGCGAATCTGTGTTTACTGGTTTGCATGAGGACGGGCCAAATGGGGTATCTAAGTGGGTCCAAAGCGTTCTTTCTAGTACCTGCCAAGTGCCAAGATCATACTACGTTTGTGGTGCATCTCCAAATCAATAGTGCGACAGGAGCAGTGTCGCCAAAGTGGTGGTGGGAGAGGCCCACTGCAACCCAGTTACAGCTGTTTTTGTTTGCTACCACACCAATGTGTGGGGAGGCCCATTTTCCTTGCCTCATTGAATCCCATGGTGACCCTGTTACGCTGCTGCACAAAATGATGGTACAAAGACCACCCTTCCACATATATTTCTTTAGTATTTTATTTACCACATGTCTTCAGTGTCAAGTGTATGAATAGGGCACATTTTAGGGTTCTGGCTCTCCCTCTATCCAGTTGCCTGCAAAGACATGGACAGCTCAAACTTATGCTTATTATTACAATTAACCATTACATGTCCATATAATGTAATGGCGGCTACTCCGCTGAGGCATAGGAGCATCGCCCTACTGCTTTTAGCAGTGCAAAGAAGGACAAATGAAATGATAATAACTTGATGTTACTTTCATTTTATTTGTTCCTGCTACTTGGCAGCTTTGCTGAATTGTGCACGGGCCAGGGATGCTTTCCTCTCAGAGCAGGGGGAATCAGTGGTGGGCACTCAGTAAGGTGAGCAATGACTGTTTGGGCGGCACTCACGGGGCGGCCAAACAGTCATGCGCACGTTGCATGTTCTCCACCCAGGATGCATTACAGTCCCTGGCTGAGTGCCGAACCATGGCCCTCAGACCAATCACAACGCTGTAGTGCAGCATTGTTATTAGCTATAGGGAGCTTGGGAGCCTGGGTGCTTCCTGCTTGCACAGAAGCCTGAAAGAAGATGGAGTAGAGGCAGCGGCCAGCTGGCTGGCAGGTAAGTAATTTCTTTTGTGTGTAAACCCCCATTCCCCATCTTCGCCCCTCCCCGCTGCACTTCTGCTTCCCTGGAGCCGCCACCTTTGATATACTTAGTTTACATACTGCTATTATGTCTTTATACCCTCCCCAATATGTAGCCCACCTAATTACTACTATTTATACTCTGTGAAGTACTCTGATGCCTTCGGGTCAAGTTTGCGCTTCATAAACCTCAATAAGTAAATTAAATTAAAGACAATATGGGTTGGTTTGTAAAGGCCTCAATCAGCTTTCATTTTTTTTGTTATAAAAGATTACATTTTATTGAATGATACCAAAACAGTTCAGTTATATACAGGTGTTGCTACCTTATGACTGTGGCCGACTAACTACCATTCATGGATTGTTAATGCACTGCAATTCGCTCTCCAGAAGCATAAAGGGATTTTTAACTTCAATTTTAATGCTAGAAAACACACAGTCGGACACACTACAGAGGTTGCTGGGTGAGCTGTCAGCCATCACTCCCACACCTTAACCATAAGAGATTCTTCCATAGCAAAGTCAAGTTTATTATTCATGATTTAGTGAATTAAAACCTTTACATGATGTAAGAACTGCTCAGCATTAACCAGTACACAATCAGTTAAAAGAACAAGGGCATGATAAAACAGGAGGTTACTTCAAAATATGTCCTACTTAATACAGGTAGACACAAGGTATAGTGCTAGGGCTTATGCTCTTCTGTAATTGTCCTTAATGCTACCTAAAAAGCTAATGTGAAGCAAATAAAACTGAAGAAAGGGTCGGATTTTTCCAGAGTTAAACAATTAAAAAGTGCAGTTGCATGCTAATCTCTAAAGTTCTCATTAAGTCTCCTCAGTTGAGAAAGACGAACACATGGTAAAGTACTGGTGCATGGAAAGTGTAGATGAAAAGGGGATAGCCTTTAGGACATATTTTCTCTATTTCATTGTGCGACCACTTTAAATTGTTGTTCCACAGTGGTAGTGAATTTTACCAGGCAAGCTATTACTCAGAGGCTCCGACCTTGCAAGTAGAACAGCAAGGCTTGGCGGCATATTCTTACTCCGCTAGCATTTAAGAGATTGCGTAAAAGCTTTTGGCGCGCCGGTTGCAAAATGTGGCATGTGCATGTGCAAGAAAGATTAGTCCGGTCCCTGACACAGCCTGCATGACTGTGACATCGGTTCTGGGGCCCAGGGTGGCATTGCAACCTTTGTTGATAACAGGCGGAGTCTTAATGCTAAAAATCTAGATTTATAAAAGCCTTTAATGGTTTTGAAGAGATAGCTCTGTGGTGTTGGCGATTTGTATGTATTGATGCATAACCACAAGTGTACACGTGTTTACACTTGTGGAGGCGCTCTTTATCTTGCGCCCAGGATAATAGCTTTGTTTGTTTGTGCACTGCGATTTTAAAAGTGTGATGTGGTAAGTGTGTTTCCCACAGATGTTGTGAGGCCAGCCTTTCTAATGCCAGGGGTGTAACACAGGCCCCGCATCCCCTGCGGTGCGGGGGGGGGGCCCCAAGCTACAGGGGGCCCCCTCAGCACAGTACTTTGGACAGAGAGCCCCTGATTGAGCTCAGAGGGGACCCCTCTGTATACCTTGCAGGGGAGTCTGCTCAAGTTTCGTTACGCCACTGTTTAAGGCCTCACTTCTCGCCTTGGCCCAACAGTTCGTTTGACTGTTATCCTGAATCTCTTTTCAGATTAGTGCTTTTAAAGTGTTTGGAGGGCCCATTCTTAGGGGTGACAGGTACTTGAGGAGGGCACTTTGCTGTGCTAGATCTTGCTCATGGCGCCCAAATTCTAACCAGATTTGTGCAGGTGACGTGTCTTGTGTGAGATGGAATAGCAGATGGCCCTTGTTCAGAAATAGACTTAACTTTCCTGGGAATGCAACTGATCTGTAAAACAGCATTGGAATCAGCGTTCTTTGATTGCTGTCAGAGTTAGTTTTCAAAATGGCGTAGGAAATCTGCTGTGTAGTTTTTGAACGGCGACAAAAGGTGAAGCAAGGGGAGTCTTTAGTGAGTTTAGAAAAAGCCTAGGAGAGTGACACTCATGTAGCCAAACCCGAAGGTATTTATAGCTGGCACTCCTTTCTAGTGTGCAGCTTCCCAGGTACCATTTGCCCCTTCTTTTTGCGGCTGTTCCCGAAGATGACTTTTAGTTTTGTGTAAGTTAAGTCTGATCTGGTTTGTTGCACTGTAAAGAGCCAGAGTGTTAAGCAAGTTTTGCAGGCCAAAGGGAGTTAAATTCATGAGAACTATATTGTCTGCATATTGAAGTGACGTCAACAGATTTTTCCCAGATTTGAGGGTGTGAGTGAGCTTCATCCAAAGCTATGCTCAGACCTGAGGTGAACAGGTTGAACAGTGTTGGATCAAATACACAGCCTTGTTTTAGTCCTCGTCTTGTTGGAATTTTTGTACTTAGGCCCTTATTTGTGCCCAGGCTAATTTTTGCCCAAGTTTCAGTCTACAACATGAGGGTGATGCTGGTGAATGATGATCTTACAAATATCAGCTAGTGCCACTTAGAGGCAGACTGGCATTGCTAGATCTCACTGCGAGAAATTAAATGTATAGCTTTGCGCTCTTGAAAAGTGAGAAGTGGGGGTTGTCACACGTTTGTGCTGCATGGGAAGGCCAAGGAAGAGGCATAACTAAGACATGATATATGAAGTAATTGACACCCAAACATCAGTGCTTTACGTTGGAGCACTGACACCTTGGTCACTAAGTTGAGGTAGGCTGCTTGGCAGAAATGGACTGCTCAATTGCTGCTTTATGCCTCCCCCTGCCCACCCCGTAATCACTTCCACATAGACTGCAGGTTGTGTCCAGTGGAATTTACATTGGTTGTGCACAATCTCATAGACTTTAACGTGAAAACATATTAGGAGTGCTTAATATGTGCAGGTGGTTGCAAGTGTTTGGGATGGACATTCATTCTTGAGGACCAGGATTAATGTTATTTCATAACACTGTAACCAAGAGCAATAGATTGGAAGGGAGCAAGAAGATGGAAGATACATATGGGAAATTATGACATAGCTATACATCAAAGCTGAACAAGCAATGGAAGCGTCAACAAGTCTCAGCTGTAACAGGCCGAGCTATTGGCTTTTCCCATGATTGTTTTTGCATTGGCGTAAGCTAATTCTAAAATGTCTGCCAGTGCGTCATGGCATATGCTTGGACATGGGTGGACATCTTGGAATAGGGTTTCTATGAAAGAAAAGCCATTCCAAAATGATTGTCCAGTATACACAGGAAGCCATTCCAAGATGACTGTCCAGCATACACATAAGCAAGCAAATGTATGCTTGCATTGTGGCACACACATGTGCATGTGTCCTGATTTACCAATGATCATTTTCACATTTGTGACTTATCATTCCAAAACGCTACAATGATGAATAAAAAATTAAGTGTGTGGGGGCAAGAACATTCTAGTGAGTGACCCATTAGCACTTTGCAACCCCTGGGATGTCTTAAAAGAAAGTACAAACTTCAGAATGGAGTGCAGCACAAAGAGTGGGACCGGGGAGCAACAGATGCATGGAAGAGAAGGAAAATACAAAAAGGGACAGGGGTAGGCGGAAAGCAAAGAAGGGAGTAGGGTACAAATCAGCAAGCAGGCTTGGGGTTGATGGCAAGAGAAATTGGAAGCAACAGGGGGTTTGGAGGGAGAAAGCAGTAACAGAAAGTGGCTGAGTGAGGATGGTATGAGGATCAAGAAAACACATACAATATAAAGGAGTCATGAAAAGAAAAGAGTCCCCTAAAGTCAGCATGGAAGGCCGCAAACCATCCAGTCAGAACACTGAGATCGAAATTCTCCTGCGAGAGACAAACAAAAGAATGGGGGGAGCAAAGCCATCAAATCAAGAGAAGAGACTTTCTATAAATGACACAGCTATAAAATGATGAGCAAAAGGCTGACCCAAAACCACTCAAAGTGGACGTAACGTGTTGGAAACATTACATCTGAAACATATAACTGAAGCTTACAAAGAACCAGAAGAGTTAGGTAACGAGACCGGAAGTGCGAGGTGATGAAAGAAGAAGGGATGAGGTGGAATCAAGACTAGGCTGCCTTAATATATGGCAACCCTTGTATTCAGTAGCTCTGGTGGCAGGATCCCGTGAGCAACTTTGATTCCCCCCAAACACTGCATATTAATTTCATTACCTGTTCAACATGACTCATAAGCAGCATATGCATATTGTTAGTCACCCACATAATTAGAACTGCCTTGAGTTTCTGCAGCTTATAAGCACTTATTTTGTAGCTCAGAAGACTGTTGTGGTAGCCTTAGCAAGTATGGATTGTGAGTTAGAACATACATGCATTTCAAAACTTGATTGTTGCCCTGCGCAATACAGGAGCTATATCTCTGTGCTTCATGAAAGCCATAGCTATACAACAACCATATGGACCTCATCTTTTTTTGATAATCAATTTTATTGATATTTTAAGAACAAGCAAATTCATTGGTAGCCCGTGAATTTCTTCCGGGGTGAAAGGGTGATCCAAGGTATCAGCGGTTTCCTGGGGGAGACACAGCAGCTGGGTACCGGTCTCCTCCAGCAGTCCAGCCAGGGAGGCGCCGGGAGGGTGAGCAGCGTATAAGGCCGCATAATTGCTCGCAAAAGTTTGCGTAATGGCCGATGACGTCACCTGGCGGGACCCTGAGACCGTCCGAATCTCCGGGATGATACGGTTAGCTAGTATGACACTAGGTTGTGGAGAAGTTTGCCATTTTTGTCCGCCCATCCATAAATACGTGCCACCGAGGAGCGCCAGAGCAGTTTAGCGGACTCCAGGGAGATCTGCAGACTCTCTTCACGGACCAATGCTAGTTGTCTAGAGGAGTCATCGCTACCATTGGTCAGCTGGACACGTTCCAGCTGCACAGCCTGAGTCTCCAGCTGCACAAGCCGGGCGGCCTGGTCCATGCGTTTCGCGTGGACCAGTCCTCTGGCCACACCCCGAACAACCGCCTTACTGGCCTCCCATAACGTCCCCGGTGAAGGGACCGAGCCAATATTAATGGAGAAATAGTGACATAATTCCTGTCCGAGGGATTCCACCAGCGTAGAGTCCTGCAGGAACCAGGCGTTCAGCCGCCAGGTCGCCCTTGGGCCCGCAGCGGAGGACCCAATGTGGAGAGAGATAGGGGAGTGGTCTGAGATCCCTCTGGGAAATATATCCGCCCCAGACACCAGTTGGCAGTCCTTGGCGGGCATTAGAACAAGGTCTATACGGGAGTGAGTATGGTGAGTGGCCGATGTGTGGGTGTACTGCTCCCTACGGGGGTTCCACACCCTCCAGACGTCGCAGAGGCCCACGGCCGAAGACCAGCCGGATAGGCTCTTCGCAGAGGCCAACCGATGCGCCGACGGGGCCCCCGTCGCATCGTGAGGTCAGGAGCAGTCACAATGTTGGGAAGCCTGAAGGTGGAACCTCGGGCGTTGCAAGTGGTGGCGATCATGTCCCTTCCTCCACACCAGATCCACATATCACAGGGGTCTCAGAGAGGTCAGAGTCTGACATGGCCCGTCGCAGAGTTTCACTGGGCCCGGGGGCGCTGTCCAGGTCGATTAAGGAGGAAGCTAGGTGGGGGGAAGCGGATCCCCACCTCTGGGTCTGGACCGGCGAGCGCCGGGACTGCGCCCCCACGACCGGGAACCACCCCCCCTCCCCAGCGGTCGCCTCGCCTCCGAGACACGGCCCGGCGCCGCTGGGGCTTCGGCGCAACCTGGTTTGGCTGCGGTAGGGCCCTCAGGGCAGGATAAAGGGCCGTCCCCGGCAGGTGGGGCCGCTCCTCCGTGAGCCAGGTCCACACGGCCCGGTGGGACTCAAAGAAGAATGTCTTTCCCTGGAAGATCACTTTGAGCCGGGCAGGGAAGAGGAGCCCGTAGCGAAGGCCCATCGTCCCCTGAGTTTTTGTTTGACTTGATCGTAGGATCGGCGTTGTGTTTGCACTTCCCTGGAGTAATCCGGAAAGATCATAATTTTGGAGTTCTGGAAGTGCAGCGGCCCCAGCTCCCTGGCCGCCAATATAAAGCGTCTCTGTCCCGGAAGTTGAAGATTCTAAGGATGATGGGACGAGCAGGGGCACCAGGCGGGTGTTTAGGAGCAAGAGAGCGATGGGCCTGCTCCACCGCGAACCAGTGAGAAAGTTTCTCTTTGGGCATCCAGGAGCAGTTCCAGGTCTCTATGAAGGTGGCAGTGCGGTCCTTCTCCACTCCCTCCGGAAAACCCAGGAGGCGCAGGTTGTTTCGACGCACCCTATTTTCGGCATCTTCAGTGCAACTCGGAGGTCTGCGTCTGAAGGCGGGCCACCTGGCATTTGAGGATACCCTTGTTATCCTCCACCGTGGAGATGCGGGACTCCGCCTTGTTGATGCGCGCCGTGGCCTTACGGAGGTCTTGGCGAATTAAGGCCACGTCCACCCGCACCTCTCCTATCTTACTCTCTATGGAGGCCTGCGACGTGCTAATCGCCTGAAGGATGGTCGAGAGGTCTCCCCCGGCGAGGCCAGCTATGGCTGAAGGTCAGCCACTTGGGCCCCAATCGGACGTAGTAAACTGCTCCATTGTAGTTTGGGTTGTGGGAGCGGGGGCTTGAGTGGCGTGAGACCTACCCATGGTCCCCCCCTTGAACAAGCGTGTTCAAGGGGGAAAGGGGAGGCCCAGCCGGTGTCCCCGCCACCCGATATAGTGGCCGAACCCTCTTCCCACACACCCCACCTGTCAGCCCTGAAGACACTCCAGTCCTCAAGGCACCCTCAACAGCAGCCAACAGCAATTCCAGGCACCCAGGGGGGGATATCCGGGGGGGGAGGAGAGAGAAGTGGGGGTGCCACCCGATGAGATGCCCGACTTACCCCCGCACCGAACCGCGGCGCGCTGCTCCGCTGAGGAGACGGTGGAGGGAGATGGGCCGCCACCGTAGTTTGCCTGGGCCTTCTACCAGAGTCTCAGGCCCCAGGGGATGGGCACACTATGACCTAGGTGTCCGGGCCAAGGTCCGCAGCACACCGTCCCGGCCCCGGGGAGCACCAAACAACCGGAGTCCACTTTAGTCACCTCCCACTCAGATCTGCAGGTCTGCGCACTCCTGCTCCACACCTCCAAAATGGCATAGGGCACGAACAAAATCCAAAGCCCAAGAGGGAAGGAAGTCCTCGGGTGCAGCTCTCCTCAAACCATTGCGGGCCTACTGATATCTAGCAACCTCCTGCACGATGCTCCCGACGGCGGCCTGCTCACCAGGGCAGAACTGATGATAAAAGGCTGGCAGGCCACCTCGCAGGAGCTCACATGCGCGACCCAGGCAGCCCGGAACAGGCCCAGGGCAGGCGGCCCGGCGCGGACCCACAGCCACAACACACTCTGCCGGGGGCCCCACACCGCAGTCTCTCCACGACCGTGCAGGCCCACATGTCCAGTCGGCGTCAGGCACACCCGAGCCAATTTGACCAATAGCCTTGTATATCTTCTTTACCCCAGTTGCTGATCCATCCTTTAACTAGCGCCGAGACGCCCACGGGTATTCGCCGCGCTGTACAAATGTCAATAAATAAATAAATAAATAAATAAACACAGTCTAGCTACTCAGCACTGGCTCTAGTCCGCTCCCCGCAGCCCCACCAGCGGGCCTCCCTCGGCGCCGGGCCGCCCACAGGTCAGGCCGGCCCAGCCATCACCGTTCGCCGCGGCACAGCTAGTGGTCGCGCCCGCGCCGCCCACAGCTCCGGAACCGGCCCAACAGCCTCCCGAGGCCGCCTCGTCTCTGGGGGGCAGGCGCGCCTCTCACCTTCTCCGGGCGCCTCTTCTGCTTCCAGGGACCACCCCTGTAGGTCGCTGGCTCCGCCGGTTCGAACAGGGTACCACCGCGGCCCCAAGGCGGGAAGGGCGATCGTCCAAGTGTTCCGCCATCGCTAGACGGACTCACAGGCAGCGGGGAGGAGAGCGCCGGATCGCCAGGGCTGGCACCACAGGGCCCGGGATAGGACATCGTCGGGGCCGCCATTTTGAGCGGCCCGGGCTGCAAACAGAGAGTAGCCCCGCGGAGACAGCAGAGACCCGGAGCGGCTCCCCAGGGACAACAGGGGACAGCAGACAGCACGGGGAGTCACGGCAGGTAGGTGGGGAAGGTAGATGCAAGCTGTTAGTGGCGGATGCGAGGCGGATGATGGAGGGGGTCCGGAGCACTCTCAGATTGCGACCGCCATCTTGATGCCTCAAGCCACGCCCCCCATGGACCTTATCTAAGGTTCACTCAGACTAGTACTGAATGCAGCAAGGTTGCTGGTGACCTGAACAGGATTTGCAGTGTGTAATTTGATAGTTATCTTAAATGTCAGTAAAATGTGCACATCGTCAGCTTTCTCTCTATCCTTTCTATGGTGGGTGAGGGATTTCATCCTAACAAAGTAATTCCCCCAATAGCACCTCAAGACAATCTTTAGTGTCTCTTTCTTGTTTAGTTTGGTATTCTAGACCCGAGGATTCTTTGTGTTTGCTATTTACTGTTTGGGGACCTAATCCTTGCCGGTTCTAAAACATCCCTCGGACCCCCCTTCCTCTTCTGTGTAAATGGAAACATCCTCTTCATGGTAATGGACATGCATCCCTGCCCTGAATTTCCTAACTGTACTGATGTCTGGATCCCTAATGCGCATGTTGTTTTCATAGGCAAACACGGATCAGGCGTGTGTGCAATAACATAGGCCTCTCTCACAGATTGCACCCTGTTGGACCAGGAGGGGTGCCCAAAGCACTACTCTCATAGTAGTGAAAAGCTACTGCCTTCACCAGGAGTTAAACAGCATGAGCGCAGTGGTGACAGCATACCGTGTAACAATCAGTAGGAGTGAGCATGTCCTTTTTAACCTGAGTCACTGGAGTGACATCTACATCCTCACCCAGTTAAAGTTCCACTGCTATGTGCTTAACTCACCCTTGGCCTACATTGGTTTAGTGCTTACTGCCCACGACTAGTATATCTGCGCTGGGTGTATGTGTGCCTGGGAAGGGTACAATACAGGGATAATGTAATACTGTGCAGTATTTGCGTGCTGCATGCATGTAAAGGATGTACATGTCCCTATGAGTGCTACAATACATGAAGTATGTAGTGTGCGCAAATTAAATGTATCTGCTGGGTGTATGTGTGCCTATGAATGGTACAATACATGAAAGATACAGTGATGTGCAGTGTGTGTATTCTATCTACAAGCACTGGATGCATGTCTGCCTGTGCATGGCACAGTACATAGATGACCCTAGGTTCCATTTTATGAGACCCAGGCCTGCATGGTGAAACATGAAGAGAGCAGGTAGAGGAATCCACCCAGACAGATTTGTGTATTGCTACAATTCTTAAAAGCTGGTGGGATACACAGTGAAGAGAGGAGAGCCAGGTTCCACCCCATACACTTCAAAGGATGCCCTTTGATTCAGTGAGAGGTCACAAGGAAGGGGCCGGGCTCATCCCAGGATGGTGATGGGGCTGATAAAAGAATCATAAAGAGAAGCGCTGGAGCCCTGGGCTAACCTTTTGCGACACATATCACTGTGGCTGACATCCATTTGTGAAGTCTAGGACTATAAGAAGGGGAGCTTGAGACCTACAAAATTGTCATCTGCCAAGCAGCCAGACAGGGTGTGTGTACAGAGAAGATACAGTACCCCATATGCCATGGGAGGTCACCAGGAACAACAAGACGTGCAGCATGATCAACACTCCTCTGCTGGAGAAGTGAGGCCGCTGTGGGAGCACCTGCCCAACATCATCAAGCGAAGGGACCCAGTTCTGCATTTTTGCATCGCCCTCATACCCCCCACTGTGGGACAGATCAGACACTTACCCTGCATGGAGAAGCCACAGAGAGCCTCCATTTGTTTTGTAGTCTAGATCGCTTGTGAGGAACTGTGCGCCCACTACTGCGGGCCGCCTGGGACACGTGCAGCAAACTCACCCAATTCAGAAGCTGCTGCTCCAAGATCCTGTGGACGGGGCGCACTCCGGAACTCCCGACGCACTAAGGCTGCAGGTGCAGGTAAGACTAATTTTGGGCCGGTTGGTGCAAGGGAAACTTGCTTGCTAGTTAGCACTGCAGCACTAGAATACTGCTGACTTCAAAATAGAGTCAGAGTGGACTTTTGAGGCTCTAACTACTAGTCGGGCTTGCCAACAGTTACTGGGTAATAACCACTATTGCAAGGAGGAAGTGGGACCCAGGGGACTGACTAAAGAAACACTAAAGCCCAGACCTCAAGGGAACTGTGTAGTTGTTTGTGAATGTAATTTTTTTCCATTGTGTTGATAGCAGTAGAAATAAATGACTTTTTTTTCTTAGAAAAGCGAGTATTTGACTAGACAATGATTTATAGCTGTTGCATACATGTTGAGCTGTGAGCCAATGTTCTCTATCCTTTATTGAGCTCCTCCCTCCCCCAAGAAAGTCTTGGACTGATGGGGCCACGCTATTCCCAAGAGTCCAGTGCTGAAAAGGTACTTGGCCCAGTTGCTAAGAATCCACAGTAAATCGGCCCTGGGATATCAAGAGTAAAAGGCCTCTAACCCCATGGTTTGGCTCACTGACCCCTGCTTGCCTCGTGGCCCTATGAAAGGGACTCTGACAAGCCTCAAGGCTACTGTGGTGCCAATGTGGAGTCCTCTCCGTGGGCCAATCACCATAATGGCCAGTGCCACAAACACAATAGTGCAACAACAACAAGGTGATGGATGGAATGTTTGAATTCATCTCAGCGTCTGGAAATTGCTCAGGCCGCATCCCAAATTATTTTTTACCCGCCATGCCACCTCAGTTTCGACCCAGCCATAGGTAAATCAGCCTTGCTCCTGCTCCAATCAGAACAGCCTCACCCGAATTGCCAGGCAAGGTCCTACCTGAACTGGGAAACATGCAACCCAGGACCGGTTTCACCATTGTTATTGGCTCATCAGCCAGCTATAGCTTGATTCCAGTGGCACAGTCAGCATGGGAACCAAATCTGGTCATACTCATCGTACTTAGGGCAGCAACTGCAGCAACAACAACAAGGTGATTGATAGAATACTTGAATTAATCTAAGCCACTAGCAATCGCTCAGGGCCGCATTCCAGTCCATCATTTTTCACCCACCATGCCACCTCAGTTTGAACCCAATGATAAGCAAATCAGCCTTGATCCTGCTCTAATCGGAACAGTCCAGCCTAAAGTGCTAGACGAGGTTGTTCCTGAACTGGAAAACAAGCAACCCAGGACCAGTAGTTTTGCCCTTGTAATGGGCTACTGCAATAACAAGGTGATGGATGGAATGGTTAAATTAATCTCACCCACTGCAATCGCTCAGGCTGCATCCCAATGCCAATATGCATATGGCCCCCTGGGCCAATCAGAAGAGCCTGTTTTAAAAAATGGAGTTTGAGGGAGTCTTGCGAGAGTTCTTTAACCCAACCATTCAGTTATACAAATATTTTGTAGCTAATCTCTCCAAAACTACTGAGCAGATTTACAACAACTCACAAAAAACATGCTTTCTGGAACAAGATCTATCTGTTTACCAAATCTGGGGAAATGCCGTGTAGTCGATTATGTGATATCCCTTTCAAAAAAAATATATTTTCAGTGTACATATATGTGGATTTAGGTAGAGTAAACCTATACTTACAAGTACTCGCCTTCATAATATTCTGATCGTCGTTTTTTTGGCTACAATATTTTCGTACGATTATATTTTGTACATATTTTCCATTAGTACACCAACTCCTCTCCTGCACTGCAGCAAGCATGCATAATCCGCTCCCAGACAGCTCCTCTTCCATACTAAGCTGCACTCCCCTCCTGCTGCAACATGATCAGAGCATGTTTCTGGTCCTTACATATGTCACATGCACTTAGCCCACCTTCATACTCCTGCACTCGCATGCTACCACTCTCCATAGCTGTGCCATACAACTGTGCTAACACCAGCCTACTGCCCTCTCTCCCTCAGTTACTTCACATGCATCCTCTGTGTTATGCTGCTAAACAATACCGTTTACTCATCCACACAGGTGTGCACCTGCATGCTGCTTCGGGCTACACTCGTGTTAAGAATGAGTGACACGATTCTGATTGTGCCCAGTTTGCACTCCATTCATAATTTATGATGTTTTTTTCATTCACTTTCACTCCTAACTGGGCTAATGAGAAGTACTGCTTGTTAAGATCCTATTTGGTGTTTAATAATATCTCAGTGTTTTTATCCAGGCTGGTGCATGGGTTTAACAACATAGATTTCTTAGTCTTATGCTTCGATAAGTACAAAAAAAAGGTTAATTGGTTTTTACACATTGTATATCATAATATATATCTTTGCGTAACATTTTCCATGTTCCGAAATCTTATATCTCCTTGTAGAATACGGTTTGTTTTTTATTGTTACATATTCATCTCTAGTTTAGTTCAACATTCATGTGTGTTTCACTTAGGTGTCGCATATATCGCTTAACGTGCACCATCATCTACCAGGTGAGTAGTCGTGTGTGGCATTACCCAGGCGATGTTGTCCCAATGGTATGTATATCAGGTCTTAACTCTTATCCCTTCCATAAGGGGTGTGTGCTAAGTATGCCTTTTGGGGATCCTATATGTCTTTGGGCCGAGATGTCACCGGGAGGGGCTCCAACTATATGGCTAATTGTACCTGGCAATAGACTAGCCCACTCCTCCAGTCATATGCTTCCACAATTTTGATATGAAAACTCTTCTACAACATTGGATATTTGGTGACTACGGAGGAGAATCTGGTGGGCAGACCAGGGGTAATGATTGATAAACAACACAATTGTTTGATTTTATTGTTTTAAACCGACTACGCAACTTTGTTCTAATCATGTAATTGTGTCAAGTGGCTGTTTCAGCTTCCCTTGCTGCTCTTAAATGTACAAAAACAATGAAACATTTTGAAAAAGATGGTACAGATACATATTACATGCCCTCTGCAGTCTGGGGACACGCTTATGGACAATGTCTGTCTTGGTTGAGAATTAGGTCTGAAAGTTCAACAATTGCGACACCCTTTATTCCTTGTTCTGATCTGACTTTGTTTAACTTGTACAATAACAGTTTGCCACGTTTCTTCCAAAGAGGTGTTGAAATTGTGCCGTGTGGTGGAACAATGGATGAGTAGACAGGGGAGTGGGTGAAGCTGTGCATGTGGTTAGAGATGGAAGGCACTGTTCGCCCTTGGAGTAGTAGAGATAATGTTTCATAATAATGTGACAACCTTTTGTATCTGTTGTTGCAGTGATTGCTTAAAGCCATTGTCTATTACCACGGCTTACCATGTCACGTTTTTAGCACAGCAGACTCTGACCACAGGGCAGCTGCAAAGCTAGGCATTCACTTATTGTTTTTGCATGTGGTAATGGCAGATCTTACGTAAGAACATTTGTGTACATACTCCCATATGTAAGGGACACAGCAAGCTTTTATGCATTTCTTAACAGCAGTTTTAGCTCAAGAGAGATACTGAGGTGGCACTTGTAAGCACCCCATGGTGCCATGCTGTTGGCATCGGGATAGATTCTCCATTCTGCACTGGTACTATCATGTGTATGTTCAGAATGGAATCTACTGTGCATCCTATTTCTAAGGAAATGTCTGCCTCACCTAAAAACACATTTATTAGGGGGGTGGACCCCCCCCCCCCCCCCCCCCCCCTTCAGGCTATGCCCCGAAGGTGCTCCATTGTTAATATTGATTGCAAGGTGCAAACTGGCTCGAATGTAGATGAAAGGTAAAAAATACAAGGGAGGTTACAGGACTTTGATTTGTACAACAAAATGGCAGAAACGTATTAGACAGTGCAATCCATTAACTTTAGACCTAAACATGTGCTTAGTAACACAAGAAAATACAACTAATGAAACAGAAAAGACTTGAGTAATGCAAATATGATTTCATACACTGTAGGCAGATAACGATCTCCAGCTGTTACTACAGTATGTGTATACATTAAACCGACAATAGACATAATTATCAGAAGGTTTGAAACTATAGCTATTTGGCCCGAGATCACCTAATGAGTCATATGCTCACTATTATTCATATGAATCTTTTTGATCTCATATGTGATCAATAATTAATTGGTATTTACCACTTGTGAATTGTTAATGCAACTTGATGTATGCTTAAAACAATTGCTTCACCTATCTGGCCAAGATGCTTATACTGTTTGACAAAAAGCCAATAAAAGGATGTTGAAACAACAACATGTTTTAATACCAGCAGCTGGGGAATGGATCATTAATAGACGTGCAGTATAGTATACCTCTTGAAAAATGTGTGACTACAGAGGGTGCCATCTCCTTCCAGACCTCGAAGCCAGGTATCCCCTAAGTAGGATGTGTGACTACAGAGGGTACTATAGGTTACTCTCTCCTCCCAGACATTGAAGCCTGTTACCCCCAAGTTAGGTAAATAGACTCCCGGTGTCAAGGTAGGATTGACTTTGACCCTTTCATTACCTTTATACTCACTGACATAGCGTGGGTCAGTTTGATAACGATCTCCTCGGCCCTGAGAATGCCCATGACCAGTATTGGCAAGAGATAGTGCAGAAACATGTTGGCGTACAACGGATGGTGGGGTCCTTATACCTGCACGCCATCCCACTATTATTTTTAGATAAACCGAAAGTACCCGCGAATAAAGGTAATAACCTGTTTTTTTTTACTTTTAGTTATTTTTAAGTGATCCCTTCCTTGCCAGTAAGTTTTACTTAAGAACTCCCTCTCACTTGAGGCTGAGCCCACCCTGGTGGTACCAAAGTGGTAGTAATCCTGGCATAGAGTAATTTAGGTATGTCCCTTTAGCCTTCGCACTCTGTTGTGATTTCTGAAACAACAACGTGCTCTTCAGTAGTGGCTGTACTTGACTGGTTGTAATTTAAGAAGTGCTCTCTAGCCTTCAGGAGCAGGACTTTGTAGGAAGAGTTAATTAGAGTTGTGTTCCTTCATTTGTTCAGCATACAGGTGAAGAGATTAGGACAGGTTTGCTCAGCTGATGGGCTACTAACTACTGTGCATTTATAGACTGAAGAAACATCCTGGTTTGTGGTGATTCTGTAGTTTTTACACTATAAGGAGAGTGAAATAATCATGTGAACAAAGTTAGTTTTGAGGGTGTGTGTTTGATAGAGTTTTAGACTGAGGTTATGTACACATTTTGTGTAGGAGTTAAGGAGGTAGCACATGGGCATTGTACACATGTAAATAGGTTATTTGTAGCTAACAATACCCTTTTCATGTAGATCTTCACATGTAATGCCTGGACAAATGATCAGCATGTTAAAAAGGGATTTCTGGGTATCACACAGTCTCTCACAGTCCACCAACATCCAATAATGATATATCACTCAGCACAATCAAACTTTGATTGTATGCTTTTGGCAAGTTGTGACTACCTCTGGGAGATTCTTTTTTTGTTTGTGTTAGGTTTGCGTTTTTCCAGGAACTTGCTTCCACCCATCACAATGCAAAAAAATAGTAGCCAGAATCACACAGCAGTCTTTGAACGACGGGAATGCTACGGCTCATATATATTCTGGCCAGCTTGTCCAGGGCAAATCTGACTGGCTAGCAGTAGCCAATCAGAACACATTTAAAACAGGAATCAATTCTGATTAGTTGAGGGGGGTGTCTGATCATATTGCCGAAATGGCAGCACTCTTATTGGTCACACTTTCAATCATTCGGGTTACGTCTTTATTTTACAATCATTTTCCAGCAGTCAGTCAAAATTGTTTGGGGTAACCAATATCAAACATATTTTGAAAACCACCGCAGCGCTGGCACCGTTTTCTGAATTCAAGAATTAAATGCTCAATTTTTTGTAGTTTACCTGTAGTACAAATTCTGGTAGTTTTTCAAGCTGGAATTTGTGTGAAAGAAGGAGCATGTTTCACTAATTTGTTTGTTTTGGCAAAATATTTCAGAATATTCGGTGAAGTAGCAGGTCTTGCTCAGAGCACAATTTCCTCATCCAGAAGATAAAATTCGAAAGTTTCCCCACTATGCTTCTTCAAAATCCTTTTTAGATCACATCTACAGATAGATTTAGAGTTGTGGCATAATCTCACAGCGCACACATACGGAAAGTGGCTTTTGGCTGTTGGCTACTGTGGGCCATTGGGTTTTAGGGTTATCTAACAGCATTGATACCATTCCGCAGCATTTCACGGACATGGACTACTTGAAAATGTAGGCCACCGAAACATTGCCGCAAAACAATTGTTTTTAGGTCTCGCCTGTCAATGCGCTTGCGCATTGAGCTTGCGAGAATATAGGGGCTTAACCAGAGCTTAACCACCGGGCGATTCCATGCAGTGCGTGTGAAAAGCAAGCTCAATTCGCAAGCGCATTGACCTAAAATGCGCGTGCACATGTAAGCCAGCCATTTGCCGCCAGCAGCTTCAGTTGAAAGGCATCCGCTCTGCCCCCCTGCTGCATCAAAGTCTTTCGGCCATGTTGCATTTCTCCTCCCCCCTCCCCACAGCAATGCCAAGAGTTTTCACTTTCACGGCCGCCAGGCCGTGTCTCTCGTTTCTCCTCCCCCTTCCTCCCTCCCCACTCGCACATCAAAGGCTGCTCACTCTCCTTCTCCCTCGCCCCCCACCCCATCCGACTATGCTATGTTATTTAGGGGGATTTGTCTTTGTTTCCGTTAGTCAGTTACCTTTATACCATGCACCCACCCATAACCACTTGCTCTATTTTACTTCCCTGGGCGCCCCGTGAGCGCATGGGAACGGTGTTTCCTTGATTACACTAAAGTGTGCTCTTTGGAGGTGGACGCAGGCGATCATGAGGATAGCGCTTCATTACATTTCAAGGCCCCAAATTGAGGAGAGCAGTGCCCTAAATACAGAGTGTTTCATTAAGGTAAGAACGTCATTAATACAGCTTCGTGTACAATGATTCCAAAGACTATAGCACATCTAATAACGTTGCAAAGGCATCGCCACAGCAGCAGGACAAGCGCATACACTTAAAACTCTCTTCCGGGACCCATACATGCCAGCTCTCACAACATCCACACACCGCATATAGCTTATCTGCCTCATAGGCCCATAAATCTCAGGCTGCTTGTTTCCTTCGCTCTCACATCCTAACCCAAACATTGCAGACCAATCTGAAAAAATGACTTGTAAAATGTGTCACGATTTTCTCTCCCCAGAAGTCAGCAGCCAGTCTGTGCCACCCCCTCCCTCCCAACACCACCTGCCTGTCACTGCTTGTTTACCATCTTATTGTCAGTTGTCCATTTTGATTGTCTCGCCTGTTGTCTGTGCCTTACCAATGCTTGTTTTAACTGTAATAGTTCTGTAAGCTGTTAGTGGGAGAGAGGCTCATGGTTACTCTTTCTGAGTTCTTTTAATTTTAAAATTGTTAGAAATCACATCCCAAACTCACCTTACTTCATGATATTACTAGAAGAAATTTACTGTTTTGTAATATCTTAGCTGGTGTTGTTGCTCTAATTTTTGTGTGTTGAAACCGGGAGTTGGGCGGAATAGTTTGCTTCTCGTTATCTGATCTCAGTACGGCAAGGAATGTGTGTTTTTTTAACAAGCCTGTGGTGTGCCTTGCTTCTTGTAGGGGACGGATGTAACTTTAGAGATCTGCCTTAGGAATGGCCAAACCCACCCTCCAACTAAAACAGCTGTTCCCTATGTGCTGCAGTATCAAGCTCCTTATAAAACACCCAGGATAAACAACATCAAGAGGTCAAAGCCTCCAGTGCATATCTGCTGCTCTTTAGTACTGCTCATAGCACCACCCGAAAGGCTGCTGCCACATCCAGGACCTGGCATAATTTTGAGGGATTATTCAGTAGCTGGGTTAAATTTGCATTGCCTTTTTGTACCAGTGTCTGTAATGTGCGAGGCATAGGAAGGGCACACAAACTCAAAGATAATAATTAATTCCATATGGTTTGGCACCTTTACTTTCCGCACCCTACCCCTTGTTGCTTTTTACAAAGCTGCATTTACTTGAATTCTGCCTTTTCTGACTTCCCAGTCCGCATTATAAATTACAACAACTATTAGGTAAGTATTATATACTTTTAACATTTATAAGCCATTGTGTATGTATTATTTACTTTTAACATTTATAAGCCATTGTGATTATAAAATACAAAAAATAAAAAGAAACTACTTTCAAAACGTCAACATAAGTAAAAAAATAATTACATCTACAAAAAAATTAGCTCCAACTTTTCTAATGCGAGACCTATTGCATTTCCAATGCTTGTTTATGTGAAGGGCTCCCGTCCCCATGCTCTCTTTTAAATAACTCAATCAACTTTTCCACCACCACATGTCTGCTCGTTTTTCGTGCAGCGCTATTGCTACCGGTCCCCATCATACGCTACATTGTTGTTATTATTATTTTTTAAAAATTTTCTGATGGTCCACCAGCTGTCAAGTGCTACCGGGACACTTGCTTTACCTTTAAGTGCTTTGAACACTAACTTGTTTAAAATTTATAGTTTACATTTCCAATATGTCGGTTGGCAAAGCTTGAACTGTTTAAAGTAAAACAAATATATACATTTCTGTGCTCCATGACGTTTTCATGTGCATGCATCATGATGCACACGGGCATGCGCCATGACCCATGTGCTTTTTGGGTATGTTCAGTGCAATATGTGTTCTGTTTCTCTCATCCCCTCCATTCCCTCACTTCCCCCCCCTTTCCATATCATCCTACTCTCTCCCCATAACCCTTCCCTCCCCTCATTTTCTCACATGAAAACCAAAGTACACCACGTTTCAAAAGACTCCCCCCTACGATGATTTTACAAAATGAATAATGTGTACACTTTCCATAGTGATTCGTTTGATTTAATACCTTTTCTTTTTCCCTACCCTTCCTAATTTTTTGTACGCCTTTTTAATTTCTCTTCTTGATTACCAGAGTAGCATTGGCATCATAATTGAAAGATATTCGACTTTGGTGTGTTAAAAAACAACTAGCATATTAAATGCCTTGTAGAATATAGTCGGTGCTAACCAAGCCCTTAAAACTTTAAGTGTACATTTATTTCCACTAACACGTTTTAATTAACATTAATTATACCAAAGCCAATAATCACTGGATAGGTTTGCCACCATTCACCAACAAAGGACAAAACATAAAAAAGTGTAATTTGATATTCAATAGAACAATATTGCAGAATTAATCAACAGGATGACTTTAATGCTTTTCTAAAACCAGTTTGAAATATTATCCGACACTAGTCAAGAGTTCAAGATTTCAACATTTGCCATTGTGTAACATGACCTTCCTATCAGGTACATTGGCTTCAAAGCCCAAGGCTGTTCCTCAAAGCTTAAGCAATATTTCACAAAGAGAGAACGTATATTTTGTGTGTGACGAGCAGAAGGATAAAACACGAGCAAATGAGTAAGAGATCCACACGATAGTCAGTCTCCAAGTGGCCTGTCTCAGATTAATCAGCGCCAGCTCCCAGTGTTTATCTGTGTGACCATGCTTATCCTGATTTCAAAGACAAAATAATGTCTTCAAGAAAGGAAATGCCCTCTAAGCATATCTCTGTTTTAAATGTACAAAACCAGATACACATGGCTTGCTACTGGTGTTACTTTCCTTGTTGAACTTTTCTGAGTCAGTACTTCATCACTATAAAATCATACATTACATTACATGACAACACTAGTGCAACTAATATATCGACCTAATTACTTCATCGCATGGTTGGTCTCCGTAAACAGATGTCTAGTTAAGAATAGTAAATGCTTACTTGTACTGCGATGTAGTTGTGTGATGGACATTGTAAGTCAATATCGCTGACCCCGAGTGACATACAGACTTTTCCAATGATTTGAGACAGTTGTCCTTCTGACCCTCAGGCCAGAAGTGTCTCTTGGCTCGTCGACAATAACTGGCACCATAGGTAAACCAAGAAATGAGTGCCCCCGTTTTTAAAATGTTTTTTTGAAAAACTATTAGATTTGTATTTTTCTTCAAATTTGGGTCTCTGTTTAACTGGGCGATGCATGCCACCACCTACTTAGTGATTCAGAAAAGGGGGTGGTGATGAACAGAGTGTCTGAATTAAGCAGACCACTCTTACCCAGTCCAAAGATCAGGGCTTGATCCATCACCGTTATTTATCTCACTGCACCATCCCAGCTCAGAACCTGGCTATATGCAAATCAGTCTGTCCCTGGCCCAGTGCATCATGGGAACAGGGCAGACTAAACTACCAAGCCAATTCTTCACCAGAAAGGAGACAAGCTATCGGGGACCGGTTTCTGGCATTTCAGCCTTCTTCCGCCCGGCTTGCTTGAATCCTGATGGTGCAGTGAGAAAGGGACTCATGTCTGAGTATACCCTGCCACACCTATAGTGGCCAAAAACGATTCAGAAAAGGGGGTGGTGATGAACAGAGTGTCTGAATTAAGCAGACCACTCTTACCCAGTCCAAAGATCAGGGCTTGATCCATCACCGTTATTTATCTCACTGCACCATCCCAGCTCAGAACCTGGCTATATGCAAATCAGTCTGTCCCTGGCCCAGTGCATCATGGGAACAGGGCAGACTAAACTACCAAGCCAATTCTTCACCAGAAAGGAGACAAGCTACCGGGGACCGGTTTCTGGCATTTCAGCCTTCTTCGGCCCGGCTTGCTTGAATCCTGATGGTGCAGTGAGAAAGGGACTCATGTCTGAGTATACCCTGCCACACCTATAGTGGCCAAAAGTGCACTCCACTTTTAATCAGTAATTTTTGCAGGTAGTTGCAGATGGTGGGCACTGGCACTAGTTTGTTCCAGGTGATGGTCTCCAGCAGCCATTTTATTTGAGATTTAGAGTTATTTGCATCATCAAACTGTGACCCAGAGCAAGAGAGACAAAGTGAAAATAGCGAGAAAGCAGGGAAAGAGTGACCAAGGGAGAAAGTGGTTAAAATAGCTTGCAAGTCTAAGATGGAGAGACAGGAAGTGTACGATTGTAGGAGAAAGAGCCACGAGATGGAATCAAGACTATGCAATCTTGGTATTCACCATTCGGCAGAAAGATCATAAAGAAAACATCTGACTCCTGACCTTTACTCCTTTTTTCAAATTTTGCACTGAATTTAAATGCATGTGTTTTTCATTTCACAGCACTTTATGATTAACAGTATATTTATAAAAGTATTCTGGATTGCATTATACATTACATTCACCTTACCAAAACATAGCTGGATATTATAAGTTGCTTTTCTGTGGCCATGCACAGCTGAAAAGGTGATCAGGGCAAAGGACACCACTAGGTTGACTTTTAGATTTAAAACGCGATATCCCCCGACGCCCTGCTCTGCTCTCTCCTCCGCTGCCATTTTGTTTATGTTGTTGTTGTGCTCGGTGTGCGTCCTCTTGAGCCCGCCCCGCCTCCCAGCTGAGCCGCCCTCCCACTAACTATATACAGCGCTCTCGTACCTGGAAGCGCTGTGAACCCCTCATCGCTGCTGTGCTGAGTGGTCGCTCCCCAGTCTCACTGCCGAGACCTGGTATCGTTGTGCTGCGTTTTGAATTAATAGCGCCTGGAGATTACTTGCATTTTACTGCCTTGGGTGCTGCTTCGCTTGCTCTGAAATTGACATTGTGCCTTTTAGATTTAAAACGCGATATCCCCCGGCGCCCTGCTCTGCTCTCCCCTCTGCTGCCATTTTGTTTATGTTGTTGATGTGCTCGGTGTGCGTCCTCTTGAGCCCGCCCCACCTCCCAGCTGAGCCGCCCTCGCCCCTCCCCCTTTCCACTATCCATATATGACAGATGCACTTGCGCGCAGCGGTCGCGCGCAGCGGTCGCGCCCCAGTTGAGCCGAAGGTGCGCCAAAGGTAAGCCCGTCTACGCCCGTCCGCGCCAAGCCCGTGCCCTGCGCCAGACCCTCTGGTCCTCGTCCCTCCCACCCCTCCCGCATTACTTACGATGCCACTTCCCTCCTAGCCCTTAACCCCGGCCGCCCCCCCAACTGCGTCCAAGCCGCTCCTGGACACACCCATGGACCCTTCTCATGCAACTGCTGCAAGTTCGACGGCACCAAAACCAACTCCTCATCCACCAACACCATACAGAGACCTGACACCTACCACCTAAAATGCATCCTGCTCAACACCCGCTCGATCCACCGACACGCCATCGACCTCTGGAATCTACTAGACACCATCTCACCGGACGTCGCCTTCCTAACAGAAACATGGATGAACGCCTCCTCAGCCCCAGACATCACCATTGCCATCCCGGAAGGATACAAGATCATCCGTAAGGACCGCATCAAGCAAACAGGAGGAGGCATCGCGATCGTCCATAAGAACTCCATCCGCATCTCAACCAGCTCAGACGTCAACCTTGCCAGCGCCGAGCACCTTCACTTCCAGATCCACACCGACCCCAAGACCACACTCAGAGGCACCCTCCTCTACCGGCCCCTGGGACCCCGTGCACAATTCAGTGACAACATCACTGACTTTATCACCCCATACGCCCTCCCCTCCGAGGACTACATTCTATTGGGAGACCTCAATTTTCACCTGGAAAAGAGTAATGACAACAGCGCCTCCACCCTTCTGGACAACCTCGCCAACCTTGGACTCAAACAACTTGTCACTACCCCCACCCACATTGCAGGTCACACACTCGACCCTATCTTCACCTCCAGCAAACATGTCTCATTCAGCCACACCACAGCTCTTCATTGGACGGTCCACAGCTGCGTTCACTTTATCTACAATAAGACCACAATCCACAACCATCCGCAACCCACCCTGCGTAGAAATTGGAACAAACTCACCATCGACCAGATCTTCTCATCGCTCCTTCAAAACCCCCTATCCACTCCTCAAACCCCGACCAAGCAGCCATTAACCTCACCCTTTGGCTATCCAACAGTGCCGACATCTTAGCACCATTGAAAACACGTCAAATCAAACTAGGCAGCAAAAACGCCTCCTGGTTCAACGATGATCTTAAGAAATCGAAGAAACTCTGTCGCTCCCTCGAGAAGGCCTGGAAAAAAACCCAAACACCAGCACCAGGAACGCCTTCAAAAACGCCACCCGCATACATCACCAACTAATTCGGTCCGCCAAGAAAGCCGCATTCAAAGACCGACTAGATAACAACGCCCACAACAGCAAGGAATTATTCAACATCGTCAAAGAATTTACCAACCCATCAGCCAACTCCAACGACATCACCCCCTCCCAAGCCCTCTGCGACTCCCTAGCTTCCTTCTTCCACAACAAAATCGCAGACATCCACAACAGCTTCGACAACCGACCCGGAGACCAACCCACTCAACCTTCTGCAGGACCTTCACCCCCCCTGAAAATCCTTAACGACTGGAACCCAATCTCCACTGAGGACACCATCCGCCTGATGAACTCCATCCACTCAGGATCCCCAACTGACCCATGCCCTCACCACATCTTCAACAAAGCAGACTCCATCATAGCTCCACACCTCCGTGACGTCATCAACTGCTCCCTCAACTCCGGCACCTTCCCGGAAAGCTGGTAACACGCAGAACTCAGCGCCCTTCTGAAAAAACCCACAGCTGACCCCACCAAACTCAAAAACTACCGCCCCATCTCGCTTCTTCCTTTCCCGGCCAAAGTCATCGAGAAAGCTGTCAACAATCAGCTCGCCACCTTCCTCGAAACCAACAAATCCCTCGACTCCTCACAGTCCGGATTCCGAGCCAAACACAGCACTGAGACCGCACTTATCGCAGCAACGGACGACATTCGCACTCTACTGGATAACGGAGACACAGTCGCCCTCATCCTCCTCGACCTCTCCGCTGCCTTTGATACAGTCTGTCATAGCACCCTTCTACAGCGCCTCACAAACGTCGGAATCCAAGGTAAAGCACTGGAATGGATCACCTCGTTCCTCACCGGAGGAACCCAGAGAGTCCGGCTCCCACCATTCAAGTCAGAGGCCTCTGAAGTCATCTGCGGAGTACCGCAAGGATCGTCACTCAGCCCCACCCTCTTCAACGTGTACATGAGC
Source organism: Lissotriton vulgaris (assembly GCF_964263255.1). NCBI lineage: Eukaryota > Metazoa > Chordata > Amphibia > Caudata > Salamandridae > Lissotriton > Lissotriton vulgaris. The sequence continues at coordinate 462,920,557 of NC_141685.1, read as the reverse complement.
CCCCTCGCGGCCATCGCTCACCAACACAATCTCAACATCATCTCCTACGCTGACGACACTCAACTGATCCTCTCACTCACCAAAGACCCTAACACCGCCAAAAACAACTTACACGAAGGAATGAAAGAAGTGGCCGAGTGGATGAAGCACAGCCGTCTGAAATTGAACTCAGACAAAACAGAAGTCCTCATCTTAGGCACCTCCCCCTCCGCCTGGGATGACTCTTGGTGGCCAGAGGCCCTTGGAAAAGCACCCATCCCGACGGACCACGCACGGAACCTGGGCGTCATCCTGGACTCCTCACTCTCGATGACCAGACAAGTCAACGCCGTCTCATCATCTTGCTTCAACATTCTCCGCATGCTCAAAAAACATTCCGCTGGATCCCCACCGAAACTAGAAAAACGGTCACTCACGCACTGGTCACGAGCCGCCTGGACTACGGAAACACCCTATACGCCGGTACCACTGCAAAACTCCAGAAAAAACTCCAACGCATCCAGAACGCTTCAGCCAGGCTCATACTAGACATCCCGCGTAAAGAACACATCTCTGGTCACCTGAAAAACCTCCACTGGCTCCCCATAAATAAGAGGATTACCTTCCGCCTCCTAACCCACGCACACAAAGCACTTTACGAACTTGGACCCGAATGCCTCAACACACGACTGTCCTTATACACCCCCTCCCGTCAGCTACGATCCTCCAACCAAGCCCTTGCCACCGTACCGCGCATCAACAAAGCCACCATGGGAGGTAGATCCTTCTCCTACCTGGCAGCTAAAACTTGGAACTCTCTTCCCACTCACCTTCGCCTTACTCAGAACCACCTAGCATTCAGAAAGCAACTTAAAACTTGGATATTCGACAAGTAACTCCCCCCCATTCCTCAAGCGCCTTGAGACCCTCTGGGTATGTAGCGCGCTATATAAATCCTGACTTGACTTGACTTGACTTGACAAGCTTGAAGGGGGGAGGGGTGTCACAAAATTGCCCCTAAAACGTTTTAGACCTACTGCCATGGGGCTGGTGTGGTCCGCAGATCTTCAGTTTGCCTAATGTATGGCCATTTCTGGCATTGTCTGTGAATGTATAGTTAGTTATGTCAATGGCTAGGGCTAGTCAGTGTTATATGAGCGAGTATGCATATGTGGGTCTCATTTTTTACAGTTGGGCAATGTCAATGAAATGCCTATATTGAGTGTTACTTGCATCTTACTTTGACTTTCAGAAGTTTAGCACTTAATGTCAAGGAAAATTAACAAAACATATGTATGGGGCAGGGTAGAAACACATGGCATAGGCAGTGTACCATAGGTCACTGTGTGGGACGTGTCATGATTATTTTTATATAGAGTTTTATATAGCGTAAATTTGACCCAAATCAGCTATCTGAGCGCTTTACATAGCACCAGTTGCGTTTCATGAGGACACATTCATTTTTGTTAGGCACGGGCAGATTAAGTGATTTGGCCAGAATCACAGGATGTTCAGCGTCATTGCCGAGCCTTGAACCCAGTTCCCTAGATTCCAAGTCAATCGCCCTAGCTGTTAGGCCAACTCAGGTCCATGATTGCATTTGCGGATGTGACTGGGGAATGATTGGATTTGGTGAAGATCTGTGTGAACATTTCTGAGTGGCTATGAGGGTAGCCGGGGTGATTTCATCTGCGATTGGTCTGAATGAAAGGCATCCTCTGGTTCAATGTAAATGTAAAAAGGTTTTTAAATGATTTGTATTAGTTTCTTTGACAGTAAAAAAGAGAGAGGCCTGTCTATCCTCACTCCTAGAGGGGAGAGTATGAATGTTTTCGTATGTGATCATATTGAGTAGAGGGGATGTCGTGAGGAGATCTAGAAGATTACTGACTTCTTGTTTTCTTGTTCTTCTTTTATCTTGTGTGGTTTCCCCAGCCCGGAAACATACATTTTTCACTTCCAGTTAAGGAAGCTCTCTGTCCAAGATATGGCCACAGAGAATGCGGGTTCTCTCTCTGTGAACCATTGCCAGGCAGAGGCTCCTCAAAGACGATAAGTCGAGGGTACGGCTACATTTCTGAGCAGAATGGTTCTTTTTGCCTACACTGATCATTGGCGCGACAGGCCCATGACCAAATTGAAGAGATAAAAAGGCTTACCCTAGGGTCCCAATCGTAATTTTCTCAGTGAAGTGGAGGTAAGGCCTTCACAAGGGTAATGCTACCGATGATTGTTATCTCCCTGTGTATGGAGGGTTTATTTGTTATATTACGAAATACCACTTGATGTGTATTCTTTCGGTTTTTTGATAAGTTCCCTCACTGGATCATCACACCACACTAGAGCAATCTAAAGTCATTTGATTTGGTGATTTAATATTTAATTCCTGTGCATCCTGCTTGGAGCCTGGGCCCCCTTGCTGGTGGAAGCTAATTCCCCATCTTTCCTTAAGAAGAAGACCTCTTCTCTTGTTATACAGGTAGCATCTGTGAATTTGAACCATCAACCCATATTTCAGTGTCTCTCCCGCAGATATTCATAACCCCAAGAATATCACAGCACATGATCTTGTGTGACTGGACCCTTTCCACCACATCTTTCTTTCCTTGACCTCCCCCACTGATTACTCATCACTACATGGATGCCATTCAGTATACTTGAATTTATCTCTCAGCTCACCACAAGTAGGGTACTTAATTTGTCATAACGAAATGCCATCACTACTTTTCCAGTGGACTTCTCCACTCTCCCTTCACTACGTGTATGGTAATCCCCTGCTTCGATAACACCTGAGCTGGTGCTTGTGCTAGCAGCCCATCTCTGGGATTCTCATGCCGAGCTGATCGTGCTGGACTTCAGGTGGCCCTCAAAAAAGGAAGCAAAATCAAAGGGGTTGATGGACGGAGTGTTGAACATTGCAAGCACTCACTCCCAATCAACTGATCTGGGTTTATTCCATCATCATTCTTTAGCTCACTCTGCCACTGCAGTTCAGACATGGCCATATGCAAATCAGTCTGACCCTGTGCCTCGTGGGAACAGTCCAGCCCGAACTGCAGAGCCATGTCTTCCCTGGACCGGAAACAAGCACCCTGGGACCGGTTTCTGGCATTCCAACCGTTTTTAGCCGGGCTTGCTTGAGTCCAGTGGCAAAGTGAGCAAGGGACTCACCTCTGGGGATACCCTGCCAACTTAGGGAGAACAAAGCAAAACCAAAGGGGACCTCAAAAAAGGAACCAGGCCTTGGCTCATCTCTTGTTTATCACTCTCTGCATCTTAACCTGAATCACTTCTCACCAGTGTCAGCAATCACTTGGTGGTTTGCACTGCACTTTGCTAATGTTTAAAGGTAAAATTGTTAAATAAATAAACAAATTAAAAATAAATAAATACAACTTCCTTATGAACATAATTTCAGGATTTCAGAAAAGAAATAACTATTTCTTAGTATGTTTCTCTTTGTAACTGTTATAATGTTGAAAGTAAGTATGCAAGAAAAAAAGCTCAGTAAAATGTCTGTCATTATTTTCTATTCAGTTTTAGTACCAATATAATTCCCAAGACGCAAGATCATATTAAATGGAAATGGTAATGGGAGGGAAATAAAGGGAGGTAGAGCCATGTTTGTTAATGTTCTCAAAGTTGGAGTGAAGTTTTTAACACCCTTTTACACGTCTGCTTTCCTCTGAAACTGTATCTTCCGTATTGAAAGGTTTTTTTTAATGGTATTTGCAATTCTGGGATAAAGATGACGTATGCTGGCACTGCAGCATTATTGAGTACTACAGACCAATATGATCTGGGTCTGTAAAAGTCTTTGGCACACACAAGCTCCTGGTGCAGTGATAAAGCCAGGCAGGGCATGCCATCTGGGGTCAACACTGGTTGGGAGGCAGTGCCATGGAATGCTGAAGCTGAAATACTTTTAAGGGCATACTCTTCACGGTATAAAACTTAAAATTGCAACTTTGGTCTACAGGTAGCAAATAGAGAGCACCAATATAAGCAGACCAAATGTGACTGCCTCATGAAAACTGCTATTAGACTGTTATGCATTGATCCAGCTGACAGTGAGATAGTATACCCCTGGATTACTCCTAGCTAGTAAGAGATATGTTTAATACTTCTTTTAAATTACCATCCACGACTCAGCTCAGCAAAAGGTATAGATCCTTTTTTCAAGGAATAGAAACAAAGCTACTTTTTATTTCGGCTTAGACAGGAAGTGTGCCTTCAAAACCTCATTTCAGGACAGCACAGGGTACTTTCCGGAGTACTGTGCATACTCACGCTTGGAACCTTCATCTACCACACAAACTGTACATGCTCCTAATCATAGTAAACAAACCAAATCCATTTTATGACTCTGAATTTAATGTGTGTCGTGTTATATTAAGTGTGCCTGCAGATTGCACATCTCACTTGGGAGGTTATCCTGACACTGAAGAGGAAATGGGTGTTGCTGAGCGCACTGTACAGGTCCAGTCTTTCCTCAACTAACATGCCTTGTGGAAGCTTACTTCATGGTGAGCTGCACATCCTCTTCAAAGTACCATGAATCATTCTACAGCTGAGACATGTATTACCACTCCTCTGTCCTGTGCACCGCCATGTGCTCACTATTGCCAGCCTCTCCGCCCGCGCTCACAATACGGTCCATAATCCTCTACAGATGTGGTCAAACTCTTGCACAGACCTTAGCGTTGAAACTCTACAGCCCTAAGCAATACGTAGAGCATAATTAAATCTATGTTCCTAGAATTGCTGATGGTCACAGAGAGTAAATGAATATGATCCTCTTCCGGGCCATATTCACCACCTCAGTATATTGCAGCCTCCGGTTAAGAGGTTGCCTTGCCTGCTTACCACCCACAACCTGTGGTGGTATACTCGCATAGAATGAGGTACAACCTGCTCAGTGGCTGTTGCATACATTTCTGTTCATCTCATAGGTTTCTCTTCGTCAGTATCACTTTCCTGCTAACCACGCTAGTATAAAATATTGTTTTGAGGCTCAGTAGCGTAAGACGCTGAGTACTGGTGGGAACAAGAGGGGTTCATGGAACATGATTTAGATCAAGGGATCACGCTTCTGCCTATTCCACCAAACACGTTTTGATTCTTTTCCAACTTATGTTTTCTGAGGTCAGAGAAGTGCTGCCTCCAAACTATTGCCAATATCGCGATGATGTTCACTGTACGCCTTCTCACCACAACACTGCACTCTACTTCTGGCAGCACTTTTATGTCTACACCTTCTAGCCCCCTCTCTCCTTCAAAAACAGTCCCAGGTCCTGAAGCTCTGCTCGAATGCAGTCAGCTGTCATTCAGCACAAATATCCTTAGATGAACACTCTCATGAATGTGTGGTTATATCACAGCTATCTTCACACCAAAACCTCTCTCAAAGTACCGACTAGATGACACGGCCTACCTGCAGATCCTAATTGAATTGACCAACTTTCACTAAACTTTCAAGGAAAGTCTAGCGAGGGAGCAAGCTTAACTTCTGTAGTTGATTGCTGGGCAAAATGTTACCATAAACTAAAGTAGGAGAACTCATTCAGTTTCACGCTATGTTATGCAATGTGCTGTCTTTTGTTTGAAAAACACAACTTCAGAACCTGTAGCACAGTTCTTGGCCAAAAAAGGAAAATACACACACACACACACACACACAGACACACACACACACACGGGTTCGGGTGCCATAGCCTGAATCCTAGATTTTGTAAAAATCTTTTTGCATTTTATTTTGTTTTTGTAGAGAGATGTTTGTTTTAACACATAGAGGAGACCAATAGTGTGGTCAGGGGACCCATACACCCCTTACAACATCATAAAGCACCTTTTCTAAATCCATAGTGAAATGACAAGAGACCCTAGGTTAGTCTTGCCATCTTCACTTGTGAGGCCGAGAGAAAAACGGAAAGGTAACTGTTCTTCCAGCCCAAAATGGATGTATAAAACATAGTGGCAGCATTAAAGTTACGCTGAGATCACAAAACCTTGGATCTGAGTTCTGTTACGATTTCCAGGAGTGACATGCTCATAGCTGTTTATATATATACTAGCAGCCCGTCCCGACGTGTCCGTGTATGAATTGCTGCCGGCCAGTAGTATATTGTTTTGTAGGATTTCGTTTTGATAGCATTTCATATCTGTGACATGCCTGTGAAACTCTCCGCTTCACTGTGCACTGCTGATGCACTTAAGAGTGCGCGTTCAGTAGTGTGTGAACTCGAGTTTCCCTACTTTATTTTTCCTTGCAATATTATATAGCGCAAACTCGACAACATGGCATGAGCACAATTTACATTACAGAAGAACACATTCATTTGTGGTAGGCACGGGGAGACAAAGGGATTTGCCTGGAATCACAGGATGTTGAGCTGATGCCGAGATTCGAACATAGCTCCCCAGCTCTAAAGTTCGCAATTCTAGAACTTGTGGCGGGAGGTGTCTCTAAAAGTGTATGTCGGTGCTGGCCATCAATGAGAGAGACCTGTGTATTTTTCAAATCGGTGGTGAAAAAATACGAGTATGTTACTGGAGATGTGGGCCGCCGTGCCACCAATGTACTTACCGGGGGAGGGTAAACACCCATTATTCCGCAACTTTCTTTCCGCATACCATCACTCCGCATACTTTCATTACAAAAGTACCATGACTCCCAAATGCCATTATAACACATGGCATTACATTTTATATGCTTTTACCACGCATACATTTACAACGAAATTCGTTGTAAATGCATGAATGGTAAAAGAATGTTTTTTAAAAAATTAATTTAATTTAATTGTGGGTTTCTAACGTGCTAGAATCGACTCCCGAAGGAGTAACTCTGCTCAATAGACCGCTGGGGAACCCATCCTGGCTTTGCCTGTGAGATGGTCCCTACTGGGTATCTCCAAGGTGAAACCAGGCATCCCCAGCGTATGTGGGGGGCCGTTGTGGAGATGAGGAAAGCTAATGCCCAGAGTTGCTGAGTGTGATCCCTGGTTAGAGTAGGCACCGAGGTGAGAATTATCAAGTCTGCTGACCTTGGTCCACGAGCCTGCCGCGTCGGGAATTGAACCCTGGTCCCGGGCTGTTCTCTGCTCCTGGATCTGCCGCCTCTAACCAGTGAGCCACACCACTCCATTTAATGTTTGAATAAGGTAAGTATGGGTATAGGGGTATATCTTTTGGGGTACTGATTTATATGTTTTGGGGTGTTTGGGTATTTTAAGGGTTCAGATATAGTTTTGGGTTATGGGGTACAGGGGTAGTTTTAGGGTTTAGGGATAGGTATGGGTTTTGGGGTACAGGGGTATTTTTAGGGTTCAGGGCTAGGTTTGGGTTTTGGGGTATAGGAGTATTTTTAGGGTTCAGCGGTAGGCTTGGGTTTTGGGGTACAGGGGTATTTTTAGGGTTCAGGGCTAGGTTTGGGTTTTGGGGTGCAGGGGTATTTTAAGGTTATGGGGTAGGTTTGGGTTTTGGGGTACAGGGTTATTTTTATGGTTCAGGACTAGGTTTGGGTTTTGGGATACAGGGGTATTTTTAGGGTTCAGAGGTAGGTTTGGGTTTTGGGGTACAGGGGTATTTTAAGGGTTCAGGGCTTGGTTTGGGTTTTGGGGTACAGGGTTATTTTTAGGGTTCAGAGGTAGGTTTGGGTTTTGGGGTACAGGGGTATTTTAAGGGTTCAGGGTTAGGTTTGGGTTTTGGGGTACAGGGGTATTTTAGGGTTCAGGGGTATGTTTGGGTTTTGGGGTACAGGGGTATTTTTAGGGTTCAGGGCTAGGTTTGGGTTTTTGGGTGCAGGGGTATTTTAGGGTTCAGGGGTAGGTTTGGGTTTTGGGGTACAGGGGTATTTTTAGGGTTCAGGGGTAAGTTTGGGTTTTGAGGTACAGGGGTATTTATAGGGTTCAGAGCTAGGTTTGGGTTTTGGGGTATAGGGGTAGTTTTAGGGTTTAGGGATAGGTTTGGGTTTTGGGGTACAGGGTATATTTATAGGGTTAAGATGGGTTAGTGTTTAAGGATGTTGGGGTATTTTAAGGAGTAAGGGTAGGTTATGATTATTGGGTGCAGGGGTATTTAAAGGGAGCAGGGTGGGATTAGCACATGATAAAAGACATGGCATGAAGGGCGGAGCGTACCACACGCCCCCAGCGTTTGTAACGCTCCCAGCACACGCCCACAGCACAACGCAGACACGCCCACAAGGGACTACTTTGCTGGTATGGTTCTTTTACCTTTTAAATGTATATGGTGGGTGTCTGCATAGCCTATGTCCTTCTGCTGCAACTGCCCTTTCAAACGCTGTATTGGGTGTTGTGATTGGTGCTGTACCTTTTGAGTTTACCCGCCTCAAAGGTTTAGGCTGTCTCTTTATAATATTAGTATGGATATGGACATATAAGTCCCAAAATCAGTTGAAACCACAACACATTTATAAAAACTATATAACCAGCAAAATCCCGAGAGTAGTCACTTGCGCGCGTTCCTTCATTAAGAATGCAAATAATATATGTGCCCATCTTTTATGCTCAAATTATATTTGTCTGAGCTTTTTTAAGTGTATTGTAGCTGACTCATTACATTATGAATTTAAATTTAGAATTATGGAGCCTTCTAATTGCCTCAGAACAAATAAAATATTATCTTTTCTACGTGGGACATAGGGGTAAGACAGAGACGTTTTAATGCATGGGCAAAGTGGGCAATTGCCCAGGGTCTTCACCTTGCAAGGGGCCACCTGGAAAAGTGAACTTTCCTTCTAGCTCATTTCTGTGTATTTTTGTATCTCACCTTCAAAGTATAATTCAATATTGTTAGGCAACATAGGGCTTGAATTAGCACAAAGCAAATAACAAGTAATACAATTCAAAGTTACTGCAAACAAGGGCCCCCAAAACACTTCTTACCCAGGGCCCTCAAAATCCTTAAGAAGATGCTGGGGTAGGGAATGATTAAACTGTAGCCATATCAAACTAAAGACTTTTTTTTCTTCCAAAATGTCATATGTTCTATTTCTGGGTTGAAAAAGCAATGGGCCGTATGGAAGCTAAAAATAGGTACATTTATGAAAAGTAGGCTTCCAAGAAAATGCACCATTTTTAGGTCTGGCATGACAGCACAGCTGTTTTAAGAAACACTACTGAAAGAAGGGATTTGGCTCCGCCCACTTGAGAATAGCGCACGATTAGGTAAAAGTTGTGTGCTTCTGCTGAAAGAGTACATGCAGTAATGTTACAAGTTGACAGGGGTTTCCCATATCATACTGTACGAGCGTGGAACAGTATGCCCAAAATGTTGCATTATTCCAGAGAGGAGCAGCTTGCAAATATGGCCAGCAGAAGCACCAGGAGGGGCTCCCAGTGCAGTTTAATTTGGGCGCAAATAACGTTTGTCTTTCAGGCTAATCCTATGGGTGTATGAGGGGAATCTCTTTTTTGCAAATGCCGGCCCCGGGGGATTTTGTGCTAGGGGAAACAGGTCATGGGTAGGGACAGGGGGGTAGGGGCGAAGGGGTGGGTCATGCAGGAGGGATATAAGGGTCAGGAGAGGCGTGACCTGCACCTCGAGACCTGGTGCATTACCGGGAAGTGGGGCGGGGGCTTTTTCAGGGATAAAATACATTTTTTGGCCGCCCACCCACCCTACAGGTTGAAGGGGTTCCGGGTAAGAGAATTTATGTTACAATTACAATGTTTATTCTTCCAAAAAATAGGACAGGCTGCGGGGCTAGCAGGGGGAAATCTTGGGGGGTGGAGAGTCACATGCGGGCTCTTCAACACCCTTGGGGGGGGAGGAAAGGGGGGAGAAGAGTGGAGTGCAGCAGAAAATGCCAGGGGTGGTACCTTATCGGGGGAGATGGAACGAGGTATGACGTTGGGGAATGGAAGTTGGGGGAAAGAGGTGAATGAGCACATGAGGTTGGGGGTTTTTGGCCTTAGAGACAAAGTTAATGTTATTTGTTAATAAAGTTGAAGTTATGCAATCATGTCCTAATAAATTGTCCTTTTACGCTATTCATGGTGGAGTGATTTTTCTTGTAGCACGATGGCCAGATGTCAAGGTCATGTCTTCCCTTTCATCTCAGGTGAGCGGTATTTTATTGTACCATTGATGTTTTTTGAGGTGTCCCTCGCTTGTTTCTCTCGCCTCTCACACTCATCTACAGGGCAGGTTGTGCAGAGTTGCATTTGCTTTGCTGACATCCCTGTCCTTTCTAACCCCACCCATGTCCTTCTTCTTTGTTGGGCCACGCTCACATCCTTAGGTTTCAAAGTGCCACATGATTTATTTAGTGTGACCCCAGGACCCTTACATAGCATTCTCCACCCCCTCCAAGGTATCTTACAGGATTGACAATGTTAGAGGTTTGCTTACAAGTTGCAGTCATATCGCAGCTTGAATATGAGCTACGCACAAACATAGGAGGGAAACATGGGCACGCTTACATAGCGCCCCCTCTTCTAAGAGAGGATTGGTTCATCCGGCATTAAAGGATATATCGCCGGATATCACCCGAGCGAGATCCTGTTCCCTTTCACTCACCCCGAGAAGGGGGGAAATGTTAAGGATTTTGGGGGCCACGTGCCCAACATATTTTGGAGGCCCCTGTTCAGAAGAGCTTTGAATTTATGATCCCGTTTCAGTTCTTTCTTGCCCTCTTTGGCCAAGTCACTGACAGTGCATTGGTACAGTGGTCCAAATTCTAAATGTGTTTATGTCTAATACTGAGGGATAGTGACTTGTGTTTTCAATAGTGTAACATAGCTGCTGTAAATAGTTACTGTAAATAATCTCTGTGACACCCTCCCATTTATCATATATGAGGTCCCGTTTTGATCTAAAAGAAAATTTTCATGGATGTTGCATGAAATATGAACACAACATTTCTCTGCAAAATGTCTGGAATAGACTGACACCAATCACCCACATTAAAAATAAATTAAAGGAAAATGGTATTTAAAACAATCTATTCAACAATTATTCAAGGTCATCAGGGAAAGACTCTGCAGAACAGAGCGCGCTCTGTCAGCCCCCCCTGAAAGGCTAGGGCCCTAGGCCAGAGACCACCTTGCCCATGCCTTAAAATGTCTCTGCGGCGCCTGGCATATCCCTACTTCGCAAGAGCTGCATAGTCAGAAAGAGCACATAAAGAAAACACTGCTCTAGCTCTATGAAGTGCGCTTCAGTCCACTAAGATCTGGGAGCTACAGATGACTCCCTGCCATTGCAAACTTGGAGGGAGGGTTTCAGAAGCATCCAGCCTATCAACAGCCTCATTAGAAGTTTCACCTCTTGCTCTTCGAACATTACACCGTTCTCATGTGACCTCGCATTTAGAACATGAGTAAAGTGCTTTACCAGTGCTTAATTTGTAAACAAATAAGTGCCAGGGCTCTCGTCAAGAGGCCATTGCAGCTTGCACCACACATTGCCCCTGCCCTGCTGCCAGTGATAGTAACAACACAACTACCAACAATCAGGCCCTTACAAGTGGGACAATTCGGACTATTACAGGCCCTTTAAGTTGTTAGAAGATAATAGTCATTTTAACGTATATTTAATTAACAATTACCTGTTGTGGTCATCTCTAAATTAGCAAGACAGTGCCACCTTGTCGCAGACTGTCACAAGTGCCAGTGTTGACTATTAAGCGGCGAACACCGTAAACTTAAATTAAGCACTGGCTTTACCTAAAGAGTTAACACTTTGACGACCCCCATTGTCTCCGTGCACGTAGTAGCACTATCTGTGAACAGTGTGGTGCATGCTGAGAATTTTGCACAAAAAAAACACAGAGTGTGCGCAATTAGACAAATGCTGGGCATTGGTCAGTTCCTTCTCTGGGCAGTGAATACTTGCACTTGTGTTTTACCATTTAAAGCACTGCCATTGGTAACTATGCAGCAAAGATGACCCTCTGATAAGGAAGCGATGATTATTTATCATAAAAAGAATGCATTCGAAAAAGAGCTAACATTTAAAGAATAATATGGAGGTCTCAAGCAGCCTATCTTTCCACACCATCCTTTGAAAGATGAGCACAGGAGAATCACATTACTTTCATTACCAGTAACCAAACGTCTTTATCAACTTGCTCTTGAAAGTCAGTACAGTAGTAAAACGATGTATTGCTGCAAATTATACATAATATCTCAATACATTATGATTATTGTTGATAGTATCAAGTTAAAGTTAGCTTTAAATCTCTTATATGAGACAGCAGTCAACAAAAAAAAGAAAAATGTAGTTAAAATGTCACTGTCTTCCTCCAAAATATGCATTTTCAAATCCAAGAGGTCTGGTTTTAGTGTGCTAGCTCCTGCAAACACAGGCATACACACGTGTTAACACACTAAAGCCAGACTATTGGCATTGCCAATGCTTGCCATTGTTCCTGCTTTGCTGCCTAACAATGATGCCCATAAAATGTTGAGTATACTGGATTAAAAACATGTTCCATAACAACCTACTGAGAGTAACCTTTTACAAAAAACTCAAACCATACTTCATTTGCAAACCTCTCCTGGTAGATGACATGCTCACAGGCAGAGAACTGGGAATGCCAAAACTGTAGCTGTGAGAAACTATAATTTACAAACGACATTGCTGATCCAGGATATCGATATCATATATCACGCTTTCTGGCATCTCTCTCCAACTTCCAATTTCACACGAAATATCCTGGTCAAACCACTGTGCATATTCCAGAAGGAGTTTCAAGATCAAGGCCCACAGCGTGCAAAACTAAGGCCCAGGTTTATTGAGGTTTTTCATTGCAGCAAAGCAATGCAAAGTCTTGCAAGGTTAGCTACTATTCAGCGTAAAAAGTATTTTGAGCTGGATAAGGCCCTTTTTTCATTGCAGAACAGTTTGATGCTGCTCTGTGTCACGTTTCATCTGAGGGGTGTCACGGGAGCTGATCAGTACAAATTCGCATGGGTTTTGATGCTAAATTAAATCTACTAAGATAGGTAGCCCAGGCTTTGCATCAAAAACGAAACCTCCTTGAAGCAGGCTGTAACAAGGGGGAATGTGTTTAACCCTGCCGCGCGCACGCCGAGGTGCTCGATTCTGCCTCAATGGAACGCCCCGCACAGGAGGGGAATTGTCCATGCGTGGGTGTTCCGCTGCAGTTTTGACAGCTGCATATTTACTAGTTTTTAGACAGTGTCAAGATAACTCTGGTGATTAAGGTACCTGCTGGAGAGAGATCAGAGTTTTGTCTAGTGGCATAGAGTTATTATGCCTGCTGAAAAGGAGGTGTGCCATGCATATCACAGAACAGTATTTTATGTGCATAGCATAGTGGGGCTTTTGTCGTAGAGACCCTTTTGTTACTGTGCTGTTCATAAGTTACAATCATAGTCTAGCACAGTGAGCTACGAAGTGTCATGGAAGAGCTGCATGCAAATTACATACTACAGGTTAGAAAATTGTTTTTTTCTGAGTCTATCATTATCATAATGCTGCTAAAAAGGGTTTGTTTGGGTAGAAATACATTCTTATTAGTAAAGCCAAGCCTAAACCCTGTGATGCCTTCTGAATTCTCAGTTGGATTCTTCTGCAGACAAAGCACTCATAAAAAATCCCTACCAGCATGGATGACATGAACTCTACACCTTCTGGTCCCCCTTGTTGTATGTAACATTTTCTACACACTGATTTACACACATATGATTCATTGTCTCTGTATGTGTGTGTGATGTGAAGGGCTCTGGTATGATAGGTGCTATAGAACAAATTAAATGCATGTGAGAGAGTGGCTATGGAGAGATGATAGACACTGTTGGCGGATAATAGTGAGGGAATCATTGAAAACCCCAACAAAGATTGCTGAATCCTGGTGCACTCTAAGGTCATCATTTAGTATACTTTAAAAGTCAATAATGCAATTAAATATATAGTGACATTTGTACTGAAAAATGCACCATTTTGCCCAAATTTTCATGGGGGCAGAACTCTCCCAACCCTCTTTGTAGTGGTCAGGCCCTCTAGCTTCACTCACTGCACCATATGGGGGTTTGTCTAAAACAGTTTGCCTGGGCTACTTTGGGTTCCCAGTCCGGCCCTGTTAAAAGGTTATTCTTCCAGTAAAAATCCAATTCTAGACAGTGCACACTCACCTCTGCATTCTGGTGCAAGGATCTGCGTTGCATAAGGTAGTCTGTTTAGTGTACCTGCGAAGAGGGTGACAGGCGCAGACTGCCAGTCTTAGCAAATATGTCTCTGCCCTTTTTTCTATCTTGCACAATGCAGCAAATGTTGTTGCTGCACTATATTATGGGAAAAATTAGTAAACCTGGCCACAAAGTGTTAGAGCTGCTTTGAGCAAACACCTACAAGTCCCCCAAAGTTTCAGAGTTTGAAAGGGAAAACAAGCCAAGTTGCACTACAAAAGAGCTTTCCCACTTTAATTGAAATGGCTAGTTACATGCGTTTGTGTAGAGTGATTATGTGCAGGCTGATCATGCACGACCCCTCCCCCCCCCCCGCCAGTGCTAGATCTTTTTGTGTTCTGCTTCAGAGAGGGTACACTAATAGCATTTGTTGTGGTTTACAGGTTATATAACACAATGTAATGTACCATTTATTTCTAAAAATTGGACTATCTGCTGAATCCAGGTTCAGGCGACTGCTGTTGGGCTAGTGAAGTTTCTCATATAAAGCCCTAGTATCTGTGGAGTTTTGTGTAAACATACAGTCACTTTGTCAAATTCTAAAGGAATTCCATAGCAAGTTCTGACTGACACTCATTCCACATTCTCGTGCTATTTTTGACCTGCATTTTCTCTTTTTGCCAGCCACAGTCAAAGTCTTTCAAAACACATCAATAAATGAATATTGAGAGCGCAAAGCCGAATTCAAAGAAGCAACTCTTGCATAATGTTTTGTGATGGGAAAAGTCAGCCAACAAGGAAGATGCAATGGAAAAAATACCCAGATTTGTAATACTGTTTTCGAACCGGATAATTAAACAGTAAAACCAGTGCTCATAGCTGACGTCTGATATTTACTTCTAAATCTTTGTATTGTTAGTGTTAAAAACATAACCTGTGTGACAGGAAACAGCATAGACGTGATGAATAACAACTTTAAAGGAACATATAATGTCATCAGAACGCTAACTGGATGCCAAAAATGTAGGAATATGCATTATACAGAAAAACCAAGCATTAAATCAAAATCAAAACATACTTAATGTATACATTCTTCAAATCAGATGAGCAGGAGTCCAAAATAAAATATAATAGTGTGCCGCTTTCTCACTACTGAAACCAAAATAAATATTTTGTTTACATTTCAGGTACACATACACGCAATCCTTTTTAATATACAAACCCCAAACAAGGTCAAAGACTATTCAATTTCCTCCAACCAATAAGTTTCAAAATATTGATCATAAATCAATAGACTGACCCTCAATTTTTCCTTGAAAGGAAACCATTTCTAATTCTGCCTACTGGTATGATCAAGGGAAGAGGATGTACCCTAACGGCTAGGGCAGTCGACCTAAAATATGGGGAACCTGGTTCGATCTTGGCAATGACGCTCAACATCCTGTGATTCTGGGCAAATCACTTAATACCCCTATGCTTAACAAAAATTAATGCATTCTTCTGTAATGCAACTGGTGCTCATGGAAAGGGCTCTGATACCTGATACCTTCAGGTCAAGTTTGTGCTCTATAAACCCCCCCCCCCCCCCCCCCCCAAAATGCCATTGCCTTGATAATACTGCAATATCTCCACCAGAGAGCCCTTGTTTCTGTCACCTTATTGGTGATTTGGCTCTCTGCAGTATTACACGATTGACTATTGCAAGCTACAGTGATAATCCTTTATTTTTCACCTTTCTGTGGGTTATGAAGTCTACTACAGATCCAAGTGTCACCTACAAAGAAAACAAAGCAAACACTTCTTATTTGAACCACTTATAAAGGCATTCACAGTTATGGGAATCAGTACTGATCCCTGCAAGTTCCAACTGGGTCAATCTTTTCCCAAAAAGAAGGCACCTGTTTACCAACAAACACTCTCTCGTTACCTATACAGCTATTAGCACCTTAGATGCGGCGCAAATATCCCTCCCCAGTGCTGCCCTGTCCATTGGAACTAGTGCTGAATGGACGTCCAATGGTCGTGCGCAGCACTGGGGAGGTAGTGCTGCCGTCGGCCAACGCCCCGACGCAGCACTTAAGAGGTTAATATAGAGTCCTATCTTGGGACCAATTACCAAGCTCTTTCTGAAAGATAAAAACTGCCACATCTGTTGTCTGTCTTGATGTAAATCCTAAGTCAGATAGTCAAAGAAACTTTTGTCAGTAGTTAGGCATAGCTCTCTTTAAACGATTCCATGTTGCAGTGGATTGTTTCGTAATCTGTGACCCATGCATAACTGAATATACCTGGCATGCATGGAGATGCTCTCTTCAGAACATCTTAGGTGCTTCAGTCTTCCGTAGCAGAAAAGTTCAGTGATGCACACAGTGCTGTGTTGCTTTGTGTGAGATTTCCTTCCTGTGACAATTGCACCACGTAAACTGCAGAAATATTGTTCAGACAGAATACATGTCCCAGGGCTCCACTGGACTCTCATGAGACTTGGAATGATAGCGCCCACCACGGATTCATAGAGTATAAGTTCTTCATGCTTCAAGCGTTCCCTGTTAGGCTATCAAGATACTTAGGGGGTCATTAGTATGGCGGGCGGACTTTGTCCGCTCGTCATATCCCGGGGAAACGGGACCACTCGCGGAGGGAGCGGCGGTTCCGCACTCCCAATTAGGATGCGCCAGACACACTAGCGGGCGCATGGCACATTTGTGACATTGCGGCCGGCGATGCTGAAGCACCGCCCGCCGCAATGCCACAAGGCAGGTTGTGCCTTTCAATGCACAACGTGACAGGCAATGCGTGGTGTCGGCCACGTTGTACGTTGAAATGCAGTGGGGTACCATAGGTACCACCCATGTGCACCCTCCACCCACGCGTGCAAACATCGCATGCCGTTCCATGGCAGGCATGTTCCCGCCCACATGGTAATATGGCTGGCGGTGTCTCACAGACACCGCCACCATATTGATCCCTTTTTCGCCCGGTCGACTTGTCGACCGAGCAGAAAACCGGGAGGGGGACGGTCTTTCCATCCGCCGCGAACCCCCCAGCCACAGTAATATGGCGGGGGTCTTTGCTGCAATGGGGCCCTTAGTTGCTGCATCTGGACCCTTGTTGCCATAGACTGAAAATCAAAACCCAATCTCCTTGGTGTTATCGAGACTTACTGAATATAGAGAAGTATTCCTAGATAATACTTGCGATCAAGGATTTAGACTTTGACATTTTGTACTCTATTACTGAAGTCATCCTTCCACACCTGATAAACTCTAACTTTCCACTTATTTTGTCACATGTGGAACGATAAAAATCTGCAACATATACGCACTTTATTTATGTTTCTTTAGAGTCTCAACCGATATTACTGTGGTGGTGAAGTAATTGTTTGCTGTTAGGATGAAAATCACAATGCTAACTTATATTCATTATGTCACAGCCAATGAAGGTGTGATATTTAGAACCCGTCGGATCACATACTTAATTTAAAAATCACAATGCAGTTATCTGCATAAAATTGTGTATTGTAGTTCCGGTACATCTTGCATCTACTGTTGAGGTTTCATTTGTACTTCAGCTATAGGAACTCACAGTTTTAGCCATCAATGGAGAGTCTTAAATACAGAGATAGTCACAAGATTTATCACATGACACATTTGGAATAGTGAATTGAAATCAAGTGATGAAATTCTAAGAGTAATTTCATCTTTTAGATACTGATGCTTCTGCATTGCAGACTGAGCTTAGCTGTAATAACAAGCATAATGAAGATATCCAAAGTCTCAGCCTCATTCTCCTTTCCTCGTATCT
The DNA here is from genome assembly GCF_964263255.1 of Lissotriton vulgaris. Lineage (NCBI taxonomy): Eukaryota > Metazoa > Chordata > Amphibia > Caudata > Salamandridae > Lissotriton > Lissotriton vulgaris. The sequence continues at coordinate 462,902,657 of NC_141685.1, read as the reverse complement.
TTGTGTGGTTGACAGTGGATTTAGGGAATGGTGGTGTATAGCATAATTACTGTTGGATGTCAAACGCCAGGTTAGTGCAAGCATGAAAATCACATAACTCCAAGATGTCATGATATTTCGCAATTAATATTTTTTTATTGGTTCTTTTCCCCTTTAACTTTTGCATCACCTAAGTTGGGTTCACAAGCCAGAGTTGCTAGACTCATCCGTACTTGAATGCTTATGGTGTAGCAGCCTATTTCTGTACTTGTGCTGTTCTTGTCAACACACCAGTGAGCGATAAAACAGGATTGCCCACAGCACTATGAGAGCCCTTGCTCTAGAATGTATCACATCTGGCTCCATGATTTCATTTTTATTTGTTTAGAATCTTTCAGTTTAATAATTTCTTTCCTAAATACACCAACTCGTTAATAAAATAAGTCAATAAAATAAGGACATAAAGTAACAGTTAGGAATGTGATTGTGTCAAGAATGTCTTTATTCAGAATTTCAGTCCTAGGCTACACCTTTCCCCTTTTCCTTCATTCTTCCAATTTGATCACCACACTTTCTCATATCACTCACGTATATATATATATAAAGATTTGTTCTTATTTGACTATGAGCTTATTTTGCCTCAGTTTTGGTCACTGCTATCTCAAACTACTTTCCCTGGATCCCTCTTCTTCAGAAAATACAATGTTCTGCCCTCCCCGCTTTGCTATTTTTGCTATAAGGCAATCCTTTTCAGTTTTCATACAGGACTTTTCTAATTCTCACAAAGATCTGAATAAGTTGCTTATTTTCGCTTTCAAGTTGCATTTTCTGATCCATACCATTATTCCTTCTCTTCAGCCATCATTAAGTATACCACCTCTAGCAGATGTTGCTTCCTAAATTCAGGACTCTACTTCTCTACTTCTGTAGCTCCACCTGTATTAAACTTCACAATATAATAGTCATTAGTTAGTTGGTATGATATCAGATTGATATCAATCAAATGTTGCTCATAATTAAAAGCCAGATCTAATACTGCTGCAACTTGCATTGTCACTTCTAGTATGTAAACAACAATTATGAAAATGTTGGGATTTGTGGAGTTAATATAACTTCTAATAGGAATACTGAACAGATTAACTGGTGTTACAGAAGTTCATTGTAAAATTGGGGGGATAAATCCAGAGGCCACAGCTGAGACCTAAGATCTCCAAAGATTTACCATTGGCTATGTAGGGCGTATATCAGTGGCAGGTCTCTCACTGTCAGCAGACATGGAGCTACCAAAACACGAATAGACATAGTAGCATCCTTATGAAAGCCACCTATTTCCCTGAAAGTACTGGAGTTACTGTTTGCCAATGTTCCATCGCACTGATATATTTTCTGGTGAAGAAATACATTACTGAGATTTGAGCTGTCAACATACATGTTATGTCATGGTATTCGTTCTCACAATGCCATCAGAGTCTAAAGACATAATTAGTTCCTCTTGCCTCGGGGAACATGCTTTAGGAATTTTTGGTGTTGAGCAAAGTTTTAGCAGACAAAATGAAATGGAATTTTGTCCACGCACAGCTGCTATCTCTGTCCCTGAGTGGTAGACACATGAACACCGCTTTGCAATACGTTTGGATCTTTAGCAAGGCACTCACCCTATCATATGACCCTCAATATTCCACCCTCTCACAATCCTCACTACCTTCCCCTCTTAAGGACTGACGCGAGCAAGCACCATGAACCGACATACCAACAATGGTGGCAGCCCATCAGCACACTCCTAGTGTTGGGCTGGGAAGCTATGTCCATCAATCTTCTTCCTTTGATAGTATCAAACAAAACAATGTATAGAATGCACCAACCTAATATCATTCCCAGAAACTCTTAAAGTTGATATGTACACAAGCGTGAAAACAGGAGAAACAAAAACCCACCCCCTTTTCTTAGCGGATAACCTAAATGCATGACATGCATTCCAGAAACTGCTCACCACTACCAAGATGCAAACTGAACTTTTCAAAGTTGCTCAAATATGAACTTTTCAAACTTGCTTTCATATGAGTCGATAGAAAAAGATAGCTGCTGGATATTGGACAAGATTTTACTTCATAAGTGGTTTACATGACCTCTTCATCGAGTACATTCTATTTAACTTCTTAACCCTTTCGATGCTGATGACGAGCTCAGCTCGTCATCACCCACGGGTGTCGTGTGCTGATGACGAGCTGAGCTCGTCATGGAAACAGCAAAATGGTAATTCCCAGCACAGGAGGGGGAAAACGCCTAGCAGCCAAGGTGTTAAAGAATTAAGGAACTCTGAAGTAACAGAAATACATTGCTTTAGAAAAACCCCAATTAAAATAAATAAAGATATAAAATGAGTGAAAGGTGGTGCTGAGTGGAACTGACGACAGTAAAGTTAAACATTGAACATACACATGCTGAACATTGTCTACCTCTGATCCAGTGCTGCCTAAACTCTGCATTTAGCCCCTTGACTCTAGATCAGCACAGGTATGCTCTTGTTTATTGTGTTCACCTGCAAAGTTACTTCTGTAATATTCATACCTTGAATGTTAAGGCTTTGGAAACTACAGCTGTATGTAGTGTTATCCAGCTCTTTTCAGGTTAGATTCGCAAGTCACGTGGATGTTTTTTACTATGGTCTTTATAGCAATGTTCAAGTGTGCATTCCCTCTTCGTCAAAATAACCTCTTTAAAGATGCAGTTAAGGACAAGGATTTGTTTTTGAGTTGCCTCCAATGTCAGCACACCAACTAAAAGATGATCTTCTACAGTTGTCCATTTTTCTTCTTCTTCAGAAGTACTGGCCCTCACGTCGTGCCTCAATAGGGCCGTTTTGATTAAACACTTCGCTGATCTTCAGCCATTAAGGAACACAGATGTTTGGGTCACCAGTGTATTAGGATGCTGTCTTCTATATGGCCAGTGAATTATTTCCCTAAGATTAGAGACTCTTGTGAGAAGAGGGTTAATTGGCACATACAATACCGCACTAGGCAAGTGCAGTATCACTGCAATTTTCGTTCTGGAGGTCTGACCCCAATTTGTTTACCCACACTGTGGCTGCCTTTCTTAATCAATACAAGGTGGTGCTATTCTGGTTTCCGAGAGCAACACCTTATAAGGTGTGGAGGGCCCTATGTCAATGGAGTTGTGCAGCAGCACTGCCACAGTTCAGCCTCATATGGCCAGCAGAACGGTGCTTGGCCTGCAAGACAAGGTGTTTAAATGAGCTTGCAAGCATCATCGCCATTTTTTCTCTGTGAAGTGGAGAGAGACCCACGCAATGTCAATCCACTTCCAGGTTCCAAAATATGATTCAAAATACAATACATGCTCTCTGTAGTCACTTCTCAACACTTCCCTACAGTTTTTTCATTTATGGTGGGAGACACCTGATGAATTGTGAAGCATCCTGTGGCTTGTCCAATGGACCCTTCTTCCTATTGGGATTGGATAACCTTGAACCTCTTAGATGGTGAGTGATTAAATGTTGTCAAATGTTGATTGGCTCCAAACCCTAATCTCTTTCTTGCTATGACATGATCCTTGGCAGACAGGGGTTCTAAATAGACTGGCAACCATTTTGGCCTTCTCTCTACTGATCCAGTGGCCCCTTATATATCTGCAAAGCAAGGCACAAATGATACATGAGCACTAATAATCCGAAGACCATATCTTCAAGAAGGGGAGATGTCACCGTCTCTTTAGAACTCAAATGTCCCACAAGTTTTACAGAACTTGAATACTGTCATTTAGCAAATCGGAAGGAAACAACTGGACATTTTGCAACACAACTTATTAGTGTACAGTCACGTTGCAAAATTAAAGACAGGTTGTAAAAAGCCAGTGCACAATTTGCACCATTTGCATCTTGATTTTTTAAAACATCAGGCTAGACAATCTCTGCACACCACGACCTCTGGTGAAACGGTAATCTACATAAAAACACAAAGAAGTACACATTGATTGCTAAAAATAAATAAATTGTGGCATCAGTTTTGCCAAAGAATTTTAACAAGGTTGCCTTCTCGACGGGGGGCTTGGTAAATGTATGAATTAGCTATTCTGGTCCCTGATCAATAGGTTATAGATAATACAGTTGAATGAATATATCAAAGTTGGAAACAGGTGAGACAGAGGAACATTGATTTTCTTGCGCCTACAAGTAAGGTCCGACTTGTTTTACAGATCCAGCACAACGTGCCACCCTTTTTGGTTGGCAGGGAACTCTTCTTCTGTGTTCATAGTACATAATCTATAAAGTGATTGGATCAACCACCATTTTTAGATGCACGTCTCCTCTAAAATGTTATGTTATGTTAAGAAAGCTTAAAGAGCGCACTTATACCCAAAGGTGTCTTGGCGCTAGCGGATGCCTAACTGGAAACAGAAGCTAAAGTCAACGTTATTGGGAAAACAACCACGTTTTGAGCCGCCTCCTGAAGGTCAATAACTCTGTGTTATTCCTGAGATATGATGGCAAATTGTTCCATGCTTTGGTAGCACCTACAATAAAACTTCTGCTTCCCCAGGTGGCTCTTTTAACTCGAGGAACAACCACAAATTTTGCCACTGCTGCTCGCAGTGTTCTCACGGGGTACATACCATTAAAACTGTTTCCTCAGATACTCAGGGCCACTGCCGGTCAGAGATTTAAACACCGTACACAGTGTTTTAAATTAAGCACGCTGTATCACAGGTAACCAGTGGAGCTGCTTTATTTCCTTCCTGACAGAGATAAATCTAGGCGTGCAGCTAATCAGCCTAGCTGCCGCATTTTGCACCAGCTGGAGTCTGTATAGATGCTTCTTCTGAATATTTGCATACAGATTATTGCAGTAATCCAGCCGGGACAAGATGAGCAGGGTAACTGCAGTTCTAAAACTTTCCTTGGGCAGGGAGAATTTTATTTTTCTCAAAATTCTGAGGAGATAAAAGCTTGTTGAGATGACTCCACTAACCTGTTCCCCAAAGCTTAATTTATTGCCCATGATCACCCCTAAGTTCTTGGCTTTCCTGGTGGGGACGGGGGGACTCCCATTTCTACAGGCCACCAATCAGGGGTCCAGATGTTGGGATTATTGCCAAAAATGATGACCTCAGTCTTGTCTGCATTAAGTTTGAGGCAGTTTGAGGACAATGGCTTTCATACATTCGCAACATCTTAAGCAAGTTTCCGATTCCTTGCCTCGCCTTCCTTGCCCAGTTTGTGTATTGTCCGCATAAGAGGTTAGCTGGAGCCCGTAAATTCTTATTAGTGCTGCCAGCAGACCCACGTAGATATTAAAGAGCGTGGGGCTAAACGTGGAGCCCTGTGGGACCCTGCAAGGAAACGAAAAAAGCTTGGACCTATATCTCCCCATATCCACCATTTGAGTTCTATCTGCCAAAAAGGATTTCAATCGGTCCAGGCTTTACCGTGCACCCGCGCAGCCAATAACCGGTCCATCAAAACTTCATGGTGGACTGGGTCAAAGGCTGCTGACAGATCTAGCATGATCAGAATTGCTGTGTCCCCTTGGTCCTTTGCCTCTCTGATCTCCTCTGTAGCTTTGATCAAGGCAAGCTCTGTGCTGTGTTCAGTATGAAAAACAAATTGTGTGGAATCTAGCACATTATTGAGCTGAATAAACTTGCTAAATTAGACATTCATAGCCTTCTCGATCAATTTGGCCGGTAAAGGAAAGCGCAAGATAGGCCTATAGCTGTTAGGATCCAAAGGGTCAAGTTTCGGTTTTTTTTATCAGCGGAAGAATTGATGCTGATTTCCAGGACCTGGGAAACTGCCCAGCATTTAAGATGGTGTTAAACAAAGGAGTAAGGATGGGAGCAATGACCTCAGACATTCTTTTGATCATTGAGACTGGGCACGGGTCCATAGGAGCCCTGGATCGAGCTGACTTTAGGAGATTGACTAGATCTTGCATCTCAAGCGGTCTAAAGCCCTCTAACAAAGCTTCAACATTTGTTGCACTGGGCCCTGATTTAGTTGCGATCTCCACCTCATCCTTTTGTTGTTTTGAAAATAAGATAAAGATGGCTTCCACCTTATTTCTAAAGAAGAGGGCTAGTGATTCACAAAGGGAGGAACTGCTAGGAGTGACACGTCTTTCAGGGTTTGTCAGATTTGCAATAGTTTTAAACAATTCTTTTGATGAAAATTTGGACTTGTGTATCTGTTTTGCAAAGTATTGTTTTTTAGTCTCCATAAATAAAGTTTTGTACTTAGTAAGGCTTGTTTTATAAGCCTCTTTTTTGTTAATACTGTACCCCTTTCTCCATGCTCGTTCAAATCTTTTGCAGTCTGTTTTATGTTTTTGTAGATTTTCCGAAAACCAAGGGGCAGAGGGGCGAACTCGCTTAGGAATTAGTAATTTAACCGGTGCTATGATATTCCATGCATCCTCAATCCAACTCGAATAGATGGCCGTAGCTTCCTCCACTTCCACTGGAAGAGTTGGAGCTGTACCAACTAACATCTTCTCCAAATCAAGGCTCTTTGCATTTTTCCAAGAACTTACGGCTATCTTATCTTTGGATTTTAAGTTACGTTGCAAGAGAGCAGTTTTCACTAGAGAAAAAATAATCGCAGCATGATCCGTCCAGGTGAGTGGTAGGACCTTAGTAATAGAAAGACTAGCATGATTGGAGAAAATGCCATCTAATGTATGTCCAGCTGTATGCGTAGGAATGGTTACATTCTGCTCTAGACCTCCTCCATTCATGATCTCCTTCAACCTCATATTCTCTGGGTCCAGAGGATCCTCCGAATGAAAATTGAAGTCCCCATCATAGTGAACGAGGAGGCACATAGCCTTTCCTCTAGGAGGGTGTCAATGGAATCAAAAAATATGCCCCTAGTACCTGGTGGCCGGTAAATGAGGATAGATTTAAAAGTATCATGTGAAGAGATCCTTACACTAATTGACAGTGCTTCACACGCTGGGTTAGATGCTATACTAAATGAGGGCTGTAAGCTCCTATGATAAATAACTGCGAGAACTCTGCCCCTTTTCAAGGGTCTATTAAGGGTGTGGCAGAGAAAGTCTGGGGTGGATGATTTCACCATGTCGGGCCAGTGGAATCATCAGTCCAGGTCTCAGTTATAAAGGCCATATTAATGTTCTGTTCCTCAATGAGGAGAGCACATTCCAAACTTTGGTTGACCAGTGACCTAGCGTTAAGAAGGAGGCATTTGACAACAGGCAACTCATTTTGCCTGTAATTATTACTCGTCAATTTAGGCAACTGGTTAATGGTCAAAGCCGTAATATGTGGAAGAGGCGACAGGCAGTTTGAGCAGATGCCTGCATGATCTTTAAGATGAGAGCTGGGCAGTAATCTAGGGCAGCTCGCCTCCCCCTCAGTGGATCGAGGTTCATTAAGGTGTTTCTGGAGTAGTGTAGCATCCCTGGGGCAAAAGGACCAGGGGAACTGGCCCTGAGCCCGCTTCAAGCATGGTCGGGCGCAGACGGGCTTGCCTTACGCGCCAGCGGCATGCCCGCTGCGCGTCCTTCTCATCGCCGACTAAATGCTTTACCCCCTGCCTGCCGTCAGCGTCTGACGTGCCAGGGGGGTAAGTTGCGCTGTGTGTCCGCACTCCACTCAAACAGCGTCAGCTGCGGTGGACCGGGGTCCGAGCACAAGAGCGCGGTTCTAAAGTGCCTGGTGCAGTCTACACAACAAGAATATAGGCAGAGTATGAGGAGATTATAACAACGGTAAAAACAATGCTAAAAAGTGTCCAGTATCGGCGCCAGCAGAACTTACTGAAGTCCCAGGAATGTGTCAGGACAACAATTTTCCAGTTTTCTCCACATCTTATTAAATCATTAGAATTACTAGATCCCCAACACTCTTTTTACTACATATAATATGCTTTCCTATGTATTCCTCAGCTACAATTCACTAGGATCTTACCGTGGACCACCGCCAGAAGTAGACATATAGACATTTCATTACTTATCCTTTTAGAGTAAATCTCCATTTCGCTTTTTTTCTTCCAGGATGAACAGAATGAACTACGGATGACTAGAAGGACCACACATTCATAATTAACTTAGTAGCCCACGTTCAACTGAGTTTCCGTGGTAGTTAAGAAAGAGATCATGGGCCTTATTTATGAGGCCTTGCGTCAGTTTTGCGCCGCCGGTGCGTCACTTTTTGTGACGCACCAGAGGTGTAAAAAATGCGCCTTGTTGCGCCATATTTAATAAGTGACGCATCTAGGTAGATGCGTCACTTTTTAAACCCCTGCGCCACATTATACCTGCGTCAGGTATAATGTATGCAGAGGGGGCGTTCCCCCGCAAAAAGCCTCGTAATAGTGACGCAGTGAAATCTATGAGATTTCACTGCGTCACTTTTAGGACGCTGTTGCGTCAAAATCTTGCGCCTGCCTCACAGCAGGCGTAAGACTGACGCAAGCCCTTTCACATGGGGCTTTCCCCATGTGAAAGGACGCATTGCTGGAGATGCGTCACTTTTGTGACACACTCCAGCAATGCGTCACTTTTGCGCTTACAGATATGTCAGAAATACTGACGTATCTGTAACTCCTTGCGACATGATGCGTCATACATTAAATATGATGCATCAGGAATGTCGTAAGGAGTACGCAGTGAAAAGTGACGCATCGCTGTTTTCACGCAGCGATGCGTCACTTTTCATAAAGGAGGCCCCACATCTATTAACCATAGCCAGCCTCCCGAGGGGTCTCTGAAATGTAGTCAATCTAAAGACGCTACCAGGACAACGTTAACAAAACACATAGCTGGGATGGACCAGCTGCAAGTAGGTGGGATTCTATATCCCCTACAGTTTGTTTCTAAAAACAGTGCCCAGAGATGGTTCTAACACGAAATGTGAGATCCTGGCAAGTGTGACTTGCCTTCCAGTTGGCCAAACAATAACGAGCATCCCTGAGCTGGGAGCTGTCGGTAACACGCAAGATAAAATGCCGCTGGCCGCGCGACACGAAGGGGAGGTAACGCGAGACAGCGTCCTAGTGACACATGCCTCGCGAGCAGAACGTCACCAGCGCGACAGGCGGGGCGCCGCCCCCCCCCCGGGGTTCACTTGTCTGAGACGGGGATGGATGTGTTTCTCCTTGACTTACAGGAAACTTTGGCGGCAGCAGGCTGTGTTTGAGATATGGGTGCTAGGTCTAAGCAGAAGTGCTAGGTGGTGGGGGACTCTGGCATCGGCGGAGGCCTCATCCAGAGCTGTGGCGGAGTACAGGGCGATCTGGAAGCAGATGGACAGTAAGGGTACCTCTGCGGCAGAAGGAGACAGTAATACCTCTGCCTGGCACATTAGGGGTGCCCGAGCCAAAGATCTGGAGCCGAGGGGGTTCCACGAAGCAACGTCGGCGCCCCGTTAGTCCTTCGGGCGGTCGGGGGGCCTAACCGACCGGGGGTGGCCTCATCGCTCCGCCCCGACAGGGGGGGCGGGAGTAACGAGATAAGCATTAAAGGTATTGCACCGTCAAGAGCATCGACTTACCGTGCAAGTTGGCTAATTAGGCAGGCGGGTCAGCGAGGGGCTGCCGTCTTGGATCGCCCGTAAGATGACCCACATATCTGCTGTACTATGCAAATAAACCTGCACCCCGTTTTCCCACAAGCATGTCTCATGAGTCTTCTTGGGTGAATGTTGTGGGTACAAGTGGAGCGAGTGATGGCGGTGTGGGCACTATGCCGCTGGCCGCGCGACACGAAGGGGAGGTAACGCGAGACAGCGTCCTAGTGACACATGCCTCGCGAGCAGAACGTCACCAGCGCGACAGGCGGGGCGCCGCCCCCCCCCCCGGCCAGGTGGCCAATGCAAGCACTGCAGGTAGAGGGTAGGCGGGCCCAAGGCCTTTATCTAGGCCAGCCTGGTTTCAACAATCCCTCTTTCCCGCCGCGTGTGAGAAGAACTACTCTGCGCTGTTCCCGCCCTGGCCCAGACCCAGCGGCAGAGCAGCAGGATGGTGTGAACAATTAATGGTCTTTTTTGTGTTGCAGGCGGAGTCACAGGGCGATCTGGAAGCAGATGGACAGTAAGGGTACCTCTGCGGCAGAAGGAGACAGTAATACCTCTGCCTGGCACATTAGGGGTGCCCGAGCCTAAGATCTGGAGCCGAGGGGGTTCCACGAAGCAACGTCGGCGCCCCGTTAGTCCTTCGGGCGGTCGGGGGGCCTAACCGACCGGGGGTGGCCTCATCGCTCCGCCCCGACAGGGGGGGCGGGAGTAACGAGATAAGCATTAAAGGTATTGCACCGTCAAGAGCATCGACTTACCGTGCAAGTTGGCTAATTAGGCAGGCGGGTCAGCGAGGGGCTGCCGTCTTGGATCGCCCGTAAGATGACCCACATATCTGCTGTACTATGCAAATAAACCTGCACCCCGTTTTCCCACAAGCATGTCTCATGAGTCTTCTTGGGTGAATGTTGTGGGTACAAGTGGAGCGAGTGATGGCGGTGTGGGCACTAGCATTCCTGAATAAGAATAAGAATTTACTGCTACTTAAAAGACAACATGCAATGCTTCGGCAGAAGTCACTTTGTCACTCCCAAGGTAGTAAACTGGAAAGTGTGGCGTGTGACCGGTATCTTTCTGCATCTGTGAGGCTACGCTGTGTGTACTAAATAGACTGCCCTTGTTACCTTCTATCAAACAAAGCCTTGATTAGTTGCGTCAGACGATCATTTCAGTAGTAAAACTGTAAACTCCAGTTCCTGGAAACATGAAAGAGCCAACACAACAGCAGTGCAGCCAACACGATAATTTATGAATATGATTAGGAAGCCAAAACAAGTGTGTACGTGGGTCTCGCAGGATTGGGGGCACAATCAAGGCCCTAACCGTGCCAAAGGGTACTACAGTGAACTTCCAGGAAATCCCTTCTCACGTGGAACACTCCGCAGAAAGCTGTGCAGCAGATATTAAGTATCTAAAACAATTTACATTAATTGGTAAACTGACACTAGAGGGTATCCGCCTTAAGGTGTGTCATGTTAGGGCTGGGGAGAGGAGACTAACAAAACAACTCTAAACAAAAAAAAGAAAAACGCTGCCAAAGAGCAGTGCATGGCTATTGGCATTTTTTAAACCTTTTCAATAAGCAGGTAAAGTTCGCATAGCTCATTTTTTTTCATTTCAAGCACCAGAAATCCCGTTCAGACACGTGCTTCCCACTGCTCTGTTCTCTACATTTCAAGGAGGCTGGCAGTTCCCTGGAAGCCAGTGCTTTCCTCTGTGCTTTTACAAATATACTACAAACCTATGCAAATGTAATTTGTACTTGTAAAGCACACTAATTCCCCAACTGGGGTGTCCTGGCGCTGTAAGGCATACTGCTGTGGAACCCTTCCTGGCTTTTCCCTGTGAAATGTCCTGGGCACCCCCAAGGAGAAGCCAGGTACCCTAGCACTGTTGGGGCCGTTGTGGAGCTTAAGCAAGCTATTGCACAGAGTTGCAGAGTGGGGCCCATGCTTAGAATAGGTTATCAGGTCCGAGGAAATTGAGCCGAAGACCCGCCGAGGCAGGAATTGAACCCTGGTCCCGGGCCAGACCTCTGCATCAGGGTCTGCCGCTCTAACCATTGAAACACACTTCTCCACATGTGAAATAGGCACTCATGTTTGTGGCTTTTGGATTGTGCCCTTAAAATCAACAATACAATTCCGAGTTTTGAGCACATTTTCTCTATTCATTTTTAAAATAAAACTTTAAATAATAGTTTAGTAACCATAACTAGTTAGTAAGTTGAAACGCATAATTTATTAAAGATCCAACCATGTAAATGCGAAGTAAAATGGGATTAACTATAATACATGCAAGCTAAACACAAATAGCTGAGATACTAGCCTGTCGTACAATAAATGGGCCAATTACCATACCTCCACCGTCTTCAAAAAAAGCTTGTCCCACCTCCTAGATCATCACTTTAGGTGAGGTATCTAGGCCTGATCATGGATAAGAAGCTTTTCATAAAGTCATAAGTAGTACATGCTACAAAGGGAGCTTTTCACTTGATGAGATGTCTACATGGAATCTTACTTTGGATTCCAACAAAAGGTACACAACACCATCAACCTATTACTTTCTCGTCTAGACTACGGCAGTAGTATATATTTTGGAGTATCCCACCTATTGATCAGAAAACTGCAGACATCCCAGAACGCCGGCCAGCACTCCGCACAACAATCTTAGCATCTCAATCATCCTCGAACACAGAGAACTGCCTCTTGGAACAAAGAACAGCACTGACCTTTTGCAATACACACACATATGTATATACTTGCTCCAAAAGCACCCGCTTGGTGCACTCTCAGGCAGGTGCTGCTCAAATGCGGGGGTGCACCCGCATACCAATTACAGCTCCAACTCTCCTCAAACTCCAGGGAAATCCCAAAGGAAGACAGCACTCGCGAGGGCAGGTTCAGTAAGTTTGTTTACACAGAACGCTAGCACTCACTGAAAAACGGACTGTAAACGCCACTCCCCTCCCTCTTCTGATGGCGGTCCGCGGCGAGGCGGCAAACCGCGCAACCTACACCAAATGCCTTCTCACCTCCTGTTCAGAGAAAACAACTGCGGACACCAAATTGTTTCCAAAAACGATGTTTTAATTCTGTAGAAACAGACCAACTCAACGCGTTTCGGGATACACTCCCTTGTTCACGTGTACTGTGGTTCATACTTCCTGATAATTGCCCCTTGGCTACGGGGGTTATTCCCCCGCTGTGCTGGGGGGCGGGGGTGCGCACAGCGCCCCAGTGCTGATGACGAGCTCAGCTCGTCATCAGCCACGGTGCTCGTGTGCTGATGATGAGCTGAGCTCGTCACGGCCACACCCGTTATCCCCGCGTGTGAGCGTTCTAACAGCCATGACGAGGTCAGCTCGTCATCAGCACACGAGCACCATGGCTGATGACGAGCTGAGCTCGGCATCAACATGGGAGGGGTTAAATGATCATGTGATCACACTACCAACAACCAGTGACAACAGACTATACCTTTCAAAGTTAATCTCACTTTAGAATGGCATGAAAATGAATCGCAGTGTGTTTAAAGATCACCATTTTTTTACATTGAACAAAAAAGTTTCAACAGTTATATATGTAAAGTGAAATTACGACGTTTGACAATAAATATATTATTCTTTTGCATAATCACTTGCCTCGCTTTGATGACTTTTGCTGAGACTTATTGCACCTAATAAACATCGAGCTGCTGTTTTAAGCGAGCTAGATGTATCAGATGACGTAACCCTTGCATTACTCAGGCTTCAGTAAGTGACAGAAATGAGACACACTGTCACTGCACAATTTTATCATTCCGCCCTTGTGGGCATTCATTGGATTGTATATGTATTTACTGACAAAAACAAAAGTTAATGTAACTTTACAGTTAGGTGAATTAGTCAGTGATAACAATGACATTTTGAACAAAAAAAACTAAGAAATTCACCAGTTATAGTTTGCAGCGTTAACTATAAATTGCGCTCCTGCCTTGCAGTGCTGATGACCTCACATATGACATCACTCACAACTTTTTCTATGACACCATTTATGACATATCAAATGACATATTTCGCCACCAGGTAGTTATAGTTAGGTCTGCTTTTCCATAGAAAGACTGTTTTTTGGTTTGCTAATTACTTTGACCCCACTTGACGAATCTTCACAAAACTTTCCAAAACAAAGTTTCTCCACCTCAGCTCCTTTCTGAAAAGTTTCGTGGATCCAACAAGGGGCGGCGAGAAAGAAGATCGGTCCCAAAACGCAAACTTCCTATGCATTTTCCATAGACTCCTTTAAGACAGGCTACAGCAAAAACTACTAAGATAAAGATAAGATAAGATAATATTTATAGAGTGCACTAAACCGGTAGGTGTCAAGGCGCTAAGCAGACACAGTAAGGAAGAGAAACGCACCAGCAGATTAAGAGGGGAAAACCCGGAATTACACTTAACTTGGCAGGAAGCTAGTTCTTACTCCACAGATTGTGCGTTTAGTGATTTGGTGTGAATCTGTTCTGTAGTTTTTGAGAAATGAATGGTAAAAAAATGTTTGTATATCTGGATGGTTGGGATTGTGGGAGCCCCTGTTTCAAAATAGAGCATTCTGATTGGCCCAGGGAACTTTATTTCCCTTGGGCCATCTCGCTACCACAGGAGTCAAACTCCAGAGAGAGTGAGCGCTCTGATAGAGAAAAATATTGCTGGCAGCCATCATAGGACTCAAGGACTTAACCCCATTCCCAGGGGCCAAAAAGAAAAAAGAATCTGCAAAAATTATCGAACCCCCCTCCCCCCAAATGGCGGCTTGGCCATATTTCTTAACTATAAGCCCAGAGGACCCTATCCTGGGGTTCTATTCATACAGGGGAGGGACGCTGTATGGACCCCTCTGGAAGCTCTGTAGAGGCCACCACCAGAGCCAAACTCATTAAGTAAGGTTGGGGGGCCACACAGCCCCCCTCCCTGAGCCAGGACAAGCGCCGGAGAGCCCACCCAGGTGCCAAAATATTGCAAAATGGGGAGGGAGCCAGGCGGCCCCTCTTCCTGAGACTCTAAAGGCCCCAGGAAGCCCACCCCAGGGCCGATTACTTTAAGAGAGGAGGCCCTTGCGGCCCCTCTCCCTGATCCATCAGAGGCCCTGGGGAGCCTACCCGCAGGGTCGTACATATTGTGAATAGGAATTGGGGATGTGCAGCCCTTTTTCCAAAGGTATCAGAAGCCTAGCAAAGCCCTCGCCCGGGACTGAAATCATTAAATAAGGGGATGGGTATGTGTGGCCCCTCTCCCGAGCCATAACAGGCAAGGCAGGACTGGTCGTACAGGACATCAGGAATTTCCCCTGGAGGCTGGAAGGTAGGTATTGTTTCCTGGGAGATGACTTTGCAGCAGTGCTGCAATATCGACCCCCAGGAACAAAATCAGCAGGACTGTCCGGCAAAATGACTTACTTCTCACTCTCACTACAGACTTCCTTGTATACCTACCAGTTTTCAGGCAACAATAAAAGTGTCAAGATTGATAACTATGGTTCTTCCTGCTGGAGAGAGATCAGAGTTTTGTCTATTGGTAGTTTGGACTCATCAAATGTAGTGCAGAGTGTTAATATGCCTATTGCAAAGAATGTGTACCATGCAGATCACAGAACTGTGTTTAATGTGCATAACCCAGTGGGTTACTGCTTTTGTCGCAGGGTTCCTATAGTTACTCACAATTCAGAACTTGCTATCATAATAAATCTAGCACAGCGAGTTATGAACTGCTATCAAAAAGCTACATGCAATCTGCATGGTACAGTTTCAAAGTTATCTGTTTTCCACAGTCTTTCATTATCCTAATGTTGCTAAAATCCTAATGTTTCAACAATGTATTTGTTTGGGTAGAAATACATTCTTATTAGTAAATCCAACAAGGTGACGCTTTTTATCCGGAGTTTATGCTTCTTCAGACGAAGCTCTCTTAAAAAATTCCAGTATGGATGACATGTAAATCCTACACCTTGCATTCCCTTTTGTCTTAAGTAACATTTTCTTAACTCGGATTTACACACGTATGATTCATTGTCTCTGTATTTGTGCTTGATGTAAAATGTTCCAATTCCCTACAATGGTATGAGCGGTTCTATAAAACAAATGAAATTCGCGTGAGAGGGGCTATGGAGTGATGAGGGGCACTATTGGAAGGTGATAGTGAGGGAATCATTGAAGGTCGCCAACAAGATTATCGTATCTTGGTGCACTAAAAGGTCATCATTTACTGTGCTCTAAAAGTTAATATAATTGAATATATAAAGAAAATGTGTTGTAAAATGCACCATTTTTGTAATTTTGCTCCAAAAATTGCTTGGGGAGAGAAGCCCCTCCCCCTCCCTCTGTAGTGGCTGGGCCCTGGGGGTTCCTGGGGTCAAAATCACCCTGGCGAGGTAAGCCACATAACCCCTCCCACTAAAAATTACGCCGGAGATGGGTCCTTGGGTTGGGGGGGGGCAGATATTGGCCCTGGAAGGAGGGCCACATGCACCCCCTCCCATTTCTTTAAAAGAGTGACCCTGGGGTTGGGGTCTTCAGTGCCTAACAAGGCTTGGGGAGGGTGCTACATGGCTCCCTTTCCCTTTAGGCCCGGGGGTGGGGGTCCCCAGGGCCAATAACGGCTCAGGGGGGGCACACACCCCCTCCTTCATTTTCAGAAATGGTTCTGGGGGAAAGTGTCACCGGGGCCTAACGGCTTGGGAAGAAGGTGCAAGCACACTTTGCTACCTTTAGAGTTCAAACCTTTTGTATTTCACTCATTTTGTACAGTGAAATGTCAATTTTCCACTCCCCTAGCTATTGGAATGTTGTACTATCTGTTTGTTGTAAAGCAGATGAACGTCAGATTAAATAATTTTGTGACAGAAATGTGTAATTTGGGAGCCATATTTATGGGTCCGATTCAAATATGTGTTTTGGGTCTTTTAATTTACACAATACATTAGTAGTCCCTGATATCGCTGTGTGTCTATGTGCTCCTTGTAAAAGGGAAGACTACCATCAATCAATGGAAGTTATCCAATGGCTGAAGTGGGCTGACCCACTGTCCCATGCTATATGCTGTAATGATTAGAAGAAAAACGTGAATGACACAATGACAGACCAATGAATGAAGAGGGCTGACTGAAAGTTCCTATGCACAAGTATGTTACAGTATATTATACATACAATAGTAGTAAAATGAAAAGGTCATGGGTAATTCCACACCTACAAAATAAAATCCAGAACAAAAGTTGACTTTTCTGTGTCATACAATCACTGTATCACGCACTAAGTAAAAATAGTTGTTGGTAAACAACTTTTAAGTGACTGATCATGATATTCAGACAGTAAAACTCCTTACAGGAAATACTGCACTTAAAAAACAAATGGCAGTGGGAAACCCCTCAGATAAACAAAGACGGCAGCTGCAGTAGTCCTAATAAGCTCATAAAAATGTATGTGCACTAGTTCAACAGTTTCCTGCACACATACTATTAAAGGCAGGTGTTTAGAAATAAAGATTTACTGTGACATTTTTATTTTATTACAACTACCTTATTACAATAAAAAGCTGCATGTCTGATTCAACGGAATTCACATGACACTACTCAATTTGTTAGGTATGCATTTGAGGCTACAGAGAGCAGGTTGATGTGTCCTGTGCCAAAGTGTACCCCCCCTCCAAAAAAAAACGCTCAGCAGAATGTGCAGGCAAGTACTGACAATATTATACCTATTGCCTTCAGCCGCCACATCAGCACCGCATGGTTAACGGTGTCAAATGCTGCTGATCGTCAAGCAGGATAAGGACGACTCTTCCACCTACATCCAGCTGTCTGCGAATCTCCTCTGTGGCCACGATCAGGGCAGACTGTGGAATGGCGTGGTCTAAAGCCAGGGAGGGTGGGGTCTAGGAGGGCCATAGTGGGTGGGGTCTAGGAGGTTATTGTAATCTAAGTAGTGGGTTAGTTCAGTATTAACTGATTTTTCTAAGATTTTTGCCGGTATTGGTAGACATGATATTGGACAGACGTTTTTCACCTTAGTGGGATCCAAGGAGGTTTTCTTCAAGACAGGTCTAATGCATGCCTTTTTCCAAGAAGGGGTGAAGTCCCAGAGCTAATCACCTTATTTAAAAGAGGGGTTAGATATATAATGATCTTTTCGGAGACCAGATGTAGAGTGGCAGCGGGACACGGATCAGTGGGAGAGCCTGACTTGGTCACTAATAGCAAATTATTAACTTTCTTTGTTGTTGGAGTCGAAAAACTGGACAAGTTACTGAAGGTTAGATTCTCATCTATGGCATTATCATTATTTTCAGTCGAATTGGGTGCAGTTCTGAGAAGTTCGTTATAGACTGACTGCACTTTGGTTACAAAAATGTTGGCAATCTTATTACTGGAGTTTTGGTCTGGTGTTAGCTGGTTATCCTGCTGATGTTTAGACAGGACAGTAACCATCTGAAAGAGCTCCTTAGAGTAGTTTTTGGCTGCGTCTATTCTTGTTGTAAAAGTATACATTTTTGCTTTTTTGATTGCTTCATTGTATTCCCCTAAAACTAGATGATAGGCTGTTTTGTGTTCCTTGCTGTAATCAATCCTCCATGATCTTTCGAATCGCCTACATTTGGACTTGATGTGTGAGATCTGAGTTATACCTGGGGGCAAATGCCTGGCTTCTTCTCAGTTTCTTTGTTTTTTCTGGGGCCAGCTGGTCTACTGATGACCTAATCCAGTCTTCAAGAGATGGTCTATTTAAGTAGGACCTGTTTCTCTTCGGGTTTAGTACCTTAAAATACATTGCTTTATGATCTGTCTATGGTAAAGGGAGAATATTATCCAATATGCTGTTAGGATTATTGGAAAAAATGCCATTCAAGTTATGACCGGCCTTATGCGTGGATTCAGAGATAATTTGGGTCAAACCGTATCCTGCAAGATTATCCAGCAAAATGGCTGTATCTGCGTTATTATTAGATTCCAGTTGGAAATTGAATCCCCCAAAATTGTAAAGGTAGGAGATTCTAAACAGGATTCTAGAAGAGTCTGGAGTGACTGAGTGAAAATAGACCTCAACCCCCGGCGGCTGATAGAGAAGTAGGCCCGGAAAGGTTAGGGTGTCGTTAATTTTAATATTAAATATCAAGGCCTCAGCTTCAAGTTGTTGGGTAGGCTCAATTCTTACATCTACCGGGGTAGAGATTCACACAAGCAATCCCTGAAAGCTTATAGAGCAGCTATCACCGAAGAAAAGGGAAGCTATTATTCAAAGTTATCAGAGAGCCTATCTTCCTCTAAGGAGCTTTTTAATATTTTTAACTCCCTTGTCACGCCCACGGTCCTGGATACGGTGGAGCTGGCTTCCTTCTTCTGCTCCAAGATATCGGACATCTATGTTTAGTTGGAGATCTTAAATGCTAATCAGACAACCGGTGGTCCACCGGAAACCTATCTTGGTGATAAGTCTGAGAAACGTGGGATCAGCTTGTCTCTCTGCCTTTCCAACCCTCACTCCTGAATCAGTTGAAAATCTACTTGAAGGTGTCAAGTCAGGGTCGCCCCTGGATCCTTGTCCTCTTAAGGTCCTGAAAACAGCTAAGGCGACGTTGATTCCCCATCTCACTGTGGTTCTGAATTTAGCCATCTTACAGGGCCAGTATCCCTCAAGTTGGAAGGCAGCAGTGGTCAGGCCTCTTTTTAAAAAGCCCTCGTTAGACCCGTCAAACGTGAAAAATGTTCATCCTATTTCGCTTTTGCCAGTCCCAGCGAAAATCTTAGAAGTCCATCTGAATTCCCATTTGAGTGCCTACTTGAGAGAACATCAGATTTTGGATAGCTCCCAACATGGCTTTTGAAGGTTCCATAGCACAGAGACGGCCCTTACTTTAGTTCTGGATAAGATTCAAGTGCAGGTGGACACTGGTTATACCACCCTCTTGAACTTACTTGACCTCACTGCAGCATTCGATACCCTGTCTCCCCAGACACTGGTGCAGCGGCTCAGGGAGATAAGGGTCAGGCGTGGCTTTGGATCTCCTGACCTCGTGCCTGGAAGAGTGGTCCCAAATAGTCAAATTGGGATGCTTCCACTCAAAGTCTTCCCCCCAGTCTGTGAGGTGCCTCAGGGGTCCTCAATGAGCCCCACCTTATTTAATATCTATGTGGCCCCACTGGCATGGGTGGTGAAGTCCTTTGGGTTGTAAGTTCTGTCCTATGCGGACGACACCCAAATTATGGTGTCTATTACGCAAAACACCAGGGATTCTGCGCAGAACTTTAAGAACTGCATGTTAGCAGTCTTGTCATGGATGGTTCAAAACTATCTTAAACTTAAAGGCGAGAAGACAAGTTCAAGTTCAAGTTCAAGTTCAAGTTCAAGTTCGGGCATTTATATAGCGCACTACTCACCCAGAGGGTCTCAAGGCGCTTGGGAAGGGGTTCAATATTTGTCGAATAGCCAGGTTTTAAGTTCTTTTCTGAAGGTCTTGATCTTTGGAGACAGTCCTAACATCTGGTCCAAGGACTGGTGGCCTGATGTCTTGGGCGCCTGTCCATCCCCGGTCTCCCACGGGAAGAATTTGGGAGATACCTCCCTCTCCAAAACCTGCAGGTCTCCAGGACAGTGGCCTCCTGCTTCGGGCTCATCCGGATTATAAGGAAGATCTCTCAGTTCCTCTCACTTGAAGCTCGTAAGAAAGTGGTGGTTGCATTAATACTGTCCAGACTGGATTATTGTAATGCCCTTTATTTGGGCATCAATAAAGGCCAGCTGCGACGTTTACAACTGGTGCAAAATGCCGCTGCCAGGCTGGTGATGGACATACCTAAACATCATTCGGTCTCGTCCTCCCTTAGGTCGCTGCACTGGCTCCCGGTGGAGGTTATATGACGTTACCACGAATTCCGTTGCAACGCATGCCTTTTCCACGCATGCGTTACCACGGAATTCGTTTTCCCCTCATCATCTTTACCACGTCGTAAAGAGGAAGCGGAAGTTTATTCCGCTTCCTTCCGCTTCCTCTCTTACGACGCTGTTTTCTTCGGCACGTCGGGATCGTTTTTTTATGGGGGGGAGACCCCCCCCAACCCCCCTTTTTAATCCTACGTTTTTTTTTTTGTTCGTGGTAGAGACGATCGTTGAAGGCATACGCGTTGGAAAGACGTTTACGTGGTAAGTGCCTCGTTGTAAACGTTACGCGTAGTACTGCCTTCGTTGTTAATGATGTTTCCCCCCGGTGGACCGCAGAATCGTGTTTAAATCTCTCTGTCTCACTCATAATGCATACTATGGCCTGGGCCCTTGGGGCATAAAGACCATTTTTCAACAGAAACCTGAGGTCAGCTAAAACGAATCTCCTTGTTGTTCCTATGGTTAAAAAGATGAGATGGGGAGGGAGGGCCTTTTCATTTGCGGCGGCAAATGTCTGGAACTCTCTCTTGGACTCTCTCTCGGGGCAACAAAACACTCAGCTTTCCGTAAAGCACTGAAGACATGGTTGTTCCCCTGAAAGTCGGGTTAAGTAGGATTCTGCGCTGCCTGTATGGTGTCTGATTTTAGCACCTTGATGCCCTTGGGCTAAGTTCGCGCTCTAAAAATCTTGCATTCATTCATTAAAGCAAGAGCGATATAGTGTATGGCAAATCCGCCCCTTTTTTTCCTTTCCTGTCTTCGCAGGTTGGTGCTATATAAAAACAAGTTATTACTATTACTTGTTTTGAAAAGATGAGAATATAGAATTCTGGATCCCCGAGACTCAAAGACATTAAAAGACACATTGCATTTAGGAATCCTTTGATATTAGAAGCAATTTTTTACCCAAAGCTGTTTATACCGGAGCACAAATAATCCCTATGAGGAGAGTACTGGAGGCTCCTCCTCAAGTGTATCCTCCAAAAACTGCAAACCAACAAACAAGTCACTTGAGGGTACTGAAGCCAAAATGAACCCACTATGTTTTGTGACTTATCCCAGATTTTTGAGAGGTCGTCTCACCCTCAATTTATGGAAACATGCTTCATCAGGGATAGATTAGCTAACCTTGGTTGAGTCCGCCGGAGTGGCATTGTTCCTACCTCGGTGTGAGAGATTGTCAAATGACGAAGCATGCCTCAATAAGTTGAGAGCGAGACGACCTCTCAAAAATCTATTATTCACCCACAGCTGGGATAAGTCAAAAAACATAGTGGGTTCATTTTGGCTTCAGTACCCTCAAGTGACTTCTTTGGTGGTTTGCTGGAGCATAAACTATGTGCTGATACTCTAGACTTCATTCACAAAGGTGATTTTTAGATAATTCTTAATCCTGCTTATTTAATCTATTGTCTAAGCTTCTCCTTAGCCAATGTGTCCTCTGTTAAACCAATCCAGGCCTCTTCCCACATCAGACTGCTTTGTAAAACAAGTGCAAAACCAAGCATGGTGGGCTGCACTCATACAAGCAGCATGAATCCTATAGAAAGCCAACTTTTGCACCAGTGAACTGCCATAATACTACCAGAGATACGTGTCCACTCATCAGTAAAACAGTTATATAATATATGAACTTATGATTTAATTATAGCATTGTTGTGCGGTTTGTTGATGGCACAACAATATAGAAGCAAATAAAAACTATAGATTGAATAGCTGTACTGCATCAAATTGAACTTGATTGTACACAAATGTAAATGAAATGTAAATGTACATGTATTTATATAGCGCAAATCACCGACCCGGTATCTAAGCGCTTGCTTAGGGAACCCGTCCTGGTATTCCCCTGTGAGATAACCCCGGCAGGGTATCCACAAGGTGAAAGCCAGGCATCCCACCGCAAGGGGCTGTTGTGGAAATTAAGCAAGCTATTGCCCAGAGTCGCAGAGTGTGAACCCGTGAATCGAGTAGGCACCGGAGCGAGAATTGTCGAGTCCGTGGACATTTTAGGACTCAAGACCCGCCGAGCCGGGAATTGAACCCTGGTCCCAGGGTGACCTCTGCCTTCAGGTCTGCCTCCTCTAACCAGTGAGCCACACTTCTCCACACATATAAATTACCTGCAATGCACCCAGCCAGTATCAATCAAAAAGGATACAGAAGTTGTCATAGACATTAGCACACATGATACTATCCTGGCCACTCAGCTCTGCTCGTCCAGCACTTGTGTTGTTATATAAATGGATGTAAAACACAAGCTCACCAGAGAATAGAAGACATTCAGCTGAACCCCAAAAGATGATACCCAGAAAAAGCTGGCAATTCAAAAGGATAATAAATAGTTTCTTTATTTTAAGAGTAGAATATAAAAACTGATGTAAGGAAACACAAAGTGAATTAATAGTTCACGTTGAATTCAGAGCACGCATGATTCCAATCTTGCATCCAAGTTCTGCAATTATTTCAGATAGACAATACATATTAGGAAGTGTACTTAAATGCAACACAAAGTAACGCCAATTGACACCAGTATTTAGTTTTGTAAAGTGGAGAAAATGATACAGAAGATAACTGCTGTGACTGTGAGTCACACATAACCCTTCCCAGAGCAATGACAGTAGGTGATCTTTCAAAGCATGGCAGGGTGACGCACAGGCTTCTCAAAGGAATGATGCCATCCTGATCCTGTGACTGCAACAAGGGGATCAGTAGGAGGACTCATGTAGCAAGACAAGCTGGGGGTGGGAGAACGACAGAGAATTGGGAAATCATTACACAACATACCAGCTAAGGTTCCTTATGTTACCACAGCCTGCAGTGCATAATGGGATCCAGTAACCGGGGAGGATCTGGGCGCAAGCACTGGCAAGATACTGGATAGAAGCAGCACAACATAGTAACGGTCAAACAAATCAGAATTTTTAAAAGAGGTATAGATAGTGGATTGGAGTCACACAACATATCAATTGGCAAACAAATCCAAAACAGCACTTTTTAAAAGAGGTATGGGCATAGAAAAGCAACCATTCCTCTTTATAGTGAATTGTAAATGTTTAGCTTCTTAATGCTGAGAGAAATAATAGTGCAAGAGGTACTTCTTTTAAAGTAGAATAAAGATGTTAGGAAATATTTCTGGTCAGCAGAACTACTGGAATAGACCATTGTATAATGTTTTTTTGTGATAAATTATTAACAGTGTCAAGGAAACACAAAATTGCCAATGTGAACATGCAAAACTAAGCCTAGCGATGATCACTTCACCACATAATCGGGCTGGATCCGATGCTATAGAGCCTTTCGGACAAATGTACATCTCCACTGAAGAATGTCATTTTGTCGCACTGTTCAGGGCACGTGGTGTAGTTTCGCCTGTGCACTGGCAATGCCGCATCCTGATTTTGGTTCTGAACAAACATCTGGGTTCAGTAACTTCTTTGGTCGACTGTCGCTAACACCATAGAGAGATCTAACATTATGGGAACTGTAGCAGCTTACGGTCCAAAGCCTGACTCACACCTTCTGAGGTGGTTGTTGACAGGCAGCTGTTGCAAGATCAGAAATTCCAAATGCTAGCCAGATGCCATGGGCAGTCGCCCGCCTGCATCGAAATCTGGGATTCAAACTCAACACATGGATTACTCGTATTTGCTCCGGTCAGAGCAGTCTTTATTTCAAGCATTTTCCCACTCAAGGGGATTCAGAGAATCAGAAGTGGCTGGCACAATATGATCAATATTGGACTATGGCAATGTGGTATATCCTGGAATGAGGTGGTAGCTCACCTGGAAATGACAGATCAACCAGAACGCTGCTTCTAGATTTCTTTTAGGCACAGTAAGACCACATTTCTTAGCTAGATAAGATGTGCAGGTTTCAAGCAGTGTAACAGCATTTGAGAAATTGTATAGCTCATGTATAGACCTTCAGCAAAGAGTGCTCATTTCAATCTGGTAAATTTCCAGTTATATATATCTCAAACTTCCCTGTGATCAAGCTCCTGAAATGTGATGATGGATCCTTCTTTTAGGACAGCGTGAACAGCGGACAAGCAGGGGTGGCCTTAGGCATGTGCTAGCTGTGCACCTGCACAGGGGCACCAAACCCCAGGGGCCACCACGCCAATATATATCCTTAATATATATATCCTTTGAGATTGGATACATATTTGCGTGGCGGCCCCTGGCAGGGATTTGGCGGCCTCCGGCTCTGTTCCACTTCCAAACACCCTGACCCCCCTCCCTCTTCACTGGCCTCCCTGCTCCGCCCCGCCCGGACCCCCTCTTTCGGGCCCCCTACCTACGCTCCCTGCCCAGGGCCGCCATGAGCCTAGAGCCGCCCCTGAGACGAGCCACCACATCACTGGCTCTGAGGCTTTCAGAGCGGTCTGCCAGGTGAGATCATAGATTTCCATAATCATCCAGCAGGTAGAAAGACTAATAAAACCTTGCTCTTTGCTCAGTTAATACAGAAATCTACAGAGATCAGAGATAATATCAAACGCCACTCAGTGCTCCTTATACGTATCACAGTGCCAAGAAGCCTTCAAGCAAAAGTAGCCACTTCACAAAGTAAACCTAAACATATATTATTAGAAAAAAAAGTGCAATAGGGCCTTATGTATAAAACTGGAATAAATAGCTAGTAATTGCCAACAATAGACCATGTCCAAGTATTTTCTACTTATCTGATTAGATAAGGAGTTTGAAACATTGCAGTATAAATCAACACAACCAAGACAGAGTTTATATTATTTGCCAAGAATATAAAACATAAAGCAGTGCAACCCTGGCTCAATGAAATGAACCTTGACAGCTTTGAACAACAACATACTGAATAGCAAGTCACTTAGATTCACCCTGGACATCAAACTCAGCTCAGGTAACAAACTGCCCAAAAAAATTAGAGATGGCCTGCTGCTAGCTCTCTCTTCTAAAGAAACCATTTTTTCCAGAAAGCAACTTTGGAACATCTATACTAAAGCCCTCCTACTGTTGCATCTGGATGGTGGTAAAACCTTGCTCCACGGCCTCTAGGACTCCAGACTGGCATCCCTTAAGGCCACCCCATATGCCTCAGCACATCTCATCCAGTGTTTGTAGGAATATGATCACTGCATCCCCATCCTGATGTAACAAGCTTGGTGCCTCTAGCTGACTCACACATCTGCAAACCAGCCCCATCATGTATAACAAACATTTGCAATGCAATAGGTCTCGCATTAGGAAAGTTTGAGCTATTGGTATTGTAAATGACATTTTTTTTATTTATGTGTTGGTTTTGAAAATTGCCAAATTAATAGCTTTGTCATTTACAATGCCAATAGTTATAACTTTCGCAAATGTGACACCTATAGCATTTGTAATGCAATATGTGTTGTATTTACGTGACTTGGATGTATTGATATTACAAATAACAATGGCTTTTATTTTTTTAAATAAGTAATACTTAAATAAAAGTTATTGTAATTTATAATGGCAATAGCTTACACCTTTGTAAATAACTTTTGTGAAGATTATGTTCAGTGTATTTTATTGTGACGAAAATCCAAGAAGTAAAGTGAAATATTAACATCTTTTCGTGACATTTGTAATAAAGCTTGAAACATTGAGAGAACATATTTGAACCAGTTGTTGTTGAATGGTTGCACAGACTGATGTTGTGGTGGCGACAAGTGATTCTGTGGCATTCAGTGATGCTGTGGTAACGCATAGTGATGTTGTGGTGGCCCTCAATGATGCTGTGGTGACCCTGAGTGGTGCAGTTTTTGGCCCCGAGTGATGCTGTTTTTGGCCTTTAGTGATGCTGTGGGTCACTGAGTAATTTTGTTGTGGCACTGAGTGATGCTATGGTGGCCCTGAGTGATGCTGTGGTAACCCTGAGTGGTGCAGTTTTTGGCCTTTAGTGATGCTGTGGGTCACTGAGTAATTTTGTTGTGGCACTGAGTGATGCTGTGGTGGCCCTGAGTGATGCTGTGGTGGCCCTGAGTGATGCTGTGGTGGCCCTGAGTGATGCTGTTGTGGTCCTGAGTAATGCTGTGGTGGCCCTGAGTAATGCTGTGGTGCTGAGTAAAGCTGTGATTATGGAGAGTGCTATTGTTGTGGAAGGCTTTGAATCCAAAGTGGGAGTACACTGCTAATATTACCTTGGACTTTTATCTGAATACAAGCAAACAAAACCAGGTCGCATGTGAAGTGTGCTTGGAAATATTACCATTTTCGATTCACTCATGCACGTCTATGTTTGGAATTTGTCTTGGTTACAAGCATTTGTCTTTGTCCTGTGCATCAACAAATAAATCAAATAAAAGAAACTGACCCAATAGCGCTACATTTATAGTTAATTAGGCTGTAAAGAACAATATAACACTATTAGCAATAAAAGGTGAAAATCAAAACGAGGCAATAATACGAACCATCCAAAAACACCAGAGAGAGCACAAGGTAATAAAAAGCGATTTTAAAACAGTCACAGTAAAACCAAAACACAAATGAAATCATATCCGTGTCCTTGTTGCCCCAAAAATAATTCCCTTTACAATTTTTGTTAGATTTTGAATGCCTCCATTTTTGAGTCGTCCATTTAGCAGGCGTTCACCAATACGCCAAAATTACGGGACTTTAACAACACAGTGGTAAATGCCCTGCGGAGGGGAAACCGGAATTAAACAGGATGGCTCGGTCTGCCTTCTGCCACAGTGGCGCCTCGTCTGTTTCCTTCTAACACTTCTTAGAGTAGCATTTGAATATAAAGGGTTTCCGACCTTGCTGCAGGAACACCGGGAGTGTTTGTTTTTCAAAAGCATCCATTTAACAAACATTGGGCGAATGGCAATATTCCCAAGCACATGACATATTTCCAGTTTTGTTTGACTCGCGCACAGCTGTGTCTCTAAATGTGTTTTATTCCCAATAAATGAAAAGCTGTGCACAAGTGAATAATTAATGTAGGAGAATCCCCCCCACCCCAAAATGACATAAAAAAAGCTGTGCTAAGGCTTTGAAAGCAAAGTGGAATGCTTTGAAAGCAAAGTAGATAGAAAAGCACATTCCGGCTAAGGCTTTTAAAGTATACGTGCGCGGGAAAGTTTGCTTTTAAAGTAAACCGGATATAAAAGCGCATTGACTGGTGGCCATATTTCAGAAGACACATTCACTAATGCTAAGGATATTTCAAAACACGCATTCACCAATGCTGATATGTGCGTGCGTATCGAAATACCCAACATAGGCTGAAGTGCGGCCGCGAAATGCATAAAAACAAGTCTTTGCGGCTCGATGCTGTTTGAGAGGTCGGAGGGGAAGTAGGAGAGGGGGGAGTGATAGGGATGAAAGCGCTAGCAGCCGCATGCTGGCAAATGGTGACCTGCAGAGCGCGTGAATGGGAAGAGCGGCTGTGGGAGGTGGGAGGGAAGTAGGAGAGTGCTGGTGTGCGATGTGCACGCAGGGGCGAAGGAGCTGCAGCCTTTGAAGTGTGATTGGGGGGGAGCGGCAGCCTTTGAAGTCTGATGCGAGGCACAGACAAATTGTGGTGTGACGTGGCTGCCCTCGTGCACGCGCCTGTCTCACATGAACTGTGTATAATCCGCCGTTTTGGTAGGCTGTTCTTTTGCCCTTACTATAATCTTGCCAGCAATGCGCAAGCGCATTGGCAGGCGAGACCTAAAAACCACCACAACCAGCTGACAAGTTACAGATAAGTTCACCATCTGTGGTGGTTCTTGGCACACCCGCAGCCCGGACAACATCAGACTGCAGGTTAAGAATTGTAAAAAAGTGAAAATAAGGCAGACAACCTTTTCCATCTATGCACGCAGGATCTGGAACAACAGCCCATATCCATCAGGACCGCCATACCAATGCATCAATTTAGGAAAGAGAAGAAGAAACGCTTCTTGAAAGAATGCAAAATCACAATGCATTAACCGTGCACAATCCAGCTGCTTCTCCCATCACTTATTGACTTTAAGCTTGTCTTTGACCCTGCACAGCACTCTTCTGCCTTTGGTCTAGGTTCAAGCTATAGAAATGCCATATACATACACACATCTTTAATCAGCGGCCTGTGATTACACAACCACAGTGTCTCCATTAATCAATCAATGGAGCGTACATAACACAAACCGGGGATGCGGTGCAGTCTACAACTCCAGCTGGTCTGAGTTCCATCTCCATCTGGTCTGAGTTCCATCTCCAGCTGGTCTGAGTTCCATCGCCAGCTGGCCTGAGTTCCATCTCCAGCTGGTCTGAGTTCCATCTCCAGCTGGTCTGAGTTCCATCTCCATATGGCCTGAGTTCCATCTCCAGCTGGTCTGAGTTCCATCTCCAGCTGGCCTGAGTTCCATCTCCATCTGGCCTGAGTTCCATCTCCAGCTGGCCTGAGTTCCATCTCCAGCTGGTCTGAGTTCCATCTCCATATGGCCTGAGTTCCATCTCCAGCTGGTCTGAGTTCCATCTCCAGCTGGCCTGAGTTCCATCTCCAGCTGGCCTGAGTTCCATCTCCAGCTGGTCTGAGTTCCATCTCCAGCTGGTCTGAGTTCCATCTCCATATGGCCTGAGTTCCATCTCCATCTGGTCTGAGTTCCATCTCCAGCTGTCCTGAGTTCCATCTCCAGCTGGCCTGAGTTCCATCTCCATCTGTCCTGAGTTCCATCTCCAGCTGGTCTGAGTTCCATCTCCAGCTGGTCTGAGTTCCATCTCCATATGGCCTGAGTTCCATCTCCAGCTGGTCTGAGTTCCATCTCCAGCTGGCCTGAGTTCCATCTCCAGCTGGTCTGAGTTCCATCTCCAGCTGGTCTGAGTTCCATCTCCATATGGCCTGAGTTCCATCTCCAGCTGGTCTGAGTTCCATCTCCAGCTGGTCTGAGTTCAAACCCTCCTTCCACTCATGTGTGCCTCTTGAAAGAGGTGGATCGTGGCCTTGGCTTGCCCCTTTCATTCAGGTGGAGCATAATAAGGCAGTCATTTTGCAGAGACATGTTACACCCCGACACTGCACCCCCTTTCAGCCCTGTCAAACGCAAGGGGCAAAGTCAAGCACGTGGCATCGTGCAAGCAGGGCACCAACATGGAACTCAAATCATTCATAAGTAACAACTAGTTTTCGTTAACTGATATTCAGTCATTATCATATCAACTTTTTTTTTATATATCGCGGTAAATACGACCCTGCTGTTCTTCCTACGCATTGTAGCAGATGTTACTATTACCCAAATAATGCTGCTCAGTTTATCCCTGCCTTGCCCTGAAATGAACTCATGGCTGTTATGTGTCTGTAGGCAGCGTTCAGTTCATCGAGCCATACTCCCGGCGTTCGAATGACATGTTTATTGCTGTATGTTTCCCTTGTGCCACGCTGGGGTTCAGCAGAAGAGAGGATGGCAGGTTTGTATGCCCTGGCATGTTGTAAGCCCCAATGAAGTGTTTGAAAGTGGTGTACCTTAAAATGCTCAAAATGTTGCTGCAACAAATTAGAGGCTTGTAGCATATCTTACTTCTAGAGGGCATTGCCCACGTGACTGGGAAAAAGAGGTAATATATTGGAAACAGAGGAGGGTAATTGTTTTACCAAAATACTACTCGAGCAAGTTCATTTCAGATGTGCCACTGCAGTTTGTTAGCATTAAGGAAGCAGTCAGGACTGACTTGGGTCTAACGCGTTGCAGATGCTGTAGCTGAAGAACTAATAAAGGTCTGCTAGCCTTGTGTAATATAAACCAAGTCAAAAAAGTATATTTGACCAGAGGCCTTGAATGCCCCTACACATTCATACAACGAAACATCCATTACGAGAGGACTAGGATGAATATCAGATAAAGGAGGCGATCAGAGGGCCATCTTAGCTGTGCCGTCCTCAGCTGCAGTTCCTATTTACAGCTTGGAGTGGAGACTACCACTGCAGTGGCAATCCAGAGAGAAGGTCCGTAGAAGCAGTAGAGAAGCAGAACAAGTTCAACCGAGAGTGTTTGTGTTGGAAATCTTGATGCAAAAACTATATGTCAGCCTACATGGGATATGTCATCCACATTAACGACCTAAGTATGATGGCGGTGGGATCGCCACCGTCGGGCCATCGGTGGCGGTCCCACCGACCTCTGCCCTTGCAGGTCCGCTTGCTGCATTATGATGGTGGGCGGATGGTGGGCTTACGGCGAGCCCATCCCCCACGCATCCGATGGGCACAAGGAGTCCGTCGGACCGTTGAAGGGGCTGCAATCCCTACAATAGTGGCGGTGCCTGCTCAGGTACTGCCATAGGAAATACAATGTCCCTTTCCACCTGCACTTTCATGGTGGTTCACCCGCCACGAAAGGCAGGTGGAAAGTGACTTTGGAGGCCCTTAGTGGGTATTCCTTCTCCCCTGGTCATCTGCTATAGGTTCTGGGGGGCACCCTACCTTCCTGCACCATGCGGCAGGCACCACACGGTGCAGGGATGTTTCGAAAGTGTCTTTTTTTGGACTGTGACATGTGCTGCAGCCCGCAGCACACGCCACAATACACAATATACAGATTGCGACAGCCTTGAAGGCGGTCGCATCCTAATACTGGTAGCGGGACCGCCAACAGCTAGTCCGGCGGTCTGCTACCAATATCGTAATCAGGCCCTTAACGTCTGTGCGGATTGAAATAATTCATGCGGCTGATTGACATGATGATTAAACGTGCAACATATTTGGAATTATAGATGTGATTAAGCTGGTGCACTAGGAAACTATTAGAAGACGGATAGGTCCAATCTGGGCTTCAAACTGCTGGACTGCCACTTAGATGACAGAGTTCAGTTGTCCACTCAAGAGCACCCACACATGATGGGAACATCTAGGGCGAGATATGATGGAAGATTTCTAATGTTTTCTCTGTCCTGCAATAAACAAATCTTTTATTTGTCAGCCACAGACCCTTTGTTGTTTATTGCAATATGTTGAATGGCTGCCTTTGATTGCACCATATTAAAAAGTAAATAAAAAGAAAACATAATCCACGTGATCGAACAGGAGTCAATGAGGTTCATTAGTGATCAGGAGAAGGCAACTTCTGAGAATTTATTAGTACGACGACTTCACCTCGGGTACCTGCCAAGAGGGATCTACAGCTTCAGGAGCACAAAGGACACACGTGATGCTCGCACTGAGAGCAACAATGGGCTTCCAGCTGATTTGGTAGGTGCTGTCGTGTTACATGCGCTAGCTGGCTATACCTCTCGAAGGATCCGCTCCAACATTACCTGTAAGTAATTACCCCCTGATTCCTGGAAGTTAATATTTGCAGGAGCAGCCCTATTAACCTGTCACACCTGTGAAATTAGCTGGGAACTGACCTCCTGCTAGTCTGCTAATTTCAGTGGATTCGCGTCTCATCTGTGCCATGGCCTATTTGACATGTTTCTGAAACTAGACCGGAAGGTATATGTAGGCAAGACGTGGACTACAAACAGCTCTACAAAGAGGATAGGAATAGGTTAAATAAACAATGCTGCCAAATATATGCGACCTCTCCCCTTTTCCTCTACAATATATGAGTTTCTCGTCAGATTTATTACATTCCCCCAGAACCAAGCAATTTCGAGTACTGTTGGTTCTTTTTTGGTCATTCTGTGAGGTTGTCTCTCTGTTGATTGGTTGTTTCTGGATTACAGATCTCAGAAGGAGGATGGCAGGCCCTTTGTGAAATGGCTATGCACGCCGTGTGCTAGAAGGTTCTAGGCCAGGAGACCCTTTCACACCTGTGTTAATGGCTACTTCTTACATTGCAATTTCCCTATCAAGGAGGTTTGTTTTGTTTATTGTACATACTCTTTTTTTTAAAGCGTGAACTTAACCCAATCGGGTTTACGAGAGCTGTACATTCAGATAATTACAAATCGATATAAAGTACAAATGCAATTGAGGATAACAGTAGAATAAAAATAAGAACTAGGATAATATCAGAAACAGGAAATCAGGATTGCTACTGAAAACTCCGCAGGCTACAGGTATATGTGTTGGTTTAGGAAGAGACACATTTTTTTCATTACTGAGTGCAAATTTTTTGATGTTGTTTTATGTAAAAATATGAAAAATGTTACAGTATTTTTTCCTACCGTTTTCTTAAGAAAAACAACTTTAAGCTAAAGTCACACAAAACGGAGATAATCACGTGGAAAGCAGACCAACTATCCTATGTCTATCATCTGGATGCAAGATTTGGGAGTAATATATAACCTTTGACTTTTACGCTGCGGTGTTGCACGTAAGTCGTGTACAAAAGAAATATTCTACAATAGCCTCTGATCTTACACAGTCCAAAGATGAGATAAACATGGTGAATGCCTTCACTGCCATTCTAATGAGTAAAGGTAAAAAAACGTCCTTATTTTACATATTTTCTTGTGTATATAAACATAGTTCATGCATCTCCACAGTAACATCATGGCACTTTTCCTCAAAAGCACTGTCTCAGTTTACCAAAGACACTAACTACAAAGGGGTTCGCTGATAGAATACTGGAAACAAAAATATTGCGTCGACAGAATATCATGTTGAAAATATCAAGGACCAAAATATCAAGGAGGTAAGTGCAACTAGGTAAGTATAGATTTATGTGAGAAATTGGGTTGTTGGTTGACTAGGGTGTGAACTCTGGTCAAGCGGCAACCACAATCCTTATCAGGGTAAGACACAAGTACACACAAAATTAACATGTGGTCAACCCCTTGGTATCTTGGCACTCAGCAGTCAGGTTTAACTTAGAGACAAACACCACACAAAAAGATCCCATACCAAGTTAGAAAAATAGAGCAAAATGTAATAAATAAAACAGGACCAAAATGACAAAACTCCAATCAGTAGGGCCGGAGTAATGAACGTTTAAGGAATTTAGCAACTATAGCGCCAACAAGCACAAAGTGCAACTTGTGATATCTGGTTGCAATGGATCGGATCAAAGTCACATTATCAGGTCGACTGCTATAGTGCGCAGGTTGAATAAAGTCACCAGGTTAGGCCCACAGAAGTTTTACCTTCTCAAGTTCGTGCCGAGAGTCCTATTCACATTGCAGAGGACCGTAAGAAGCATTGTAGAGTCTGTTGGGCGAAGTGCGAGGAGCCGACCTCTGGTGCAGGGGGGCATTGCTGTAGCTTCACGGTGGCAGTCCCTGCGAACGGTTGGTGCTGCAGTATGAACAGTCGGGCTGAAGGAGCTTTGCAATGATTTGCAGTGCGAGTGACGAGGTCTCAGTGCGAATGGGCCCATTTGCGGTTGCAAAGCCCTAATGCTTGTTTTTAGTGCCCGTGAGCCACATCAAGGGTCTAGCACCTGAGAGGCTCGACTTGGAGATCAAGAACTTGCTACAGCTGGGTCCAGGGGCTGGTGCAGGATGTTGGGGAGCCTTATGTCCCTGAAGCTTAGATCTGGAGGCCAGCAGACTAGCCCTTGGAATCACTCTGGGGTCCTGGGTTCAAGATGAAGTTGCAGGTCCAGTTTTCCTTCCCCAGGCAGGAGGGAAGCAGGTCAGCACAGCAGGGCAGCAGTTCCTTTAAAGCAGCAGTCTAACATCGTAGCAGCATAGCAGTCCTATTTCCTGGTAGAGAACCCACATGTCCAGAAGTGTACTGAAGAGTTGGTGTCTGAGGTCCAGTAGTATTTATACACAGTTTTGCCTTTGAAGTGGGGAGAAGCTTCTAGAGGCATGCCTTTGAAGTGCACAGATGACCTGTCTTTATGGCCATGGCTCCAGACTAACAACAGGGAGTATGCAGCCCTTTGTGTGAAGACAGGACACATCCTAGTCAAGTGTAAATGGTGCTGACCTACCTCCTCCCAGCCATTCTGCCAGTGATGGCCCATCCAGTCAAACCTAAGCTTCCCGTTGTGTGTGGATATATAAGAGGAATACATAAAGCCTAACTGTCAGTTTCACCCATTCTGGTGACCTTGAGACAGGCTGCAGGCACCAAATAGCTAAGGCAAGAAAATGCTAACTTTCTAAAATTGGCATATGCAAAATTGCAATTTAAAATCCGACTTGACTATACGTTAGGATTTTAAATTCCAATTCTAGAGACACCAATCATTATCTGAATATCTGTTCCTATTTAGAAATTACACTTATAAAATGTAATAAGGCAACTCCAGTGTTATCTTATGGGAGAAATAGGCCTTGCAGTCTTGAAAAACAAATGTAAGAGTTTTTCACTACCAAGCCATGTGAAACTTAAAAGTACATGCCCTATGGGTTGTCCAGGGCCTAACTTAGAAGTGACTTGTGTTTATAAAAAAGGAAGGTTTGGGACGGGAATTCTTTTTTTTTTGCCAGATCCAAATGGTAATTTAAAAACTGCAAACACAGACCGCATTGGCAGGCCTGAGACATGTTTAAATGGCTACTTAAATGGGTGGCACAATCAGTGCTGCAGACCCACTAGTAGCATTTAATTTACAAGCCTTGGGCACCTGCAGTGCCACATTACTAGGAACTTATAAGTAAACCAAATATGCCAATTGGGTATAAGCTATTAGCACCATGTTTTAAGCACACATCACAAGCATGTTAGCACTGGTTAGCTGTGGTAAAGTGTGCAGAGTCCTAAGGCCAGCAAAATGAAATCAACAAAAACAGGAGGTCTGAAAACAAAATGTTAGGGGGAAACTACGCCAAGTATGCTAGGTCTAACAATGTACTATTCTTAACTCTACATCTACGTACCTTGAATATATGTATATTTTCAAGGTACATATATGTCGAGTTATATATAGTGAAACTTTGCTTACCTCTAGAAACGTACCTCCACAATATTTTCGTTTTAAATATTTTTCTCCTCGATATTCTTGACACGATATTTAGTCCACACCAATATTTTGTCTAAACACCCCCTAATGGGGTACTCTAGAGATACTGAAAGACACAAAGCTGCTCTTGTTCTTGACACAAACACACGCAGAGGTGTTCAACAGGAATAAGTGCCATGTAACAGAAACATGTAATTCTTAACAGCAACACATAGATACAATCCAGAATGCCATCCTTTTTTACTGGTAACATCCTAGATAAGGAGTTGATATGAAAGTGGAATAAAAGGCTTGGAGACTTGGAAGTAAAACATTATAAAATTCTCTCCTCCTCACAGAAAGAGCACTCAGTGTGTGAGTCGCCTCCTCAACAGAAATGGATCGGTGTGGGGTTGTGTGGGCCACCTTCCCTATCAAAAAGAAGCTGTGTGAATATTCTGACAGTCAATATAGGAGCACACGAAGTAGGCACATCATTATTCATTTATTTCATTTAACACATAGGAGCTCTATATTTAAAAAAACATATTTATAGTTTGCAGTGTTATTCTTTGAAATGTCATTTCAACCTTTAACCAAGAAAATGCACTTTAACCTTGCAAGAAACATAAAAGAAAATGACATCTCATAATTCAAACTCCCTTTCCTATACAAATGGGCGAAATGTGCTTACTGCCCAGGAGTTTTCCCTCCGTCACGGCACACAACCCCTCCATTTCCCTGAGAACTCATGATGCAAATCCAAATTTAAATTCCCCCTCCATCTATCTGGTACAGGATTGCGCCTAAATATTTCTCACATTAAACCACTGTTATATTTGATGTATGCTCAGTGATGAAAATGTGTAATGCTGATGCCTTAGTAATAACATCATTTACCAGTCAAAGGTATCCTGTTGTTCCCGTTATCATACAAACGTACTGTTTTTTTTAAAACAGTGTTGCTGGCATATGCGTGCATGAACTTTGTGTAAAACTTGCATATCTCCAGAAAGGATTTTAATTCTTGCTTGTTTTCGGGTGGTTTAATCTCTGTAATGGTTGACACAAAATTAGACACAGACAAAATTCCTTTGCAGGAAAAAAGGTATATAAGATACTCTACTTCTTCTAGCCAAAAAACACGTTTATCCTACTAAAGGTTGCTCTAGCTTGATCTAGAATGTGTACAATCCTTTCTAATGCAGCATTCTGTGATCTGTTATCCTTACCATAATTTAACAGGTCCTTTTGAAAAAGCGACCATACCATCAGATCTTTAAATTAAGTGGACATTAGTCTTTGAAAGACAGAGACCACCGAGGCCAAGCCAAATGGCTCTCTGAAAAATTGGTTTAAACCTCCTTGATTAATAAACGAGGTAAGGTGTTGGCGCTCCAGAGCCAACTCAATCTGGGAGACAAGTGCATCAAGTTTTGAAAAAAACGTTTGTACATGAAAGTTTATTAAGTAAATTCTTAATTTGTGGCAAAGAAAAAATACCAACCCAAATGGCAACAGATCTGAAGTCAAGGCACCCCCTCAATTTGTCATTCTTCTTTTTAGCTATCACTAAAGGGGAAACCCAAACAGAGGAATCAATGACTTATACACTCCCTTTAACTCCTGTCGGGTGCAAATCCACGGCTTACTCCTTTCTAAGCACTAAGGAGAACATTCCAGCAATTGGTGTTTCCCCAGAATGTCATTGTGTTTCACCTTAATCATATGAAATACAGCTTGACGTTTTTCCCAATTTGTTTGCAAATACACTAGAAAACTTGCTTCTGATATGAGTGATAATCTACAGTTAACTTCAACACTGAGATGACAGATAACCAGTCAGCGTAGAATCACAGCTTTCACTTTATCATCTAAGATAACTAACTCCTGGCCACGTGCCTCAGGTGTTGATGAGAACTTGGACTTTCCTTGGTGATGCCATCTATAAATGTCAATCTCCCTTTCTTCAATTCTTACATTTAGGAGACAAATTTCAGCAATAAAATATTCTTGCTTGTTCAACTGTTGTTTCCCGTATGCAATGGGATGGACACCCCCAAATGGTTGCATCAATATAAGGGTCATTGTAAATTACCTCATCACCATCAAGTTCTGGTAGATCTACTTCCCTTCCCTCTTCATTACCAGAATGCTCGTCAACCTCGACTGCAGAACTAAAAGACTGTATGACTGACAGAACAAGGTTATTGGTTTGTTCCGTTAAGCAGTCAAGGTTTTCCTACTCTTTGACAGCCCTGACCATACTCTTTCCTGTATTCCTCCAGATACACAGGCAAAGTATTCTTTGTGTCCGCACTCCTTACATTTACTTTTGGCTGCATTACATTTTTTGATGTTTGCCAAGTGATAAATATTCCCATATCTATAGCATGACTCCTTGCCATTTATGGTTACCATGGTTGGCTTGATTGTAAGAGGACTGAATACATTAACATTGCTGATAGGAGAACCTGGCCCTGTCTGACCCATGATACATGTGACAAATGAAACTGCAAATGTACATATTCTATTATCATTATATGTTAACAAGTATTTATGTTTTTACTTATTTAAGGACTTTTGTGTTGGAGAATGTCCTTTCATCCACTTTGGATCACTAGGATACATGTAGGTGTTAATAAAAGGTGAAAGAGGAGCAGTGTTGGAGCTTAAGTGGCTCTACTTCGAGTACTAGTCTCAGCCAACACTTTGCTGGACAGGATCCTGATTGGCAATTATGAACGAGTGTGATCCTTACCAGATACTGCTCAAGTTGTTTAGTTACTTCTCTGCAATTTCTATAAAACCATCCATTCACTTGGGGACAATGAATCAGATTAAATGTTAACCAAATTAGTGTGCAATCTACAGAAGACTGATTGCCATAGATAAAATACACAAAAAACAAATACTGTGTTCTTTTGCATAAGCTTCCTTTTTAGGTCTGGTGAAAGCAAACTCCTCTGCTTAATAAACACAGTGGGATTTGACTAAAAACCACTGGCTTGCTTGGGTGAGCCACCTTCAGCGACTTGCTTTAGCCATTGTCAATGACATCTTGGAGCAGTCTAAAGGAGTAGTTTACTCTCATCATCAAAATATGAATTGTTGGCAAAGGATTTTTTCGGTAATGATATTCATTAAAAGAATTATCCTTTGTCGTCCCTTAAAAGCATATTCAGCCACTGGGTCACTGATAAGATTTAGTATGCCTCGATCTCCCCTGGTTCTGCAGCTGGGCATCTTCTGAAGTACAAATTAAATGCACTCATCGGCCTTAGCAATGCCAGTGTCTCTAGCTCATAGCTGACAATGTAAGCCAAACCTCCTGGTTTTGCCAATACTTGTTAACAAGATGGTCTAACTATACATCTGTCAGCCACTTCATCTCCCTTTTATATCTTATTTCTTTGCATTCCTTTCTTTCAGTTCCTCTCTATGTGTGTCCATCTCTCAATTGCTTTCCATTTCAATGTCCATCTCATGGTCTGTCCTCCTTTCTCTCTGCCAGTCTGTCCGTGTCATTGTTTCCATCTCCCTGCCTTTGATATTCTCTTGCCTTCCAGTCTCGCTTTGCATGCCTCTCCCTGTGCATTCAATCTGTCTAACTATGTACGTCTTTCTATCAGGTCTCCGATAAGGTGGAGGAGTGTTTCCCCACCAAGTGGAAAAAGAAAATGATAATAACGCAACGTTAATAGCCTTACGGTATTATAATTTTCTTCTTTTGTAAGGAGCCGGCAAGGTTGGGGCGGACCGGGCGGGGCTGGGCATGTCACAGCCTGGGAGAGGGAGGATGAGTGGGTGCTGCTGCACTTAAGTGCGCATGCCGGTTTGGATGGCCTTCTAGGGCCAGCCAAACTGTCATGCGCACTTTGCATGTTCTCCACCAGCTGTGTTGTACAGGCTAGGTGGAGAACATGCACAGCCTCCCATGGTGCTCAGACTAATCACAATGCTGCTGTAAGGTAGCGTTGTGATTGGCTAGGGGAGTCTGGGTGCTTCCTGTTCCTATTCCTGCATCGTAGGACAGGCGGCGACCAGCAATGGCAAGGTAAGTCTTTTGTAGGTAAACTCCCTCTCCCCGCTACAGTTCCTTACCAGCTGCCACTGCTTTCTATCTATTTCTGTCTTCCTAATATAACTGAGACATATTTTGTATCTGTGGAAAATTTTAGACCTAGTTATTCGTTTCTGTGTCATTGTTGCAATCAAGCATAATTGCATGGATTTTCCTGTAACTTAACACCCAATATGACGCTTTGAAATTTGCACTACTTTTCAATCAATTGTCCTGACAACAATAAGCTCTCTTAAATCAGGAAGAAGTGTACTTGACCTGTTAAACCTGTTAAACTGGGAGAATTCTCGCCATTTGAAACATGTTGATTATTTCTAGAATGCCATTAATGTGTGATAAATGTTTTCTGTGCCAAGCTGACAATGTAGAAAGTTCTGCAGTCTGCCTAGAAGGCCTAGTGCAGGGCTTTTCGCGTCATATACGAATATTGTAGTTTACCAATTCCTTTCCTTGCAAACCGCAACTCTATCACAACACTCTCTTGCTAACAGGATACATTAAAGGGAAATGAAAGCACTAGAGGGGTTGGGGACTGAGCATGAAAAACATCTGTGCAAAAAAGTAGTCCCTCTTCAGTGGGCTCCCATTGCACTCATGCATGGCTGAGGATATGACAATGTGGACACTTGACAGCTCCTGCATAATTATTTTGCAGAACAACAACCATGTCCTGAGATGACTTGGCCCAGAGCCCTGGCTCAACCTCTCCATTCTCAGCCAAGTCCACTGTAGACCCCTAAACCCATACTGTTTATATATTGATACTTGTGTTTTTTTCCTGTCATTGTTTCACTGCTAAAAAGTATACATTTTGCATGGTAACCCCAATATCCATTAGTCACGTATTCAGATCTTGTCTTGTTAATACATTTTTGCCTACTTTTAGGTCTTGCAACAGACCGCTTTATTAGTCTGGGAGACTTCATATTACCAATACTTTAAAAAGGTGCAGCTAATAGGTGGTGAAAGAAAGTTGGGCTTTAGGTGAACCCCACTTCAGCCCTTGGCTTTCAAGGGTTTCTCATGCTATGCTAGTACATGCATGTGCTGTTCATGATGAATGTGAAATATCATGGACTGTTTCATTCCCTCATTTGTCAATCCTATTGGGTTTTGCTGGTCAGGACAGAGTTGTCATTTTGTTAACCACTTCGCTACCAGGCCTTTTCCCTGCCCTATGCTAAGCACTTTTTTGTCTATTTTGGGTAGTTCGCACTTAGGCCCCCATAACTTTTTTGTCCACATAAGGTATCTATGCCCAATTTGTGTCCTTTTTTCCAACATCCTGAGGATTCTAAAGGTGCCCAGGGTTTGTGGATTCCCCTGGAGGGGACCAAGAAATTAGCTAAAATACAGCTACATTTGAGGTTCTTTGGGAAACACGTGCTGTAGAAGAAAGCGTCATTTTTCCCTGCAAATGGCTTCAACGTAGGGTTTGTGGTGCTAAAATAACCGTCTTCCCAGCTTTCAGTTTTGGCATTTTACTGGGACATAGCCCATTTCTTCTAATGTTTTTGTGTGTTCAACCTCCTTCCAGTTAGTGGTAGAATTGGGTGTGAAACTCATGGTGGATCCTGGAAAGCTATTAATTTCTGAAGAGTAGACACAATTCAGAATTCAGCAAAGGTCATATCTGTATATCCTTCAAGGTTTTCCCGGGCTCTTGGCAGGACAGGGGCTCCCACCTCAAGACCCACAGGAGCCCTGGCCCCATTCCGTACTTCGGAACCCAGCCAAGCAGGAAAAACCTCCCTGTCCCATGCCCTTCACGACGTGGCAGGCTGGATGAGGGAGCCCCGGACCAGGGCACCCACTCCATAGAAGGCACGGGGCACCGTTCAGATCCTATGAAACTGGCAACAAAGGGGCAGCATCACCTTCACAATACTGCAGGACAGAGAAGGGAGCCCAGGGCCCTGGTGGGATCCTAACCCAGGGCTGCTGGCTCCCTGACCCTGATGAGCTCTGTCTTATGTACGCAGACGACGTAGTTCTGCTAAGTCAGACTTAAGTCGGCCTACAGCATCTACTGACGGTAATGCAGAATTACGCCACAGAAAACAACTAATCTACAAAAGACACGCACAATGTCAATATACAACAACAAAAAGAAATGTCAGAGAAACTGGTTCCTTGGTGATACAAAAATCGAGTCAGCTGAGGAATACAAATACCTAGGAGTCACGTTCGACAACGGGGGGACGTTCAAATCCCAGATGGAGGAAACAAGAAGAAAGGGTGTGTTAATGGCTCTAAAAATGAAAAATCTTGCCAACAAACTAACTGGGCCGACTCTGACTCCTCTACTAAAGGTAGTCCAGGCCAAACTACTGCCTTCAATTGCATATGGTAGCGAAGCCATGCGGGGCAGAGATGCAAAGGAATTGGACAACACACAGGTTAAAGCCTACAGACAAATGCTCTGCCTTCCGAATTACACCTCCCCAGCCCAAATAAGGCTGGAGTTTGGGCTTCTACGACAAGATCTTGCAAGGTATGGGGTATATATCATCTGCTGGTTCAAGATCAAAAGCGCCCCCACTCACTTGCTTAACCATCTGCTGTGGCATGATGTACAGCACAGGGAGATTTCCCAAGCAAGAGGATTATCTCCATATAGCCCAGGAACGTACCGAACTCACGAAGCTTTGGGATGCCCAAATTGGCTATCACAACTTCAAAAAACTGGTCTGGAAGACCATCAAACAAATCT
Source organism: Lissotriton vulgaris (assembly GCF_964263255.1). Taxonomy (NCBI): domain Eukaryota; kingdom Metazoa; phylum Chordata; class Amphibia; order Caudata; family Salamandridae; genus Lissotriton; species Lissotriton vulgaris. Next base: position 462,860,681 of record NC_141685.1, on the reverse strand, counting down.
CACTGGTGGAAGATAAGGCAAACTTTTCAAACAGAGCTCATGCATGGATGACTCTCAACACATATAAAGCATTTGGTCCTCAAGCACACTTCAATCAGGGGTACCCTAAGGCAATAAAAATGAGATTAATGAGGCACAGATTGGGAATTCTGCCTTGTACTCAGCACCTTCCACCATGGCAAAGGCAAGCATCACAAAACACCTGCAGTCTGTGCAATTCTAAATCAGGCGACATACTACATTTAATCTGCCTATGCAAAGGAATGCTTCAAGCACGGTGCAATTTGCTAAAAAAAACTAGTCAATCAAAAAGGCATTCGCACCAGGAGGCAAGCTGTGTTAGCCTGTCCAAATCCAGAAAATATCCAGCTAAATTGTCGTCTAGTAAAATTTCTAATGATAGCCGAACAAAAACTGCTTAAGATCACATAAGGCAAACAAGGCTTAGCCTTCTCATTCTACCTATCTCTGGGAATATGCCCCAAAAAAGACCATCCTCTCAGATTCATCTCTAATCGCACTGGGACCATGTATGCTGTATGAAAACACATTTCAAATTAAACTATTATTAAGATCTGGGTTCTGGCCGATGTGCTATGATGCTAAAGCCACTGCGGGCTACCTCTAAAGAACATACGATAATTTTAAGACCGACTGTACAGAACCTTTTTTTGTATAAGACTTTTAATCGCAGGACCTTTTGTACAAACCTAGAAATGCTCCGACAAATGTTAAAAATGCTAAGGGCTTTAGAGCCGGACTGAGATGCTCATAATTTCACCTTCTATATCTTTTACTTTGCACATTTGACCTGGTTTTACTGTAAGCAATGGTTTTAATTAACTATGCTAATAAACTTAAACTTAAACTTGAAAACTGTCCTGGGGCTCAGAAGAAATCACTGGGCCCACTGTCAAGTGTTTCCAATGAAGCAGCCCACAGTCGCCAAATAGGCCCAACTGTGCCTGATCGACCAAGTCCCATCTGGACCTTCCCCAGGCAGGCCACTTATCTGTGACCGCGGAGCCCATTTACCCCGCCGCACGCTTGGTGGCATGGAGAGCCAGTGCATGTATTCCAGGCCCTGCCTGAGCACTGACCAAGGGCGCGTTCACGGCGTCCCTCCCTGATGGAGAAGGGGGGAAAGGGCATCCCGAGCCTGCGGCTTCCCCTTCGCCAGGCCCTGCTCATTCTTTGGAGAATGCGAAGCCTTGCGGCGGGTCTGTGAACGGTACCTCCTGGGTGGCGCGGGACATCAACAATTGCTGCCATCCGAGATCGGGCGCAGGCATCTGCTGAGGGCTTCTCAGAGCTCTTTCGGGCTCTTACTTCAGATCGGTGGCCTAGGGGGGGGGGGCGGGGGGGGGGGGGGAGGTGGAGGAAAGGCGGAGAAGCATGGGCCTTCATGCAGGCTGGTCTCCGCTCTTTACTCCAAACCCAGTATAGGAGCAGACACCCCGCCCTGGGTACTATCCCCGCCATACCGTGGGCTCAGGGTGCTGCCTTGGGTGAGTGCCTTCCATCTTCATGGAGCCTGAGGAGCCAAGGAGGGTTAAGCCCAGGCCGGCCTGGTAGCTGGTAGCGCAGCATGACGACCAGATGGCCCAAGATGACCCAATGACTAGAAATGCTAGGACGAACAGACACAAGACCCAGTCACACTGCAGTCCAACAATGACAGGAGTAGCCATGCAAGGGAATCATGCCCCTATCCCTGCACACCTGGCGGGGCAGAGACAGGAGAGGGAGCCCCCCGTGCCGGTCAGCACGTGGTGTAGGCAGCCCCCCACATGCCCACATTTCCCCCCTCTGCGTCTCTCTCACTGGCCTGGTGGCAAAAGGACCCTCCCCCAGGTGTGGTGGAGGGGTCCGGAGTCACCCGGGGACAGAGACAAAAGCTTGGATTAACTTATATGAAACCCTGACCCAGAATCAGGTCATCTAAGAATGATTTAGAACTGTGTGCCCCACGTACATGCGGTGCCTTAAGGGCAATGGAGACAGCCCCCTTTCGTCTGCGCTCTGTTCAAGGCTTCCCCTCTGGGAGTCAGCTGCCCGATTCAAATAGCGTTAACAGGCGCATGGCCAAGGAGCCCCAGAGGCAAGGGGGCTCCGAGAGCGATGAGAGCAGGCAGCTCCACACCCACTGGTCCCTCCACACAAGTCTCTAGTACTCTGTTCCTAGTAATCCGGACGAAGGCTACCCTCCTTTCCCGTAATCCATGCACAGCGAGTGACAGAGGGGACCAAAGGCGTGCATGCACCCGTCCTCCTGGAGCCCTGGCTGGGCTCAAGGAAGTAAATTAGCCCTGAATGGGACTTCCAGGGCAGCCCGGCCATCTCGCCCCTCCCCCCCACCCGCCCCCTCAGTGGAAAGCATAGTGGGCAACCAAATGGCTGGGTTCAGGGGAACCTGTGGCCCAGATGCTCGGAGAACCAGCTGGTCCTCAGGCAGGGGGCTGCGAGGAGGGCCCTGATAGAGCTCCGAACCAGGTCCAGCAGGCACCTTATCACGCAGGCGAATCGGGAAAGGCTTCTCTGGGCCTGATGTAACCCCGTTGGGAGTGCGGCAGGCCTGAGGACGAAGCCATGGGGACCTTGTGGCAAAGCAGGTGAAGGCTCCCTGGGCCCAGAAAACTTATAATAATACTTGTTCCACCATTTTGTTCCCCTATATTTTGGACCCCTGCTCAGCCAGCACCCAGGGAAACCTAGCCAACCAAAGCTATCCAGGGAGGGCTGACTTGCGTGGCTCTCACCACATTTTATTACCCAGAATGCCTTGAAAACCTCAAACTTTGACTATAAAATCTCATTTTCCTCACATTTCTGTGATGGAAGGTTCTAGAATCTGCAGGGAGCCACAAACTTCCTTCCACCCGGTGGTGCCCCAGGTCTCCCGATACAAATGGCAGGGGAAACAATTATCCTGCTCCCGAGGCTGAAAAAAAAATTAAATCCCACTGCTGTATACAGGAGAGGGTTTTCCTGGACGTGCGCAGAGGACGTAACGGTTATGTCCTCCACACACGGCTACTGTGGCGGAGGACGTAACTGTTACGTCCTTGGCACAGAAAGGGTTAACATGCAGAAGCAACAAATCGTATAGCTGGTTATACAGAGACAGTATGTGCTCTTTAATATATTTACTATACTGAAATGCTTGCACGTTCATTTGTTTTACTTTGCTGTCGTGGTAACATGTTAAATTCACAGCTTTATTATATCACAGATTAAAAACATGCACGCACGTATGCTTTCTTACAGATGCAATGAACGTACTAGCCCTCCCTCAAAACTATCAACTATAACTCTGTTCTAGTCTGTTGCAGTCTGTTCAGGAAAGGGACCGTACACTACGTTTCCATACTGTTGTAACCAAAGCGGTTGCTTCATCTTGGTGTTTTCTTTCTAGGACACCTGGGTGCAGCACACACAAAGATGCCCACTATTACTAAACACTTCTCCTAACAAAGAGCCAGAGATACCTGCTTTCCCATTACATGTTCACAAAAAGCAAGCTCTACTGGCTTAGTAGTTGCTAGTAATATATTTTTATTATCTCAGAATTTTCCTTTATGAAGACATTCCATTTTTATTTTCTTGGGATGATTTATACTGTTTTAGGCTGTATCTTACACCCAGCTACCTCTTTCCGGTTATGAGAAGCTAGGCCAACCTACCAAGTAGTGAGTCGGGGGAATCTTATGGCAGCTTTGGTTAATTTGTCTGTGAATATGTGAGCCAGGTGCTGTGGGATCTTGTGTATAGTACATAATCCCCTTCTCATAATATGAAACTTTTCTAAAAAGTCAGTCTTGTTGTTATTTTCAGTTACATGTAATTGTAACACACTGGAACTTGTTATTTTGGTCCAGGGCCGGCTTTAGCGCTGGTGGCGCCGGGTGTGGTGAGACAGTCTTTTATGGTGCCCTCCATGACCTCTTTCGCCACGAATTTCCTCACTACCACTCTCCAACAGTGCACCTCATCTTTTCATAGCGCCTCTCTAAAATACATTGCATTTTTGTATAGCACTACTCATAGTTCACTCACACTCAGTTCTGTGATCTGCATGGTCCGCACTACTTTATGATGAGTCAAAACTGCCACAAGACAAAGTTCAGTTGAATCACTAGCGTAATCTTGACATTTTTATTGTTGCCTGAAAATTGCTGAATGCTCAAGGAAGTTCACGTGCTTTTAAACCAATAGTTATTTTTAAACACAGCGCTCCCCACCAAGGTCAGCTCCAGGTGTGGTTGCACCGGTTGCAGCGCCCTAAAGCTAGCCCTGCTTTGGTCCCAAAACTCCCAGATGTACCATGAACAGCCTTTTATTTACTCTGTTAACATCAGAAACAGATTGCCTTATTTTCATTGGCCCCACAACAATGTCAATATGTGACCCGACCCGTCTCCAGACTATCAAGGACACTGCTTTATTATACCGTCGCAAAATTCCAAACCTTGCATACATTAAAATTAATGTATACATATTTACCCATTTCATATTCCCTCCACGTATTACTTACTGCGCATTTTATCACTAACAGCATCTCACAATCATTTGTAAAATCCCTCAATAGCCCCACATGTCAACAAGCACTGACAAAGCCAATAGATGCATCTTGGGTATAGTGCACGCAGAGGCACACAACATATGTCCCGCATGCACACATAAAACAAGCACACATGTATACAAACCAACACCCCTATAGAAACCAGTGTTCATCGCATACATCATATATACAGGCAACCATTCACACAGACTAATAAACAAACATGCATCAATGGTGGTACATAGCCCCTTGCAGATGAGGCACAGGGTAACATGCATCACTGAAGGCCTGGAATCTGTGCAGCAGGAGGCACAAGGGGATATGCAGCAGGCACACACTATGATATGCATGCACTATTCGAACACTAGTGATGCACCTGAGTGGAGCACTGGGCGATGCACCTACGGGGAGCAAAAGGTGCTGTTCCTCAGGTGTCCACTAGGTGATGAACCCAATGAGACCCCTGGGTATTGCGTGTCTAAGGCTCTATGGTACTGACCATCAGACGGTCACGGGGTGATGTACATTGCTGGAGCACATGGCTTTGTGCATTATGAGGAAATAATGTGAAGAACAGCCAAGGACATGTGGAGATGAGCAGCAGAGGTCCCAGACTGATAGGCACGAGAGGGCAAAGGTGGTGTAGAAATGGGGTATGCACTGTTGCTCAGCAGGTGGGCACAGGATTGCCCGGGACGGCAGAAATGATCTCATGTCATACGTGAGCAGCTCATCATTACCTGCTTTTTTCCATGTGTATTCTGGGATATGGTTATTTTATCATATTTATTCTAATATTAATAAAGTGACACAAAAGAAAAAAAACTTGGGAAGGGATAAGGTATTCGCGCTTGACTTTTATGGAAGACAGGAACAACATTTTAGCCTTTTTATGCTATGTGTAGTATGCGCCTATATAGTAATGTGTAAGTTTCTATGATGATTATCACATTCCTGGTTGGTAAAAATCTTGAAACTTCATAGAAAGCTAACATTTCGACTGTTGATATTGAGGGCTGTAAAAAAAAAGATGGGCCGGGCATAGGACGACGGGTGTAGGGAGTACCAAAAATTACTTCTGTGCATTGTCTGGCAGCAAGGGGGCCTGCTGCTGGAAGTAGGAAGGTAGTGTAGAGAGCTTTGCCTGGGATTTGCATGAAGGACATCCCCTGTGCTAAGAGCCGCTGGGCATGGCAGAAGCCTATGTCCTTTGTATTAGGGGCCTGAAAACAGGGTACAGTCTTCGTCCATGCTTTCAGGCACTGTGGTCAGAAAACTGGTATGATGGGTGTGGCTGAAAGTATGTCCTGTGACCACTCCCAAGAGTTTGGGATGAGGTCAAAGTATCAAAGTCTACCTTAAAAACACAATTATATTAACTGAAAATCTTTGTTCAAGTGAAATGATGGATGTTACTCTCCATGGCAAAATAGTGTGTTATAAAAAATCATACACATTCCCTTAACAAGCATTGGCAAAGACAAAAGACCTGGCTTTGGCCTCCTACTTTTGGCTTGATAGTGCTTGGTTTTGCCCTCGCTTACCATAACGTTATTGTTGGAGAACCTGCCAGGCCCTCATTGGCTAATAGCAAAAATATTTTTGGGGTCTCAAAAAGTACACATTACGTGACACGTAAGAAAACTACTTTATGTGTGTGGAGGCGGTCCTTGTGAAACGGCAGAAAGCCATCGCTCAGAGTAAAGATAATCAATGTCTGGAGAAGGCGGACTGACCCTTTGCCCCACACCATATACTGTAGCTGGCAGAAGAAAAATGTGAATGACAGACTCAATTACAGACGAATTAAGAAGGCTGAAGGAAGTAAGTAAATATGCATGCAATTTTGGTAAAATCAAAAGATCTCAGCTAAGGAAAGACCTATAAATGACATTTAAAGTCATTCATTTCATGAAGCTTTATTCGGTGCATTCAAAAGTAATGACCATAAAAGCAAGCAAGCAAAATGTTAACAGTAGAGAAACACATAAGTTAAAAAACACATAAGGAATTTAAAAAATCATACTCTTCCTCAGTTGAATAGACTTACATAAAAACGTTGCAATAAAAAAACATTTGTCCGGCGAGTTCAATTCATAGATCATATTCATGGCATCCTCCACATTAAAAATAGCATATTTTTGGAAAAGTGGTTTTAAATAGACAATCCTCATATTCATGAATAATGTGCAAATTAGCAAAAAGTGCAGGGTACTCTGCTTCGAGTGGCCATAACATGGGCATGGTCCAGCCGGCTGTCTCTTTAATTGTGGAAAAGCCACCAACCCATGGGCTATCCCCAGCCTAAGCCTCGTCAGAACAAACCTATGGGCTGGTTTGGTTACCACACTCAGATACGTTTAAAAGCCACCACTTTGCACATATTTATTGTACGAGGTAACCGAAGTGAGGCGCCCACTTAGGGCATCGCGTTTTTGGGCTTGGTGTGCCAAGAAAATGTTTTTCAAGTCCGACTTGGAGTTGTTTCCCACAGAGCTGGCGTCTGCAACAATGTTTAGTCCAAATATCTTTTGAAAGCTGTCCACAATATAACCGAGCCATGATATCTTTAAAAAGTAGTCCAGTTTCAGGCAGTACACAATAATAGACCGGTTAAAAGATCTCTCATATGTAGTCCAAATGGCCATTTAAAGTCATTGATGACATGCATAATTTTTGTCATATGTCATGCCATGAGCTGTGACGTACGTTTATATAGCCCACCTCTTGGGCCTAATTTCTGTTTTTATTGTAACGATAATAGCCATTCAACTGGAGCTTTTAAAATAATGTGTTTACATTTTTTTAAATAAAATATTTCATTTTGTGTATCAGTAAACGATCATGACCTCGCTTTAAGACACACAAGTATATGCTATGGATGTATACTTGTTTTCATTGCAACTTTTCTGCCAGAATGGGAACCCTGTCGCCAACAGAACACATCTCAGTGGTCTGGGGCTTTCTGCGCAGTCACTGCACTGTCTCTGCGGAATGCCTCGGGGATCAGTGTGAGCCGTAACATCCCTCTTTAAAGGCCTTCACTAATCAGTAGCTGACCTTGCAGACTGGGGATTTTTGCTCGAATATGTTTTCAATTTCCGCCTTCTTCCCAAGACAAAACCTAAGGCTATTTAGTCTTGAAAATATGCCTGGATCAAGTTCTTGGCGGTAACGTGAAGCTGGGAGGGCCCCGCACCTTATTCACGTCTGCTGACGTCAATGGCATAACTGGAATACCTACTCGGTTGCAAGACTTCAGCCTGCGGCAGACGACGCTGCAGACAAGCACGAAAATGTGGAGTGGAGTATCCTCCTGCACTGAACCGGACCTCAAATGCAGTGACTAAGTAAAGGAAGCACTACAGCGACAATTTTTTATTGATTTCATTTTCTGTCATTTCATGCCCTACTTTATACGCGGATCATGACTTCATTTTGCTCTATGATAATAATTTACTCGCACTGCACGTTCCACAAACATAAATAGCAAGTTTACTATTATCCAAGTCGTAGATATGCACTTTATCAACCTTGGAAAGATCAAAGGTTAAGCTGGCCCCGCAGGGTTTTGACACTGACTGCATCTGTAAAGACATTACATCACTGAGCTATGAAAGGTTCCTCTGTGAATGTGGTGAAGTGGACTTTGGAAGATCTAGGTGATGCCTGAACTTCTAATAGTCAGTAGGCTGAAGAAAAGACGTCCAGAAATGTGACAACCCCAGCTACCTTACTAGATTGCTCTACGAACCCCTAGTTTTCCTTCAAATCTTCTGCATGAGGTGTGCATATTTCTTTGGTTGCCTGTCTCTCTTTAGCCATTTGTTTGCAACTCTGTGACCTTCATTTTCTCTTCTATTTTCATCTTTTCTCTTCAAGACTTTATTTTACTTTGATAATGACAATACAATATTGTATGTACCACCTTTACTCTTAAAAAAGGGTATTTGCACATAGTAGCTAAACTTATATGTGTAAATAGCTTAGTGAAGCATGTCTACAAATGTCTGAGTCAGCAAACTAGCTTGAGTACAGAGCCATCAGCATTAATTTTATTAATAAAGTAAAATCAATCAATCACAATTATTAATAACTTGCAAAATGTAGTTTGAAGTCATGAAAGATTTCCGCAAGCAAATCTTTTCATGTGAGTAAGTTTGCGTGGACGGGAACAGAGTGTGTTTTCAGACCGGAATGCCCTGAAAATGTGTGCACATGCATTCACACATGTATTTCCTTGTCAGCAGCCACAAACCTTTTTACAACCCCTTACTACCATGCAACTGGTTATATGTTTACTCCTGTCAAACCTAGGAGTAACAGTCTTTCCAGGGCAAGCATGGAAAGGAAACACAAGCAATTGGTGGGGATGTAGTGACAGACATTTCTTCACTGAGAGTAGCATTAATCACAATGCAGAAAAAAATGGCAGATAGTGCAATGAAACACCTGGAAACACAGTGCAGACAGAGTTGTACACAAGGACGGTTACGCATGTAGCAACACCTTCAGAGGGTTAAGCATGACTGAATTAACAAATGGTTGAAAGGAGTTTTCATGGAAACATGTAATGATTCGGGTAAATGTTCTATGACGCCAAGAGCGATTTGTTCGCCAAATTGCAAGCAAAAAATAATGTAATCAGTCTGGTGGGAATTCCACTTGATAAGTTACAAATGGTTTCTAAATGATCCAGCAATCCGCATATAAACTGTGGATTTAATTGCAGTGCATTCTGTTGCGTCTTAGAAATGTTACTGGTGTCTATTGGTTCTATAGGTCGCTTTTATGCAACTAGTAGAATGTCCCTTATTTTGTCCTCTGGACTAATAGTCTAATGACCAAAAACATGTACACCTGAACGGTATCCAGTGGATTTACCGTCTAGGTAAATAATCAGGGAATCAACTTATGAATCAATCAATCAGATGTCATTTTGGACAAGCGGGCATAGATGGAAGGCCCCGAGGAATAATAACACACATAGGCACACCTTCACAATCTCACAATAAAAAGCTACTCTGAAGGAAGAGCCACTTCACTGCATAACGCCAAGCCCTTTTAAAAAAGGTATAGGTTTCTTTTTGCTTCTCATGTCTTTCTAGTTCGGGTTTGTTTGTGTTTAAAGGTAATTCTCCTTTATAAGGTCCATGGATGCTCACTTTCCCAGCCTCTTCGTGTAAGGACACTCCTCGCTTGATCCTGAGGCTGTTGAATGAATCAGCAGGCATAGATTTCCCACAAGGCTCCGCACGTGCACGCCAGGCGTTGCTTACGTGTCTGGCAATGTGAGTGACGCAGTTGGGAGAAATATCAACAGGTACCACGTTTACAGAAATTTTGCCGACTCTACTTAACGAGGATAACAGGGAAAGGGCATTTGCCGATACTTCTGTTTTTCATTTCCTGGTTCAGACATAACTAGCCACACGTGACTTGCAAGGTGAGAGAGCGCAAACTGACCAAAATGTAGAAATACATCACACTTACACGTAGTAAGCACAAATCATAAAGAGAAATGCCATGAGTGCTGATAGTATCCATAGTTATATTCTGAAATGTGTAGTTAATATAGAAGTTTAAATAGAAGTGGAACTAATACAGAAATGTGTGAAGTAATACGATTTTATTAAGCGTGATTATTCCTGAATCCATGTTGTGTAGCTGCTAAAATGTAAGATGGCATACGGAAACGTTGAAATGTGGTAGGCCTCAGGGCCAGAGCAAGGCGGGAGGGGGAAGATGATTAAAATTCACAATATGGATTGCACTAATGTTTAGTATTAATGAGTAGGCTTTTTGATTTATAGATGTGTTTACCGAAATCAGTAGAATATGAGTACTAACATGCTAATAATTAAAGAAGAAGTTGAATGCTATAAAATGTTGTAGAGTTGGAAAGCTTTAATGTTGATTTATACGTATTAGTCTGGGTTGGGGAATGTTGCAATGCGGTTGGAAGACCATGAGAATTGGGAGTAGGCTGCAGATGTCTGTCTGGAAGAGAAAAGGGGGTATTCAATTATTAATATAATGAATAGAAGCTTGTTCAAGAAATGGACCAGACATGGAGGAGGGTTCCGGAATGTTTAAGGGGTATCAGCGGGCCGGAGAAGAGTCTGAGAAGCAAGGTTGATTCTAACCACAAGGCCTCATCATGGAAAAAGCCAGAAGCTACACCACGTGAGGGGCGTCTCACAAGGGGCGTCCTAAAATGTTGTTGGATTTTTGTATTAGGGACAGCACCCCTGGGTGGAGTTAGAGCAGACGCCTGAGGACCCTTTAGAGAGCGGATGGGTAGGCAGAGAGGGGCCATGATTGGAGAACTATAGGTTTTCACCAAGAGTTCGAGAGTGGGTGGCTTCCCTTGGGAGTCATTCACTGCTGACACCTTTGATAGGTTGAGACCTGGTTAAGTAGGGATACCATCTAGAGCAGGGTAGGGAAAGCCTAACCTGTATTTTCCTTCCGCCTGTAAATGAGTGATAGATTTCAATATGTGTCTATGCTAATAGCACTATTGTTTTTAGAACTGGTATTGATAGTTTCCGTTGTTCGTCTGAGGGCTTTCAGAGAACACGTGTACGTAGTTGGGCCCGTGTATCTGGTGAATCTCATTTTGAGATGCTTGTACCTGCAACTTATAATAAATCTTTGAAAGCTAGAAGTTGTTTGTGATCCTTTGAAGCAGAGTCCTTTACTGGGAGAACTAACTTGGTAAGAGATGCACTTTCTTTCCTCAATGACAGGCAATAAAGATTCAGTCGGCCAGACCGGGGTTTTAGATCGATAGTGATAAGGCATTGATCAAAATCTCAACCCTTCCAGTTGGTAGCTATAGAGAATGGTTGCCTTCTTGAGGAAGGTGATCTAGGCCAGGTTAGATTACCCCAAGCCCCCTAGAGACCGATGATCGGAAGAACCGCCCGCGGAAGAAGGACCGGATGACGTGAGGCAGAAAAGCAGCAGTATCGGTCGAGAGTGAGTATAAAGGGTCATGCGTGTTAAGATTGCGGTGTTTTGTATTGTATCTATGTTGTAATGTCTGGCGGAGTAGAATGACTGTAGAGAGATTGTGGAACAGGTTGTGAGCGCGCGCAACCGGTGGAAATCTTAGGCTCAAGGAGAGCTTAAGTGGTTCGGGTGTATCGGACACTCAGAGTAATTGTTAACCAGTGTGAAGGGGGTCATGAGGTACCAGTGACCACCCGAAGGACCAGATAGGGGGAACGTAAGAGTGAGTGCGCGAGTAACAGACGCTGGTCGGAAGTTACTGTGTGTGTAAAGAACCTATCAGAGAGACGATAGACATCTCGTCAGTTGTGTTGACAATTACAGATAGACTGTGGACGTACAGTCGAGGGAAGTGACCGCTTGGTCGGAAGTAGTCATTTTTCGGAGTATGAATGGGACGCATGCATGACCGCGAGGAGAGCTGAGAAAGGAGGGGTGCTGCTGCGAAGCGGAGACTAGTGACGTCAGAAAGTGCCGCGCTGGGATTGGCCGGCCGGTGAAAGACCGCGCTGTGATAGGCCAGTTAGCTAAGCCACGCTAGGATTGGTGGATTGTCATCAGGAAGTAAACAAAGTATTCGAGCTGGAAATCTTGCGCATAATTATGAAGTGTTTTAAATGGTTAAGAGCGCTGTTTAAAAGAGAACGCAGGGGATCGTATGAAGGGGAAGAAGCCCCGCCGGAGGGTACGCCAGCTCATTACATGGGGACAAATGTTGGGCTGCACACGATTCTGTGGATCTCAGAGTGGAGTAAGATGACAGATGGAAATGAGGAACTCACGTTCCCGAAGTACGGGACGTATAGATTAGAGGTGCTACACAGATTAAAAGCAATTATGACCTCTACGAGACCCTTGCCTAGACCAACTCAGTTCGAAGCCCTTAATGCATGGATTAGGGCAGCGCATGAAAAGAACATGAATAGACGGCAAGAAAGAGTGAAACGTTCGGTAAGAGCAGTACAGGATGCCAAGTGGGATGAGGATGCTAAAAGATGGAGGGTGCATAACATGGAAGTAAACAAATTGTATCCAGTGTTAGAGATGCCCGGGAATAAAAACCCCCTAGAAGAGGATGACGAGAGCGAGACAGAGGATAGCCTGATAAACAGATTATTGACAGACAGGCCGCCTCCGTATAACAGAGCAGGGGGAGATGCCGAGAAAGGGGGGGGCAATGCAGGAGAGCATGGGCCGCTTCCCAGCTCCGAATGGGATCCTGCTGCAAAGAAAGAACTGTCCCAGCCTAGCCAAGTGCAACAGGTGGTCGGGAGGTTTGTGGTGCAAAGAGCGCCAGAAACGGAGTGCGCCACATCCTACGCGTTACCTGATGCACTACAGGTACCGGTTACCATAGGTCCTATAGTATCGGTATATGATCCAGACAGGGCTAGAGGGGAGGAACGGGTACGGAGGGACAGGGAAAGAGCAGAGATGGCAAGGAGGAAGGATACGATCAACTCCCCAAGTCAGTTGCCGATACCAAGAGATTGGAGCACCCCAGTACACACAACAGGAGATCTGGGGGACATTAGATATCCAGAGGATATGAGGGGACCAGGACGGAAATCCTTTCAAGAGTTAAACGAGTACATGAAGAAATGGGATGAGGCAGTTGAGGCTCACAAGAGCATCATAGCGGCGGAAGCTGAAAGAGAAAGTCAGGACAGCAGAACCCGGACTCACTGCGGGGCTGGAGAGAGCAGTCCGGAGTGGGACGGGAGGGAGAAGGACAGTAGGAGAGGCACCCATTGGGCCCGGACTGGAGGTAGATCAGACCTGGAAAATGGGGGCCCAGAGAACGGGGAGGTGTCTCGCCCGATACCTAATGAAGAAGACAGGAGGGTTTGGGAGTACAGGGACAGCTTTAAGTGTATCCACTGTGTGCCCAGTAGGAGAGTACAGAGTGGGAGTTGCGAGAGGCCGCACCATAGTCCCTGTGATGACGGACATGAGCGCAGCCCAGGGAATATGGGAAACCAAGAAGGATCGTATCAGATACTGAGTGATACAAGGCCAAGAGGGGATGGGGACCGAAGGGAGAATAACAGGGAGTCCTACTGTGAGAAAAGAGGAGAGAATGGACAGAGTAAAATAGGGGGTAACAGGCCTGTGTTCCATCACCTTCCAAGAGCGGATGGCCGAGCATGGGATCTGGAGAGATGGGAACAAGAGAGAGCACTCCCCAACTCTCCCGAACCCAAACGAAGGGCCCGGAGTTGGGATGGGAGAGACACCTGTGAACCTCCCTCGAAGGAGATATTGCGAGCAGAATTAAAAGCTAAAAGACTCGATGTCTCAAGCTTAAAGTCAGATCTGGATGACATGGTAGACGGTACCCTGTCCTTAGAAAGAATAGACATGTATGAGCAGGGTGAAATTCTGTTCATGGCAAAGGACGTAACTCGAAAGGCGAGAGCAACCCATGAGAAATTAGTTGAACTAGCAGGCAAATACATGGTAGACCTGTCAAGGACCAAAGCCTTACAGGGCAACCACAGGCTACATTACACAGACCGAGATCTAGATGAGAGGCGAACCATCGGATTGAAAACACACATAAGGGAACTGATCACTGGAATAAGGACATGGAGGGCCCTAGATAAGTGGGAAGAGAGGTGGTCCAAGAGAGGGACCGTCAGGAGAAGCACACTTGGGATGACACCAGGAGGACAGCAGGGAGTAGAGACATACCCTTTGAGGGAAGTCGCAAATGGGACCTATGTCCACGTCCCTTGGAGTAGGGGGGATTTAGCTGCTTTTACCACCTCTTTCCCCAAATTGCGGGAAAACCCAGTGGAATGGTATAAGCAAGTTGAGAGATTCGTAAAAATCTCAAAGGTCCTATGGATAGATTTGAACACGCTGTTTGACATAGTAGTGCCAGGAGATTTGTGGACCGCATGCAAGGTTAGCGCTGAGTGGCCCACCATAGAGCCCGAGAGAGATGCTAAGACTAATGGGCCGTCCGAGAGTGTGATGGCAAAGTTCGAGAGAGTAATGACTTGGCTGAAAGATAAAGTGCCAATGCAAGACATAGATTGGGTAAAAATTGACCGAACAAGACAGGAACCCAAAGAGACAGTTCACGAATACTATGAGAGATTGCTGAAGGCGTTCAAACAGTATAGCGGTCTGGATGTAATGGATCCAAAGGACATAGGGCAATTTGTGTCCAAGTTCGTCTTGGGCCTGAGACCGGATATTAGTTTAATGATACAGCAACACTTGATCTGTTGGCAAAATAAACCCCTAGACGAAATACTGAGGTATGCTAGGTACTGCTGTGATGAGATAGACTCCAAGGCTAAGAAACTAAAGGAGAAACTGATGGTGGTACAGATGCAGGCAGCTGGGAAGGGGGGACAGCAGCAACAGCAACCAGGAAACGGTACTGGAGGAAAGAAACAGTACAGTCAGAACAAGGGCAATGAGGAGAACTCCACCTTTAGACCCAGGATGGATATAACTGCCTTAAAGAAAACAACTAGGTGCCACCAGTGTAACGAGGTGGGACATTGGAAACGCGAGTGTCCCTATAATGTTGAGATAGGAGACCAAGAGGTAGAAGAGGAAGTGACCCAGAGTGCGCCTGCAAGAGGGGTAACGCAGTACCAGGGAAAGGTGCTCAAAGGGGGGGGGCCACCTCCCCGAGCTCAGTTCCCGCAGCCACCCAGAGTAGGGACTATGGGTAAGACCTATAGACAGATGCCACTGTTTGTCGGGGGAGAGGAATGCTATTATGTGGACCCGCTAACTGGACAGAGGGTAGAAAGGGATGACTGCACCCTCGGGGCAGCTCTGGAGGTAGATCAGAGGGGACCCTATGTTGAGGCCGAAGTGGCAGGGTTCCCCACGACATTTCTAGTGGACACAGGAGCCACCCGATCCACGATCAGGTCAGCCGCAGTGCCAGGCCTGCCCATGTCTGGAGAGACCATACAAGTGGTGGGGGTCGCTAACAGGAGAATGACCAGTCCTCTGACGGAACCCGTGCAGGTGAAAATAGGGAAGTACAGTGATGAGCACCAGTTTGTGGTTTGCGATTCTAGTCCTGTATGTCTGCTAGGAAGAGATCTTTTATGCAAATTGAACTGCACTATATACTGTACACCGCAAGGAGTGGAGGTACTGACAAATGATGATGATGCTGACTTTAAAGTCGCCAACTCCAGAATATGTGTGGAACTGTATCCCACTTTGACAGTAGACGAGCTCCCCTGGGATCTGAGAGA
Organism: Lissotriton vulgaris; assembly: GCF_964263255.1. NCBI lineage: Eukaryota > Metazoa > Chordata > Amphibia > Caudata > Salamandridae > Lissotriton > Lissotriton vulgaris. The sequence continues at coordinate 462,844,868 of NC_141685.1, read as the reverse complement.
GACCGTTGCTCCAGAAGTATGGGATTTCACTGGGGAAGAGATTGGGTTGGTAAAAGGAGTAGACCCAGTGAAAATTGTAGTGAAACCACATGCTGAGTTCCCAAGAACCCCTCAGTATAAATTGACCCCAGAAACGATTGCAGGCATAAAACCCGTGATTGAGTCCATGATTAAGCAGGGAATACTGAAGGAAATCGTGGGTAGTCCATGTAACTCCCCGATTATGGGTCTGCAGAAACCAAATGGGAAATTTCGGATAGTACAGGACCTCAGAAAGATTAATAATATAGTCGTTTTGTGTTGTCCAGTGGTACCGAATCCATCCGTGATACTGTTTCAGATACCGTTCCAAGCAGAATGGTTCACTGTAATTGATCTTTGCCAGGCTTTCTTTTCGATCCCTTTGGACGAAGAAAGCCATTTTCTTTTCGCATTTAAGCTGGAAGGTCGCGTTCTAACATGGTGTCGTATTCCTCAGGGGTATACAGAGAGCCCATCGATCTTCAACCAGCTCCTGAAGAGAAATCTTGAAAGTCTAGTACTGCCCCAGAGGTCAGTTCTGGTCCAGTACATAGACGACCTCCTTGTGGCGTCAGAGACAGAGGAAGCTTGCAGGGAAGACTCTATTGCTTTGTTAAATCATCTAGCCGAAAATGGGCATAAGGTGTCCCCGGGAAAATTGCAGTACTGCCTGACAGAGGTACAGTACTTGGGACACAGAATTGAGAAAGGGAAACGGAAGGTGTCACCAGACAGGATAGAGGCCATCATGAAGATGAATGCGCCTAAAACGCAGAGAGAAGTCAGGATGTTTCTAGGAATGGTGGGATATTGCCGACAGTGGATCGCAAACTTTTCACTGAAAGCAAAGCCCTTACAAAAACTGACGCACAAGGAGGTGAGTGATCCGGTACCATGGGACAAAGACTGTTTGATGGCGTTCCTGCAGCTGAGAGAGGACTTGTGTCGTGCTCCGGCTCTGGGAATGCCAGATTACGATAAACCATTTTTGCTCTATTGCAGTGAGAGAGAAGGATGCGCGCTGTCTGTGTTAGTCCAAATCCATGGGAATGCCCGTAGACCAGTCGCGTATTTCTCGGCTACTTTAGACCCAGTAGCCGCAGCGTTGCCCGGATGTCTCAAATCCGTTGCCGCAACGGGTGTCAGCATTGAGAGATGTGAGAATATTGTAATGGGGCACCCATTAGAGGTGCATGTGCCCCACTCTGTTGAATTGTTGATGACCAGGACCAAAACCCAGCATCTGACGAATAGCAGGCTCACGCGCTATGAGCAAGTTATTCTTGCTGCAGAGAACGTGACCCTCAGGAGATGCTCTGTTTTGAACCCTGCCACCTTGATGCCACTTCCAAACGATATTGAGGGTGATGATGAATGTACAGACCATGACTGCCTCGATGTGACTGAACTATGCACCAAACCAAGACCCGACATCGTAGATGAGCCACTGACCGACCCAGATGAAATTTTCTTTGTCGATGGCTCATGTGTAAGAGACGAAGTTGGGCAGTTAAGAGCAGCTTACGCTGTTTGTACAATTACTGGAGTAGTGGAAGCTGGATGCCTGGAAGGAGTACACTCCGCTCAGGTAGCCGAGATTATTGCCCTGACGCGTGCCTGCCTGGCAAGCAATCAAATCCGAGTCACCATATACACTGACAGTCAATATGGTTACGGGGTAGTTCATGATTACGGGCAGTTATGGTCTCAAAGAGGTTTCATGACCTCTTCAGGCTCTCCCATTCGCAATGGAGAGTTTGTGCGCCTGTTGTTAGAGGCATTGCAATGTCCAGCAGGTATCGCAGTTGTGAAGTGTACCGCACATACCAGAAATATGGACTTCGTGTCACAAGGCAATAGATATGCCGACGAAGTCGCACGGTATTGCGCGGAAACAGGGTACTCTTTCACCGAGGTGGAAGTGGGTGGAATAAATGTAAGGACTGAATTAGCTATGATATTGGAAACTGTTGATACTTGGGACGAACTGAAGGAGATGCAAGAAAATGCTCCTGACTGTGAAAGAGAAACATGGCAAAAGGCAGGATGTGTAGTGGGGGAGGCCCATTTCTGGGTTTCAGCAGATGGCAGAGCAGTGTTGCCCAATGAGATGGTGAGCCCAATGGCCCGACACATACATGGTCCTGTCCACTTAGGAAGAGATGCTATGCTGAGAGTGTTTAGACAGACCTGGTACAACCCCAAGTTCAGAGTAGCAGCCGAAGCAGTGTGCCAGCGTTGTGTGACGTGCCAGCAGTTGAATGTAGGGAAAAAGACACCAGTTGCACTGAGCCACATAGGGAGGTCAGGAGGTCCATTCAACCGAATGCAGATAGATTTTATTGAAATGCCAAGGTGCAGCCGCCTCCGTTATATCCTGGTGGTTGTTTGCGTTTTCTCCAGATGGGTTGAGGCATATCCTACACGCAGGTGCGACACCCTCACAGTAGCTAAGATATTGCTTAGGGAACTTATCCCGCGCTTCGGGGTGCCGGCCTCTTTGGAATCAGATAGGGGAACGCATTTCAACAGCTCGCTTGTGAAAATGATTTGTGCAGCTTTGAATATAGATCAGAAACTACATTGCAGTTATCGACCAGAAGCTTCAGGAATTGTGGAGCAGATAAATGGCACCATCAAGGCCAGAATTGCGAAGGTGTGTTCATCAACATCCTTGAGTTGGCCTGATGCGTTGCCATTGGTCCTTATGAGCCTCCGTAGTACCCCGGATAGGAGAACGGGTTTGTCTCCTCACGAGGTGTTGATGGGAAGAGCAATGAGGTTACCTTCTGTCCCAACTGCTGCATTGATTAGCATCACAGATGATATGATCCTGGACTATTGTAAGGGGCTGTCTGACGCCATTCATTCTGTGTCCCTTCAGGTGCAGGCTGCCGAGGTACCATCGTGCCAGGACCCTTGTCACGACTTGCTTCCTGGGGACTGGGTCCTGGTGAAAAAGCACGTGAGAAGCAGCTGCTTGGATGTTCGTTGGCGTGGGCCCTTCCAGATCATCCTGACCACAAACACGGCTGTGAAAGTGGGAGGCCTGCCCAATTGGATCCACGCGTCGCACACGCGGAGAGTTCCAGCACCTCTGGAAGAAACAGCTCCTCTCTCGGATAGACGTTCAGCAGTGGACCGAGAAGCCATAGAGGGGGCTAGCCAAGCTGTAGAGGTGCCAGCGGAAGCAGGGAACGAGTCTGACCAAGCTGAGGACGGTCAGTACAACAGCGAGACAGACGACGCTACTGAAGGGGAAAGTAGCTGGGAGTACGAGTCAGACGCTGATAGGTCTGACAGAGAGCGTGAACAAACGAGAAGAAGACGGAGTAGAAGGGTACGCGGAGAAGCTGATTGGCCGCAGAGAAGGAGCTCTAGCCTAAGGTCAACTCTGGAGAGAACCCTTCCTCCGATATCAGAAGACTCAGACCCAGAAGACGGTGCTCAGGGCGCTGAAGCACCGGAGTTGAGGAGGTCAAGAAGAGTGCGGGTGCCTAACAGAAGATACTCCACCCCTGAGTGGACATATCTGGCGACAGATGGCTTCGAAACCAGTGACAGGGAGGATCAGAGCGGTGGTGGTGTCCAGTTCTGAGCCCATCGTAACAGTGGAGATACGACTGTTAGTACCCGGAGTCGAACAAGAAGGGTCACTGACATTCATGCTCCCCCGTCCTCCCCGCCTCAGCAAGATAAAGGACATGTTTCTCACAGAATTGCAATTCCCTGATTTTGGTACAAAGATATCAGCCGCAGAAGAGCACAATCTTCGTCTGGAAATATTGAATTTTGCTGTCGAAGCTGCAGGCGAGCGCCTGATAGTGGATGCTTAAAAGACTTTGTAAATAAGCGTGAAGAAAAGAAGATTACCTAGCGCCTAGGAAGCAGAGAATCTTAGGGACTTTCCCTGAGTTGATGGAGAAGGGCTAGGGTTGTCTATATTGAACTAAAAGGAACTTTTGCGGAAAAGGTTGTCAGCTTCCAGTTGCGTGGTTCTCAAGACCAAAAAGGAGTAAAGAGACTGTAAAGGAACGAAAAAAAGAAAGGAACTTTGTGCTGAGTTACGAGAGAGCCACACTATCTGACGAAATGGAGGCTGGTACCCAGAACCGCAGAGCGAAATGTATAATAGGTACACTAATAGTAGGAGTGATAATATTAATAGCTTTAGTAGTAACAGTCTCCTATGTAAAGGGACGTGAGGAAGAGGCAAAGGTAACTGATGTGAAATCCGTAGAGGCGCTTACACCCACCGTTGCTGGTGGGAAAGGGGAAAACACACAAGAGAAAGCGTTATTAGCTGCAGAAGCCCGCAGGTTACACGTGGATGAGTCCCAAGGTGACTTTAGGTCAAATGCTTATGCAAAATTATTATATGAATACGTGGATGCCATGGAGGTCAAGGACTGTTACGTCTGCATGCAGTTGCCGGCGTCTGTAGATGAAGGCATTCGATATCATCACCTCCCGCTGACATATGGCATTACATGTAGCTTGTTGCTTAGTATATTTTATGGGAGAGATAGTTTTGAATACTATTTCTCCAATTATGATGCAGTGTTACCAGAAGTCCCAAATTATAAACAAATGAATAAATGGGACTACTGGAAGAGTGAAGACAGGTTGGCAAAGTTTTTCATTCCTTGGATTACTTTAGATACTTCACATGCCCGCAGAAATAACCTGACATGCAAGGTGTCAGAAGTCGAGAAAAAGTTCATAGGGCAGGTGGATGATCGGAATAGGAGACAAAAGATTTTGAAAAAATCAGGACAATGGAAAACAGATTGGACCGATGAAGAAAAGGCACACAAGAGAAAGGGTAGTAGTGGTCCAATAGCTTTAGATAGAACGCAGAGAGGAAAGTTATGTCTTCATAGAGCCAAAACGTATTATGAAAATGTATACGTGGGAGAAGTTAGCTGTGAACATGCTTTCAATTTAGAGTACTACACCAAGGACTTTCTGAAGGGAATGCAAGTGATTCCAAATGTATATTTCGTATGTGGAAGAAATGCTTACGTGAAGCTACCTGATAATTGGTATGGCTCATGTTACTTGGCAATTATCTTCCCTAAAATATACCATGCCCAAGACTTAGAGATCATCGAGGGCAAGACATCATCAAGGGGAAGGAGAGATGTAGGAGGTGTAGAAATGGTTGGAGATGTCTTTGGAGCTGTGTTCCCTCTTCTGGGATTAATTCTTAATGATGTTAAAATTAGACGACTAGCAACAGTCGTAGACAGGTTGTCTGCCAGCACTGCTCAGTCCTTAATGCTGGTAGAAGGAGAGATGCAATCGATAAGGGCTATGGTTCTTCAGAACCGTCTTGCCTTAGATGTCCTATTAGCAAAAGAGGGCGGAGTCTGTAAGGCTTTGAAGGTCCAAGAATGTTGTACTTACATTCCAGACAATTCGAAGCCCCTTGAAAAGGTTATTAGGAACATAACTGATATTCACAAGGAGATCGAAGACCTGAGCAGAGAAAATGTCTGGGAAAAGGTGGGCCAAGGGATAAGTGACGCTGGAGGTTGGCTCACCACCTTAGGCAAAAGCTTTGTGTGGAAAATACTAAAACCTATCATCATAATATTGATCTGTGGGATCGTGTTGTGGGGATTGGTGAGGGTATTCAAATGGTACAGATCAAGAAGGTCAGAGAGGGCTCGGAGAAAACAGCTGCAGAGATTGGCTGCCATACAAGATAGTCAGTACCGGAGTCTGAGGGCTTTGGAAACACAGAAACGAGTTATGCTAGCAATCACTGCAGTTTGAATATTAATGATGACCCCGAGAGGTCATCAAAGGGGGGAACTGAGAGAGCGCAAACTGACCAAAATGTAGAAATACATCACACTTACACGTAGTAAGCACAAATCATAAAGAGAAATGCCATGAGTGCTGATAGTATCCATAGTTATATTCTGAAATGTGTAGTTAATATAGAAGTTTAAATAGAAGTGGAACTAATACAGAAATGTGTGAAGTAATACGATTTTATTAAGCGTGATTATTCCTGAATCCATGTTGTGTAGCTGCTAAAATGTAAGATGGCATACGGAAACGTTGAAATGTGGTAGGCCTCAGGGCCAGAGCAAGGCGGGAGGGGGAAGATGATTAAAATTCACAATATGGATTGCACTAATGTTTAGTATTAATGAGTAGGCTTTTTGATTTATAGATGTGTTTACCGAAATCAGTAGAATATGAGTACTAACATGCTAATAATTAAAGAAGAAGTTGAATGCTATAAAATGTTGTAGAGTTGGAAAGCTTTAATGTTGATTTATACGTATTAGTCTGGGTTGGGGAATGTTGCAATGCGGTTGGAAGACCATGAGAATTGGGAGTAGGCTGCAGATGTCTGTCTGGAAGAGAAAAGGGGGTATTCAATTATTAATATAATGAATAGAAGCTTGTTCAAGAAATGGACCAGACATGGAGGAGGGTTCCGGAATGTTTAAGGGGTATCAGCGGGCCGGAGAAGAGTCTGAGAAGCAAGGTCGATTCTAACCACAAGGCCTCATCATGGAAAAAGCCAGAAGCTACACCACGTGAGGGGCGTCTCACAAGGGGCGTCCTAAAATGTTGTTGGATTTTTGTATTAGGGACAGCACCCCTGGGTGGAGTTAGAGCAGACGCCTGAGGACCCTTTAGAGAGCGGATGGGTAGGCAGAGAGGGGCCATGATTGGAGAACTATAGGTTTTCACCAAGAGTTCGAGAGTGGGTGGCTTCCCTTGGGAGTCATTCACTGCTGACACCTTTGATAGGTTGAGACCTGGTTAAGTAGGGATACCATCTAGAGCAGGGTAGGGAAAGCCTAACCTGTATTTTCCTTCCGCCTGTAAATGAGTGATAGATTTCAATATGTGTCTATGCTAATAGCACTATTGTTTTTAGAACTGGTATTGATAGTTTCCGTTGTTCGTCTGAGGGCTTTCAGAGAACACGTGTACGTAGTTGGGCCCGTGTATCTGGTGAATCTCATTTTGAGATGCTTGTACCTGCAACTTATAATAAATCTTTGAAAGCTAGAAGTTGTTTGTGATCCTTTGAAGCAGAGTCCTTTACTGGGAGAACTAACTTGGTAAGAGATGCACTTTCTTTCCTCAATGACAGGCAATAAAGATTCAGTCGGCCAGACCGGGGTTTTAGATCGATAGTGATAAGGCATTGATCAAAATCTCAACCCTTCCAAGGTCTTCAGCGTGGAAAATTACCCAGCAACTGTTCAGGGTGCCGCCTCTCTGACAACTGCCACTACCAGTTGGGGTAGAAATCACCCTGGCCTCTTTTTGTATTTTAGCCTGTAATAGGTATCTTTTATGGAAAGGGCTGCACAGAAATCCATCTGATTTGTGCACTCTCGATTTTTCCAAACAGGAACTTGATCTTAATTTTGTGCCTGTATTTTGCGCATTTGTATGTGGTTTGTTATATTTGTTATGTTTTTATGATATAAAAGCACATTGAAGCTTGTTTTACTGGCATATGTTGCACCGTTTAAATTTAATAAACATTCCCTCAAATCGAAACCATCAAAAATTCCAATGGATGGCGTAATTTTTATATAATTTAATATATATTATGTAATGTGCTAAACATTTTTTTTCAGTCCATTGTATGTGAAAGTAAATCTATGTACAAATCTGCCATATTCTCGATATTTGATTCTCCCTACAAAGGACTAAATATGGCTAAATAATGAGGCTGTCTGTGTGCACTAATTTTGAAGTGGCCCTTTGACCCATTTGCCATTTGCAGACAGTTTGAAAAGTTTGCTTAAGGGCTGTTCTGATTTGCTACATTGAGCCACCACAATGCTCTTAACACATGGCCATATTCCCCCACCCCCCCTTCGGCTCGTTGTAGTACGGCGCGGAGAGCACACAACTCACCGAGGTGCTTTTGCCCCTTTCTAAACGCCCAGAGACGATAAGGCAGAGAGCTGGAACCTCAGTGCTTGTACTGGCTACAGTAAGGACATAACGGTGTCACACCTTGCTTGTTTTGTATTTAAGATATTGACCTTATGTCCATTCCACTAACACACTAAAATTGCTGACAGGACAGCCCGGGGACAAAGTTAAGCAAAATGGCTAACAACAAGGGGAAGAAGCACTCCCCCCAATATAGATCAATCCGCCCACAGACTGTTAGCATACCAGGAGAAACTAACACCATCCACAACAATTGATCTATAACAACCGAAGTAGGACTAAAAGAAAAATTAATGGAAAGTGAAGCAGGACCACAACAATAAGCCCACAGCTAATGGATAAAGAAATAGGACTGAACAGCTGCATATGAGTCTCTATCCAAAGGTGGCCATATTGGAATGGCTCCACTGCAGGGATACACCATACACCCTACCCCTTCTAACCTCCTTGCCCAAGAACTGCAGGTCAGAATTTACATCTAACTCTGCTAACATATAGTCCTCCAATAGACCTCACAATCCAATACTATACCTTTTTTGCCCACCACCACTATAACCCTAGGCCTTTCGCCTAGACCTTCCCCTAGCATACTTCTCAAGAGACGCCAATAACACATTCTAGGGGATTTTTTATCTCCCCTCTTGCCCACCCAAATTACTACCTTACCACCACAACAGTCGACACCTGCCCCCATACCAACTGTCCCCCCTACCTTTTGGCCACCCAAATTTCTACCTAGCCACCTCTACAGTCGACACCTGCCTTCACACCAACTATCCCCCCCTAAGCCCCACTCCAATCATCCCCCCTTACCCACCTCCCTAAACCCAACCTCACACTCCATATCGCTGACTGCTAACCGAGATCCACTCACATCTCGCACCCCTGAACACATTACCAACTGTATCGACTATACCATGGAGGGAATAGGCTCGCACACCTACTCCATCACTTACCCCCCCAAGCTCTCGAAAAATGCAGCTAAACGTTTTAAACACAATCTTATAAAACGCCACCCTGAAACACCCATTGCAGATTCCTACTTCTCATTACACAACGGACACACTACCAATGACATCATTTTCTACACAAAACGTAGAGCGCAATGGAAGAATGCACTCCTAACCCTATTTACAATCTCTTCCACCAGGAAAACCGCTCATGGCTTAGTTATTTATATTGCCCCCTCCCAACTTTTCCAAGCGACTGCAACCATCACCATATATAAGAATGAACCATCCTCATGCAAGCCATAGATCGTAATCTAAACCTCCTAGATAACATCTTCCCTATTATCAAAGAGCAAGTGTCCAAACCCCAAACGGCCACTCAGACTATTCCCTTCGCTAATACTCAAAGTAGCCCACAGTTCACCCATGCCGTCATCAACAACACCCCTTTCCGACCATTACCAGCATATGACCCATATGCCACTCCCCCTCAGACTACCCACCACATTAACTCACTCCATTCCACCTCACCAAACCCACCTGACAACCCCTTATCTCCACTACACACTCCAGTGATCTCAATGGAGACACATTCCATCACCCCTACGCCCGAAATCCACATAATTCACCTACCCAACATAGCCACCCCTCCTATGCACCCCCAGTAAATATTGAACACCCTTACCGACCATAACAGACGCCCCTGTGGCTAACAACCTACCTTCCATCACTAACATTCACGCAAACAAAATCTTGCTGAACATTGACACTTATAGGAAACACGCCCCACAACCTAGACCATCACCCGGACTTCAGATGTCAAGACATAATAAGACACCCCACTACCACATAGAAGACATGCGGCTCTCCGGTCACACCTTGGCCCCAAGCTAGCCCCCAAAACCGACATCACCACACACCAACCCTCACAGCCCACCTCCCCACATCCACAATTCTTCCCACACCCACACCCCAGCCACCCCCCCCCCACAACCCACCCTTCACACATACTCACACCTGCAGCACCCCCACCTTCCCCATGCACAGTTGCCCCAAACCACATACCAGACCAGACTTCATTGCATGCACCGACACACATTTAACACAACCCCATACCCCACTCTTATCCACCCCAACAGACAACTCATCTCACACATCCACACCCTTCCAAACCCCACCCACACCCGCCACAAACCTCACACCAAGCAAGACTTCAGTGCATGCATCCACATCCACGCTCATAACACAGCCTCACACCCCGTTCCTACCCGCACAAAAGCCCAGACTTGATGAGATCATGATCTCTCTAAATCAAATTAAAAAAAAACTCCAAGCTCTCAACGATCGTCTCTCAAGACATTCTTGGGAAGTTAGAGCCACAAGACACCTCAAATCTAGCTGGCTGAGGAACCAATTAACATCCAACGCGAACCTCCATCGCCCCACCTGGCCCTCAATCCCCACCTATAATAACTCCTCACGACCAATCAGAAGCTCTAACCCGCCTTTGGAGAATGATTTACTCTCTCTGGTGAGTTCCCACCCCCATGAAACCACTCATTCCCGCCTCAGCGCTGATCCCTACTATCCCCCCCAACTCACATAGAACCACTAAACCAAACATTAGAGGAGTCATAGACAATAACCTCAGAAGAGTCCCAATCACCCAGGAACCTTCCTCAACCCTCCTCTCGCCCAAACTTAAATGCATACTCCTAAACTGCAGATTGGCCTCTAGACATGCAGCAGACATAGCCGATCTCATCCTCAACCAAGAACCAGACATAATAATGCTAACTGAAACCTGGTTAAAGGAATTCTCCACACCAATCATTGACATTCTAGTGCTACCTAATTACAACATCATCAGACTAGACAGAACTGGTCAGTCGGGGGTGGTATCGCCTGCATCCATCGCAGTAATATTTCAGTAAACAGAGCCATTCCCCTGCATTCCTATCTTGTGAATACATATGCCTGGACATCACTAGTAATGGCAAACCTATCTGCTCTCTGCACATCATCTATCACCCTCCAGGTGGGAACCTCGCTTTCACCGAACACTTCATGGACATGGTATCCTCGAACACGGGGAGACCAAATACTCAAATATTCCTTGGAGATTTCAATCTCCACTGGGATGATCACAACAATACAGTGGTTAACAGTCTCAAGAACTTCCTAGTTGACCTAGACCTAACCCAATTCTGCAACTCTCCCACTCACGACAAAGGTTCGATACTGGACCTAATAATCTCTAAAAGAGACTCCATTCAACTGGAGTCGATCCAACCGTGTGATTGGTCAGACCATCACATTATCACCTTCACCATTAAGGAAACTATGAAACTAAACTCAGTTCAATCCACAAGACCAAAAGTGTGGAAAAGAGACCTGAAAAAAATCAACCCCAATACCCTGCCGTCCTCCTGTTACAACCAACTCTTATCCCCTGCCAGATCTTCCGATGTACATGTTCCCACCAATCATTATCTTTCTGCCATGACCTCGATAATAGATGAGGTCGCTCCTCTTCAATTAAAAAGACCCTCCATAAAAGATTCCAAACCTTGGTACAACGGAATACTCAATGAGGACAGGCGCTCAATCAGAACTTCTGAGCGTGCTTGGAGATCGGAGCCATCCACCAATCACCTCAAAATCCTCAGAACAAAGAGAAATGCATATTTCAGTAAGATCAAGCGCACTAAAGCCAACTTTTTCAGCCTACAACTTGACCAGGCAAGAAATCGTCCCAGAAAACTTTTCGAACTTATCAAAACCCAATCCAAGGAGGCACCTCATCGTCCACAAGACATAACATGCCCACAGCCAAATTGCGAAGAGTTCTCCAGCTTCTTCATCTGAAGACCGACACTATCAAGAACGACCTCCTAATTGATTTAGCCGTACACGTAAGACCGCACCCACAAACCCCCCCCGCACTCTCTACTGCATCATGCCAACTCCCTTCAAAGCCTAACCGAAAAAACAATGCAACCTGGTCTTCATTTACTACCTACTCCGAAGAAAACATTGGCAAAATCCTAGGTGCCCTGAACCCGGCCAATCACTTCGTTGACCCGCTTCCAGCAAAGGCAGTCAAAGACCTAACTCCTCTGCTTCTACCTCTCTGGTCCAAGATCATAAACAGTTCACTTCAACAAGGTTGCATCCCAGATTGCCTCAAAGTAGGCCAAGTATCACCCATACCAAAGAAGCCCATGGCAGACCCTGCGGACCTAAACAACTACCGCCCTATTTCCAATATTCCAACCTTAGCCAAGCTCCTGGAAAATGTGTACATCTACATCTAACAAAGCATATCGATCACTTCGACCTCCTTAACAAACACCAATCAGGCTTTCGGGCAGGTCATAGCACTGAATCAGCCATGACACACATAATTGATGATGCATTGCATATTCTCAACCAAAATGGTTCCTGTTTACTCATCCTTCTAGACCTCTCCTCAGCCTTCGATACAGTCAAACATGAAAACCTGTTAAACCTCCTGGAACACAGAATGGGTCTATCAGGGGCAGTACTAAGTTGGTTTATCTAATTTCTCCAAAATCGGACACAACAATTCAAAGTCAATAAATCCTTGTCCAACCAGTCCCGGTGATGTTGGGAGTCCCACAAGGTTCCTCACTATCCCCTACACTGTTTAATCTCTGCATGGAACAACTCACTGAAATTCTACAAGCCTCCAAGGTGCAATATCATATGTATGCAGATGACACACAACTATACCTTAAGATCCACACCCTAGAGGACATCAAATTGCTTAACACAACGCTCAGAAATACCCAAGCCTGGCTAGCAGAAAATCATCTCAAACTGAATGCCCTAAAGACTGAATTCCTTCTAATAGCTCCACCCGCACAAATCTCAAAATGCAAGATTGGCTCAGACACATTACGGCGCTCAACGTCCAACCCTCCATTGTGGACTCAGCGAAGTCACTGGGAATAACATTGGACAGCAACCTTAACATGCAAAAACATATCAGTAGTGCTACAAAGGGAGCAAACTTCCAGATACACGAACTGCGGAAAATGAAACCCTTCCTACCACCAAATGACTCCAAGCAAGCAGTACAAGCTCTAATTATCCCTAGAGTAGAATACGGATGTGTCTCTCTGTGCAGCCTACCCAAAGCTTCTACGGCTCCATTACGAGCCTCAATCAATGCAGCAGCAAGACTCATAACTGGTTCTAAACGAAGCTCCCACATTTCCCCTGATCTACAATCCCTGAACTGGTTACCCTTGGAAGCCCGAATTCATCTAAAAATAGCATGCATGACGTACAAAGCCATGCATCACAATGCCCTCAGCTACTTGGCACAGAAGCTGACAATCTCGGGTGGGATCAGACCCTCAAGAAATGCTGAAAAACTACTTCTGAAACCTCAAAAATTCAATAAGAAAAAAACATATAACCGATCCTTCTCTGGGATGGCACCCAGAATTTGAAATGCCTTACCCCCAGAAACCAGACTCAACCCTTCCACCTCCTCATTTAAAAATGAAGTAAAAGCCATTCTCATGGCCAAATTCACATGAATATGGTACATAGAAATCCTCAACCTGTACGGGATAAAAGTCCTCTGTAAGCAATCTTGGCATTATACTGACCCTCGGTCTCACACTACGAGACAGACTGTATATCGCTTCTTACTTTGTTCGCCCTTGTATAATACCCCCCTGTTCATATGTTTTGTTTTGATCTGCTCTTCTTTTTCTTTGATGTATAAGTAACATTTATTGACTGTATAGCGCTCTGATATCCGCCAGGATCTTGTTCGCGCTCTATAGAACTTTCAAAATAAATAAAAATAAATAAAAGGTTTCTGTGCTCGGTCATTATGATTTGCAACTTGCAGCCAATCAGAACCCCCCTCTGGGAGCTCCAGACTGAGTTTTGTGATCTGGGGAAGTGCAGGCAGTCTTGCAAAGACTGTTTTCCTGTGTTTTGGCATGGAATCTGTTTCTCTAGTTTGCCAGTGGAGGTCATTTTGGCTGTTTTATCATAATTCTACTCCAAATAAGGCAAATTCACCGGATTCAATTTTTGCCTATTTCTCACACACATACAGTTACATACTACAAGCTGTAAGGTAGGTTAGGTATCTAATGTACTCTCTGTCTTTGGTATCTGAACTAAAGTAGTGAATGACCTGGTCTCAATGTGCGCCTGAAGGAGGGGACCGAATCCCAACCACTGGAAGGTACTTACTCAGCAAGTATTTCAACAGACTGTTACCGCCATGTGTTCAGATCGGCTTCCTTGGCAGGGGGGTCCTTCCATCGCACCTAGGAACACTGACATTGCTCAAAGAACAGCTATGTTGAGACTGCTGTTTGATTTTGTCTCCGAGCTTCAGGATAAGGCTCATTGTATCTCTAAAGAAAGGAAGTATTCATCATCTTTTCAACGACACTCGGCAAGTGGACCTAATTCATATTAAGTGAAGACTACCTTTCAACAGCCATCCAGGAGGCAACAATCTCAAGAACAATCTTTCAGATCTCCAGGAAAATCCTGGGGCATATTACCAAGGGGGGCGATAGGCAATTATCGCCGGTTTAGCGGCCGTTTTCGGCCGCTAGGCGGCGATAATTCTATTGCCTATTAGCAAGCTGTCGCTAACTGATGTTAGCGACAGCTTTTAGGCGATAGCGAGCGGTTTGGGGCCCTCTTCGCATGCCAGCGATATTTATCGCTAATGACATGCAAAGTGGGCGTACCCATCCTGTTAGCGACTGAAAGCAGTCGCTAACGTCGCTATCGCCTATTAGCAAGGCACGCGTAGCAATGGAAATATTCCCCGCTATCGCCAAAAACTAACACCTGCTCAGACCAGTTCTTAGCCATGTTATCCAATGGGAGGTGGATAACATGGCTAAGAGCATTTAGTCGCTAATGCTTGAATATCGCTGTATTCTCAGCGATATTCACGCATTTCGCCGTTATCGCTGGATATTTTAGCACAATGGAGAAAAACGTTGCTAATAGCATGTTTTCTCCGCTAACATATCCAGCGATAGGCAGCGATAAAAAAATTGTCGCTAAGCCTATTTAGCGATAAATATCGCTACTTGTTGGTAATATGCCCCTCTGTTCTATAAAAAGCCGAAGCAGGACACAGGAACAAAAGGTCAGCATTCCCGTCTATGCCAAGTCAGAGATCAGATTCTGCAGCTTGTTTCTGAATGGCAAAAGATCACAACAAATCGTTGGGTTCTTCAAGAAGTCAGAAATGGCTACTCAATGGAGTTTCTCTTTGAACCGGTATTAACTGGGACCACATATACTCCGCTCCCCCATGATCAAATAAAGAGGGAAGTTCCTGTAAGAGGAGTTGTGACTCTTCAAGCAGGCAGGGCAATCGTTCTGGTTCAAGAGAAGGACAAAGGCCTGGGAGTACACTGTATCATCTTTCTGGTTCTGAAGGGTTCTGGGAGTTGCATCCTGTAATCGACTTGAAGAACCTCAACTAACTTTTCAGAATATCAGGTTCAAGGTGGAAACCTTGCAGAGGATTGTTTCATTGATCCTGTCCAACAACTTTCTGCATCTTATAGAAGTGCATCTCCATATACTGATTGCTCTGACCCATCACAAGTTTCTGAGATTTGCTTTGAACATCCAACACTGGCAGTTCAAGGTTCTTCCCTTCGGTCTAAAGTCGGCGCCAAGTGTATTTGCAAAGATGATGGCTCCAGTGGTTGCTCATCTTCATCTGCAAGGGATTCCACTTTTTTCATACCTCGATGACTGATTAATTTATGCCTCAATGATAGCTCAAACCAAACTGATGTGGCTACAAATGAAATACGCCATTATTTTTCTAGGCCTTCTTCTCAACATCAGGAAATGCTAGCTTCAGAACAGATCTGGGGAAGGTGTTTCTTACCAAGTAGATTATAAAACATCTTCATTTGGCAATTCAAAAGCTACTGTCCACTCTAGAGGCTGCAGGCAGAAAATGGTTAGAAGTCCAGATGCACACTGCAGCGACAGTGCATACAGCCCAATGGGCAAGTTTGCATCTGCGTCCACTCCTTTGGTATTCAAACAGTGAATGGTCCCTAATCTTTCATCCTTTAGACAAGATAATTCTGATTTCATCAGAAACAATGGAATCTCTTGCTTGGTGGTTGGATGTATGTAATCTGCAAAGGGGTGTGGAGATGCGTCTGTATCCTCCGGTTAGTCTTGCAACTGACGCCAGTCATTTTGGATGGGGTGCAACAGTCCTGAACAAAACCTGTCAATTCAAGTGGACTCTCCCTAATGGTCAGAGGTCTTCGAAATGGAGAGAGTTGAATGATGTGTTTCGGGCACTGAAGCCATTTCAAGCTCTTTTACTTTATAAGAATGTTGGTGAAGCCATACAAAACTGTAGAAGCAAAGGAGTACCCGACTGAAGAGCCTCAACCTAGTCGCAGTTCAGTTGAATTCCTGGGCAGAACCTGTCTGTGGTTCACATGAAAGGAGTCAACATGGTATTGGTGGACTCACTGAGCCAGATACTTCCCTCTTCACTCAATCTCTGTCTTTTCAGAATGACTTTCAATAACATTTGTAAAAGTTTTGAGGATCTGTTTTTCGATCTGTTTACATCTAAGGCAATGCACTTCTACCAAGAATCTGCACCAGGCTTCTGGAGGAGAAAGCTTAGGGGTATACGGTCTCGTAATGAGGTGGTCAAAATTACTGCTTTATGCATGCCCTCTTATTCAGAATTTTCTCTTGACATTTCTGGAGAAGGGAGATCCGAATCTAGTTCCCTTTTGGCATGGGGTTCCTGGTTTCCTCTCCTGAAATACTTGGCACTTTTACATCTCCTCTAAGACCTTCTGCTTTGTCCCTACCTCTCAAACTCACTCTGTCAGTTTGAAGGTTGAGAAGTCCAATCTGTTGGTCAGAATTTGAGGAGACCTACTACACTGAAATCCTATCCTAAACACTGGCGGTCCTCTGTTACCTTTGCTGCTCTTTCTTTTAGTTTTTCTATGGTTTTGCTGGTCCTTCTGAATGGGGTTCATCTTAATCTCTAACTCTCTACTCTAAGGTTTCAGGGGTTTGCAATTAAGGCCTTCAGGCATTGTTCTGAGTTAAAATGGGTGATAGAATATTTGTTTTTTAGAATGTGTGAGAGTTTTACGATGTCTAGACCTCCCTTTTCTGTAGCTTCTGCATTGGATTGTTCTTCAGTGCTAAGGGCTCTACAGGGTCACCCTTTCCAATCTTTGGAATTGGTTGATTTCAAATGTCTCTCTTTTAAGGTTATTTTTTGGTTGCTATCACTTCAGCCTGTAGGATAAGTAAATTAAGAGCTTTGATATGTAATCCTTCATTTATCAAGTTTCAGAAGGATGGGGTTATTCTCAAATATAACCCTACCTCTATTTCAAAAGTTAAATCTGTTTTTCACCGATCCCAAAAGTTAATTTCTCCTTCCTTCTTTCCTTCCCACTCCAATTGGGAAAATTAGTTGATATTAAAAGGACTCTTTTGATTATGTTGACAGGTCTCAACAGTATAGAAAAACTGATCATTTGTTTGTAAGGTATGGCCAGTCTGAAAGAGGACAGAAAGCAACATCAATGACTGTAAGCTGTTAGATCAAGTCAATGATCCTACTAGAAGGACAAGACAATTAAGGATCCTTTCCAGTTCAGTGGAAATCCACAAGAACCATGGGAGCTTCCTGGGCAGGATTTCAGGAGTGCCTAGCCAGAAAATGTGTAGAGAAGTCACTTGGTCATCAGAGCATACTTTTGTCAGGCTTTGTTGAGGGCCCCAACAGCAATGATGTCTGGATGTATGGTGCTGATTTGTTTGTCATGGAGTAACACTGATCAAGCGTGTGCGCCATGACATAGGCCTGTCTCACCGTTTGCAGTCTATTTGTACCGAGATGGGCACCCATGCATGTACTGCCTGTATGTGTGCCTGTGGATGGTATAATACTTAAAAAGATGCAGTGCTGTGCAGTGCATGTGTGTTGTATGCTTGTGTTGGATGTATATGTGCCTGTGAATAGTACAATACATGGAAGGTGCATTGCTGAGTATTATATGCATGCACTGAGTATATAAATACCAGTAAATGGTATCCTAGGATGCTTGTTTCCCTCAGACGTAAGTCTTGTGCTCTCCATGCCACTGGAATCAAACTATCCTGGCTGATGAGGGATCAAAGTCCGAAACCGGTCCTAGGATGCTTGTTTCCAGTCCAGGGAGGACCTGGCTTGGCAGTTTGGGCTGGACTGTTCCCATGGGGAACAGGGTCAAGGCGGATTTGCATATGGCTGGGTTCAAAGTGGAATGGCATGGTGAGCAAAATAAACGATGGATTTAGACCCAGATCTCTGTCCTGGGGTGAATGTATGACAGTTTTCTGCATTCTGTCCATCAACTGTTGTTTTTGCAGTAAATGGTATAAAGCATGGAAGATTCTGGGTTCCATTATGGGAGCTGACAGAAGGAGCATAAGGAACGGAACTCCTGAGACTTGTACTACTAGTGGGGCTTAACCTGAATAGCACCTAAAGTTATTGGGGAATAACTACTATCGCTAGCAACACGGGAGTGGGGCTCAGAAAGTGCCTATTGAAACACTGGAGCCCTAACCTCGAGCACTGTCTATTGTTTGTGAATACCGAATTTTACTTTGTGTTGGTATATAAATACTCTTTTTTCATAAAAGCAAGTATTTCACTGGACAATCATTTATTGCTGTTATTGAACAGATTACATTTTGTGAGCCGGTGTTCATCCCCCTCAAGCCTGTGTCTACCTCCCCCTTAAGAAACTTTGGACTGCTAAGCCCAGCAAGATAAGATGGTGTGACTGCATCTTAGGTCAAGAGGTCCCAAAAACTGAGTGCTGCTCCAGAAAAGGATTGCATCAGTGTAAAAGCAGACTTGAATATAGGTGTTTCGATGTACGTATGTATGTTTGATTCTAGATAGTCTTACTCCTCTGGATGGTGTGATGAGGTTTGCTAAGTACATAGGACTGTTTCAGTGAAAAGCTTTGAAGCCACTGGTGGTCTCTCAGAATCAGGGATATATGGTTGGATCTTAGTTTCTCCGCAATGAGTCTGGCAGGGCAATGGAAGATGGGTCTGAGCAGAACGAGAGTTGATGTGAGAAATCTCACTAGGATAGCATTGCATGTGTCAATCCTTGGGAGGATGAAGGCGTGAGCTGCTAATCTAAACTGGTAGTCGGAGAGAAGATATTTAATTTTCTTAAGATGGTGGAGGTGGAACTTGGCAGATTGTGCCATTTTGTTTACTTGTGCTGACAAAGATAATGTGGAGTCCAGTATAAAACCAAGATATTTGACTGTGCTGTTCTGAGCTGGGATGAGAGCCCCAAATAGAATATCTCAGTGAGCTGAGAAGGATCGATTTTGGAGGAGGATTTGCAGGATGTTAGGAGGAATTCTGTATTCAACAGACCCCTTTTCAGACAGTACGAGTTCATCCATCATTGAATCATTTCAGTTTCTTTTAGTTGGAAGAAGGTTTAAGTCTTGTACCAATGATAGTTTTAGGTGTAGCTGTATATCATTAGCATATTGGTGTCGTTTTATGTCAGTGTTGTTTAGAAGCAGCCCAAGTGGTTCCATGCACAGATTGATTATAATTGGAAGACAGGATGGACCCTGTCATTCTTTCTACTATCAAGTTGTAATTCCCCAATTTTTCGAGCTGGGGCCTACCACATCAAGTAGGAGCAGACCCAGCTTAGCACTGTCCCTTTGAGACCCATTATGCTTTCAGGGGTCTTGGTCCACCAATTTGAAGGCAGCTGATAGGTTTAAGAGGAACAGTTGTCTGACTTTCCCATCATCGAGTATGGGGCATAGGTTGTCTTGTAATTTCACGGTGGGAATTTCAAAACTGTAACCTGCCCTAAAGATGAATTGGATACTGGAAAATAAGTCATTTTAGTTTATGTGTTTGTTTAGTTGGAAAGCAGTACATTTTTCAATAGCTTTGCCTAACCAGAGGAGGTTGCTGATGGGTCTGAAATTTTAGAGGATTTCAGTTTCTGCATTTGGTTTTTTGATTACGGGTAATATCCGACTCAATTTTTGATTGCTGGGAAACTGACCTTGGCATTGAGATGTGTTAGTTATTGGGAGCCAGGTTGGACGAGAACATTAGAGCTTCCTTTGATTGTCTTGGCTGATATCACATCTCTGCTCTGAAGCAGGGGGTGGATTTTATTTATTTAGTTAATAAGAACAGTTAGATGTGGAAGGCATGCTAAAAGTCATAACACAGTTTGCTTCCCATACAGCAATACACAAATATATTGAATCATTATGCACAACGTTAATGTTATTAGTTTATTATCTAAAAGTGTTTAAACAGTAATACCAAAAATACAATGTGCGAGATAAATTCATGGTAGATATATTAAGTCAGGCAGATAATTCAAAGAAAGAACCTCCCACACCAGTGTCTTAAAAGCCTTAATTCACATGAAAATAGGACCTTTTTCTGGAAATGACTCATAATATGTGGATTCAGAAATACTCTGGTCCTCAACCACTGAAACCGAATTAGAGACGTCAACACTAGTTTCAATGCGCATTTCTGAGAAGTATTACACTTTCTTTTAGGACCTATAGGTGTGTGATGAGCATATCAGTCAGGTCATAGGTACATTTTTGTCAAATATGTAAATGTCTCTGCTAGTAAAGCATCTTCTATACTGCTTGCTTACAAAAAAGCATAAATAACTAAGCGTACACATGTGCACAGTTATTATGAAAGCATATTTTTTAAATGAGTGGAGTATCGGTAGAGGTTCTTTATTATGATTATAATAATAATTACAATTAGACATATTCTTCATCTTCTTAATATTATTATTATTAGCCCCTTTGCTGAACATATTGCATTATCAGAATTGCATTGTATCCTTGAAGAATATTTTTATGAAATCAAGACGAAGATGAAGTTTGCTTTGTAAGTGGTGAACTTAAAGGAAAGACACAGTAAAATATTGCAAACTTCTGATAAATTATCCTGAATTTTTGATTCTCTTTAGGAAAACCTGTGTGCTCACATGGTTTTCTGAACAAAAAAGCTGTAAATCAAACAACATGTCATAATGACAGCAAACTAAAACAAATGAGCAAAGTTGATTATTTAATGGCAGTTCATGACAAGCATACTCATCCAAATAGTAATCAGTAAATTAATATTCAGAGTTGGACTTGGCCCTTTCTTCAAGGTCATTCCCAAACTTTTTGCCTTCACATTTCTGCTTTCTGAACCAGTTTTTGTTGGTTTTAGGACTCTGCACACTTTACCACAGCTAATCAGTGCTAAAGTGCTTGAGCTCTTGCCTTAACACATGGTAGAATTGACTACACCCAATTGGCCTAATAAATTCACGGTAAAGTGGTACTAAATGTGCCATCGGCCTGTGAATTAAATGCTACTAGAGGACCTGCAGCACTAAGTGTGCCACCCACTTAATTGGCCCTTTAAACATGTCTCAGGCCTAAAAAAACATTCTGCCATGCCTAAGCCTTTCCTTTTGATACATATAAGTTAACCCAGGGTAGGTCCTTAACAGCCCAGATGTCAGGATGCAGTGTATTTAAAAAGTTAAACATGTACTTTTAAGTTTTACATGTTCTGTTTTTTGTACAGTGCATGCCGACAGTCAAACCCGGTTCCCCAGGTGTAAAGTCAGCAGCTCTGTTTATTATGCCACATCACTATGGGTATCCTGTTTCTATCGAGCGCAATAGGCCACTCCTTATACCCTGGGAAAAACGCCCGCTTCACAGACGCTGTGCTTGCATGTCTTTATTATATCTTTAAGTTCCATTCCACTTGTAGATCCTCTCCAGAATCACTGCTCTACCCACGTTATATGTCTTTATGCTTTAATAAAACCATTGTGTGCGGCATGACTGTGTGCTCTTCATGCTTTAATTAAACCATTGTGTGCAGCATGACTGTTTTCTTGCCCCCGCTTTTCCTTCACTCATCCACCGGTGGTACCTGGCTCCTCTTCCTCTCCTGATTAACCACGGTCTAGCTCTTGACTGTTGGGTCACAGCACTTAACGTCTGGGTTTGTTCCCGGCCCGCAAGTGTGAGTCATTCCGCTTTCTGCAGTGACTCCCTTCACGCCCAATGACTGGCGGACCAATGCGCCCTGTACTTGAGGATTGGATTTGTTCAACCTAGTAAGCTCTTTCCCACACAACTGCGCTGCTCCTTCTCTCCCCCTTTTCACATCCTTACATGACCACATTACTATAGACCTCCATATGAGTACTCTCCCATGGTCCAAGAGTCCCGGGCATGGATTCCTCAAGCCTCTTCAGACTCTGGGCACTGCGCACATCATCAGCGTTCCATAGGAATGCACCCGCACCGCTCAGATTAGGGTGCTGCCGCCTTCAGGTACCTTGCTCGCTCTCCCGGGCTTCTTGAGCCCTTGTCATTATTGACTCTTGGCACTGATATCAGATGGATTAATAGCACCAGATGCGATTGATTGATGCCAATCAATCAATCAAGTGACTTGTAAAGTGTGACTACTCATCCATAGAGGTCTCAAGGTGCTTGTGGTGGGGGAGGGGTTAGCTGATCCATCAGTCGAAGAACCAGGTCTTGAGGTCCTTCCTGACTTGAGGCAGTGACTGTGATTGCCTGAGGTGTAGAGACAGGGTGTTCCAGGTCTTTGCTGCTAGGAAGTAGAAAGATCTTCCTCCAGCTGTTGTCTTGCAGATATGTGGGATAGCGGCCAGGGCCAGTTGGGCAGAGCTGAGTCTCTGGCGGGTGTGTTGAATGCGAGGCGGTGGTTGAGATATGCAGTTTCCGCGTTGTGTAGGGCTCTGTAGGCATGTGTGAGGGGCTTGAAAGTGCTTCTTTTGTTGACTGGGAGCAGGTGGAGATCTACCAGGAAGCCGGTGATGTAGTTGCGGCAGGGGATATTGAGTATGAGTCTGGGGAGGTGTTCTGACTGTTCTGCAGTTTCTTGAGGAGTTTCTGGATGATGCCAACGTATGGTTCATTGCCGTAGTTGAGTCTGCTGCTGATAAGTGCGTAGCGTGTGGAAGCAGGAGGATGAGACTGCATTGATCTAGAGGTTCAAGGGTGAGCGAGGAGTCCAGGATGATGCTGAGGTTTTGCACGTGGTCTTGGGTGTGGGGGGGGTCAAGGATCTGCTTGTCATCAGGAATCGTCCCAGGGGGAGGAGGTAGAGCCCAGGATGAGGACTTCGGTCTTCTCTTAGTTTAGCTTGAGGCAGCTGTCATTCATCCAGGTGGAGACAGACTTCATTCCGTTGTGGAAGTTGTTCTTGGCAACTGCGGGTTTCTTGGTGAGGGAAAGGATCAGCTGTGTGTCGTCGGTGTAGGAGACGATGTTGAGTCTGTGGTTCCTGACAATGGCTGCAAGTGGGCCATATAGATGTGGAAGAGAGTGGGGCTCAATAAGTAGCCCTGGGTCACTTTGCAGCTGATCTATGTAAGTTCAGAGTAGAACAGTGCCGCTACCGACCTTCAGATTGACTGAGATACGACATACTAAGGTCTCCTGTAATTAATTTTAGGATGTGATATTATACTCATGTGTTATGCAGTAGGGACATTTTTGCCCGTTGTTTACGATCAGTAAGTTAAGAAAAAAGGCTCTCTGCATTAGGGATATGGAGGTTGTTATGTTTTAGTTATATTCCCAATATAAGAAAGGATACTGTGAGGAAAGGTAATTTTTCTTAATAGTAATAGAATACACGCATTGCACTCTGTTGTCTAGTTTTGCAAAAGGAAAAAAGCACCTTCTATACATTCATAAATGATTAATTTTAGTATAATTCATATTGATGTCTTATCTAAAGGTGTGTGATCTAGAGAGGACTGTTGAATTGTAATTTTCCTCTACTATTAAGAAACAGTTCTTTGGTCTTGGTGATTCCTTATATCTAATGTTTATCTTGGTTATTTGTCCAAGAGATAAAAAAACTCGCATCCATGAAACTATTGCTCTAGTTTCACCTAAGTGGATTGTATTTTGTACAAAGATAATTGTTAACCCATGACAGAAATAATACGGAAGAAATGTGGTAGGGGTTTGAAGGTTTGTTGTTTTATCATGAAACAGGAGAGATTTTAAATGTTTTTTTACATTGAAGGGACGTGGTTAAAAAGATTATAGGCTTATTTTAAGTGATTATATGTTGGCGGGTAAATATATAATAGTATATAGTTTACAAAAATTGGATCGGAAAAGTGTACTTTTTTAAATAGAATCTGTGTTTTTTGTGTATTATGTATGTATATGAATTGTTTGTATTGCCTTTTAGGCATAATATCAAACTGTTATTAAAGTGACTAGCATTTAACCAGATTTCCTACAAGCTTCTAAAATCGAAGTCCACATAAACTTCCCAGAACATGAGGGGCATCTACAAAGCTCAGGAAAAAGACATTTCGGAATCTTATCCAAAGTGGTACTCAGTATAACCTAATATTTATGTGAACACAACTGTTGTGATCACACCACCTTGTACCTACCTATTTGTTGCCAAGTGCATAAAGATAAAAATGTATCGGTACACTGGTCAGTTCTATTGAAAACACATTTATGTATGTTCCAGGAATGCAGTGTTAACTGCATAACAGGAAAATCTGCCATTCTTTCCCCTTCACAACCTTTTTTAAATTGACCCAGAGTGCAAAACACAGGATGTCTATGTCTTCCTCTGTCTGGCTACTAGAGTGTAAAAACAATGGACAACCTTCCCATTAGGTCATGAGTCTGTACTTTTTTGCTCCTATCGCCTCTGCTTGATTGCTACAGCTGAGTGACAGGGCAACCAAAGGTTATCTATGTTTCAAATAGTTTCTAAACACACATCGTCTTCCAAAACATCTAACGTAATTTTAGAAGAAGAAATATTTGGGGGGTAAGAAAAAATTCCAGCAATACCTTAGATTAATATATTTACTAGACTCATAGGATTAACAAACATTTTGAATTGCACATCAGGTAAGTGTGCATAATTATTTGGTGTAAAAAACAAGACTATTATGTTTAGGATTCACATAGTCTTTTTCATAGTTCTACTGATGTGAACATTTTGCATTGTGTAACTTAGTAAAATGCAGAACTTTCACGTAAGTAGGGCTACAGAAAAAGGCCCATTCAACAATCTTTATGAATGCTACACATATTAGCTTGTTTTGTCCACCAGCATGTTACACGTACCTAATGTACAATCAAAACTTTCGTGAATGGGTCTAATGTTTAGAGTTTTTCACGTATATAGGAATAACTTAAGCATTTATTGAGTTTCAAATTTTCCATGAATCAGGTCTTGGGATAAGATGTTTACTAATAATGGCTAGAAAATGGTTAACTATTATCTTGTTTACTTTATTTTCTTCTTTCCTTGTGCTAAAAATCTGTTTTCATAAATATCACTGTTCCTATACAACCATGCGATTTCTGGTTTGATTGGTGGACTTCACTATATATTTCACCCAATTCAGGTTTCATTAGGTCTGACATACCCGTTGTTGGTGCTACGGAAAAAACCTTTATAAATGCCCTTAATGCAGGTATATCCAAATAAATATTACTATATTTGCAGGATAAGCACATAAGATGAATTTACATTTGATGAGTATAAATGTAACCTATATATAGATGGCTAAAGGTTATTCCTAAAATCTGGCACAGATCCATCCCATTTGGACCTATCGTACATCAAACTCTAGTATTTTCTAGGTGCACCCAATCTTTGCATTGCATGTCCGCCACCGATCCTCTGATCTTCTCATGTTTTAACGGGGACAACACTTGGAACGCACACCTCTTTGCACTTTGCTTCTGCACGGTTGTCAATCAATTTTACACGGTGAAAACCTTATACATGCACTTCACTACACTTCTTACATTCTATGGCTGCACAAATTACGCAGTTGATGTATAAATTACAGTGGTGGCTCCTCCGCAATGTCGGAGGAGCGTCGCCCCACTGCATGGCTCAGAGCCAGCAAATGTAAAATAAAACAGTGTTCTTGCATCGATTTATTTTGCATTTGCCGGCTCTTAGCCAGCGATATAGGTGGGGCAGGGCTGAGGCATGGGAGGGGGGAGGAGGAGTGCTACATGCACTTCACTCTCTTAGTGCTCATGTGTGTTTGGCCGGCCATCTCAGGCTGACCAAAACACACATGCGCACTTAGGTTTCTCCAGCCCGGCTGCTTTATGCAGCCGGGCAGGAGAAACCCCCATAGACTCCCTGGCCTGAGCAGAGTGTCTTTCTAGCTCACTCAGATGTATCCTTGTGCTGCTCTGCAGCATGGGGAGTGGATTCTGTCCCAGCGGCTCCTGGGGCCCAGGAAGAGGAGACACAATGCTGGAGGCGGCTGGCGGCTCCAGGTAAGTTAAAAAAAAAATATTTGTAAATTTCGAACCCCCTTCTGCGCACCCTCCACCCGCCCCACCACCCTTTATTTGTGGCAGCATACATACCTGAGAAGAATCAAGTTTCACACGCAGAATTTTTATATTTTTGTATTTTCACATGGGATTTAATTTATAATTTTTCCAGAAGCACTACCTTTGTGAATGATTATTCAAAAATTGCAATATTTGTTAGTAAAATATCCTGCATCCAAAATGTCAGCATAAAAATTAAATACATTGGAGCTGTTTCAGTGTAAATTGGGACCAAAGCCTGGAATCGACATTTCAAGGGCACCACACTTACATGCTTATGTGAGGCATGACCACCAGCGATGTGGGCAGGTGAAACAAGGCCACATGCTTTGGAGGAGATGTGCTGATGTAGGTAAGAAGCTCTCTGGTTAAGGGACATAATGCAATACTTAAAAGGAGATGAGCCGCGGTGATGCCATAAAGGCAAAACTGCCGGCAAGCTACCCAGTGTCGAGAAGCAAGGAGTAATGTAAACACTGGCATTCCAGAACACCTCCAGTTTAGCTGGATCTTATGCCACTTAATGTCGAGGAACAAACAAACTTTCATCCTAATAGGCAAGACACTCAATGTTAGAGCAGGTGCTTCATGAAACTGAACCAGGCAAGCAATGGTCTGTGGTCAAACCTAAAAGAAAAGTGCAGCAAAACAAACAAGAAGCGCACAAACCAATCAAGAAATAGGAAACCCACAGCAAAGACCTTCCATGGTTTTCCTGCTTTGATTTCATGCATATAAAACAGATGCTGGTGTATGGTGAAGCATTCTATTCCAGTTGGCAGGGTGACAAATACATAGAGCTACAGAGAGAAAGAGAGCGAGATAGAGAGGTAAAGAGGGGGAGTTCACAACACTACATTGTGTGTTCTCAAATCTGTGGAATGTGCTGAACTTGATAGGTTATGCTAGGGTAAAAAAACAACAATCCACTTTATTGCAACCCTTCTGGTTGCCTCTTCAAATCCTTAGAGCTGCAGCTCCATCTCAGAGCCTACAGTGGATTCCCCAAACCTTCCTGGCCGTCTGGGAAGCTGGATACAGATAATTAAGTGGTAGGTCTCTGCTGGTCCTAAATTCATCACTTAGGGCTATTATCTGCTGATCTAACTGTGGGAAGTCGGACATTGTCTCAGAAAACTATTAAAAGCTTATAAACAAAAGAGAAAGATGAGCCTGGCTTAATTAGGTTGAGGAGAACTACCGTCCTTAATGTGTTCTTACTTTTTTTCTGCAAACCCTATTCGGTTTTATTTTACAAAAAGATGGAAACCCTCACAAACATCCTTTGGCAGGATTCAACACTGGACTCCTCCTCACCACAGCTGTGTCTTTGGTACCTGGCAGGCTCCTGTTGGAGCTCTCAGGTGCAAATGGGGTTGGATCAGAAGGGTTGTTGGCGGCAGGAGTGAATGTCACCGGGCTGGGGGGCATTAGCTGTCTCCCCCAAACCTTGACATGATCAGCGAAGGGCCAGGAATGCATTGCAGCCTTCCCCCGCACTGTGAATTTACCGGCTGGATTTTACCCATGGTAAAATAGGCTCCGGTGTTTCCTCACCCAGTAAATCCTGGTGCAGGAAAGCTGGGCTATTGATGCTTATGTGGAGCGAAACTCCACAGAGGAATTTCCACACTATTTAGGCCTCAATTGTGAGGTCTCCTAATTTTCTTGCATGAATCATGGAGAGCGTGGAGAAGTGTGGCTCAATGGTTAGAGCGGCAGACCCTGATGCAGAGGTCTAGCCTGGGACCAGGGTTCAATTCCCCGCCTCGGCGGGTCTTGGCCCCAAAATTCCACAGACCTGATAATTCTTGCCTCGGTGCCTATTCCAATTATGGAGTCTCACTCTGCAACTCTGGGCAATAGCTTGCTTATTCTCCACAACGGCCCCCACAACGCTAAGGATGCCTGGCCTCCACTTTGGGGGTGCCCAGGAGTGGACTCCTCACAGGGAAAGCCAGGATGGGTTCCACAGCGGTATTCGTACAAGCACCTTGAGACCCTTGCGGGTGAGTAGTGCGCTATACAAGTATCAATTTACATTTACATTACAATCAATGCCTAGCTGTTATTAGTGCAGCAGCACCAGGACCCAGGAGTGTGAAAGTCCCACTGCACCCTTAATGTGGCCGAGAGTGGGTTCATTTTCTTCACAAAGTTAGTGAACTTAAAAATGTCAGGGTTGTAAAAAAGCTAATTGTTTTTACTGGACCTGACAAATGCCCCTTACTTTTTAGGCAGTGTGGATCGATTCCTATTTTGAAGCCTGCAGAAAGTTCTCTTCATCACCTGCTGAATGAACTTCTGTTTGGAAAATGTTGGGAACAATTGAGGACTTTTAGCAGGTTATTCCTACTCTCAATATCGAATGACATTATTGAACTGGTTTTTATGATGAAAAAGCCGACTGGAAGGACCTAGATTTCGAGAAGGCCCCCCTCCGCCTCATTTGGATAAGGAGGATGCCCCCCCTCCCCCGCCCCTTAGCTCGGCTTGGTACGAAAAATGCTCCATCTAGTCCGGGATTGGTAATAATAATTTACAGCATTATTGGGGGTTTCCAGTGCTTAATTTGAACCGGTGGTTGCCGGTGTGGGCCAAATGCTCTTATTTTCCCTCATCAAATATTGACCGCGAGGAAGAGCGAGAAAACGCACTAATGGAAGTGAAGGAAGAAGAGAAAGAGAGAAAAAAACGGACACAACTGAAGAAAAGAAAACAGGTGATTGAGGGAAAGGAGCAGGGACTACCTGGTAGTGGATTAAATAAAGTGATTCAACACTCCGCAGACTTGGTGTTCATTCAGCGCACTGATTTTAAATAGCACTGTCAGAGCTTTGACAAATTAAGCACTGGAAGCCCTCCCAGCCACGCCCGCTACGTCACTGCGCCTGCTGCACTCATGACAGCTCGCCCCCACGTATGGGTGGGGTTTGACTTCGCCACCTTGAATGCCCGCCCTGCCCCTCTGAGCTCTGTGACGCTGACGCCCATGACAGAGATCTGCTCCTCCTACAGGCAGTGCCATTAACCCGGAGAAGGTCACCACTAGAACTTGTTTTCATAGGAAAAAAGACCCTATGGAATTTATGCTGGGAAAATAATTATGCATATAGGAAGCTCATTTTATTATATTGTTCTTACGTCATCAGCGACTGTAAAGCCGGCATGTGATCTTTTTCCTCCATTTCTTAGGAAGCAGGATGTGTGGTGCAAAAAATGACGCGTTTAAAGGTTTCCTCATGCGCCCTTGGATAACACATGTCCCGTAAAGGGACACACGCACATGGACAATGAAAGTACCTCCGGAGAGGCATACTCATTGCCGGTTAAGGCTGCAAGCTATAGTTTTTTAAGTTTTACTAGTACTGCGGAACATTGAGATTTTTCGGAACCTGATCTTGAAAACTGCAGGGAAAATATTTTTAAAACATTTATTTATTTGCACATTTTATATTACTGAACAACATGAACAGCTTTTCACTTATACATAATATTTTCTTAGCTTTAAAGTTTAAGTACATACACTTTAAAATTCCTGTCGTTCTGATTTTTTTACGTCACGCAGTTAACACATCAAAAATGAGGCGCTACACTTTATCACACCACGCCCCTCTCAATTACAGTAAGAAAGGAAGATACAATACAGATGGGATTAGTAAAGTGTAGGGGATGATTTTGGATGGTGCCATTTTACCAACCCCCTCCACGGGGCGCCGCCGAGGGCGGAGAACTTGCAGCTAAAGTGTGACAGTCAGCGCTGGAACAGAGCGCGACCAGACAGGATACCGGATCCGGCCGCCATTACCTCAGCCAGACCTGAAATCCAGATTCCTTCCAGCGACCCGTCCCACTGCTGACCAGGTGCTGAGCCAGGAGCGGCTCTAGGCTCATGGCGGGCCTGAACAGGGAGCGTTAGGTAGGGGTCCCGGAAGAGGGGGTCCGGGCGGGGCGGATCCCCCCGGAGCTCAGGAAGGTGTTTTAATAAAACGTCCAGAAAAGGCGTTAGATGACCAGTACCTGCGGCTGCTCCTACCCTTCCGAATTCATCTCAGAACGATTAAATTTAGGAGGAGGAGGGTATCTGTGATACACGACCTGGCCAGCAGTGGGTAGGAAAAAAAAGAAGCCAATCAGGAACCAGGAGGAATGCAGGCGCGGAGGCCAGTGAAGAGGGGGGGGGGGGTTAGAGTGGTTGGAATTTGAAAAGAGCCGGAGGCCGCCAAGTCCCTGCCAGGGGCCGCCATGGAAATATGTATCCATCCTCAGAGGATTATTATATTAAGGATATATATTGGCGTGGGAGCCCTGTGGGGTTTGGTGGCCCTGTGCAGGTGCACAGCTTGTACATGCCTAAGGCCGCCCCTGTGCTGAGCTGTCGCTTGCACACAGCAGCAGCAGCACCAGTGCACGTGCACTTCGCTTCCCTCTTTTAGGAACACAGTAGCTTGTTATTGGTCGCTGTAACATACTCATTAACCCCCTGGGATATGCTGATCAAAAATCTATAGCTTACACCTTGCTCACCCGAGGCCGGATTTATCATTATTTGATGCAGTGCAACGCAGCAAGATAAATTGCAGTGCTGTGGCAAATGGAGAGAGTGGGAGTGCATCATATTTACTAACTATTCCTGAGCTCTTTGTGCTGGGTCACTCAGGCCCATATTTATAATGAGTTTGCACCATTTATGCGCTACACAGGGGGGCGCAAGGGTGTTGTAAAACCTAAGTGAGTTTAAAAATGGAATGTAACGCAAGTCAGTGAAAATCGCTAACTTGCATTACTCTGTGGCAGGGAAGTGTTCCATGATTGGATCGTGGGTGTTCCCTCAAATCCACCCATGGATTTTGGTGCATTTCCAGATTTACCTTTAGTGGAAATCAATCAATCAGACATTTGTAAAGCGCGCTACTCACCCGTGAGGGTCTCAAGGCACTAGGGGGGTGGGGGGTGTAGAAGCCGCTACTGATCAAACAGCCAGGTCTTGAGAAGTCATCTGAAGGTCAGCAGGTCCTGGGTTTGTTGCAGGTGGGTGGGGAGGGTGTTCCATGTCTTAGCTGCGGGCTGGGAGAATGATCTGCTTCCGGTGGTCATTTGGCGGATGCGTGGGACGGTGCCGAGGGCGAGGTCCGCGGAGCGAAGCTGGTGGTTCGGGGTGTGGAAGGTGAGTTGTTCATTGAGGTATGCTGGTCCGTCGTTGTGGAGTGCTTTGTGAGCGTGGGTATGAGCTTGAAGGTGATCCTCTTATTGACCAGGAGCCAGTGGAGGTCTCTCAGGTGGGCGGTGATGTGGCTGTGGCGAGGGATTCCAAGGATGAGGCGTGCATAGCCGTTTTGTATGCATTGAAGTCTTTTCTGGAGTTTGGCTGTTGTTCCTGCGTAGAGGGTGTTGCCATAGTCCAGCCTGCTGCTGACGAGGGCTTGGGTGACTATCCTGGTTT
Source organism: Lissotriton vulgaris (assembly GCF_964263255.1). Classification (NCBI taxonomy): domain Eukaryota; kingdom Metazoa; phylum Chordata; class Amphibia; order Caudata; family Salamandridae; genus Lissotriton; species Lissotriton vulgaris. The sequence goes on along the minus strand of NC_141685.1, from coordinate 462,812,994 downwards.
CGGGGGGGATCTATCTGTAGATCTTGCAGAGCATGCAGAGGGTGTTGAAGTAGGAGGAGGAGACCGCGTTGACTTGTTGGGTCATAGAGAGCGTTGAGTCCAGGATGAACCCCAGGTTGCGAGCATGGTTGGTGGGTATCGGGCCGTTCCCAGCGTGGCCGGCCACAGGAGTCATCCCATAAGGAGGGGGTGGAACCGAGTATTAGGACCTCTGTCTTGTCTGAGTTCAGTTTCAAGCGGCTGGACTTCATCCACTCTGCGACGGCCTTCATTCCCTTGTGAAGGTTAGATTTGGCAGTGGCTGGGTCACCTTCCTGGCAACAGCTCCTTAGTGGCAGCAGATCTGACCCTATTTTCCTCCGTTTTCTACAGCAACTAGCGGTACCCGCTGCGCGGGTCAAGCGTCATGTGGGAGGCGTTTTTCTGCTTCTTTTGAGACACTTGGGCACTGGAGTGGATTGAAGCATTTTAAACTTGCAGGGCTGCGAGCAGGCGGAGGCGCAGGACTACCTGTCCCAGGAGCGCCCGCCCGCCCTCATTCAACCCACCTGGGCAGCTCTCCCTGCAGGCTCCTCCCCCACTGGTCGAAAGAAAAGCGAGCTGAACTGGATCACCGGCGGGATACTTTGCGGATCACCTTCCTGGCAACAGCTCCTTAGTGGCAGCAGATCTGACCCTATTTTCCTCCGTTTTCTACAGCAACTAGCGGTACCCGCTGCGCGGGTCCCGCATCGTGTGGGAGGCGTTTTTCTGCTTCTTTTGAGACACTTGGGCACTGGAGTGGATTGAAGCATTTTAAACTTGCAGGGCTGCGAGCAGGCGGAGGCGCAGGACTACCTGTCCCAGGAGCGCCCGCCCGCCCTCATTCAACCCACCTGGGCAGCTCTCCCTGCAGGCTCCTCCCCCACTGGTCGAAAGAAAAGCGAGCTGAACCGGATCACCGGCGGGATACTTTGCGGATCACTTTCCTGGCAACAGCTCCTTAGTGGCAGCAGATCTGACCCTATTTTTCTCGGTTTTCTACAGCAACTAGCGGTACCCGCTGCGTAGGTCCCGCGTCGTGTGGGAGGCGTTTTTCTGCTTCTTTTGAGACACTTGGGCACTGGAGTGGATTGAAGCATTTTAAACTTGCAGGGCTGCGAGCAGGCGGAGGCGCAGGACTACCTGTCCCAGGAGCGCCCGCCCGCCCTCATTCAACCCACCTGGGCAGCTCTCCCTGCAGGCTCCTCCCCCACTGGTCGAAAGAAAAGCGAGCTGAACCGGATCACCGGCGGGATACTTTGCGGATCACTTTCCTGGCAACAGCTCCTTAGTGGCAGCAGATCTGACCCTATTTTTCTCGGTTTTCTACAGCAACTAGCGGTACCCGCTGCGCGGGTCCCGCATCGTGTGGGAGGCGTTTTTCTGCTTCTTTTGAGACACTTGGGCACTGGAGTGGATTGAAGCATTTTAAACTTGCAGGGCTGCGAGCAGGCGGAGGCGCAGGACTACCTGTCCCAGGAGCGCCCGCCCGCCCTCATTCAACCCACCTGGGCAGCTCTCCCTGCAGGCTCCTCCCCCACTGGTCGAAAGAAAAGCGAGCTGAACCGGATCACCGGCGGGATACTTTGCGGATCACTTTCCTGGCAACAGCTCCTTAGTGGCAGCAGATCTGACCCTATTTTTCTCGGTTTTCTACAGCAACTAGCGGTACCCGCTGCGTAGGTCCCGCGTCGTGTGGGAGGCGTTTTTCTGCTTCTTTTGAGACACTTGGGCACTGGAGTGGATTGAAGCATTTTAAACTTGCAGGGCTGCGAGCAGGCGGAGGCGCAGGACTACCTGTCCCAGGAGCGCCCGCCCGCCCTCATTCAACCCACCTGGGCAGCTCTCCCTGCAGGCTCCTCCCCCACTGGTCGAAAGAAAAGCGAGCTGAACCGGATCACCGGCGGGATACTTTGCGGATCACCTTCCTGGCAACAGCTCCTTAGTGGCAGCAGATCTGACCCTATTTTCCTCCGTTTTCTACAGCAACTAGCGGTACCCGCTGCGCGGGTCCCGCGTCGTGTGGGAGGCGTTTTTCTGCTTCTTTTGAGACACTTGGGCACTGGAGTGGATTGAAGCATTTTAAACTTGCAGGGCTGCGAGCAGGCGGAGGCGCAGGACTACCTGTCCCAGGAGCGCCCGCCCGCCCTCATTCAACCCACCTGGGCAGCTCTCCCTGCAGGCTCCTCCCCTCCACACTCTGATCCTATAAACAAACCAGATTAGTCCCGCTGCGCGGTAAGCGACCGGGAGAAGCCCAGGACAAGGGCGGGACCGTCTGTGGCCGTCAGGGACCGTAGGAGGCCGGGCTGGGCCACCCCCCTTACATCGTGAAAGCGGACCTATGGTATAGTTAATACTCTTTGACATTGATTATAGCTTCTTTTTACTAGTATCACACATGTATTAACGATTGCTATGCCCTATATGACTCTTGTTGCCTAGCCGGGTTTGTCATTCATTTCATCCTTAGGCTCCCTTCATACTGTTCCTTTGAACTTCTTTTATACGCCTTAAATGTCTATACTTGAAACGAATCCCCTACCGGGCATGGCAGGGGCTCCCATTTTAGGCCCATTGGACAAATTCTTTGCTAAAGTAAAGAGTGAAGTCGATAGGGAGATTACGCTTGCAGAGAAGCGAGCTGGGTGCCGTCTTTCCATCGAGTTGTTAAAACAAAGACCACTCCCCGCCCAGAAGGTGGGTACAGGTACTGCAACAGTTCTAATTAATTACAAAGAACCTGACGCTGAGTTACTTAGTACAGATGGTATCCCGCTTATATTCCAGAACAACTACCCCGCCCAAAATGACATTATAGTCATTCCTGACCTTAATTCTTCTGAGTCAACCCAAAATCAGTTAACTGATTTAAGCACTCCCACTCCCTTACCCAATGATGTAGCACCTCTCCACGATATAAATGCACCTTCCCCTATATTTACACCCCTAGGATCTGATTGTCATCCGATTACCACACCTGACAAAAAGTCTAAAAAATCTCCCATTAAGGGATCTAATAGTGCCTCTGGTTCACCACCGAGAAAGAGAAGAAGGAAGGGTGGAATCAAAAAGGGGAATAGACTTCTTATTAGTAACATGTACTCCCCGCACAAGATTACTAAAGAAGTAGGGAATGCGGACCCAACAGGGCATTTGACCACCAAATCGATATTTGTCCCAAGCTATGAAGGCCTATTAAATGATATTAACTGCCTTATCAAGGCTTTGATACTTCCACTCACGGAAAGGGTTATAAGGTTAGGAGAGAAAATGGACCAGATTCTCCAAGGACAAAAGGTAGCACCCTGCCACAAACCCGGCAATCAAAGTAACATGCACTCGCCAGTCAAACAGCATCCTAGTGACTCATCCAAGCAACATATTGCCACTCCTACATTAATTAAAAAGCCCGCCGTAGTGAGACCCAACCCATTGGCGGATACTAAACCCTCCACAGCTATTGATAATACAAATAAGGAAAATCCCCATTCTCATACAGGTACACAAAAAAGAGGCCATATCATAAAAGAACCCCCAAGCAGGCTTACCCAAACAACTAGAACAAGAACTAGAAATGTTGCTGATTTGCCTCCGGAATCCCTTAATTATGTCATCGTCCTTACAGGAGTCCCGCCCACGCCAGATGGTAACCTAGAACACTACTCCAGTCTTAAAAATAAGGTCATTTACTGGCTGCGAAAAAATAGACCACTTCCAACGCACTTAAACGAAGACATAGTCTCAGTAAGGCGATGCAAGTGGGTGGGATCTAGACCAAAGGACATCGAAGGGGATGTGATCATCGTCAATTTTAAAGATCATAGACTGGTCACATATATCAGTGACTGGTTCCCAGGGAGATGCGAGGGAGGAATCTCTACGCATAACTTGAGCTACTTCTATCCGGAAGCTCTCATGAAGCCCTCAATTAACAATAATCCACCAACGATGAATAGAAATCATCTCCCACTAAATAAATGGAGATTTGAAGGGCCATATAGACCAAATCCATCTTTGAACCCAGGTCAAAGATTTTATAACGGAAATGATACTCCTTTTTTGGAACCCATGCCTGCTCCCTATCCCCCTAAGATGTATGGACCTCACCCACCACAAGACCGGATTTATTTAGGAACCCGGTTGCTCATAACTTTCACAGCAGGAATAATAACTTCCGTTTTCCACCAATGTACCCAAACCAATCATTGTCCAACATCAACAACTCCTATGTCAATAATCCCAGAGATCACTTCCAAACCCATAATCCCAGGGATATTTGGGACATACCTTTGTCTACTTTATTCCATCCTTTCTCCGCATTGGATGAGAATGAATGACTTAATGTAACATGTACAAGGGAAAAATCACCTGATAGGTACCTGACGCGTGGTTGTGCTACAGCTCTAGCTGATTCATCCAGCACACTCAAGGAGTGTTGGACAAGCAAGAAATCTGGGGAAAATATAAACAGCCCTACCTTGAATCCTAACCCTGTTCTTTACCAATCCCAGTTACCTACAAATTTACCCACAAGCCCTGATTAGATTTCATCCAAAATCATGGCATACTTTGCCTCCAAGAAACATGGCTTCTTGAGGAAGCACACCTGCTAGGATATCAGACCTTTCATTCCCCGGCTATTCCATCAGCACAGGGACACAATAAGGGAGGACTTTGTATTTATGTTTCAACTACTGTGGATGTTAAAGTATACAAATTTCTCTCTAGTCAGCACTTTCAAATATTATCATTTAACCGCATCGCTGCGGCGGTGATTTCCGCGCTGCGCGGCTTTTTTTCAAAAGCCGCGTTAGATGACAAGCTCAGCTCGTCATCCGCACACGCCCCCCGTGGCTGATGACGAGCTGAGCTCGTCATCAGCATCAAAGGGGTTAAGTGGGGTCTTACCCAGAATATAGTATTAGTGAACTTTTATAATAACATGTCAAGTAGTGAGATGGAGCCTACTATGGCAAAAATGATGAGTTGTATTACTAGACTTGCTGAAGACCTTGTGGGGGAAAAAAGGATTGTGTGGGTGGGGGATTTTAATTGTACCATTTGTTCGTTTACCGGAACAGATTTGTGTGGTCTGTCAGATTACGGGGAGGATGGTCCCATCCATTTTTCCCATACCAAGATGGGGTCCCTTCTTTATGGCATTGTTTTTAATTTTGATTTTTCATTTGTTAATCAGATTTGTTCACCACCTGCCCCATTTGAGCCAACCTTTAATGGCAGAGGTTGTAATCCGACAATTGATTTCGCCTTAATTACCCCTGTCAACTCAGGATTCATAACCTCCTGGGAAGTTGGGAAAGACCTATCGAGCGATCACTATCCACTGATTATTGGTGTAAATGTCACAGGGCCTCACCGCAAGAAAGGGACTGTATGCACCTACCCATATAAGATCAATCTAACTAAAACCAACGGTTATGTTGTTAAATTGGAAAAAATTGAGCCCCGAGCGTTCCTGCAGAATGTGCTTACATCATGTGCTGCTGATGTTGATGCTTGTCTGGAGGAACACAACGATCCAAAGACCGTAATGACTGCTTTCTCAAAAATACAGTATTGCATTAAAAATCTGCTGGTTCGAGTCCCTAAAGGAAACATCAAAAGGTCTGAAGGGTGGTTTAATGGAAAGTGCACTAAGGCACTGAAAGATCTAAAAAGAGCCTTGTCCTTAAAACCGAAAAACTCAGCCTTAATACGCGAGACTAGGAGAGTTTACAAATCATCTATCAAAGAAAGAAAGCTGACCTTGAAAAAGGAAGCATGGGAATCACTGATGGAGGCATCAAGGCAGAAGAACAGTTCTCTTTTTTGGAGGGCTGTAAAATCTTTATACCAGCCAAGGGATAGTGTTAACACTATGGACTTAGCCATAACGGGTGAAAGGTGGTTAAGACATTTTAGACAACTGTATAACCACACAATCTCTGGAGACAGTATAACATCAGTCAAGTCAAGTCAAGTCAAGTCAAATAATTTATATAGCGCACTACATACCCAGAGGGTCTCAAGGCGCTTGATGGGGTGGGGAATTACTTGTCGAATATCCAGGTTTTCAGTTGCTTTCTGAATGCTTGATGGTTCTGAGTGAGGCGAAGGTGAGTGGGAAGTGAGTTCCAGGTTTTAGCTGCCAGGTAGGAGAAGGACCTTCCTCCCATATTGGTCTTGTTGATGCGAGGTACAGTGGCAAGGGCTTGGTTGGAGGAGCGTAGCTGGCGGGGGGGGGGGGGTGTAGAAGGAAAGTCGAGTGTTGAGGCATTCGGGTCCAAGTTCGTAGAGTGCTTTGTGTGCGTGGGTTAAGAGGCGGAATGTTATCCTCTTATTGACGGGGAGCCAGTTTGAGGTCTTTCAGGTGACCAGATATGTGGTCGTTACGCGGGATGTCTAGTATGAGTCTGGCTGATGCGTTCTGGATGCGTTGGAGTTTTTTCTGAAGTTTTGCGGTGGTGCCGGCATACAGGGTGTTTCCGTAGTCTAGGCGACTCGTGACCAGTGCGTGGGTGACCGTTTTTCTGGTTTCGGTGGGGATCCAGCGAAATGTTTTTTTGAGCATGCGAAGAATGTTGAAGCAAGATGATGAAACGGCGTTGACTTGTCTGTTCATCGAGAGAGAGGAGTCCAGGATGACTCCTAGGTTCCGTGCGTGGTCCGTCGGGATGGGTGCTTTTCCAAGGGCCTCTGGCCACCAAGAGTCGTCCCAGGCGAAGGGAGAGGTACCTAAGATAAGGATTTCTGTTTTGTCTGAGTTCAGTTTCAGACGGCTGTGCTTCATCCACTCGGCAACTTCTTTCATTCCTTCATGTAGGTTGGTTTTGGCGGTGGACGGGTCTTTGGTGAGTGAGAGGATCCGTTGAGTGTCATCAGCGTAGGAGATGATGTTGAGGTTGTGTTGGCGTGCGATGGTCGCGAGGGGGCTCATGTATACGTTGAAGAGGGTGGGGCTGAGTGAGGATCCTTGTGGAACTCCGCAAGTGACTTCAGTGGCCTCTGACTTGAATGGTGGGAGGCGGACTCTTTGAGTTCTTCCGGCAAGGAACGAGGAGATCCATTCCAGTGCTTTTCCTTGGATTCCGATGTTTCTGAGGCGTTGTAGGAGGGTGCTATGACTGACTGTGTCGAAGGCTGCGGAGAGGTCAAGGAGGATGAGGGCGACTGTGTCTCCATTGTCCAGTAGAGTACGAATGTCGTCTGTAGCTGCAATGAGAGCGGTCTCAGTGCTGTGTTTGGCTCGGAAGCCGGACTGTGAGGAGTCGAGGGATTTGTTGGTTTCGAGGAAGGCGGCGAGCTGGGTGTTGACAGCTTTCTCGATGACTTTGGCCGGGAAAGGTAGTAGCGAGATGGGGCGGTAGTTTTTGAGTTCGGTGGGGTTGGCTGTGGGTTTTTTCAGGAGGGCGCTGAGTTCGGCGTGTTTCCATCTTTCCGGGAAGGTGGCGGAGTTGAAGGAGCAGTAGATGACGTTCCGGAGGTGAGGTGCTATGATGGAGCCTACTTTGTTGAAGATGTGGTGAGGGCATGGGTCTGTAGGGGAGCCAGAGTGAATGGTGTTCATCAGGCGGATGGTGTCCTCGGTGGAGATAGGGATCCAGTCGTTGAGGATGTTCGAGGGGGGGTGAGGGTACGGCAGAAAGTTGTGAGGGTTGGTCTCTGGGTTGGTTGTCGAAGCTGTTGTGGATGTCTGCGATTTTGTCCTGGAAGAACGAGGCTAGGAAGTCGCAAAGGGTTTGAGAGGGAGTGATGTCGTTGGAGTTGGCAGAGGGGTTGGTAAATTCTTTGATGATGTTGAATAGTTCCTTGCTGTTGTGGGCGTTGTTGCCTAGTCGGTCTTTAAGTGCAGCTTTCTTGGCAGTCCGGATCAGATGGTGGTGTGTGCGGGTGGCGTTTTTGAAGGCGTCCTTGGTGCTGGTGTTCGGGTCTTTTTTCCAGGCCTTCTCGAGGGAGCGACAGAGTTTCTTGGATTTCTTAAGATCATCGTTGAACCAGGGAGCGTTTTTGCGGTCTGGTTTGTTTTGACGTTTTTTCAGAGGTGCTAGGTTGTCGGCGCTGTTGGTTAGCCATTGAGTGAAGTTAATGGCTGCTTGGTTGGGGTTCAAAGAGTGGGCAGGGGGGATTTGAAGAAGCGAGGAGGAGATCTGGTCGGTGGTGATTTTGTTCCAGTTTCTTCGTAGAGTGGGTTGAGGATGGTTGTGGGTTGTGGCCTTTTTGTAAACAAAGTGAACGCAGCTGTGGTCCGTCCATTGGAGAGCTGTGGTGTGACTGAAGGAGATATGTTTGCTGGAGGTGAAAATGGGGTCGAGTGTGTGGCCTGCGTGATGAGTGGGGGTGTTAACAAGAAAAGGGAGTACATAGTAGTGGCTTAGAATATCCCCCAGCCCATCCATTCCCTATAGATTTATTATTTACTATTGAGGAAGTTCACGATGCCATTAGGGAAAGTGCAACAGGCAAAGCCGCAGGACCAGATTGCATGCCAGTAGATGTCTATAAAGCAGAACCAGACTTCTGGGCCCCCTTGCTCACAAATGTTTTAAATAAGGGAAACCAGAGTGGGTTCATTGATACCTGGACTGATGCTATCGTGGTCCCTATATTTAAAAAAGGTAACAGGGATGATCCCACCTGCTATAGGCCGATATCACTACTGGATGGACTAATGAAGGTGGCTGGAAGAATTATTTTAAGGAGAATACAACTCTGGGAGGAAGACCATATGTTGTTTCCCACCTACAGTACGGATTCAGAAAAAGAATAGGGACAATTGAACAGTGCTTAAATTTGTCCCTCCTCGTCTCCAAGTATACCCACGTCAAACGCGGAGCTCTTTTTATAACTTTTATCGATCTTAGCTCCGCGTTCGATTGTGTTGATCATGCATTGTTGTGGGCAACACTGGGTGAACTGGGTATTGATAACCGCATCATCACTTTTATCAAAGAGCTCTATAAAGAGGCAGGGGCAAGAGTTAGGTATGGTAAACAGGCGGAATGCACAGAGAAATTCCCGATTACTAGAGGAGTGAGACAAGGCTGTATTCTGGCCCCGCTGCTCTTCACATACTAGAAGATTAATTCAATCGGTCAGCACCTCGCAACCTTACCTAACGATTACCCAACTGTTAAAGGCTTACCGGTCCCAATTTTATTATATGCCGATGATGCGGCTATAATGTCCCAGACCAAAGTTGGTTTACAAAGGGCGGTAACCAATTTCGCGTGCTATATGAGGGATAGAGGCCTCAGAGTTAACATCTCGAAAACATTCACGATGCCCTGTACCCGGAAGATTAACAGAGCTCCTTGTACCATATTCCTAGATAATCAAAAAATTGCAACTACTGAAAAATTTTGTTATTTAGGCGTTCTGTTTGATAGACGGTGCCGTTGGCAGGCAGCGATAGCCGCTAGGAAGCTGGCATATAGCCGCACAATAGGCGCCTTGCACGTTTTTTCCGATAGAACTGGCGGCAAGCCTATTAAGGAGCTGATCCAGATTTATCGGGCTAAATGCGTATCTACGGCCACCTATGGTGCGGGCATATGGGGTATTGAGAAAGACCACTCCCTACAGAGCTGCGAAAATCAATTTATTTGCTACCTTCTGGGAGTGGCCAAAAGCACCTCCACATACATGTCACATATCGAGGTAGGAGTCACATATCTCAATGACATCATTAAGATGTCCCCCTTTTTGCTCTGGAATAAAGTGTGGGTCACACAGGAAGCCAGTTTCAATAGAGATCTTATTGAAGACTGTCTAGCCTTAGATAGGGCAGCCAATGTTAAATGGTTATCCTATGTGAGATCCACGTTTACTGATCTGGGCCACCCAGAGTACTTTGATAACCCTAGAACCATGGATGGACTATCAAGATCAGCATTGAAAAAAATGATAACCACCCATCTAGAAACTGTTAGATGGAACAGCGAAAAATCAAGGCGCACAGTACTAAATTACCAGGAAATTACACCAACTGAGGGTTTGCAAACTTACCTTGCCATGGTACAGAGCCCATACCCTCGAATGTTGTTGACTCGTTTGCGTCTGGGCATTTTCTTCCGCATGGTTACCCTACCTAATGTTAATGACTGGTCCTCTAACAAATTAATATGCCCTTGTGATAACATCTCGGTACAATCTAACATTCATATTATGTTTTTTTGCAAACTATATACGAACCCCAGAAAACAATTCTTGATGCCGTTTTTAAAACGATGGGGGTTACGAAAATGTAGACCAGCATATCAAAAAATGTTACAGTTAGAAGGAAACCAGATCATTTACGCCGTCTCATGTTTTTTAAAAAGGGTAATAATGTACAGAAAATTATTGTGCTAAATTTTCTTCCTGTAATTCATCGTCGCCTGCTACCCTACCAATGAAATGTTTGCATTTTACGGTTCCTTTCTATTCTGTTTTTTCATGAAATATTCTCAATGATTAAGTAAGCGTCTATTTTGCATCAAATATGTATACGATACTTTTAATTGTTCTATGTACAAATGTTTTTGTACTGCTTTTATGATTTTAACTGAAAAATCGAATAAAGCTTACTTTACTTACTTACTTACAGTGGCTGGGTCCTTGGGGAGAGAGAGGATCTGCTGTGTCTCGTCGGCATACAAGATGATGTTGAGGTGGTGCGTCGGACGATGTTGGCGAGAGCTGCCATGTAAATGTTGAAAAGGTCGTGATGGATGATCCTTGGGGTAAGCCGTAGGTGATCGTGGTGGCTTCGGATTGGAATGGGGGAGGCGGGCTCTCTGGGCTCTGCTGGTGAGGAAGGAGGAGATCCAGTTCAGGGTTTTGTCGCGGATCCCTGTGTCGTGGAGGTGTGTGCGTAGGGTGAGGTGGCAGACAGTGTCGAAGGTGGCCGAGAGATTCAGGAGGATGAGGGCCGCGGTTTCGCCGTTGTACAGCAGGGCCCTTATGTCGTCGGTGGCAGCAATGAGGGCAGTTTCGGTGCTGTGATTGCTTCGAAAGCTGGATTGGGAGGAGTCCAGGATGTTGTTCTCTTCCAGGAAGTGGGTCAGTGGACGGTTTGCGGTCTTTTCAATGGCTTTCGCCGGAAACAGGAGCAGGGAGATGGGTTGAAAGTTCTTGAGATCCATTGGGTCCGCTTTGGGTTTTTTGAGTAGGGCGTGTTTCCAGCTCTCCGGGAAGGTGTCAGTCTCGAAGGGGCTGTTGATGATCTTCCGGAGTTGGGATGCGATGATGGAGCTTGCTTTATTAAAGATGTGGTGGGGGCAGGGGTCTGAAGGTGAGCCGGGGTGGATGGTGCTCATGATTATGATGGTGTCTTCGTCGTTGACGTTGTTCCTGAAGAGCAGGAGGTGTTTGTGTTCGGTGGGCGTTGCGTCGGGCGGGTCGGCGTCTGTTGTCGGTGTCTGGGTGTCGAAGCTGTTGTGGATGCCTGCAATCTTGCGGTGCAAGAAGGGGGCCAGGGAGTCGCAGAGTTCTTGCGACGGTGAGATGTCATTGGAGCTGGAGCTGGGGGTGGCGAGCTCTTTCACGATGTTGAAGAGCTCTTTGCTGTTGTGTGCGTTGTTATCCATGCGCTCCTTGAAGGAAGTTCTTTTGGCAGATTGGATGAGTTGGTGGTGCTTGCGTCCGGCGTTATTGAGGGCTGCGTGGTTGTCTGGTGTCTGGTTGTGTCCCCACTGCTTCTCGAGTCTTCTGCAGGTTTGCTTGGAAGTCTGGAGGTTGGCGTTGAACCAGATGGCTCTCGTGTCGGTGCGCCTGTTTGAGGGGTTCCTGATCGAGGGAGGGTGTTGGCGCAGTCGTTGATCTAAAGTTGTGTGCCGCTGCATTGGTGTCTGAGGGCTCGGAAGGAGGGCCTTGGGTGAGGATGGTGATGAGCTGGTCTTCGGTGAGTTTGTTCCAGCTGAGGTGTGGGATTCGTTGTGGTTGGTTGTACGCAATGTTTTTCTCGAAGGAGAAGTGGATGCATTGGTGGTCGGTCCAGTGGAGTTCGGTGGTGTGGCTGAAGGTGACGTGGTTGCTGGCGGAGAAGATAGGGTTGAGGGTGTGTCCGGTGGAGTGGGTGGGTGTCGTGACGAGCTGTTTGAGTTCGAGGTTGGCGAGGTTGTCGATCAAGGTTGTGGAGTTGCGATCGTTTGCTTTTTCGAGGTGGAAGTTGTGGTCTCCGAGGAGAATGTAGTCTGTGGAGGCTTGGGCGTGCGTGCTGATGAGGTTGGTTATGGAGTCGCTGAACTGCGGTCGGGGTCCTGGGGGTCTGTATGCAAGGTTTCCTCTGAGGGTGGTGTTGTGATTGACATGGATCTGGAAGTGTAGGTGTTCGGCCATGCTGAGGGAGTCTTTGGTGTTGGTCGAGATTCTGATGAGGTTCCTATGGCTATTCCTCCTCCTGGTTTGTTGTTTCGGTCCCTGTGGGTGATCTTGTAGCCGTCTGGGATGGCAATGGCTATGTCGGGTGCCGAGGAGGCGTATATCCAGGTCTCCGGGTCTCTGTCTGGGGAGGATGAATCGAGCAGGTCCCAGAGTTCGACGGCGTGCTTGTGGACTGAGCGGGTGTTGAGTAGTATGCGTCTGAGATGGTTGTGGTCTGCTTTGGTGGGGTGGGCAGGATGTGTAGGAGTGTGCTGGCAGGTGTTGCTGCAGTTTCGGCAGGTGAAGGGTCCGTGGGGGAGCTTCAGGGTGCCCTGGAAGCAGGTGGAGGATCGTCTGGTGTTGAGTGCATGGAGGATGTTGGCGTTGTAGCGACGTCAGGTGTTGTGGCGCTTTCGGAGGCCAGGGGGTCTGGTACTGGGCTTGGTCCAGGTGCAGACGGGCGTAGACGGGCTTGCCTTAAGTGCACCACCGGCACGCCCGCTGTGGCATTTAAGTAGGGGATGGGTGTGCGGTTCGGAGGTGGGTTATGGCAGGAATGGAAACGCAGTGGAAGCGTTACTGGTAGTGTGCAACACTCAGCCAAGGAGCCTACGAATGAGAGGAGCAGTTAAATAAAATAAAATAAGCAGATGAGAAAATCGGGACCAAGCAGGGGGAGGTCTTGAACCCTGCCTGTGGGGGCCGTGGGCAGAGCGCTGACGAGCAGAGCCTGGGAATCCGTCAAAATGCTATGCCGCACCAGGTGAGGCATAACAAGGAGAAATATCTTCATTTCTCCGGGGTTTTCCACTTTCAGGACCTCTCCAGGATTTTCCTCTTTCTACATGTGCTGCCTTCTGCAGCACACATAGAAGGATGAAAATGCCTCTCAGGGTTATTTTTGTGCAGGAAGGTGTCCTTTTCTGCACAAAAACAATCCTGCCTACAACGCAGGAACACTTGCAACATAGTGCAATGGGGCCTGCGTTTGCAGCCAAAAGTGCCCCAGCATTAGGGAAGGACAGGAATGTGCTGTATAATAGTAAATATGTTATCTCGTTGCCTTTCCCTTTTACACAGCGCAGCAAGGTGGCTTGTTGCGCTCCGCTCTGTGTAAGAACGATAAATCTCCCTTCAGTGTATGCTAGAGCTAATGCAGGCACCTTTTTGTCATGGTGCTAGGGTGCCTTGTTGGCAGGATTGTTTTTGCACAGGTAGGGACACCTTCCTGAACAAAAACAATCCTTAGAGGCGTTTTTACTCCTTCAAAATGTAGGAAAAACGAGGTAAAAAAAAAGTATTTCTCCTCGTTCTGCCTCTATTGGAAAGGCATACCATTTTTACCTGTCTTGGTAAATCTGGGAATGCGCTAAAATACATGGGTGGATGCATGGGAACACCCACTCTTCACCCATGTAACGCCTTCCCGGCGAAGAGTGCACAAGGCAGCAACTTGCGCTGCCTTGCAGTACAATAAACATCTGTTATTCAGCGCCAAGATGCCTACGGGTGAACATGCGCTTTAGAAATACACATGTTATGTACTCCAGATTTACAAAACTATGCAGGGGTACACAAGGTGGCCTTGCGTGGCTTGGTAAGCCTGACATGGATTACGATGCCTTTGCTTCACCTTGTGTGACACATGGGCAACACAGTCCTTTCATAAATATGGCCGTAGGTTTTAAAGCAGACTCATTCACGTTCTGTGCTATTTTATGATGCGGCAAACCTGTAACCACACATGGCCACATATCTTGCCAGAGGGTGAGCTAACCACAAGAGCAAACTTATCACTATTGAACACCCTGAAATGCTCTCTATTTTTTCTTTTCTCTTGCTTCCTATTCCCTTGGACTTTTCCTTCTTGCTCTCATCTTATCTACTCACCTGCTCTCTTCTCAATATTCTAATTTTTACATCTTCCCTTTGGAGATATAATCTGATGTACTAAGGTGAAACATTCATCATGTTAAAGAAATATGTTTTTGTCTTTTAATTTTGAGGACACCGTACCATATTCTGACATGATGTTTGTTGCATGAATTACGTGCCAAATATTTTCATGGCTTGGTTCATAAAAAGGCTCTTGGAGCTAGAGCAGACGCTTAGCTCCGTTTTGGCTCCACTCTCCATGTTATTTAGTTAGCTCAGCCACCTCTAGTGTTGAGAGGTGTGTGTGTGTATGTGAGTGTTCAGCTGATGCTTTCTGCGCACGGGTAGGGCAGGAAATTGTGTGCAGGGCAAGAAGTGAACAGCTCCCTCTTAATGTGTGTGTGTGCATGTATGTGGGTGCATGCACATCTGACAAACAGGCAGTAAGATTGCTGACACACACCTGACTAGTATGAGTTTCTATTTCTAGAAATTTCCAGCGAGAGTAACAAATATTGATTTCTTTATTGAATTCCTCTGCTGCTCTGTCTATACGAGCAAAACCAAAGATTGCAACTTTACCAATTACCGTTACATGTTTTTTAAACACGACTTAATTTTTTAGATCTTTTTATTTTGTTTGAGTCATTGTGCAGCCATCACATGAAAACATAATTCACTCATTGGCAGTATTTCATTTACTTGTAAGTCCCTAGTAAAGTTGTTCTGCTTGTGCCCAGGGCCTATAAATTAAATGTTACTAGTGGGCCTATAGCACTGATTGTGCCATCCAGTTAAGTAGCATGCTAAACATGTCTCAGGTCTGGCATTGTTGCCTGTGTGTGCAGTTTTAAACAATAGAGAGTTAAGGTGTGCCTGGATGGGCTTTCACTGGCAGGGTGGAGGGAGGAGTTGGGCACAGTTCCACTCACACTTGAATAGGCTGTGTCTTACCTCCACACAAAGGACTGCATGCCCCCTGTATCTAGGCTGGTAAGGGGTAGAAGAAAGTCAGGGCACCTTTTCACTTCAAAGCAAGCCTTTAGAAGCTTTTCCCACTTCAAAGGCAGAACTGGGTGTAAATATTGGAACTCATACACAAACTCTTCAGTACACTTCTGGACCTCTGCAAAGATGGGCTGCCGTGCTGCTGGCACTCTGCTGGATGCTGCTTTGAAGAACTGCTGACCTGCTGCCCTCTTGCCTGGGTGAGAAGGACTGGACCTGCATCTGTTGAACCCAGGACCCCAGAGTGACTGAAAGGGCTAGTTGGCTAGCTTACTGACTTGAGTCTCAGGGATGGAAGGCTCCAACAACCTCAACCTAAACACCTGGACTCTGTCATCTGTGAGTCTACCCTGCCAAGTTGTAGTACCCCAGTCCTGGACCCTTGGAAGTGGGCCTAAGGTGCTCTGCCAGCCTCTGTGGATCCCGCAGAACCGACACATCCTCTCTGCTGCACAGCACAACTCTGAGTAGAAATGACACATTGTCGCCACTGCATGGATCTTCCCTGTCGCAAAGACTCGCATCACATAGCAGCGCATCCTCAACACAGAACTTCACATCACAAGCCCTCACTGACGTGATCCTTGATGATGACACAGGACTTTCTTCGCAGCCTCGCCACATCTCAGAACCGACACATAAACTTGTTTGCACACTCATCTTCAGCGTGAACCCAAGACATCTTCCACATACCAGGATTTAAGGTAGTTTGTTCAGCGTGCCTACCTGGGTCCCTGTAGCTGACCTGCGCTCCCTTGCACTTCTGACTTTGTCACAGTCCGGCAAAACCACTTATTAACAGTTGCCATTTTGTGTTTTTTTTAGCTTATTTCACTGATATATTTCAAGTTGCATATCTCTGGTTCTACACATTGGATTTTGTTGTGTTGGTCTTGTTTATCCATTAAATGTGTCACTATTTATCTGATCTGGGTGGGATCCTTTTTGTGGGGTGTTTTCACTTTCTTACAGTTTGGAGTTTTGCAAAAATACTTTACACATTGCCTTTAATTTAAGCCTGACTGCTCTGTGCCAAGCTACCAGAGGTTTGAGCATGGGTTAATTCAGGGCTGACTTGTGCCTCACTCTGACAAGGAGTGTGGTTGCTGTCTGACCAGAGTTCACACCCCTGTCAACCAACAACCCAATTTTGTACAGGTGGGAAATATGACAGATATTTTATTATTGAGTGGGAATAACCACTGGACAAAAAGCATGTTTTCCGAACAATACCACCATATAGAAAATCCAGATTTTCTATCACCCCTTATTTTTCTCCTTTTGCTTTACCCTATATTTTTGCTTGTGTTAGACCCCTGTGTACTTTAAGTCTGGTAACTAATAGTAAAGCTCCTGTTCTCTCTTTTAAACATGGTCAAATTGGCATATTCTTAATTGGTCAATGCAAATTACATAACATTTCCTAGTATATCGTACAAAATGTACCAAGGTCCTGTAAGTTAAATGTCACTAGTAGACTACAGCATTTATTGCGCCATCCACAACAGCAACTGTGTAAAACATGGCCTCAGGCCTATCATACTGGGGTCTCCAACCAGTAGGTCATGAGGGGCTTTAGAAATGGACTCATGTAGCGGATTGTGACTTAAAGGACTCAAGCAGAAGGTAAAATCTTTGACCAGGATGAACCGGGTTGGTGTATCCAAGCTGTGCTCCATCACGGTCAACATCAAATTGCGCCTAGTTCTTATGTCAATATCAACCATTGACTGTCATTGGCAGTTTGTGCTTCTTAAAACTATTCCTACACACAAATTTGAAAATTCATCTCTTTGGTTCTCCTTATTGGATATTTTGTCATTTTGTTTATGAAATTAATTTGACCCTATTTTCCTAATTCGGTTTTGGATTTTTATTGTTTTGGATTTAAATTTTACTACTGTTCAGTATTGCATAAATACTTTACATATTGCCTTAAGCTAAGCCTGTATGTCCAGTGGCATAGGTGCCAGTGGCTCTGGCTATTTTAGTGACTTTGATGGGTCATCCCAAAAAGGGTTGTGAATATTCATTGAGGTGGGTTTTTACCCTCATTCCCCCCCCCCTCCCCCTCTGCTAAATTTCTAATTTGCTATACAGGCCATGATATGATACTGAGATAGGGAGTTCAGAAAAAATACTAGAAAATAATTTTGTTTCCAAGGGAAAAGGTATGAATCATACCAAGCCAGCTTCCAATCTACACTCCTAAGTTGAAAGCAGCAAGGACTTTGGAAAGGGCTAGAGACATGAATAAGGCAACAACAATACTGACTAATCAATGGACAAGCTGGAGTCAGTGTAAAAACATGTATTAACTTTAGACAAGAAATAACAGACTGGATGTGTTTTGTGGTCTTTATCAGGCAGCAGGTTCTGTTTCCATCTGCTACTGCTGCCAGAGCACTCTCTCCCCTCAGTGACTGAGTTAGACTCTCTCACACAATGGACTCTTAACCCCTGCGCCTCGAGTACACTCTACCTATGAAACTAGGCCAAACCAGTATCAACTCTAATGACCTCCATCTGTGGAATGCAACATATGGTAGACATTTATTGTCAAGCAAACAAATCCCTTGGAGCAGGGATGCTTAATGAGCACACTGTGCCTTTTACATATTTGTATCTGTGGCAGTCAAGGACAAGGACTATTACACTGAAATGTGGAACAGAGTAGTATGCACGGATCAGGCCATTGTATTTTTTTTATAACTATTTACTGCATGGCTTGCCCCAGGGTGCTAATAAATCAGGCACTACACGTACTACTACCGAGGTCACTGTAAATAGCAATGAAGGAATGCCGAGAAGTTTATGGCAGTTTACCAAACATCACTGCCTATTTCCCATAACTGTACAATTTCCTGTGTTGAAACTGGTAACAGCACAAGTGAAACTAGCACACAAACGTAGCCCCATGTCCTAGTTTAGAATGAAAAAGTTCAGAGTACCTCAGTATGTGTGTATGTTGGGGTGGGGGGGATTGAGTGCTCTCAAAAGAGATGCATAAATGTATTACACAGTGCAAATAGAGCCTGCATAATTAAGCTTAGGTCAGACTTGGTACTGAAAATTATTTTTTTGTTTTGGCTAATGTATTTGATGGCATTCAAAGAATCTGCTCAAAACTTTCCAGTTAAAGGTTCTTCCACTTTTTGTTCTCCGTGACACATTTTGCACAGATCTGTGGCGTGGGCGGGTGTGTGCCCAAAAAGTGACATTTGTCAACTCCTACAGAATTCCTAGACCCGTCTATGCAGAAAAAAGTGTCTGGATTGGTTTTCACCAAATGTGGCATGAAGTAGAACTTTATTGAATGTAGTGCATTGGCTTGGTTTGGGTAAACCGGTTAAGTAGTTTTAGAGAAGTTAATGTTTTAAAAAATGTTCCGTTTTTGGCACGAAGAGGTTACATATTTTAGATATCTGGACTGTTAATCTGCAGATCCTGTGTGGCTTCATGAAACCAAGTCAAGAAAATAAAGGCATATTATTGCACTCGGAGCTGTTTCTCCCATCCTCCATTTCAGATTCTGTTTCACAAATCTGTTGTCCTCTGATTGCTGTCAAAGAATCCTTCTGTTTCAGCCACCTTCACCCAACACAGTGCGCTGAGCTCCATGTTGGGAAAAATAAAAACAAAAGAGGCATAAGGGTATTGTGTGATTTTACCCTGGGCCTCTGTCCCAGATGGAGAGGGGCCCAAAGGAACACATTTGCCTTAAATTACAGATTAAAAAATGATTTTTATCACAGGAACCTGAATTCCCTTGGTCCTGTGGACCTTCCTGAGCTCTCATGATTTTCAATTTAGGCACAAGTTTCAATTTAGGCACAAGATTTGGGAATCCTGATTTTTGAAAAAGAATTTGGTGCTCTACAGCTGCTTCAGCAGTGTGCGGTGAGGGTGATCACCCACAGCAGCCTGGCTGTGAATAACCCCTCTGAGCGCATCAAGGATTGCAAACCCATGGGAGTAGGGAGTAGGGGGTTGGGCCCAGGGTGGCTCTCTTCCTGTCCAAACTGGATTACTGCAATGCCCTTTTCTGGGCATTGACAAGACCCAGATGAGGAAACTGCAGTCTCTGCAGAACGCTGCGGCATGACTGCTTTTAAACATACCTAAAGGACAATCAACCTCGGCAGGAATTAAGTCACTGCACTGGCTTCCTATTCAGTAGCGCGTGGAATTTAAGGCCCTATGTCTGTTGCACAAGGCACTTTACGGTGGTGGTTCCGAGGACATCCAAAGAATGTTCCTGTCTTACACCCCTTCTCGAACTCTTAGGTCCGCAAATTTGGGCCTTATCCAGACTCCTAAAATTAGGCGGTCAAGATGGGGTGGCAGGACTTTAGCGAACTGTGCGGCAAAGCTGTGGAACAAAATGCCAGTGGCCATGAGATTTCAATCCAATCGGCAGCTCTTTAGGAAGGAGTTGAAAACATGGCTGTTTACCTCCACCTAGTCCACCTGGCAATACAGACTGTACTCCCTTTCACATACACTAGCGCTAAGATGCCTTGGCAATCGAGCGCTCTACAAGCACATATTCTATCCTATCCTAATTGTTAGGTGTGGTGTATTATCAAAGTACCCCAAAAATGTACTTAAACACATTTTAAAGCGGTTTTATTGTTAGCTTTGGTTTGAAAAACCTCAGAAATTCACTCAAGAACATACAGTTTAAGTGCAGTAATGGTTACAGACTAAACCCAAAAAAGACTGAAATTTGCAAGATATGGTTAGGACCGCAATCCGTAACTCATACAACAGAATTAAAATCCTAATTTGCACACCAAATACCTCACAATATTTCTCTTAATAAGTAACAACCCCTTAATGCTCTCTTATTTATTTATTTATTTATTAAGAGCATTTATAGAGCGCGAACGAAGGCCCATGGACATCTCGGCGCTAAGAGAATATCTGCAGTGTTTAACCATCAAAGGGGAGCTAGAGTTTACAGATTAAAAAGCCAGGTCTTGAGTTGCTTACGAAAAGACCAAAGTGAGGGGCTTGTTTTAATTGAGTGCGGCAAGGTGTTCCATAGTTTAGGTGCGGCTACAAGGAATCTTCTGTCTCCCCATAAGACAGATTTGGTACGAGGTACCACCAGTTTATGTGAACTGGAGGAGCGTAGTGTTCTAGAGGGACTGTACGGAATGAGATTTTGAGTAAAAAAGGCTGGTCCCACGTTGTGTAGAGCCTTATACACTATGCAGAGGGCCTTGAATTTGATTCTATTTCTAACAGGAAGCCAATGTAACTTTCTAATAGTTTCTGACGCGGATTGATGTTTAGGGATTCTTCCAAGGAGCCTGGCGGCAGCGTTTTGAATAATTAGCATTTTGTATAGCACTCTTTCTTGGGCACTTAGAAACAGTGCATTACAATAATCTAGTGTAGACAATACCAAGGAGCTCACCAAGGTTTTTCCAGCTGTCTCAGGAAGAAATGGCAAGATTTTTTTGATCAGCCGTAGTTTGTGAAAGGCCGAAGAGGAAATCTGATTTGCGTGAGGAAGGAAAGTAAGACGGTTGTCGAACATGACTCCCAGATTCCTCACTTTACTGACCGGAGCCGGTGGATGGCCCAATGATAGCGGCCACCAAAGGGAGGACCATTCCGGGGTCAAATTTCCGAAAATGACCACTTCCGACTTGTCGGAATTTAGTTTCAGACAGTTGGAGGCCATCCAATTCCCTATTGCCAGCATGCCCTGATTAAAGTTATTAGCTATTTTATGCCCATCATTCTTGACGGCGAGGACCAGCTGGGTGTCATCTGCGTAGGATGTAAGGCTCATCCCATGTGCACGAATGACATTGGCAAGGTCCGACACAATGCAAACGCAAAACAATAAGTATTACTACATTCATAGTCATCTCTTTCAGTCATCTGTAACAATATTTACATTTGTAGTACCATCTGTCACATCAAAGGTGAAGTTTCAGCCATAAACTAACCATCCAGCATATCAACAGCAAACACTGCACCAGGGCACTTAATTTCTGCAGCTAGTGAGGTAAAGGATTCCTTATATCCACCTGCTCGGATGGCTTTTGCTCAAGGTTCTTGGCTCCCACCTACGTTATTGCCGTAGAGAAATGTCAGCGCAGGTAATAAGATACACTGTTCATGCCTGTTGGTCCACCAAACCATACGGCTGAAGTACCATTGTGACCATCCACTCAGAAATTACATTAATAATAAAGTCTGCTACGGCCATTTCAAAAGCCATATGTGAGAAGTAGCTTGTGAAAGTCAATAGCGTGAATAACTGACAGTGATGGGCCTGCCTTTTTTCCCCTATGAAATCAAGAAACTGTCAAAAGGTGGAGTGAGGTAGACCATAAAGACTGAGGGCCTTGAGGCCCTACCGGCACCTTTGCGCTGCTGGAAAGTCACTTTTTTGCGGGTCAGGTGGTGCTGGCATATTTATAAGGCCACGTAAAGTCACGTTACATGGCTTTTTAGGGCCTTATAAATATGTACCCCTTTTAACCAGAAAACTGTGTGAAAGGAGCGTTCCATGGGTGTTGCTGGGGGTGCTCCCAGCAACATCCAAGGCTTTTTGAAACTGCCCCAGATTTACGAGAAATGGTAAGTTTGTGGCAGCACCAAAAACCTATGCCTGCCCAGGGGAAATGTAAGGGAGGCACAATGAGGAGAAATATCTTTATTTGTCCTTGTTTTTCCTCTTTCTATGTGTGCTGTATTCTGTAGCACACATAGAGGAAAAAGCCTCTTGCAATTGTTTTTGTGCAGGAAGGTTTCCCTTTCTACACAAACATAATCCTCCACGCAACGCAGGCACCCTGCACCATGGTGCAAAGGTGCCTGCTTTGGTGCTCGGCAGTCTATTGTGCGTGGGTGCACGGGAAAAGAACAGGAATGCGCTGTATCTAGTAGATATGGCGCATTACTGCCCTTTTCTTTTGCTGTAGGTCAGTGCAGCAGAAAGGCCTGCTGCACTGTCCTACGGCAAAAACCCCAATGAATGAGGGTCACCACATGCTTTTGTAACTGCTCAGAGACTATTTATTTATTAATTTATTTGCTTATATAGCGCTAGAATCGACCCCCGAAGGGGTATATCTGCGCTTAAGTGGAACATGAAGACCCTGAAAGGTGTAAAATATAACGGGCTATGCTGTGAAGCGCCTTATGGGCAAGCACATTACTTTACATTTATTCAGCTCCCTAATAGGTAACCAATGCAAATCGTGAATGCTCTGAGAGAGGGAACTACATTTTGGGAGATTCAGTACCCAGGCAGCTGCGTTCTGTAGCATTTGTAGCTTACTAAGTATATGCTGCTGAGAGCCAGAATACAAAGCATTACAATAATCAAGCCTCGAAATTACCTGGGCCGAAATTACCATTTGCTTTAGCTCCAGAGGAAAAACAAAGCAGGCAGAAGCAACCTGGTTTACTTGAACGGAAAACACTAACTTGGTGTCAAAGATGACCCCTAAATTCCTCACTTTTGAACTGGCACTGGAAGAGAGCCCAAATTTGAAGGCCACCAAACTGTACTCCAGAAAGTGACGTCCTTGCCAAATAGCATCACTTCTGGTTTTTCCAAATTGATTTTTAAGCAGTTTTTCTGCAATCATTCCACAAAGTTTCTCATGCAAAGGTTAAATCTGCGAGCAACTATCTCGGTGTTCCAGGAGATCAACATCACTAGCTGTGTGTTGTCCGCATATGAGAGGACTGAGAAACCAAAAGATCTGATGAGCTTAATGGGGGGAGTAACATATATATTAAAAAGGGTTGGAATCCCAAGAATCTGATTCGGAAGGCCGTTGGGTAATTGTCAAACTTCTCATAAATCAAATACTTTTAGTCCTTTTTAACATTTTTGCATCAGTTAATGTTGATAATGTCACATGACCGCCACTCGCTTCATCATCCACAGCAACGATACAACTGTACAGTTTCTGAAAACTTCTTTTTCCAAATATATGATGCCATGTGCACATTTTGAAAAAGTTGCAGTGAGTCTCCCTTTTTCCCTTCACGTTATGTATTTTACAGACTGATCTAACTGACCCCGCCATTGATACCATTTGAGATATTGTTGTTTTTGTCATATACTTACCCAGATCTCAAATGGTTTATGGGTTTTACTCCTGTGGTCCTCAACAACACCGTAAATCTTTAGTCGACATTTGGAGGCTTTGCAACCCAAACATTCGAGAATATAGCTTTTATTCCCCTATACATCCCTAACCCCGAATAGATTACCTCTTCTTTAGTAAATCCCTATCTCAACAGGTGTCCCATTCCGAAATCAGTTCATGCTCCAGTTTACGTTGATTTTGAATTGCTACCTTTTACCACTCATGAAGGTAGATGGCGCTTCAATAATACTTTATTATCTGATCCTAATTTTACAAGCCAATTCACCTCCTTTGTTTCTGAGTTCTTTTCTTTCAACTCTACTCCGAACTCTTCTCCTGTAATGATCTGGGATTCTTTTAAGGCTGCTTCAAGAGGCTTTATTATAAATTTTGTTTCACAAAGGAAGAAATCTTTTGAAGCCAAAAAATCCCAGTTGTTTGCAAAGATCAAGCAACTTGAATATATTTATTATCACTCGAACTCTGAATTTTCGTTAAAAAATCTTATTGACTCAAAATTCACCTTTTATAAATTATCTACTGAAGCTTCATCTTCTTATCTTTTAAAAAGCAGTGCTTGTCATTATGGGGGGGTCAAAATAAAATGGGAAAATTATTGTCGATTTACCTGAAAATAAGACGTGAACGGACTAAAATAGATTCTCTCCGGAATAATGCAGGTATCTCTTTATTTAAAGACAATGATATTTTAAACGAGTTTGCTTTTACAAAAATGTATATACCCATGAACAGCAACCAACTTTAACTAGTCTGAGCACAGCGACTTTGCGGGTGTTTCGGCGGGACGAAGGCTTTGTGGATGGGCGCCGGCTGTTTTAACACGAACGGCCTACTGGAACACAGTGCCCACATCCTCTTCCCAGGGACATACAGGACCACTTGTCCTTTGGAATTCCGTAAAATATTTCAGAACATGAAATGAGTTATACACATATTAAGGTTGTGAGACCAACCCTTTCTAATATTTAGGAATCCTGCAAATCCTTGTCCTCATTAATTAAAATTTCACAGTTCAACCCTGACTGTTTCAAGCTGGATGAAAATATATATACCAGCTTGCACATTGGGATACTGAGTCTGGGAAGGCGCTCTCCGGACTTTTTTTCTGTACATTCGCTCTAAAAGTGACGAACCACGATTACAAAAGCCCTGAAGAAGTCCCAGCTTGGGACGAAACGCGTCGGCTGTACGTTGTACTGAAAATTGAAAATAAAGATTATTAGAAGATTACCAACATCTTTTTGAAAAAATTCTTTCTTGTGCTAATATCATTTGCACTTATTTTTTGTTTCTTGTGGTGCACCTTTGCGGTTGTTACACCAACTTTAACTAGTCTTTCAACTTATTTTCAATCTATTGAACTCCCTCCACCTCATGACACTGACTGTACTTCTTTAGAAACCGATATCACTCTATCCGAAATTACACATGCAGTCTCTGTATTAAAAAGAGGAAAAGCTCCAGGTCCGGATGGATTTACTATAGAATTTTATGCGCACTTTGCTAATCTACTTCCCCCAATCTTTTATTACTTTTTAATTCTTTTATCACAGCTGGCTCTTCTTCTGGAACTTTTCAAGAGGCCATGATCTGTTTAATACCTAAAGATAACAAGGACCCTTCTCTTTGCAAAAAGTATCGCCCAATTTCCTTAGTTAATCTCGGCTATAAGATATTTGCAAAAATTCTTGCTCTCCGTATTGATCCTATTTTACCTAATCTCGTTGGCTCTGAACAATCAGGATTTGTAAAAGGTCGTATATCATCAGATAATTCCAGAATCTTTTTTAACATTCTTAGTAAAGCTTCCTCTCTTGATTACCCCATTGCAGTTATACCATTGGACGCAGAAAAAGCGTTTGATAGGATTGGATGGGATTTCATGTTTCAGGCGCTAAAATGGATAGGGTTTCCTCCTAAATTAATATCCCTTATGTAACTATTATATTCAGGCCCTAGAGCTTCTATTTTCATTAATGGCAAAACTTCGGACTATTTTCCTCTCTTCAGGGGAGTACGTCAGGGTTGCCCCCTCTGCCCTCTTTTATTTATAATAGAATTGGAGCCCTTTTTAACCAAAATTAGGCAAGATGCTCAGATTACTGGTTTCCAGCTTGATACTTCTCATGTCAAAATGTCAGTTTATGCGGATGACATTCTTCTATATTGTTCCGATCAATCTACGTCCATTCCCTCTTTTCTAAATCAGGTTCATATTTTCTCTCAATTATCCGGTTATCGCCTTTATTCAAACAAATGTGAAGTTCTTCCCCTCAATATGCTCTACCTTAAACAAGACTTCATATCTACTGGCTTTTCTTGGCAAACTTCTAAGATAAAATATCTAGGCCTATGGTTCTCTTCAAATATTCCAGACTCACTAAAGCTAAATTGTGACCATATTATTAGAACTCTATCTGACTCTATTGACCGTTGGCCCCTGCTTTTTCTTTCTTGGTGGGGACGATTAGATTCCATCAAGATGATGCATTCTCCTTTAATTCTATATATTCTTTCTATGATTCCCATACATGTCCCTGAATTATACTTTAAGAAAATGGACTCACTTTTAATAAAATTTCTCTGGAAAAACAAATCCCACGAATAGCCCTGTCCACTCTGAAGGCAGACAAGGCTTCTGGCGGTCTTAAATTTCCTGATTTCAAATCTTATCATTATGCTTTCTCTTTAAAACAATCTTCCTGTTGGCTCTCTATTGATCAGTGTATCCATCCTCCTATCTGGACGTCTATAGAAAAGTATTTTATATCCCCTTTTGAATTTGAAAGATTTTGAAAGAATTTTGAAAGATAACTGACATCCACTCTGGCCTAGAAGCTCTCAATCAAGAACCAGGACCCTCAGCTGTCCCAGTGTTACATCCCGCAAAAGAAGATCCAATAGAGTCATCACAGGGTAATCTTAACACCTTCCCCCTGCTCACTCTAGAGCAACTCAACCTGCATCTAGACAAGCTTAAATCAGGATCCTCCCTCGACCCTTGTCCCCTGAAGATCTTTAAAGAATGCAGAGAGGTTCTTCTTCCTGCTTTTCTGGAAGTCATCAACCTGGCAATCCAGGAAGGTGTCTTCATGACCCCCTGGAAAATGGCCATAGTTAAGCCCCTCCTAAAAAAGGCCTCGCTGAATCCTGGGATTTTAAAGCACTTCCCGCCTATCTCACTACTCCCAGCCCCCGCAAAAATTTTAGAGGCCCATTTAAACAGCCATCTGAGTGCCTTCTTGGAGAACTCCAGCCTTCTTGACCCCTCCCAGCACGGCTTCAGGAGGGCACATAGCACTGAGTCCACCCTGACAGTCGTCACAAATAACATCCGTGCTAAGGTCGACAGTGGCCAGACCACCCTTCTGGTCCTGCTCGACCTTACAGCCACGTTTGACACCCTATCTCCTTCCATTCTTACCAAACGCCTTAGGGAGATAGGAGTGGACGGGCCGGCGCTTAGCCTACTGAAATCTTTCCTGGATGGCCGTGTGCAGAGGGTCAAACTGGATGATTTTCTTTCCCCAGCTAAACCTGTGCAGTGCGGGGTGCCTCAGGGTTCGTCCCTGAGCCCCACGCTCTTTAATATCTATGTAACACCGTTCGCCATACTTGTAAGATCATTTGGGCTGGAAGTCCTATCCTACGCCGATGACACCCAGATCATGGTCTCTCTCTCACAAACTGCTGAAATCACAGCTCGGAACTTTAGAAACTGCATTGAAGCAGTTGCTGGCTGGATGGTGAGGAATTTCCTCAAGTTAAATGGGGAAAAAAAGGAGGTGCTGAACTTCGGAGGCGAGGAGGAGATCTGGTCAACGGACTGGTGGCCCTCCGCCCTTGGAGCCTGTCCTACGCCTTCTCAGTCCGCTCGGAACCTGGGTGTTATTTCAATACCAAGCTCTCCTTTGACAAACAGGTTAGCAGGACGACTTCCACATGTTGCGGTGTCCTTAGAACCTTGAGGAAATTAGTACACTATCTGTCTACCGAGGCCCGCAAAATGGTTACGGTGGCTCTAATTTCCTCAAGGTTAGACTACTGCAACGCGCTGTACCTAGGAAATAATAAACTACAGGTACAGCGCCTTCAAATAGTACAAAACGCAGCAGCTCGTTTTGTCGTAGATGCCCCTAGATCTGCCTCAGGCACCTCAATTAGGAAGGATTTGCATTGGCTCCCCATCCAGGCAAGAATAGAGTTCAAGGTTCTTTGCCTCACCCACCGTGCTTTACACGGTCTTGGATCAGAAGACTTCAGATCCTTTGTGACCCTTTATGTACCCGGCAGGGCACTTCGCTCAGCCAACAAATATCTTCTTGCTGTACCCAAAATCAACAAAGCCAGATGGGGCGAGAGGGCTTTCTGCTCCAGTGCGACCAGGATTTGGAACACCCTGCCGGCTGAGATTAAGGGACAAACCTCCCATTCTCTCTTCCGAAGGGCTCTGAAGACCTGGCTCTTCAGGGAGGCATACCTGTAATCGGCACTACCACTTTTTTATCACACAGCTTTTCCATCCTCAGCGCCTTGACGCTTACAGGCAAAGTTGCGCTTTACAAGTCCTATCTCAACTCAACTCAACTCAACTCAATTTAAAGAGTCTCTTGCTTTTACCAACAATATTTCCTCCTTTCAACCCCCTGTCATTTCTCATACACGTAAAATTCTCGTCCCTCTCTTACCTTCCTCATATCCTTCTTATTCCTTGTTAGGTCAGCAACCTATTTGGCACAATAACTTATTACGCATTAAAAGTTGCACCATTTAATGGAAATCCTGGAGACTCAAGGGATTGTTCTGGAGTTCACAACTCTTACTCAATTATGTTCTTTTATCCTTTTTTATATCTTCAAACTAAGTTTTCCTTACAATCTTCCTGTAAAGCTCAATACGATCTGCTATATCCCTCTCTTTCCCAATAGCTTCTTTCCTTACTGTCTGCTCCCACTCCTTCCTCCAGATGTTCCATTCTCTTTTCCTTTTCATCTGTTTCTTCCTCAGCTTCATCTTTATATAAGTGCTTATTTCTTTCCTCTGATAGGAATAAAATGAAGGCTGAATTGGCTTGGGAAAAGGACCCTTTTTTGGGATAGGCTGTTGCTCAAAATTCATAAAACCTCTAGAGCTGCTAACACTTCTCAAACCCTTTATTTTGTTTACCAATGCCTTTTATTCACTTACGCAAACTAGCTTCCTTTTCTACAAACTCTTCTTCTACTTGCTGGTCTTGCCCCTGCACATTTGCTGATTTAAAGCACATGCTTTTTGACTGTCCTCCCTTATACCGCTTTTGGCAATTAGTTTGGTCTCAGATTAATAAAATCTTTAAAACCAAAGTCGCATTCTCCCCTCCTAACGTTTTCTTAGGCTCTTTAT
The DNA here is from genome assembly GCF_964263255.1 of Lissotriton vulgaris. Taxonomy (NCBI): domain Eukaryota; kingdom Metazoa; phylum Chordata; class Amphibia; order Caudata; family Salamandridae; genus Lissotriton; species Lissotriton vulgaris. Next base: position 462,784,213 of record NC_141685.1, on the reverse strand, counting down.
AATCTTTCTGCTCCCAATCACCACCCAACTTCAAACTAGTAGATTTATTATTAGCACTAGCCCTCCATTTAATAACTTCCAATTGGAAGCAGGCAGACAAAGTCACTTTTAGAGCATGGTGGAATGCCGTTTGTTTTCATCACAGACTTGAACTAACTACATTACTCCCATATCTGTGTCCATTAAAATAGATCTTTTATGGCACCCTCTATCCACATACTTAACCTGCATTGCCTCACCTAGTGCTCCACCGGTCAATATTTCTGATGAAGTCCAGAAACCTCCATGATTCACTTGTTGTCTTTTTATTCACTCAAATAAGTTTTCATTGTTGCTCCTTCCGTTGTATTTCTTATTACAGTTTGCTTTTTACTTTTTAAATGCATTTTATGCCTACAGAGATTAATTCCATGTGTTATTTCTCTTTTTAATGTTATTATATTATAATACATTTCCCTTCCCTAGTTTTCTCCCTCCCTGCCTCCCCCCTCATTTCCTTTTCACTTTTTATAGAATGTTCTTTGATAAGGATTATACTCTTGATGTATTGTACTTTTTTGTACATGCTGTTTTATTCAAATAATTTTTTGTCATGTGTTAGTAAACTTAAACTTTAAAAAAAAAAGAAAAGAGTTGGACTCTGTGAGAACCTCTGACATTGTGTGGCTCACTTCCCCGTAAACCTACCTATATATGTAGACATTGCAGCAAGCTCCAAAAGTGCAAGGTTTTGTGGGTACAACATCACAATTAATCAGTATGTTTCATTTTTCTCGTATATGCTATTTCCTACAAATACACAAGTTGTAGCTGTAAACAGGTATTACTAAAAGTCCAAAAGTATGAAAGATGTACATTTCAGAAAATCTGAATTAACTAGTGAAAACATTTCCTGCTAATTAATAGTAGGTTTCTTTCTTTTCAAACAAGGGTGTGATAATATTAGAAGAAGCACTATAAATCAGTTCCAAAATTCTCCCTAGGATATTATCAAAAACATCTGGAGTTTAACAAAAAAAAATGTATCTCTTAAGTACTAGTGGTGTAGATTACACCCAGCTGAAACTTGTGTTGCTGGAACACTTCCCAGCTTCCTAAGAAGGAAATGAGTAATGTCAAACAATACAATGATTGTGGAGTGTTCCCTTGTACACAAGGGATCTCGGAATATGGTATTGTCCAAGCTCATAGGAAAAAATTAAACCAGTGTTGCTAATGGAACAATAAGCCCAAACTTGAGTCACAGAAAATTATTGGTGTCATTCATATGAAGTCCCCGTAACAGAGCGTGTCGACCATCAAATTAGACTGCTGCTAATGGTTAGAGTGAATGACCATGGTTTGCATCACTGCTACACCGAATTATAGTGATGGATGAAATACTCGAATTAATCTCAGCCGCTAGTAATTACTTGGGGCCGCATTCCATTCCATTGCTATTTTGCACACCATGCTACCTCAGATTGGACGTAACCATATGCAGATCAGTCTTGATCCTGCTCCAATAGGAGCATTCCAGCCCAGAACCCCAGGCCAGGTCCTTGCTGAAGGTGAACTTCAGCGACCCAGGACCGGTTTGGCCCTGATTAGTGCTCATTTGCCATGTAGAGCTCAGTTTTAGTGATACAGTCAGCACAGGACCACGTATGGGCATACCTGTCCCACTTAGGACGGCACACTGAATTATCCATCATTGCGAAGCATTTAAGAGTCAATCCCAGCAGTGAGCACTTTACATTGTATGTATCAATCCAGCCAAAATAGCAATTTGTTGGTTGCTACCCTTTTCTGTGAAACAGGTTTGAATCTGGCTGGATACTTAAACATCCTGTGATTCTGGGCAAATCCCTAAATCTCCCTGTGCCTAAAAATGAATGTGTCCGTCTGTAATGCAACTGGTGCGCATGTAAAGCGCTCTGATACCTTCGGGTTGAGTTTATGCTATATACAAATTCATAAGAACATTGAATATTTAAGTCTTTTCGGAATAGATAATTCTCTCCTCAGACCTAAGATGACTGTGAAGGATAGCTAATAGACTGGTGACTTCTGGTCCATAACCTGGGAATATTTCTGAGATCACAGTTTTCTTCTGGACCATTTTGTGCAGGGATATTTGTAAATCCGTTCTCCTGTCCACCCTGCCCATCCTGTCCCGCCCATACCAGACTATGTCATTCTCACCTTTCTCTTTTTATTGTTCTCTCCCCCTCCGCTGCACTGCATATGTATTTCCCGTGCTGTATTTTTTTTTCCTCTGTGGTTTGCTTCCTTACTGCCGGCCTACTATGTAATTTAATGTCTTTCTGTTTTTTACTGTATGTATGTAAAGCGCTCTGATACCTACGGGTCAAGCTAGAGCTATATAAAACTTTTAAAATAAATAAAAATAAATAAATTATCCTGAGACACGCCTGCACTACTTTCCAGCACTTGTGTGCTCTTGCATACAAGTGCTGGAAGACAATGTCAAGGGAAATTTGGAGCCTAAAGCAATATTAAACACTATTGGGCACTTGCCTAGATGACATCAGTAAGAGGTGCCACACTGTCACTACAAGCAGCAAATGTTGATCCTGGACAAGATGGTGCTTCTGGACAAACAACATCATTGCACCAGCGGAGGACACAAATGCCAGATGCTGCACATTTACATCTGTATTTTGACTACTGCCATACAGTGATATATATTTTTTTTAAAGCACAACACAGCACTGCAATCAAAGGTGCTCCATTGAGCTAAGAGGAGAGAGGAGCGTAGAGACATGCCTACTAAGATATACCACTGCTGCTCTCTTCCTCAGCACTGGCTCTCACCACCATAGTGAACAGGAATGTGACGTCTAGCGTTGCTGTTGTAGTGGAAGGGTGCCCTTCCAGTACATTATCCTATGGTTAGGCAAACTTTACATCTCTTCACACCAGTGGTCGAAGTGGGGAAAAAAAAGTAGGGGAACTGTGGGTGGAGCATCAGGGGGCAGGAATAATCTGAGGATTGGGTCCGTGGGCGGAGTCAGAGGTGTGGCTAGAAAGAGCAAAACATCCCCATTTTTACTATGTTTGGCATTTCACTGATGAGTTACAGCTTATAACGTTATTCAATGCAACCAATAGATACACGTTTATCCAAGTGCACTGGTGCCATTTCATCAGCCTAGCGCCAACGCAGGCACCCTTACACCATGGTGCAAGGGTGCCTCCGTTGCATGCAGGATTGTTTTTGTGCAGGAAAGGGCACCTTCCTGCACAAAAACCATCCAGAGAGGCTTTTTCCTCTTTCTATGTGTGCTGTACATACAGATAAAGGAAAAACAGGGAGAAACAAAGATATCTCTCCTTGTTATGCCTCCCTTGGGGAGGCGTAAGATTTTGATGCAGTCCCAGGTTTACCTTTCATTGCGTAAAAAAACTGGGAGAGTTGAGTGGGAACACCCACTGCAATGCCTCCCTTGTGCAGAGTAACACAAAGCAGCAATTTGCGCTGTGTTGCATTAAGGTAGCAGGGCATGGGAAGATGATACATAATATAACATTTGCCCAGGATTACAGAATGTGAACGATTGGAGAAACTGGGCTTTGGACTAGTTTACATATTTCGCAGTTGGCAGTGTATCTGTTTTCACCACCCTCCACGACCCCCCTCCACACACACACACCCCACACCTGTGTGCAGATTCCTCCGGCTAGGATAGGGCCATTGTTTGGGCAAGGGGTTAATTTTACCTTCAAGGCTTTTCAAAACAAAAGATCAGCTGTGCTGTACGGATTCATTTGGTTTATGGTCAATGGTTAAAACTACCCGTGTGGAGTTTTGTTGCATTGAGTGAATGGTGAATAGGTCCATGGAGCAATAAAGACCCGATGGGGGTGGGCAGCCTGCAGCTCCCCCCCCCCCCCCCCCCCCCACCCTCCATCACAGGATTCCTTTGGGTTAAATGGAATATAACAAGTTTGCTCTAGCTGACAGTTTACATAATATCACCAACACTGCATAATGCCAGAGGCGAGAGGAGACTTGATGTAAACTCAGAGCTTTAAGTTGAAGGGTGGGTAGGCCATCTCAGAATGTGGGCAAAAAGACTCAGCATTTATATACTGCCACAGCTAGCTGAAGTCTGCTTCGAGACTCGTGTTATAAGGTCTGGTATAAAAATAAAGCTGCCCGGCAGAGAAACGGTTTTTGTTTCCCCAGTGGGCATCTGTGGTTACTTGGTTGCTTTATTGTACGTTCATAAAAACCATCACAAAAAAATACAAATCACTTAGTACCGTCTGAAATACTATTCTTGGTAATATCGTTTATTAAAATACTGAATATAGTTAAAACACTAAATAATTCTGTCAGAAATGATCAATTGCGCAAAAGCTTCCTAAAACATTCCCCGACACGCTGTCCTTTGAATGCTGATCAAAGATCTTCTTTTTCTAGCAGGTGAATTGTGGAATAAATATGTGATCCAAAATGATGACCAATTCCATTTCTTTAATGCGTGGTTAATAGCCTAATGGCTGTGCAATTAAAGCAAGGGCATAATGCAGTTTTCCTTTGTGGCATCAACACACACCAGGCAGATTCCCTTTTGTGCTCAGACAAACTTGGGTAGAATGGCACAGGCCCAGCATCTTTTAGGGAAACAACTAATAACTCATTAAACATTTTCCACAGTAAAACGCCAATGTTTGAGCACAGTCTGCCAGGAACTACGAATTCTTTGTGGCAGCGTCCGACTGGGTGAGCCCGAAAATAATGGGAAGATGGGGTCAAGGGCGGGGCTAACAATGTTTCCTGATGTGCCCATTGTATTGGTCACAGTAGGGGCAGGCGTGTGGCCTCCTCACTAAGGGCCAGATGTAGGTAAATCAATATTTCCGACTCTTAAATGCCGACTCATAGCGAATCTGTAATCAAGAATCGGAAAACGTGATGTAGTAAAAAAATTGGTAAATTTTACCGAATCGGTATCATTCGGAATATCCAATCGGTATTTACTGAATCGGTATTTACCCATTCGGAAAATCCTGATTCGGTAAATCACATTCATTCTTATGGGCCAGTTGGTCCATAGGAATGAATGGGATTTACTGAATCTGCACATTCCGGATCGGTAAATACCGATTCGGTAAATACGAATTCGGTAAATACTGTATCTGCAGTTTGAAAATCGACATGTGACCCTGCCAACCAATCAGGGGCACCCTACACACCCCACAACCAAGGCCCAGAGCATCCAACCAATCAGAATGAAGCACCCCTCCCCAGTACCTGGGGAGCGGCCACACCCATGCAGGTGCACAGCAACTGAACAAACAACTGAGCTGAGGTGAGAGGAGCTGACTAACCAGAGCCAAGCTGTCCAACAGAATGGAGTCTCAGGAAGGGCAAAAGGATGGTGGAGATCCAAAAGAAAGATCAAGTTCAGCCCAGCAGAACTGCAGGTGGTTGTAGAAGAAATAGTGAGTCACTACAACCAAATTTTTGGAAAACAGTCTCTGCATGTTGCAGAGTCTGTGAAGAGAAACATATGGCTTTGCATACAGGTCAAAGTCAATGCCATTGGTGTGACGCACAGGGAGATCGACGACATCAAAAAACAATGGTATGACCTGCGCATCATTACAAAAAAGAAGATTGCTGCCCAAAAAAAGGATGCTGGTGTGACAGGAGGTGATGATAAACCAAAAGCGGTACCAATATTGCCACGTTACTTATGTGCTGGATCCCGGGTGATCACTCGAATCACTGAATGAAGCAGTAATTCTCAATGAACCATATTTCAGAGTGAATCAGTTTTGTTTTATTTTTAACTTAAATGCATGTATCAACTCAATATGCAATTTTTTGTTTTTTTCAATAAGAAAACATTTCTTTAGTTCCACATCACAAATCACAATGAACACAATTTAAACAAATGACAAGACGTAAAACAATATTTTGACAAAAAATCACAACTTGCAATCACCATTCATACCACAAAAAATATCATCACTAAATATATTACAGTTATTTACAATCTATACAATGTCACAATTAGAAATCAGACAAAGCATTGGAAATAAGCAAGTACACAATGTTGTTATTTTCCGAAAAAATCAAGGGTTCCTAATGCTGAATAGAAGAGGTCTACGCGTTTCGATAACCCCTGGTTGTGGGGAAATCTCATCAGGACCGTATGCCTGCGAATGGAGAACGAAATTGGGTCAGGTGGGGGGACAAAACCAACTCCTCACAACGCTACAGTGGAGATAGGGGAAACAAATCATACCTCTCAGTAGCTGGCTTTGCTTTTGTGGTTGTCACTGTGGGCAAAAAATGAGGTGGATTTAAGCCTCTAAAGTGAAAACGCCAGAGGGGCATTCATTCAGTCTTAGCGAAAACATTCACTCGTGACTACTTACATCGTCTTACGCCTACTGCGGCTGTTTATTGAACTGAAGGAAAATTCGGGTGGAAGCGGATAGCTGGGGGGTGAAGAAGGAATGGTTTTAGAATTTGGTGAGGAAAAATCGTTTCTATTGTCGTGATCGTTTGAACAAGGTGACTTACTGTTAATTGCTTAGCGCAGGGAGTTCACGGGTATCTCAGTCTGTGTTGAGCGAATCAATAGCGTGCTCCGGTCTCCTGGAAGGGAAAGGGAGCTGGTGTCAGGTATCCAGGTTGGTTATAAAGATCGCCTCTCTTGCGATGTTTCTCTAACATGTACAAGCGTTTACCTGTTTGCGTCGTGTCCGCTGTCTAACTCGGGGGGTCTGCGCTCTTCGATCTCTGTTCGTTAGTCCAGTGACCGGCACCATCCAGTCGGTAACTTTGATCTCGCGTTCGGTGGTATTTAACTCACTTCCTGGTTACCCGGGGATTGTGGGGATTGTAGTTTTTTTGCCCGTTGTAATGGAGACGGGCCGCGTTTTGAGTATGAGTGTGTGGGGCCGTGGTTCACAGTCTATGTGGGAGACAGCAGTCTGAATCTCGGTCTTTTCATTATCATCAACATTTTACAGGCGGTAAAGTTCAGAGAGTTCATTAAGGCCATTTATTGCAGAATTGAATTTGACTATCAGCATGGCTTCAGTGTGTGACAATTTCTCTTCCATGTCACCACCTCTGGGATCTTTCTCAATTTTTGCAATTACTGTCCATCTTAATTCATCAACGGTATGTTTGTGATTCACCCAGTGGTTTACCAGTGGGGCCGTTAGCACATTCTTTTTAATGCGTGATTTGTGCTGGGTAATGCGACATCTCACCTCCTGACTTGTTTTTCCGATGTAAAGTTTATCACAGGGGCATTTAATTCCATATATGACGAACTTAGATTTACAATTTGTAAATTTTTCATGTTTCCACGATATCTGTTTATGTTGAAACAGATTTCCTTCCTCAGTACTTGCACAGCAGATACAAGAGCCACATCTGTGATGACCTTGGATCGGTGGTAATCCAAGCATCGTGCTGATTGTTGGTATGCTCGGTTTCAGTGCTGCTCGAACTAGGTGATTGGCTATGCTTTGGCCCTTTTTGAAGGCAAATAATGGTTTGTCTTTAAGTGTCTCGTCTATATTTTCCACTAGATGCCAGTTTTGTAAGATTGTTTTTTTGAAGACATTTGAGTTTGGGCAGAATGTAGAGACACAGACCATCCTGTTTTGAGGTGGTTTAGCTTTATTTGTTAATAATGTATCTCGGGGGATCCACCACACTCTTTTCATTGTTCTTCTGAGAAGTTTCATGGGGTAGCCTCTTTGTGATAGTTTTTCAGTCAGGTTTGCAGCATGTAGCATATATTCATCCTTAAAATAGCAGTTTCTCTTGATCCGCAAGTACTGTGAAAATGGGAGATTCTCTTTCAAATTGCGCGGGTGGCTGCTGTTAAAGTGCAGTGCCTTGTTTCTGTCCGTCAATTTTTTGTATAACGTTGTGACCAGACCATCATCAGTCGGATACACTTCAACATCGAGGAATGCCATTTTGATTTTGGAGTAGTTGATGGTAAATTTGATTTCCTCCGTTCTTGCATTTAACCAATGGTGAAATTCCTTCAATTCCTCTTCCGTCCCTTTCCACGTCATAAAGACATCGTCGATGTATCGACTCCAACTTGTGATTTTTTCTTTGAATGGGTTTGACTGGTACACAAACTTCTCTTCAAATAACGACATAAAAAGTATAGCTAGCTCCGGTGCAAAGGGGCAACCCATGGCTACCCCACTAGTTTGGAAATAGAATTCTCCGTTGAAATTGAAGAAGTTCTTCTTTAATGCCAGTGTGGCTAATTGCAAAATGAATTCCGTTGGTACTCTGGTAGGTCTTGGTCGTTGGTCTAAGTAAAACTGTATTGCATCCAGACCATCACTCTGGGGGATCTGGGTGTACAGTGAGCATACATCCATGGTGACTAAGAAGTCTTCGTTTTGGTTGAATGGAATGGTTGGAAGTTTATTCATGAAATCAGTCGTGTCTCGAAGGAATGATTTCACTTCTGTCATAAAAGGTTTCAAGAAAAAATCTACAAACTTAGACACTGGTTCGAATAGTGACTCGCATCCGGAGACAATTGGTCTACCGGGGGGATTTTGTTCATCTTTGTGAATCTTTGGCAAGACGTAAAACAACGGTGTTCGTGGAGTGTTGCATTTAAGGTATTCGAATTCCTTCTTGCCAATTATTCCTTCAGCTAAACCTTTTTCCAGAATTGGGTTGAGTTGTTGTTGTAATTCTGTAGTGGGGTTCTTGTTTATTTTCCTGTAGCATCTGGCATTATCAAGTTGGCTCATTACTTCTTTTTTATAGTTTTCTATGTCCCAAATGACAATAGCACCTCCCTTGTCCGCCTGTTTTATTACGACTGAAGTGTCTTTTTTGAGATTTTCTAAAGCCCGTTTTTCATCATAAGAGATGTTAAATTTGGTCCAATTTTTTCCTTCTTCCATTTTAGTTATTGCTGATATAATTGTTTTTTCAAAAGTGATGGTTTCTTTTGCGATTTTGTTTGCTGGTGGACAAAATTTAGATTTTCTCTTCAATCCAGTTACCTCTAATGGTAGATTTACTGGTGTTTGGGCGAAGAAGGACTTTAGTTTGATTTTGCGACAGAATTCCAGGGCTTCCATTTTTAGTTTAACAAAGTTGGTGATTCTCCTGGGGACAAAGGAAAGACCTTTTTCTAGTATGCTTCTTTCTGATGAGGTTAAAATTTTGTTTGACAGATTGAAGATCGGGGAAACTACCAGTTCTTGTAGTTCTGTCTCCGTGTTGACATTTCCCATGGCTGGTTGTACCGTGGGCGCGCTCGGTTTACCGGTTGGCCTCTTCCTAAAAAAGGACCTGCGGAGGGTCCTGGTTGTTGTTGAAAGGCTCCTCTTTTGTTTCCACCTCTCCTTTGGTTGTTACTGTCACTGTCACTATTGCTTGATGCCGATGAGGTGTCTGAGAAGGAAATGAATTTATTAGTCGATCGTCCTTGATATTCTCCTAGGAATCTTCTTGACTCAACTCTAGAGTAAAAATCCGTTTGTAGGTAAGGATATGTTCTTTCAAAGTTGAAGTTTTTCTTGTCCTTTTGGAACTGATTTTCTTTCTGGTTAATTGTGTAATCCTTAAATTCTAAAATGTCCTTTTCAACCTTCTCAAGTAGTGTTTTGGCGTCCGGGATAAGTTGGTTGGTTTGTATCTCACTTTCCAGAGTTTTGATCTCTTCTAGCTGTTGTAACGAGATTCTTTGTGCTGTCTCAACCGTTAAGACCATGAGATCTCGGCTACACTTAGTCTCTATAAAGCTGTATCCTTTCTTGTAAATAGGGTCGTCAGTGAATATCACGGGGATATTTTTAATCTGTAGTCCTCCTGGTATTGTGCCAGCTCGCAGATGCTGGAGGAGATAATGACCATGAAGGTCCGTGCGAATTTGTTTCTTTTTAAGTCTCAAGAGTTTCTCTGTCTCGTTTTGGTTCCTGGCAGTTGTGCTTAATGTAGCTGAAGCGAAGGGAGGGGGTTTTGCCAAAAGGTTTTTTATATGTTCCTCATTATAGGCAAATGTTTGCTCTTCAGACATACTGTGCTAGTTTCACTTGTAAACAAACCAATCAATCAATCAACTAAACTCAATACAACATGCAACACAACAGGGCTTAGGTTAGAACTGAGTCAATCCCTCCAAGTGGGGCCTGAGAAAGACCTCGCAGAAAGGCTTCTGCAAAAGTATTAACACCATAAACAGGGTCTGGGCTTACTGGCAATAAGGACAAGCCTCACCAGAACAATGATAAACCAAAAGCGGTACCAATATTGCCACGTTACTTATGTGCTGGATCCCGGGTGATCACTCGAATCACTGAATGAAGCAGTAATTCTCAATGAACCATATTTCAGAGTGAATCAGTTTTGTTTTATTTTTAACTTAAATGCATGTATCAACTCAATATGCAATTTTTTGTTTTTTTCAATAAGAAAACATTTCTTTAGTTCCACATCACAAATCACAATGAACACAATTTAAACAAATGACAAGACGTAAAACAATATTTTGACAAAAAATCACAACTTGCAATCACCATTCATACCACAAAAATATCATCACTAAATATATTACAGTTATTTACAATCTATACAATGTCACAATTAGAAATCAGACAAAGCATTGGAAATAAGCAAGTACACAATGTTGTTATTTTCCGAAAAAATCAAGGGTTCCTAATGCTGAATAGAAGAGGTCTATTTATTTTATTTAACTCACTTCCTGGTTACCCGGGGATTGTGGGGATTGTAGTTTTTTTGCCCGTTGTCATGGAGACGGGCCGCGTTTTGAGTATGAGTGTGTGGGGCCGTGGTTCACAGTCTATGTGGGAGACAGCAGTCTGAATCTCGGTCTTTTCATTATCATCAACATTTTACAGGCGGTAAAGTTCAGAGAGTTCATTAAGGCCATTTATTGCAGAATTGAATTTGACTATCAGCATGGCTTCAGTGTGTGACAATTTCTCTTCCATGTCACCACCTCTGGGATCTTTCTCAATTTTTGCAATTACTGTCCATCTTAATTCATCAACGGTATGTTTGTGATTCACCCAGTGGTTTACCAGTGGGGCCGTTAGCACATTCTTTTTAATGCGTGATTTGTGCTGGGTAATGCGACATCTCACCTCCTGACTTGTTTTTCCGATGTAAAGTTTATCACAGGGGCATTTAATTCCAGAGTGAATCAGTTTTCACTTTAGAGGCTTAAATCCACCTCATTTGTTGCCCACAGTGACAACCACAAAAGCAAAGCCAGCTACTGAGAGGTATGATTTGTTTCCCCTATCTCCACTGTAGCGTTGTGAGGAGTTGGTTTTGTCCCCCCACCTGACCCAATTTCGTTCTCCATTCGCAGGCATACGGTCCTGATGAGATTTCCCCACAACCAGGGGTTATCGAAACGCGTAGACCTCTTCTATTCAGCATTAGGAACCCTTGATTTTTTCGGAAAATAACAACATTGTGTACTTGCTTATTTCCAATGCTTTGTCTGATTTCTAATTGTGACATTGTATAGATTGTAAATAACTGTAATATATTTAGTGATGATATTTTTTGTGGTATGAATGGTGATTGCAAGTTGTGATTTTTTGTCAAAATATTGTTTTACGTCTTGTCATTTGTTTAAATTGTGTTCATTGTGATTTGTGATGTGGAACTAAAGAAATGTTTTCTTATTGAAAAAAACAAAAAATTGCATATTGAGTTGATACATGCATTTAAGTTAAAAATAAAACAAAACTGATTCACTCTGAAATATGGTTCATTGAGAATTACTGCTTCATTCAGTGATTCGAGTGATCACCCGGGATCCAGCACATAAGTAACGTGGCAATATTGGTACCGCTTTTGGTTTATCATTGTTCTGGTGAGGCTTGTCCTTATTGCCAGTAAGCCCAGACCCTGTTTATGGTGTTAATACTTTTGCAGAAGCCTTTCTGCGAGGTCTTTCTCAGGCCCCACTTGGAGGGATTGACTCAGTTCTAACCTAAGCCCTGTTGTGTTGCATGTTGTATTGAGTTTAGTTGATTGATTGATTGGTTTGTTTACAAGTGAAACTAGCACAGTATGTCTGAAGAGCAAACATTTGCCTATAATGAGGAACATATAAAAAACCTTTTGGCAAAACCCCCTCCCTTCGCTTCAGCTACATTAAGCACAACTGCCAGGAACCAAAACGAGACAGAGAAACTCTTGAGACTTAAAAAGAAACAAATTCGCACGGACCTTCATGGTCATTATCTCCTCCAGCATCTGCGAGCTGGCACAATACCAGGAGGACTACAGATTAAAAATATCCCCGTGATATTCACTGACGACCCTATTTACAAGAAAGGATACAGCTTTATAGAGACTAAGTGTAGCCGAGATCTCATGGTCTTAACGGTTGAGACAGCACAAAGAATCTCGTTACAACAGCTAGAAGAGATCAAAACTCTGGAAAGTGAGATACAAACCAACCAACTTATCCCGGACGCCAAAACACTACTTGAGAAGGTTGAAAAGGACATTTTAGAATTTAAGGATTACACAATTAACCAGAAAGAAAATCAGTTCCAAAAGGACAAGAAAAACTTCAACTTTGAAAGAACATATCCTTACCTACAAACGGATTTTTACTCTAGAGTTGAGTCAAGAAGATTCCTAGGAGAATATCAAGGACGATCGACTAATAAATTCATTTCCTTCTCAGACACCTCATCGGCATCAAGCAATAGTGACAGTGACAGTAACAACCAAAGGAGAGGTGGAAACAAAAGAGGAGCCTTTCAACAACAACCAGGACCCTCCGCAGGTCCTTTTTTAGGAAGAGGCCAACCGGTAAACCGAGCGCGCCCACGGTACAACCAGCCATGGGAAATGTCAACACGGAGACAGAACTACAAGAACTGGTAGTTTCCCCGATCTTCAATCTGTCAAACAAAATTTTAACCTCATCAGAAAGAAGCATACTAGAAAAAGGTCTTTCCTTTGTCCCCAGGAGAATCACCAACTTTGTTAAACTAAAAATGGAAGCCCTGGAATTCTGTCGCAAAATCAAACTAAAGTCCTTCTTCGCCCAAACACCAGTAAATCTACCATTAGAGGTAACTGGATTGAAGAGAAAATCTAAATTTTGTCCACCAGCAAACAAAATCGCAAAAGAAACCATCACTTTTGAAAAAACAATTATATCAGCAATAACTAAAATGGAAGAAGGAAAAAATTGGACCAAATTTAACATCTCTTATGATGAAAAACGGGCTTTAGAAAATCTCAAAAAAGACACTTCAGTCGTAATAAAACAGGCGGACAAGGGAGGTGCTATTGTCATTTGGGACATAGAAAACTATAAAAAAGAAGTAATGAGCCAACTTGATAATGCCAGATGCTACAGGAAAATAAACAAGAACCCCACTACAGAATTACAACAACAACTCAACCCAATTCTGGAAAAAGGTTTAGCTGAAGGAATAATTGGCAAGAAGGAATTCGAATACCTTAAATGCAACACTCCACGAACACCGTTGTTTTACGTCTTGCCAAAGATTCACAAAGATGAACAAAATCCCCCCGGTAGACCAATTGTCTCCGGATGCGAGTCACTATTCGAACCAGTGTCTAAGTTTGTAGATTTTTTCTTGAAACCTTTTATGACAGAAGTGAAATCATTCCTTCGAGACACGACTGATTTCATGAATAAACTTCCAACCATTCCATTCAACCAAAACGAAGACTTCTTAGTCACCATGGATGTATGCTCACTGTACACCCAGATCCCCCAGAGTGATGGTCTGGATGCAATACAGTTTTACTTAGACCAACGACCAAGACCTACCAGAGTACCAACGGAATTCATTTTGCAATTAGCCACACTGGCATTAAAGAAGAACTTCTTCAATTTCAACGGAGAATTCTATTTCCAAACTAGTGGGGTAGCCATGGGTTGCCCCTTTGCACCGGAGCTAGCTATACTTTTTATGTCGTTATTTGAAGAGAAGTTTGTGTACCAGTCAAACCCATTCAAAGAAAAAATCACAAGTTGGAGTCGATACATCGACGATGTCTTTATGACGTGGAAAGGGACGGAAGAGGAATTGAAGGAATTTCACCATTGGTTAAATGCAAGAACGGAGGAAATCAAATTTACCATCAACTACTCCAAAATCAAAATGGCATTCCTCGATGTTGAAGTGTATCCGACTGATGATGGTCTGGTCACAACGTTATACAAAAAATTGACGGACAGAAACAAGGCACTGCACTTTAACAGCAGCCACCCGCGCAATTTGAAAGAGAATCTCCCATTTTCACAGTACTTGCGGATCAAGAGAAACTGCTATTTTAAGGATGAATATATGCTACATGCTGCAAACCTGACTGAAAAACTATCACAAAGAGGCTACCCCATGAAACTTCTCAGAAGAACAATGAAAAGAGTGTGGTGGATCCCCCGAGATACATTATTAACAAATAAAGCTAAACCACCTCAAAACAGGATGGTCTGTGTCTCTACATTCTGCCCAAACTCAAATGTCTTCAAAAAAACAATCTTACAAAACTGGCATCTAGTGGAAAATATAGACGAGACACTTAAAGACAAACCATTATTTGCCTTCAAAAAGGACCAAAGCATAGCCAATCACCTAGTTCGAGCAGCACTGAAACCGAGCATACCAACAATCAGCACGATGCTTGGATTACCACCGATCCAAGGTCATCACAGATGTGGCTCTTGTATCTGCTGTGCAAGTACTGAGGAAGGAAATCTGTTTCAACATAAACAGATATCGTGGAAACATGAAAAATTTACAAATTGTAAATCTAAGTTCGTCATATATGGAATTAAATGCCCCTGTGATAAACTTTACATCGGAAAAACAAGTCAGGAGGTGAGATGTCGCATTACCCAGCACAAATCACGCATTAAAAAGAATGTGCTAACGGCCCCACTGGTAAACCACTGGGTGAATCACAAACATACCGTTGATGAATTAAGATGGACAGTAATTGCAAAAATTGAGAAAGATCCCAGAGGTGGTGACATGGAAGAGAAATTGTCACACACTGAAGCCATGCTGATAGTCAAATTCAATTCTGCAATAAATGGCCTTAATGAACTCTCTGAACTTTACCGCCTGTAAAATGTTGATGATAATGAAAAGACCGAGATTCAGACTGCTGTCTCCCACATAGACTGTGAACCACGGCCCCACACACTCATACTCAAAACGCGGCCCGTCTCCATGACAACGGGCAAAAAAACTACAATCCCCACAATCCCCGGGTAACCAGGAAGTGAGTTAAATACCACCGAACGCGAGATCAAAGTTACCGACTGGATGGTGCCGGTCACTGGACTAACGAACAGAGATCGAAGAGCGCAGACCCCCCGAGTTAGACAGCGGACACGACGCAAACAGGTAAACGCTTGTACATGTTAGAGAAACATCGCAAGAGAGGCGATCTTTATAACCAACCTGGATACCTGACACCAGCTCCCTCCCTTCCAGGAGACCGGAGCACGCTATTGATTCGCTCAACACAGACTGAGATACCCGTGAACTCCCTGCGCTAAGCAATTAACAGTAAGTCACCTTGTTCAAACGATCACGACAATAGAAACGATTTTTCCTCACCAAATTCTAAAACCATTCCTTCTTCACCCCCCAGCTATCCGCTTCCACCCGAATTTTCCTTCAGTTCAATAAACAGCCGCAGTAGGCGTAAGACGATGTAAGTAGTCACGAGTGAATGTTTTCGCTAAGACTGAATGAATGCCCCTCTGGCGTTTTCACTTTAGAGGCTTAAATCCACCTCATTTTTTGCCCACAGTGACAACCACAAAAGCAAAGCCAGCTACTGAGAGGTATGATTTGTTTCCCCTATCTCCACTGTAGCGTTGTGAGGAGTTGGTTTTGTCCCCCCACCTGACCCAATTTCGTTCTCCATTCGCAGGCATACGGTCCTGATGAGATTTCCCCACAACCAGGGGTTATTGAAACGCGTAGACCTCTTCTATTCAGCATTAGGAACCCTTGATTTTTTCGGAAAATAACAACATTGTGTACTTGCTTATTTCCAATGCTTTGTCTGATTTCTAATTGTGACATTGTATAGATTGTAAATAACTGTAATATATTTAGTGATGATATTTTTTGTGGTATGAATGGTGATTGCAAGTTGTGATTTTTTGTCAAAATATTGTTTTACGTCTTGTCATTTGTTTAAATTGTGTTCATTGTGATTTGTGATGTGGAACTAAAGAAATGTTTTCTTATTGAAAAAAACAAAAAATTGCATATTGAGTTGATACATGCATTTAAGTTAAAAATAAAACAAAACTGATTCACTCTGAAATATGGTTCATTGAGAATTACTGCTTCATTCAGTGATTCGAGTGATCACCCGGGATCCAGCACATAAGTAACGTGGCAATATTGGTACCGCTTTTGGTTTATCATTGTTCTGGTGAGGCTTGTCCTTATTGCCAGTAAGCCCAGACCCTGTTTATGGTGTGACAGGAGGTGGCAGGGGCAAAGCACCAAAACTGACTGAGATGGAGGAGCTTGTAGAATCAACCCTGGAGCCTGAATGCATCCATGGGATTAGAGACCTGGACAGTACTGCAAGAGCAACTAAGAAACAAGGTAAGATGCATGGACCCTAATCCTCAACCATTACCCTGAACCCGTACCCCACTGTGTATAATCATTACACTGCAGAACAGCTCATACTTGGGCCCAGCAATGCATCTTGGTAGACGTAGTCATGATTACATACATGCAATGCCTAGACCACAAGACTCAGCAAGGCATGCCACACACATATCCAAACACACAATGTACACTGGGCAAAGGTGTGTAAACAATTTATTTAAGAACTACACACAGGTGAACAACACCATTGACCATATGTCCATATGTTTCCACAGGAGAATCCTCAAGCAGTAAAGCACTAGCAAGGGAGGAGAGGGCACCGGGAACTAACAGAAGAGAAAAAGAGAAACAAAGCACAGGTCATAGCGCTGTACAAGGAGGTAACAACACAACCCAGGAAGCCTCAACACCAGAGCGAGCCTCAACACCTGTCCCGCTATCACCTCTTTTGTTTGGATCACCTGAATTGGAAAGCACACCGCTTACACCAAAACCAACATACAGGTCGTCCATGCAGGGAAGGGCTAGTAGGCCTGATGTGCCTTGGCAGGAGGGCACGTGAGGGTGACGATGGTCAAGAAGGTGGGAGAGTCTTCTGGAGGCCACAATGGAAAAAATACAGCGCATGCCGGCCAAGGCAATGTTGGCCGTGCATAGGCAGGTGCGCAGCATGAACAATAAAATGTCATACATTGACAAGGGAATAGGCCACATTGCTTGTAGTCTTGAGTCAATTTCCAAGGGGATGCCAGACATCTCTACATACATGGGTGTACTGTCTGAGAAGTTGGACAGGGACCAACTAGAGCGTCGCAGGGAGCAGCAGTATATGTGGCAGCAGTCCAAGGCACTGAACAGATTTGCAACAGCTACATGTAAATGTAAATATAAATTGATACTTGTATAGCGCACTACTCACCCGCAAGGGTCTCAAGGCACTTGTACGAATACCGCTGTGGAACTCATCCTGGCTTTTCCCTGTGAGGCATCCACTCCTGGGCACCCCCAAGGTGAAGGCCAGGCATCCTTAGCGTTGTGGGGGCCGTTGTGGAGATTAAGTGAGCTACTGCCCAGAGTTGGAGAGTGGTACTCCATGATTGGAATTGGCACCGAGGCGAGAATTATCAGGTCTGTGGAATTTTTGAGCCCAAGACCCGCCAAGGCGGGGAATTGAACCCTGCTCCCGGGCTAGACCTCTGCATCAGGGTCTGCCGCTCTAACCATTGAGCCACACTTCTCCATATCACTACTGTGCCGTCGCTCAATATCCATGCAGAATGCTATTGTGCACTGCTGCACAGACTTGACACGGGGCATGGGAAGAGTGACCTCTGCGATGGAGCAGATGCTCACCACTCAAACTGGCACTGCTGGTGACACGGTTGTGGAGGAGACAGAGGGGTCAACCAGCAGGATTGGCTCCAGCACACCTGTATCAGAGGTGCGCAGGAGCGTCAGGCGCAGCAATCTTGAGTCTGGCCCCAGCCAAGATATGGAAACCCTGTCACGTAAATCCCGCAATGTAGTGCGTGGACGTAAGAATTGAACATTGCCTAAAATTCACAGGACTCCTCACAGTCACGGCAACTGAGCACACGCAGTCATGGACATGGACATTAATGGACAATGGCTTTTCTATTTCAATCCTGATGTAGTTAATATTAAACTACACTTGTCAAACACTATACCTGTCTGTGTGTCATGAATTACCTAGAAATATCGACGTGTAATCTCTGTCCGCCTCAATCTTCCATCTGTTTCTGCTGCTCCTGTTGCTTGGGGGTCTACATGTTCTTGGTTATTATCAATGTCCTCGTGATGTGTCACCTCCACCTCTGTGCCTTCTTTGGTGGCAAGATTGTGCAACATGGCACAGGTCACTATAATCTTGCAACACAGGATGGGGGTGTACTGTCGTGCTCCTCCACTCTTGTAGAGGCAGCGGAACCTGCTCTTGAGGAGTACAAATGTGCGCTCCACTACGTTGCGAGTTGACCTGTGTCCCACATTGTAACGCCTTTCGCCTCTGTTAGTTTGATTGAGGTACGGTGTGAGCACAAAGGAACGCAGGGCATATGCACTATCGCCTAGAAGGGAATGAGAGGTCCATGAGTTACATACACATGACACATACATCTGCCATTCATATCAGGGTGTGTTAGACTTATTTACCTAGCAGATATCCATCACCAAAATCTCCAGCAACAAGCCGTGTGTATATTCCGCTGTTCTGGAAAATGTAGGAGTCATGCGTGCTCCCTGGAAATTTGGCCACTATGTCTGTGATGATTTTGCCAGCATTGCATATGACCTGCACATTGATGGAGTGCGTCGACTTTCGATTTCTGTAGATGTGTTCAGTGGCTGCAGATGGGCATAGCGGAATGTGGGTCCCATCTATGCAGCCTATCACATGCGGGAAGTGTGCCAGTTCATAGAAGCCAGTTTTAGTTCTTGCAAGTTCCGCAGGTGTGTCAGGGAACCGGATGTAATGTTCCATTCTCTGCGTCATGGCATCCAGGAACTTCCTGAAAAAACAAGACAGGCAGCTCAGGGATACACCACCAACTGCAGCAATGACACTCTGGTAGCTCTCAGAGGCAAGCAGGTGTAGGCTACACAGCACCTGCACATGGGGTGGGATGGCGTGGGCCCTGGGTGTTGGGTGATCCAGGTATGGGTAGAGGTCCCTAATCAAGTCCAAGATGGTTCTGGGGTGTAGCCTGTACCTCTGCAGTATCTCAGGCTCAGTCAGTTGAAATAGGGTGATCCTCTGTAGACCTGCTCCTCCCTTAGCCAGACCCTCTCTCCTGCTGCCTGTAGCCTTTGCCGCCTCGCAATCACATAGAATGCCGCCATTCTTGCAAAACTGTTGCATTTTGGGCCCTTTTTTATAGCCTGCACCTGGTTACCACCTGCTTTCAGTCCATGGTAAATACCGACTCTTAAATACCGAATTTCATGAAATTCGGTATTTTTGGGCTTTCCTACATCTCGATGGGCCTTTTTTACCATTTCTCAATTGCCGATTCATATTTTCCGATTCGGTACATTTTGGACACCTACATCTCATTTTCCAAATACCGGTCGGTAACGGCCGAAATTACCGAATTTCGGCCGTTTCCGACCAGTATTTGGCTACCTATCCGTGCGGATTGATTGCTCCTCCGGTGCAACACGGCTCCTACAGTGTTGCTGGGCAGGACCCTGCCCACAGATACAGAGGGGAAGGGAGAGGAAGTCCCGGCAACTGCAGAGGCCTTCCTGGGGGGTCCTGTAATATTTTTTGAGTTCGGAGCATTCCTGCCGTCCTGGGACGTATTTTTGAAATGAAGAAGTAGGGGAGCGGACTTAGTTCAATTAAAAAAGTAGGTGCAATTCCGATCCTGCCCACTTCGACCACTGATTCACACTTTACTGTGTGCTGGACAGTGCAGCACACATGCAATGTGGGAAAGGTTAGAAGAAACTAAAAGATTTCTCCTACTTATCGCCAGTGGTGTAGCTAGATAATTTGCCGCCCGTGGTGGTTCTTGCCTTTGCCACCCAGAAGAGCGGGCGGAGGGGGTGGGTGCTGGCGTGTCCAGCATTTGCAGCCCTGTGGCAAACGCATGTAAGTGCAGGGGAGTGGTGGCTGCCCCAAAACCTGTGCCGATAAGGCCCCCCCACCCCTCCTTGCTACGCCACTGTGTATTGCCTGCCTCGAAAATATGTTATTTTTGGTGGAAAGCTCAGTCTACAAATTGCAGCAGATAATGTTTTCTGTCAAAAACCATGGGTGGTAAAGTACCACACATGGGACGCTCCCTTGATGCAAAGCAGCGCAAAGCAGCACAAGGCTCTATTTACAATACATTAAAGGCAGCGCGTTGTGTCACTTTTCGGTGGTGCAAAGTGTTCATAAATCTGCCCCATCATTTCTGGAACCCTGCACCTCGCGCCATTTTCAAATTTCTGCCCAGATACCCTTAAGGCGAAAAAATGCTAAAAGTAACTACATCAATTCTAGAGAGAAATTTTCTGTGCAACTTTGTTTTTTTCTGTGAATCTGGGGCGACAACACAATAGTTTGATCGCATTTGCTCAGAGATTATTCTGTACCACTGTGTTTCAGCTTTATTAATCGGCATTAGCCAGCTTTCAGTGACAAATTTCACACTTTTCAAAACAGGATGTAAGTCACACTGCCAGTGGTAAGTAAACAAAGACGGGAGCTGTGCGCTTCCTGCCAGGTTGACGTCAATGTAACATGATGAAGCCTTGAATCAAAGTGTTACCGGCTGGTGGAGGCAGACACTGATTTAAGTGCCTGGCCTGACCGGTGAGCAAATACAATGCGAATACCAGCTGCGTTGCACAACAGCATTCTTCGTCTCTCAAGGTGCGGCGCAGGCTTCGAGCTCCACTGACAAGGCACTCAACAAAGATAAGAAAATGCCACAAGAGATACTGCATTGTGTGTGAAACAAACTTCCGTGGTAGTGGCTAACACAAGAAGCAGATGTGCTGCTCGGCGCTTCTTTCAAAAAGTTAAGCATAAAGAAACAATTTAACACATTATATAGACCACATGCAGGGTTGGATTGGGATTAAAAATCGGCCCGGGCACTCATAAAAAAATCGGCCCACATTTGCATAAACCCTCAAATCACGGCTTCAGCGTAATTTTACATAAAAGGGGGAGGGATGGAGTTAAAAAAAAATATGCACGCATAAGTTTACACTAGTGAAACACACCTGAAAACAAGTGAGGCCACTTCTGCTCAGGCCCCCTGCCCCGCTCAGTATGCCTACATTAATGGGAGGCACAGCGAGAGAAAAGGGGTGACACCTCTACCTGTTGCTGCAATGCAGGAGGTAATGAGTGCCCATCTCCCTCCAGAAAGGCCACTCAGACACCCACTGGGCCGCTGGAGGTGTAGTTGAACAACAGAGACACCGCCCAAATCGGCCCCCAGGCTGCTAAAAAGCAGCCCTCAGGTGGAACTCGGACCCCGGCCCCTCGGGCATTGCCCGAATGCCCCCGTTACCAATCCGACGCTGACCACATTTATCAAACTATTTTGCTCTTTGCCTTACAAGATGTATGAAAGGATTTGTAGTCGCAATTTTAGGTAATTGTGATTGCCTAAAACTGCGAATACAAATAGGGAATTGTAATTTGGCAAGCATTTTCTAAATGCAAACTGTTCATTTAGGAAATGATATTACCATCGACTCCAAGTCGATTGTAACCATGAGCAAGTTTTGAAAAATGCATATAAATGCATTTTTCAAAGTGCCGTGAAGCGCCCACATGTGCGCTTTACATGTGTACATTTTTTTTCAAGGTGCTTCTGGAGGTCCTCAGGCAACCGGGCACCCTTGGCATTGCATTACCTAATGTGTGATTACCAGTTAAGTAATCGCAAATTAGGTAATGCAAAACCATTCGCATCTTTGGGCCATAGACCCCTAGGAACGAATGGAGTAGTATTACCTAATCGCGATTACCTAATTGCGATTGTGAATCTTTAGGAATCGCTATTAGGTAATCGCTATTTTCTTTCATACAATTTTGAATTCCTTAAATAGCAATTACCTAAAATTTGCTATTGAAGGAATGCAAAATGAATTTTTGATACATGTGGCCCTTAGACCCTTATCACGAGGGCCTATGAGATCCCAGGAGTTTTATTAACACTCGCAGCTGTTAAACTCATGTCCACGGGGAATCAGATTTGAACAGATAATTAGCACATTTAGGGGCCAGGACATTCGTAATGAGGGCCTTAGCAACTGTACTTAGGAACATACTTCACATTTAACTCTATTTACGCTTGTTTTAAAGCAGGCGGGCTTGTGAGATGCTTCTGTATAACAAGAGAAGGTTTTTGGTGCAGGAGGGCACCGAGATGACAATAATTGGCACCCCCTATAAATAGAAGCTCCTTCCATATTAAGCATCACCGCTTCCATGTGTTTTACCAATAGGCCATTATGCCACCCAAGAGTGGCTGAAGATTCTGCTGATGGTGATAACCTGCATGAACATATCTAGCATGGAGTTATGGAGGGGGACTTATAAAGCTCAAATCAATGAGGAGCAACATTTAATTAAAATGCCACTGTTGAAATAAATGGTTTTAGTGCAATGATTTGATTTAAACCAATATGTGGACTACATGCTTTATCCGTTCACGGCCACTCCTTAACAAGCATTGGCAATGCCAGTCATGTTGACTGTTCTTGCAATGATCCGCTTTGGTGGGATGGAGATGGAGCTGGACAGTGTTTCTACTATTGTAAGAATGTGTATCTCTAAGGACCGCAATAGCTGGCTGGAAGTCTCAACACTTCGGGCAAGGGATAGGGTAAGGGAATGTGGTCTGAATTCCATTTTACCCTCCTGTGTAGGTTTAGTGTGCACTAGTGGTAAATGTCAGAAGCAACCTGAGGAGTACAATTACACTTTTAATGGGACAGAAACAACATTCAGACCTGGCAACCTTAGATTCTTTTTCACCATGGGATCATACAGGAAGAATGAGCCGGGCTTTGGAGAAGTGATAGCTGCTGTGGAGAGCAGATCTTGGGATCCTTTGCTCTTCCAGTCACACCTACCCTCATTCACTTCAAAAGCAAATTCACCTGGAGCAACCGGTGGCCTATTAGCAAGGCGGGCTATTTGTGATTATTGCTGCTTTAGCGGCCGTTTTTGGTCGCTATTTAGCAAAATACAAGTGATGCCAGTGGTGTTCAATTTGAACGTAGTTATTTAAGGACAAGGATACCATCAATTATCCCTCTCCACTGTACACATTTACAATGACTCAATCCAATGTCCTACTTTTATGTTCATCTTATGGTTAATTTTCTAAAGAAACACAAAACACATAGTGATATCGTTTTATCCTTTTAGTAATCTTTTCAAAAAATTTTTTTTAGAGATCTTCAGTATTGTAATCATACACATCAAAAAATCACACAATATCTTTTTTCTTATGTCAAGCAATTTTCAACAAGACATACAGGCAGAAAAAACAAATAACAAAATTAGGTTTAGACAATCGTTGACCCTTAATCCATGGGTTATGTCTGAAGCCCAATAGCTTACAACTAAGGAAAATTGGAAATGTCTCTTGTAACCTTAATTCCTTTTTCGAACACCACAATTGTATTTGGGAGTCGGTGAAGCACAATTCAATGTTTTTATGGCTTCTCAAGTCACCCCAACTCCTCGGGCATATATCTCATATTACTTCCAAGTAATAACAAAGTGTGTCGAGATCAATAATAAACTGTCGACGCGTTTCGGCCTGTCAAACAGTTTCAGGCCTCATCAGGACAATGGGCAAACAAAACAAGCAGTACTTTACCTAAGACGAAAATCAAAAAATACAATAAATAATCAATAAAAATAATCACATTATCATGACATTTGTATTCACGGACACAGGCGCCCAAGGGTGCCACCACCATTCTAGAGGGAGAAGATCTTTCCTGAGGTTGGGGTCTCTAATTCAGTGTCACACCAAAATAAAATAAAATAAAATCCAATGTGATTATAGTCAAAAAAAGTGATTGTAATGAAACACCACCACCAAGTGAGTACATTCAAAAGTACAAAAGACCAAACCTCTAGTCTCACTTTTCCTTATAACCTAAATACACCATGTCGACATGCATTATTTTAATAGTCAAACCAAAAACAAAAACAAACCAAACACACCCTCCGTGAGCATTATTGCGTCACCTACCACATTAAAATCTGGTAAATATTCCCAGTCTATTATCAAAGCTAGTCTTTGCTATGGTATATCACACCAAGCATCTCATTTGGCAATTCTTCATATTTGCGAAACAACCTGCAATATCAATGTGTACACAATAAAAATAAATCTAACTAAATCAAAATTACAGGATACCATCAATCCTAGCTATTCACCCTAAGGCCATTTACTTGTGTGTTGTGGCAATTCATATTCATATTTGTATCCCTTTATCAAAATTTACGCCCTGTCTAAACTGGCACTGTCGACATAAAATCACAGTATCACACTGTAATGATTCATAAAAGTCGGTCCCCCTTTTCCCATTTACTCTGCAAGCATTATAAACACATACAGCTTTATTTATTAAATTTCTACTGTACCAACGAGTCCTCTACACATCTAACTCGCCACAATCATTGGCGGTGTGTGAGAGCATACTATCAACTCGAAACTGTTTAGAATATTCAATCGGCGACACATCATGTTAAACACCGACTCTGAAGTGTACCTGGCATTCAAATGCGTGATCAAATCCAAAGTTCCGGTCTGGAAGAAGATAAGGTCATTACAACCGCCCAGCACCGTCAAGCGTCTCCAAGTCACGCCAACTCTTCTCTATAGACTCGTTCCTCACAGTCACCGAGGAGCTACCATACCGCTACGGCTGCCTAACGAGCATCTCCGCGCCAATTTCAAAGTGCGGCAAGCGAGGAGGGACTAACGCCTAACACCATGAACCCAAACTAAGATGGCCGCCACTAAGTGCAAAACTCTTGTCACTACTTTAGTAAAGAGACCTACTTACTGCTCAATTAGACAGCCAATGTCGCTATACACAGCCTAAATTATTAATCGTGGGCATGCATAGAATGAATAAAATTAAATATAATTAAAATAAAATAATACTGAAAAAATAAATCAATCGTGATAACCGCAGAATAATCAAAAAATATATAACTAATGCTGCACCAAATTATCCCAAAAATTATACACATAATCACCCGTGTGAGACTGTACCCCTCTTACAATCTATAGCCTTAATTATTAGCACAACAAATATTTACTGTAGCATTTCATTAAAAACACATAACATAAAATATGTACAGTCATTTGGCATGATGGTTATCAAATCCATTATCTTGTTAAGAATGTACACAATAACACCTAACGGTACTCTTCCTCCTACATAGTTGAACTTATAAGAACGCTATCCCTTAAGAACTGTCAACATATCAGGGACCACATTTCATCTCTATCGTTCAATCCAGTTTTAGATGTTTGATACTTCTCAATGAGTCTTGCCTCCAATTGGTTCAATTTAGTTTCAGTGTCTGTTTTATTTCTGTTTGTAACCACACATAGTACCGACCAGTGTATGTCATTGAATGAGTGGTTAAATGTCTGATAATGGTTGACCAAAGGAGCCCCCAAGGTCAAACATTTAATTCTAGATTTATGCTGTAAGACTCTCGCTTTAACAGCTTGAGTCGTTTGTCCAATAAAAAAGCGATTACATGGGCACATGATACAGTAAATCAGGTTTTTTGTATTGCAGTTGGAAAAATGCTTTTGAATGTGTGTGTATCCATTGATCTTAACCTCTTTCGAATCATTTGTCATCTCACAAGCCACGCAGTTGTGGCATCTGAAATGGCCAACGATTGGGGGTTATTTGAGTAAATCCCTAATAGTAGTAGATGCTGGTTTTGTGGGATTACTTTTGGCTCTCACCAATTGATTGCGCACATTTGAGCCCTTCTTAAAAGCAAAAAGCGGTTTAGGTATCTCAATGTCCCCTAGTTGTTTCCAATTATTTTGAATTATCTTTTTCACTTTGTTAGCTCTCGGGTCATATGTCAGTACACAAGTTAATGGAGTGTCATTCTGCTCTTTAATTTTTGGTGTCAATAAAGTCTCACGGGGCGTATACCATGCTCTCTTGAGTGCCACTTTGGTTAGTCTCTTAGGGTATCCGCGAGAAATCAATTTCTCTTTAAGATGGTTTGCATGTAGAAAGTATTGATCTTTATTACTACAATTTCTTCGAATACGAAGAAACTGCCCATAAGGCAAATTTTCTTTCAGTGACCTTGGATGTCCGCTACTAAAATGAAGTAAAGTATTTCGATCCGTCGGTTTAGTGTATAAACCGACAATCAATTTCCCTTCCTCATGTTCGATGTAGACATCTAAAAAGTTTATTTTTCAAGGGATCACTAGACACCGTAAATTTGAACTCTTGGGTCCTGTTATTCAACCAAGTATGGAACTCAGTCAATTGTCCTGAGTCCCCATTCCAAATCATGAAGATATCATCTATATAGCGACACCAGAGCCCACATAGATGTTTAAATGGGTTGGTGTCGCTATATATCCATCTCTTTTCAAACTGATCCATGACTAAATTCGCAATTTCTGGTGAAAAGCTGCAACCCATCGCGACTCCTGAGATCTGAAGGTATAACTTTTCTTTAAAATTAAAGAAATTATTTTTTAAACAGATCCTAGCCAGTTGAACAATAAATTTGGTCGGCACTTGATGGGGACGTTGTCTCGAATCCAAGGCAAACTCACACACACTCAGAGCATCTTCCTGCGGTATATTTGTGTAAAGCGATTCAATATCAAAGGTGGAGAGTAGTTGTTTCGTAGGATCAAAGTCCAACCCCTCCACCTTTGATATCAAATCCATAGTATCTCTTATATATGACGGTATTTCCTTCACCAATGGGAATACAAATACGTCAACATATTGTTTTCGGCCGCTAAGCGGCGATAATTCTATCACCCTATTGGCAAGCTGTCGCTAACAGCAGTTAGCGACAGCTTGTAGGCAATAGCGAGCGGTTTGGGGCCTGCTTTGCATGTCAGCGATATTTATCGCTAATGACATGCAAAGTGGGCGTACCCAACCTGTTAGTGACTGAAAGCAGTCGCTAACGTCGCTATAGCCTATTAGCAAGGCAGGCGTAGCGATGGAAATATTTGCTCTAAGTGCAAATATCTCTTTAAAATTAAAGAAATTATTTTTTAAACAGATCCTAGCCAGTTGAACAATAAATTCGGTCGGCACTTGATGGGGACGTTGTCTCGAATCCAAGGCAAACTCACACACACTCAGAGCATCTTCCTGCGGTATATTTGTGTAAAGCGATTCAATATCAAAGGTGGAGAGTAGTTGTTTCGTAGGATCAAAGTCCAACCCCTCCACCTTTGATATCAAATCCATAGTATCTCTTATATATGACGGTATTTCCTTCACCAATGGGAATAAAAATACGTCAACATATTGTTTTCGGCCGCTAAGCGGCGATAATTCTATCACCCTATTGGCAAGCTGTCGCTAACAGCAGTTAGCGACAGCTTGTAGGCAATAGCGAGCGGTTTGGGGCCCGCTTTGCATGTCAGCGATATTTATCGCTAATGACATGCAAAGTGGGCGTACCCAACCTGTTAGCGACTGAAAGCAGTCGCTAACGTCGCTATAGCCTATTAGCAAGGCAGGCGTAGCGATGGAAATATTTGCTCTAAGTGCAAATATCTCCAAAAACTAACGCCTGCTCAGACCAGTTCTTAGCCGTTACATCCAATGGGAGGTGGATATATTGGCTAAGACCCTGTTAGCGATAATGCGTGAATATCGCTTTATTCTCAGCGATATTCGCGGATTTCGCCGCTATCGCCGGAAATATTATCGCTTTTGAGATAAACGTTGCTAATAGCACGTTATCTCAGCGATAATATCCGGCGCTGCGCGCAATAAAAATATTGTCGCTAAGCCTACTTAGCGATAAATATCGCTAGTTGTTGGTAATATGCCTCCCACTCATTTCGGGTTCAGCTGTGCAGAGCGTACAGACCTAAGGTGGTAACCTATTTTGTGAAGGGATTTTCAGTGCACCATTCAAACAGATGTAACTCTTCACTCTGTAGCTGTGTGATGAGTGAAGAAACCATGTGTCACGCACAGTGACACTGTGTGGATTGGCTGGCCCGTACACTACTAGCAAGGGTGACATATATTGGATGACATCTCAGCCTAATGCAATATCCAGTAGCACAACCAGTGTATCATGGGCCCTAGGGCAAATAATGAAATAGGCCCATTTGCTGCGTTTGAATTACAAAATACAGCAATAAACAGGGTTCAGGGACCCTTCAGGCCTCTAGGCCCTGGTGCCACTGCACCTGCTGCACTAATGGAAGCTACATCCCCTTTATATCTTAAACAAGGCTGCTGTACATGTAATGGAGCACCATGGGCACTTCCCAGCAGAGTTTCCCTATTTGGATACTGACAGAGCTAGCACTTTTTTAGCAGATCTGCTGGGTGTTAAATAGGGGGCACTAGATACAATTTCCTATCAGGGTCACTGTATTTTAAATTGAGATGGTATCAACATTGCCTAGAAGACCTGTTGTATTTTAAATGGGCTTGTATGTGCTAGTCTGTGGAGGCCCATGAACGCATGTTGCATCATTCGCAGGGTTCGCAGTCCTGGTACTAGGGCCTTAGACCCTGTAGAAAGACGATCAAGGGCCCGAAGGTTGTTAGGGTTCTCTAACACAAAGTGGGGTCTGTGGACCATAAAAAATAAAACCAAGGCCAGCTGTCACATGGTCGCCCAAATGCTGTGTGTGGTTGGGGTGCCCTGCCCAGAGTGTGTTGAGCGCAGGGGAGGCCACAGGCCCGGCCTTGAAGCCACTCTAAGCTGCGCATGGCATATCGAGGTTTGGATGCCAATGGTGGGTTGGGTGCAGGGTCTGATTGCCATGCCCTACAGATAATCACCCCTGTGCGTCTAACCCTTGGATGTGCAATAACATCAAAAAGCCCCTGTTTAAACTTTATCTAAGTTTTGAATAGTTCTGGAGATAAAACTTAAATGTATGTTTAAAAATACTTCAGAAATTGGTTTAAAAACCACAGTTAAGCTAGAGTTACTGTTACAAATGGAAACTGAAAAACACTAACATTTGCAAGTGATGGTTAGTGCTATAACTTGCATAACTCATGCAACAAGCATGTAAACCATTAGTCACATCAAGGGTGAAGCCCTGAGCAGTGTATATATATATATATATATATATATATATATATGTATATATATATATATATATATATATATATATATTGCAAACATTCATTTCAAAACCCCCAGGTATGACGAGAGGGAACGAAGCGAACTCCTCTTTGTGGCAAAGAAAATATTTTTATTTCATCTCTCAACTGCCTGCCATGACGCGTTTCGTCCGGAACGCTGGCCTTGATCACATCTAGTAGGCTTTGCAGAAAGAGACATTTTTAAAATGCTGACCCCATGTCGCATACCTAATGAATATGGAAAACAGACTTAAAATTGTAGTAGTCAAAAAAGATTAGAAAACATACTGGTGAACAGGGCACAATGGTAAACAAGTATACTTCAGTCTAAATTGAATAATTCATTTAAACCAACTAAAAATGAATGTATATATACATATTACTCCGTGGCGGTTGACATTGAATAGTTATAGTTAGGACCATGTTTTCATAGGAAAAGTATTCATTGGTTTGCTAATAATTTTGACACTGTTTGACAAATGTTCACCAAACTTTCCCAAGAAAGTGAATCCCCCTTAGCTGCTTCCTGGAAGGTTTTGGGGTGATCTGTAAACTGGGGGACGAGAAAAAGGGGGGTCCCAAAACACATCTTTCCCATTTGTTTTTTCAGAAGAGAATTAGGCCCAGCTGCTGCCAAAACAGCTGAATGGAATTACAACAAATGTGGCAGAAAGCAAGCGCCTGGACCAGAAAGCGTGCTTTTTGTGGTTTGGTGTAATTCCATTCAGTAGTTTTTGATTAAGGTTATAAAAAATAGATATTTTTCGCTGCAGAGGTTCTGTGGATTCTTACAGACCTAGAGATAAGATCTGATTGTCTGGCACTACATTAACAAAGATGTGGTAGCAGTCATTTCAGGACTCGAAAACTCAGTCTTGTTATGAAAATAAATTTAAAAAAACATATAAGAGGTCAGAGTGAAGGGAAAAACAATATTTCTTCCAATTTTTATGCTAATTTGCAGTGGATCTGCTACCATTTAAAAAAGAAAAAAGTACAGGTTTAAAAAAAAACAACAACCTAGGGTGGGCCATGGTCCGAGTGAGTGGTGTATAGTATTTTGACTGGGAGGGAAACATGCGGCCACCCTCCCCCAGTTTTTCCTAGGCTCAGGGTACCGCATCCCCTTGAGCTAATTGTTTTATAAAGGGGAAGGGGAAATTCCCAGGCCATTTCCAGGCACCAAGACCCCGTCTCTGTGGGCCGAGTTAATTTTTATGGGAAGAGTAGAGTGCAGCTCCCCTTCAGAAGCTTCGGTGTGGCCACTGGGACTCTTCGCCATCAAACATGCATACAAATTTGGGGAGACGGGCGTGCAGCCCCCGGCTCCCCAAGCCATAGTATGATCCCAGGGACTCCATCCCCCAGGGCCAGCTCAGTGACAAGAGGCCGGATTCACAGAATGAACTTAAGATTCAATCCTAAACTTACTTCTATTTTGGTATTCACAGAATGCACTTACTACTTATGGTATTCACAGAATGAATTTACTACTTTTGGTATTCACAGAATTTAGGATTTTGTCTTAAGTTAATCTTAAAACAAACTTAAGACAGACTTAAGACACACTTAAGAAAGACTTAAGACAGACTTAAGTTAGGATTTTGTCTTAAGTCTGTTTTAAGTCTGTCTTAAGTTTGTCTTAAGACAAACTTAAGACAAAATCCTAACTTCTGTAAATACCAAAAGTAGTAAGTTCATACGGTGAATACCAAAAGTAGTAAGTTCATTCTGTTAATGCCAAAAGTAGTAAGTGCATTCTGTGAATACCAAAATAGTAGTAAGTTTAGGATTGAGTCTTAAGTTCATTCTGTGAATCGGGCCCAAGGTGTCCCAGAAACCCCATTCACTGGTGCACCATAATGAGTTTGCGGGCAGGGAAGAATTCTGAGCTCTCACCCAGCAGAAGCAGACATTATAGTTAGGTGCAGATGGCAGTTAAAACATTACATTTCAAACTCTATAAACCACAGAAATTCACCAGCTATAGTTAACTCAAGGAACTATAAGTCACTCCTTCACAATGCACTGCTTATGACCTCACATATTACGTCACTCATTAAATGTTCTATCACATCATTATCATCGTCACTGATGGAATCTGAAATGTCATAATTGATGACAACACTGTGCATGGCAGGAGTGAGGTAATCCCAAAGGCGTCCTAAGGACGTGGCCTTGAGCCTTCAGTCTCCAGGGCAGTAACCTTGATGATTTCCGGCTGAAACATATCAGCACATGAGGGTGTGGGCATGGTAGGCTTCACTGCAGTAGCATGGACAAGGCTCAGTGCCACTGCAATACCAGACTGCATCGGGTCTTCCCCAGTATGACGTGGAGCCAGTGCTGAAAATTTTCAGAAGAGCTCTGCAGGTACCATGACACATCGGTGAGGACTGGACAGAGATTTGAATAGAGTCCATCTGACAATAGGCCTGTGAAAGCGTGTCCATCTAGCTGTTGTTTCAGAGGAGTAAGTGGCAAACTACAGGCCCTTTAAGACTGCAGTGGAGCTCCTTAGTTGCAGTTTGACTAAATGCTGACACTTCAAAGTCAATGTTTGAATGGCTGTTCAAAAAGGACTTTTATTTGTAGAACTACTTTTTGCACACCCATATAGTTGAGGTCTTCTCGAAGGTATCAGTGCAGGATCGTGGACGCTGAATAAAAGGCAAGAGACTAATGCTAATGCCCACCTTCTTATTATGAACATTTCAAATGCAGAATAAGTGACGAGTG
The DNA here is from genome assembly GCF_964263255.1 of Lissotriton vulgaris. NCBI lineage: Eukaryota > Metazoa > Chordata > Amphibia > Caudata > Salamandridae > Lissotriton > Lissotriton vulgaris. The sequence goes on along the minus strand of NC_141685.1, from coordinate 462,751,969 downwards.
AGGATGGGAATTGTAGTCTTCAGTCCAGCACCTGGTTATCAGTCCTTTTAATACTAAAATGCCTTATCATTATATTGCCAATATGGGTTTAAAGCTTAGAACTGGTAGCACAACACTACACATACCATATCATGATATATTAGACAGACTTTCGAGATCCTAGATGAACTTTTTTGGGGGTTCAATCCCAAAAATTATCTGGGCAGAGTCCAAAGTGAATTCCATGCTAAATATTATCAGAACAGCACTAGAAGTACCAAGACACATCTGCAGCATTTTCTGACACTCTAGATCATAGTTTGTGATGAGGTCAATCTAAAAAAGAAACGCCTGAGCAGTTTACAAAATAATGGTCTGTACAGCTGTAGCCTGGTGACCAGTAACTGGCATGCATCGAAATCTCGCAGACCCAAATAAGGCCCCATGGCTGCAGGAAGGTCCAACCTGAACTTCGGTCCCAGAAACCTTAAAACAGACCAAATTGCCATAATTGGTCAAAACAAAACTAGTTACCAGAATTCGAACAACAGGACAGGATGAGCCAGTCATACCCGATATAGTACAAGACCTCTGCTGCCTTAGAGGGTTGTGAATGAAGTCAATATATGGATGGCTTCAGACTTGTAAAATTACATTCTGCACACCTGTATGCTGGAAAACTAATTTGTAGCAGAGGGACAGCATGTGATAGATTTTTGGAAAATGGCTCTAGTTTGCAGAAGTACTTTCTTCACATGTAAGTTTTGTAGGGCCCCTTTGGGACAGAGAAGGGCGAACAATTTGCTATTTACCTGTCCAGCTAATAACAATTTTTAAAAAAAGAGCCCACTGTCATGAAAGTAAATCTGAATTATTTCCACGAAAGGCTACACGGTAATTATAAAGGACCGGATTTTCAAAGGCATTAGCTGCCTAAGTGACAACTACCTGAATTTATGAGTGCAAATCCGCCTTACTGATTCGGTTCACAGAATGTGAATTTCCACTCAAAACGGATGTCTTCCCCTAGAGAATTTCACTAGAATGGTGGGATTTCCAAAGTGGTCAAATCTAATCCCTGTGTTGAGTTGGAGACATCCAGGGGTGGGGACACTTGCACACACCACATGAAGGAACCAAAAATGAAGTTCAAAAGTGCGAGTTCACTTCTGCATGACATTTCTGCTTGCTGAAATAAGATATTTACACATGGGAGTGCATTTGGCATTCTGGGACAGTCACAGGATCCCAGGAGTACGTCTAGAGTCATTTGATATTTCCAAAAATGTCAGAAAGCAACCATAATGTATGCATGAGCCCATTTGAATGAAATATCAACATTCTTTGAGAATTGGGTGCATAGTTTATACCACAAATAATACTCATTTTGATATTTACAAATAAATAGATAGGCACTATTCAGCGAAGGCAAATGATGGGGAGAAGCCACATTCTCCCATTTTAAGTGTTAAACATGAAAAAAATGTTTCACTGGGTTTACCAGCGAAGGCGGAAAAAAGATATGGCCTGATGGAAAACAGTGAACATAGTATAGTGCAATACTCACACCGAGAATCATTTCTTGGTTCTTTCTGGCTCACCAGAATTGTGCAGTTTATTTGATTAGAGCTTAACACTAATGTTCTGTCTCTTTTCACTAATGTTCTGTCTCTTTCCGTGCACTCCATGCACTCCAACACAAGTTCATACACAGAGTTATAACTCACACTCTCAAACATAGGTGTAGGCTTCATGGCCTTAGTCTCACACACACAATTGTAGCTCTGAATGAGTTTCGCAATTTTCAGGAGCAAAACTTTGAATCAATCTGGGAATTAGCAAGAACTTGGGTTCTAGGTGGTTCCAAGTTTCAGATGAAGAACTTTGAAAGAGTGTATGGAAGGGGTGTTTTAAAAGCAGAGTTGAGCGTTTCTTGGTATATTCAGGGGAATTCATTCATTGTGTTGAAATTCCAAAATGTGGAAAGCAAGTCTGATGAAATCAGATTTACGAAATTTGATTTTGGAGAAATGTCTCAATGACATACTACCTTTTTAACGAAAACAGAATGTTTTTGTAAAATAAGTGTACCGGGCCCTGTTGAGTCTACTCTGAATCTGTAGTACAAAGAAGAAGAAAGAGGACCCAAGGAAAAAGAAGAGGAGAGTGAGATGATTGTAAAAAGGGAAAAGGTTGTGGGAATTGAGGATGGGGATGGTATGAATGGGGTGGGGTCCTACTTGGAAGGCGAAGAAAAACCCTCAGTGCAAGAGGTGGAGTGGAAAAAGGGGACGTGTAAAGAGAGGGGTGGTTGAAGAGGGAAACCTGCTATTTAAAGGAGGAAAAAATCTAAGAGAGGATAAAGAAATAAAACACAAAACTAACCTGAATCAAAGAATTTTCATCAAGAAGAGGTTTCAACATATTGATTTTGTTAACCCAGTAAAAGCCATTCTTGAAGAAAAAGTCCTCTGAAATTGTTTGATGAAAAATATGGGTTGTCCATTTAGAACACATACAACCATATTCAGGAACTTGGCTCTGAATGACTCTGGATAGTAACAGGAATAGTTTTTCGAGTTAATTTAGGTTTTTGGAGCATAGGTCTGGCTTGAGTATGATTTTTAGGATTAAAGCTCTCATTTACTCTTGATATTTTCAGGTGCAGCAGTCACAACATTGCTTTGAATAGTTTCCAAACATTTTATTAAAGAATACATAAGATACTAAGGGCCAGATGTATGAACACATTTTCCCATAGACACAGAATTGGCAAAACAGTTTGATACATCTGGCCCTAAGTGCCAGATGAACAAAGCTTTTTTGGATTCGCAATAGCTCAAATTTGCAGAATCAAGCCTTTTGTGATCGCAGATAGGCTTTTTGGTAGTACGAAACCCAAATTACTATTCAGTAACATCTTAGTGGATCGCATTTTTTGTTTGTGACTGAATCAGTATTTGGAAAGGGTATCTTTAGGGAGTCCCTTTCAAATATTGATTCGGAAGGTGATTTATTCATGTTTTGTCATCAAAATCCAGATGCAACACATTAATGCTTTACAAACTACACAAATGCAGAGGTAAACCATTCACAAACAGGAACTATTTTGCTTTAAGAATGTTGAAAAAAATAAAATATTTTTTAAGAGTAGGCAGTGGTCCAACAAACTACTGCCTACAATTACATTTTTTAATTTACATCGAATTTTTTCTTTTTTATGTATCCTGTTCTCCTTTAGGGAAAGAGGGTTGCATTTAATTTTTTTAATCTAAAACCAGTCACAGACATGGTGGTATGCTGAACCCGATACGCCACAGCTCTGGGATGACGGTGAAATATTATAGTGGGTTGCAATTTGCTACCTATCCATTAATATTCATAAAGTAGGTTAAATTGTAACCAATTACAATTCAGTATTTTGCGAACCAAAGTATAAGTAGATAGGTTCACAAACTACAAAACTGGTTGTAATTTACAACCAGTATTTTGTGACCGGTGCTTCATACAACTGGCCCATAAATCATATATGTTTATTCATATCACTGTCTGGTAGCAAAGTCTTATTGTAGGTAGTGAGTTCAGATAGTCTGGATTACTAAATAATCCATGGACCCATGCTGATTACACTTTCATGTCTGCAGAAAGTGGGCACACTGATTTTTCTTATGGGTGTAGAACCAATTTTTTCTCTGGTTGTTTGGGATGATTGTCAACTGAATATCGGGTCTACTAGTAATTTTGTTTTATGTAGTTTCTTATTTCTTAACTGTACCTAGTTGGATGTCACTGGGAACTTATACCTGGCAGGACGATCACCATTAACTCTTCCATTAAGCAAAGGAACTAATACCAGTTGCAGGGAAATTTATAAGTCGATTATTTTCAATGACTTATGATCGAGTTTGGGATTCATAAAGAGGACACCACAGCACACCTCATAAACTTCTGAGACAGCTTTTTAAAAACCAGAGCTCTAAGAATTGGGATCCCTGGCAACTATCATACAATTAGCATTGGAATCATGCACCACTATTCCAATAACATTATTCTTCCCGCCACACCCCCAGCTTAGAGCAACAAACATTAACAAGCAGAAGTAAGGTAAACATTAGCTGTGTTCTGTATCAATCACCATTTTAAAAACAAATATTTCTCTATAACGTAAAGCTGGCTTATTAACATATCCACTTACATCATGCCACTTCAGGGGGGTCAAGTGATATGGATCGAGGTGGACCAAATCAGGGGAAGCCGATGTCTCCTGTAGGACTATAATTTTATGTTTCTTTATCGGGGATATAGGCCCCTATCAAAATGTGGTGGTAAAGTTATGGGTGCAAAATGTGCACTTTCTTAACATTACTTTGCACACACATGTGAGTGTCATGCCCCAGATTGGGGAATAAAACACTGAGAGTACAGGTTATTCCCAATTCAAAGATGCACAAACAGTGCTTGTGCTCTGTTTGCTTCTGTAATTTGTGAATGATTTACTTGTTCATGCACCAGTGGAATAAAGGCCAGAAAACAAAAAACAATAACAGCAGGTTCATTGAGAAATGTGAATAGCAAATTGGATCCTGTAAAATGTCTTCGAGATAATTCCAAGGCACATTACATTACATGCACTCGAGAATGTGTAGACAAGGCGTTGTATCTTATTGTGTTGCCGAGAGGCTGCTTTGGGTGCAGGGATTGTCACCCATAGCTCCTCAAGCCCAAACATGCGAGTTACAAGGTGTCATGCTTTGATCACATAATCAGATTACAAGGAATCAGACTGACCAATGAAATTTTCTGCATAAAGAGGGTAGTCATATTTATAGTAATATGTGAGAGTAATTAATATGTAATCGCTGATGAATCCACCGTGCACACTTCACTATAGTCTGGTTTTAGAAGTGGTTCTGGAGATACCAAGTTCATATAAGACCGTCTCAAAACATCAAGAAGCTACATTTTGTATCTGCTTTCCATCCAGATTATGCTGCCAGATTATGAGAGATCAAAGGGACCAGTTGAAGCACAGCACAAAGGGGCAGCCATCTTTGTGGAAATGTCTGCAGTGAAGAAACTGTTGATGCCAAACACAATGTGTAAGCCTTGCTTTGGGTGGCATAGCGTCTTGGCAGGCAGGGCAAGAACAGGGATTTAAAAATGAGGGTCTAGAATGGTCATCTGAATGACCTGTACTAGAGATTGTTGTGAGTTTATGCAAGCACATGTATGGGCTCTAACCCCCCTTATTTTGTTATTTGTTTACTAAAAGTTGCTGTAATATTTTTCCTGCAGGCTCACCCTTGGTGTGGGGGGGGGGGGGTATGTGGCCCTCATAAGGGAATAGGTTTAAATGTCTAAGATGCTTCAGTAGGGCACTCAAAGGCTGTAAATCTGCATTTTCTGGCCTCAGCCCTACTTCAGCTGTGGTCCAACCTTGAATGAGGCTTCTTGCCGGACCAAAGGTGGACCTCAGCATTTTAATGATGGAAAAGAAGAAGCCATCTACAGCCTCAGTCAAAGGGATTTGTGTGAGTATTTACAAATAGAGCCTGCCAGTGACCCGAGAGACTGAGAACCACCTCAAGCTTAACTCACTCAAAACTGAATTCCTACTGATAGCTCCACCTTCCAAAATTCCCCTCCTACAAGACTGGTTCAAACACTTAACAGCATTCAACGTGCAACCTACAATCATTGACTCAGCTAAGTCTCTGGGTATAACCCTTGATGGCAACCTCAACATGCATAAACACATTGCCAACGCAACAAAAGGAGCTAATTTCCAGATTAATATCCTAAGGAAATTTAAACCCTTCCTACCAAAAAGCAACTTCAAAATGGCAGTTCAAGCTCTAGTTATCCCCAGGATCGAATACGGAAGTGTCTCTCTTTGTGGTCTCCCCGAAGCTACAACAGCACCACTAAGAGCCACCATCAACGCGGCAGCCAGGCTCATAACGGGCTCAAAAAAAAGGTCTCACATCTCCCCTGACCTAAAAGCTCTGAACTGGCTACCATGGGAAGCCAGAATTCACCTAAAAATAGCATGCTTGACCCACAAAGCCATTCACCATAAAGCACCCAGCTATCTCTCTCGGAAACTGTCTATCTCTGGAGGCAAGAGATTCACAAGAAGTGCAGGAAGCCTATTACTGAAACCTCACAGATTTAATAAGGCAAAAACTTATAAATGCCCCTTCTCAGGGATGACTCCTAGGACTTGGAACGCACTACCCCCAGAAATCAGACTAACCACATCAACTGCACTGTTCAAAAAGGAAGTAAAGTCGATTCTCTTGGAAAAATTCACATGAGCCTCACTGAAGGTCATGTTTTATATAGATGCAATCAGACATTCTACTTGACAATCAGGCTCTCTCGGCTTGTACCTTTCTCTGTCTCCTACTAGGCACAAAGTAGGATTGAGTTTTGTTCTACCTCTCTAATTTTTTGTATTTGCGCACCCCTTGTCCTCACATATTTGTATTTTGTAATGTGTTGTATAACACTCACCGCTTGCTATACCTTGTTATTTTATATTGTTTGTTGCATAAGTTTCACTGCCTGTAAAGCGCTCTGATATCTGCAAGGATCTGGTTCGCGCTCTATAAAACTTTCAAATAATAAAAACCCTTGGCAAGGTCATTTTGTGAATATACTGTGAAGCAGCTGAAAATGCCAGCACATGCTGAAGTTCTATCTCTTTGCAATATATCTCCTCTGTACCATGCTTTCTAAACATATCTACCCAGGTGCTAACAGTAAAGTCTTGATAAGCCCTAATGCTACCCTTGAGCTCACCTTTGAGGCCCAGTCCAGCACAGCCCTGATTACAAGGTTCACTCCCTTAGTCCCTGGATCCCTGTGTCCCTTCCTTGTACCAGTTATTCTGGGCCCGATTCACAGAATGAACTTAAGACTCAATCCTAAACTTACTACTATTTTGGTATTCACAGAATGAACTTACTACTTTTGGTATTCACAGAAGTTAGGATTTTGTCTTAAGTCTGTCTTAAGTCTGTCTTAAGTCTGTCTTAAGACAAACTTAAGACAAAATCCTAACTTCTGTGAATACCAAAAGTAGTAAGTTCATTCTGTGAATACCAAAATAGTAGTAAGTTTAGGATTGAGTCTTAAGTTCATTCTGTGAATCGGGCCCCTTGTGTTTTGTGCAGAGCACCTGTCTAGTTCACTAGGGAAAACACTAAGGGATGGGTAGATTCCTGAGTGTTTTTCAATTTGTCCAATAACCTACCCCTTCTCTTCGGTCCAATTGACCTCTTCAGACAGCTTTCAGTAGGGATCTCTAAATCTAGCCGACAGTCCTTCACTAGTGGGGCGGAGGCAATAGTCTTCTTTAACCTGGCGGCCGATGGACCCTCCTCCAGTCCAGACTCTAAATGGCATCTTTAAACTTTATTAGGTGCAGACATTTTCTAAAACATGGTCTGGTCAGCGTTCACGCATTTTCCCGTCTGTACAAATACTACACTATTCTGCCAAATCAATTGATGTGTACCCATTGTTAAAATTCAAGAGTTCAAAATGTGAGCCCCTAGTGACCGCACTGTTTGGCGTAATGATTTCTTCCAATTGCATCTTTATTCGGATTACTTATATCCATTCACCCATAGCTTGATGGGTGAAGGAGGCCAGTCAAGGTAAAAGAAGTTAGAGAGAACGACAGCAACCCTCAAATCTGAACATGTGCATATTGTAATTCTTCTGACAGGCGGGCCCTGGCTATCCTGTGCTTTGTTTGTGTTTCTTTGAACTTTTAGTAAGACATATTCTGTGAATGAGATTCATAATTCATACACAGTAAGGGTATTGATGATGCCGAGGCCTGAAATCCGGGTTAAGAACCACCTACAGACAAGGGCTGGACCTTCACGGAAAGAGATTAAACCAGGGCGCTGCCATTAGGCGGCAATGAAGACCAAATTATGTTGCAGACTTGACTAAATTATGTGGCATAGACCCAACAACTGACGATCTTGTCTTGCATGAAAGCACACGAATAGCTCTTTTTATTTCCCGGAATAAAAGAGTTCGTGTCTTCAGTTTGGGGATTCTTCTGTGTTCTCATTCCAGGAGAAGCAACGTTTTTGGCAATCTTCTGAGCTCGTGGATTAGCTGCTGCTTTGAGAACACTGTGCCTCTGGTGTAAACATGCACTTGAGCAATAAAGATGGTAAGGCCAAACCACATTCGTCCCACTGCGTTCAATTGCATTTAAATATGTGGGGTGTTAGTTTCCTGCTTCAAACAAAAGCCATCCCCTGTCCATCTAATGGGATTATTCACAGCATCTGGCAGCGCACTCACCTTAGCTGCCCGTGTGCAGCAATCAGCATATGAAAGTGGGGCAGCTAATGCTTCTAACAGGCTAAGGACGCAAGTTGCAATCCACGTGCACGTTTAATAACGTTTGATCCCTATCTGATAGAACAATATTTTTATTGGCACATGCAAATTATGCCGCAGGACTTTGATGACAGGTGCAACAATTCTGTTACTACACAAGAGGCACGTGGTCTGCAGAATCCTGCAATTTCATTGGCCCTGGTTATAAGATATAGAGACCTGTTTTGGAGGAATACAATGCACAATTTCTCTTCTTTATGAGGACTGAATGACGCAAATTCGTGCAAACTCATCAGCTAGGGTGACCAGATCTTGAGAAACAAAAACCAGGTCATTTAACAAAAACACAGAAGAGGCACAAAGAAAATAAATACAATGTAATTTCTAACACTAGCATCACACGTTAATTAAATTACTTACTTCAGAGCTTTCCAAACTCTGTGTCCCGACACAGTAGTGTGTCGCCTGCAAGTGGTGGGTGTGTCGCAGGATGAGGCACTCAGCACGTAATTGCTAATTAGGAGGCATTCCTTTGAAAGAGTGTCTCGGAGTCAGCCACAGCAGTGCAGACTCCGAGACACTCTGCTCTAGGGGGGCCGGGAGATTCACAACAAAGCCCCATTAACAAGTAAATGGTCCTTTAAAGACGCCTTTAACTTCTCAAAAACGAGAGATCTTTGGATTTATTTTTTATTTACCTGTTCCCTCAATGTTTAAATTATAAAGTACTGACACCTGAAAGGAGAGTGCGCAGTAGCCAATCGATGCAAACATGTCCCAAAACGAATTTACTGAAAAGCAAAAATAAAAAAAAACAATCTGTCAATAAATGTGGGCCAATTTAAAAACTGCCTGTCTGTCCTTGGTAAGAGAAATGCATTGCTGGCTCGGCATTTACTCAATTTCCTCAGTCAAATTTCTATGTAAAAATTGCTTCTTTCTATAACGTGCGGCGCATTTAATTCTATGTTCCTCACTGGTCCATTTCGTATTTAAACTAGGAAGAATATTTTTTTAAATGTTATCTTTTGTTCCGTTCCTACTTTATAAATATAAAGTAAAGCAGTCTGCAGAGGCGAGGCAGCACAGAGCTGTGCTCACAGATTGGTGTCACCCCCCACTGATGGTGTCATCCGGTGTGGTCCGCACCCCCCCCCCCCCCCTCCCCGCACCCCCCTAGTGACGCCTAAAAGACCTGCATGTCCGGGAGGCTGGGGTGAGGTGCCAGAGGGTGACAGGCAGAGGGAGGGAGACAGAGAGAGGGAAAATAGAGAGAGGGAGACAGAGACAGGGAGGGAGACAGAGGGACGGATACAGAGGGATTGAGACAGAGGGAAGGATACAGAGAGAAGGATACAGAGGGGGACAGAGAGGGAGACAGAGAAAGGGAGATAGAGGGAGGTAGACAGACAGAGGGAGGGAGATAGAGAGAGAGAGGGACATCGATGGAGAGAGGGCTATGGATAGAGAGAGGGAAATAGAGAGAGAGAGGGAGATGGAGAGAGAGAGGGAGATGGAGAGAGAGAGGGAGATGGAGAGAGAGAGGGAGATGGAGAGAGAGAGGGAGATAGAGAGAGGGAGATGGAGAGAGAGGGAGATGGAGAGAGAGGGAGATGGAGAGAGAGGGAGATGGAGAGAGAGGGAGATGGAGAGAGAGGGAGATGGAGAGAGGGAGATGGAGATGGACAGAGAGGGAGATGGAGATGGAGAGAGAGGGAGATAGAAAGAGAGAAAGAGGGAGATAGAGAGAGATAGAGAGAGAGGGAGAGAGATGGAGAGAGATGGAAAGAGAGAGGGAAATGGAAAGAGAGGGAGATGGAGAGAGAGAGGGAGATGGAGAGAGAGGGAGAGGGAGAAAGAGGGAGATGGAGAGATAGGGAGATAGAGAGAGGGAGATGGAGAGAGAGGGAGATGGAGAGAGAGGGAGATGGAGAGAGAGGGAGATGGAGAGAGAGAGGGAGATGGAGAGAGAGAGGGAGATGGAGATGGAGAGAGGGAGATGGAGATGGAGAGAGAGGGAGATGGAGAGAGAGGGAGATGGAGATGGAGAGAGAGGGAGATGGAGAGAGAGGGAGATGGAGAGAGAGGGAGATGGAGATGGAGAGAGAGGGAGATGGAGATGAAGAGAGAGGGAGATAGAAAGAGAGAAAGAGGGAGATAGAGAGAGATAGAGAGAGAGGGAGAGAGATGGAGAGAGATGGAAAGAGAGAGGGAAATGGAAAGAGAGGGAGCTGGAGAGAGAGAGGGAGATGGAGAGAGAGGGAGAGAGAGGGAGAGGGAGAGAGAGGGTGATGGAGAGAGGGAGATGGAGGGAGATGGAGAGAGAGAGGGAGATGGAGATGGAGAGAGAGGGCGATGGAGCGAGAGGGAGATGGAGAGAGAGGGAGATGGAGAGAGAGGGAGATGGAGAGAGAGGGAGATGGAGAGAGAGGGAGATGGAGATGGAGAGAGAGGGAGATGGAGAGAGAGAGAGGGAGATGGAGAGAGAGGGAGATGGAGAGAGAGGGAGATGGAGATGGAGAGAGAGGGAGATGGAGAGAGAGAGAGGGAGATGGAGAGAGAGGGAGATGGAGAGAGAGGGAGATGGAGAGAGAGGGAGATGGAGATGGAGAGAGAGGGAGATGGAGATGGAGAGAGAGGGAGAGGGAGATAGAGAGGGAGATAGAGAGGGAGATAGAGAGGGAGATAGAGAGGGATAGAGAGGGAGATAGAGAGGGAGATAGAGAGGGAGATAGAGAGGGAGAGAGAGAGAGGGAGAGAGAT